>NC_142753.1:11803557-12403557 GCF_051943395.1 Hippocampus bargibanti
TGTATAGTAAGGCGTTTTTAACCCGAAAAAACGACCATGTATAGTAAGGCGTTTTTAACCCGAAAAAAACAACCATGTATACTAAGGCGTTTTTAGCCAAAAAAACGACCATGTATAGTAAGGCGTTTTTAGCCAAAAAAACGACCATGTATAGTAAGGCGTTTTTAGCCCGAAAAAAGACCATGTATAGTAAGGCGTTTTTAGCCCGAAAAACGACCATGTATAGTAAGGCATTTTTAGCTGTTTTTTTCTGGGCGCTAAAAACGCCTTACTATACATGGTCGTTTTTTGGCGCTAAAAACGCCTTACTATACATGGTCGTTTTTTGGCTAAAAACGCCTTACTAAACATGGTCGTTTTTTGGCGCTAAAAACGCCTTACTATAGATGGTCGTTTTTTTGGCTAAAAATGCCTTACTATACATGGTCGTTTTTTTCCGGCTAAAAACGCCTTACTATACATGGTCGTTTTTCGGGCTAAAAACGCCTTACTAAACATGGTCGTTTTTTTTGGCTAAAAATGCCTTACTAAACATGGTCGTTTTTTTGGTGCTAAAAACGCCTTACTATACATGGTCGTTTTTTGGGCTAAAAACGCCTTACTAAACATGGTCGTTTTTAGGCGCTAAAAACGCCTTACTATACATGGTCGTTTTTTGGCGCTAAAAACGCCTTACTATACATGGTCGTTTTTTTGGCTAAAAATGCCTTACTATACATGGTCGTTTTTTTTCGGCTAAAAACGCCTTACTATACATGGTCGTTTTTTGGCGCTAAAAACGCCTTACTATACATGGTCGTTTTTTGGCGCTAAAAACGCCTTACTATACATGGTCGTTTTTTGGGCTAAAAACACCTTACTAAACATGGTCGTTTTTTGGCGCTAAAAACGCCTTACTATACATGGTCTTTTTTTGGCGCTAAAAACGCCTTACTATACATGGTCGTTTTTTTGGCTAAAAACGCCTTACTAAACATGGTCGTTTTTTTTTGGCTAAAAACGCCTTACTATACATGGTCGTTTTTTTCGGCTAAAAACGCCTTACTATACATGGTCGTTTTTTGGGCTAAAAACGCCTTACTATACATGGTCGTTTTTTCGGCTAAAAACGCCTTACTATACATGGTCGTTTTTTGGGCTAAAAACGCCTTACTAAACATGGTCGTTTTTTGGCGCTAAAAACGCCTTACTATACATGGTCGTTTTTTGGCGCTAAAAACGCCTTACTATACATGGTCGTTTTTTGGCGCTAAAAACGCCTTACTATACATGGTCGTTTTTTGGCGCTAAAAACGCCTTACTATACATGGTCGTTTTTTGGCGCTAAAAACGCCTTACTATACATGGTCGTTTTTTGGCGCTAAAAACGCCTTACTATACATGGTCGTTTTTTTCATGCTAAAAACGGCTTACTATACATGGTCGTTTTTTGGGCTAAAAATGCCTTACTAAACATGGTCGTTTTTTGGCGCTAAAAACACCTTACTATACATGGTCGTTTTTTGGGCTAAAAACGCCTTACTAAACATGGTCGTTTTTTGGCGCTAAAAACGCCTTACTATACATGGTCGTTTTTTGGCGCTAAAAACGCCTTACTATACATGGTCGTTTTTTTCATGCTAAAACCGCCTTACTATACATGGTCGTTTTTTGGCGCTAAAAACGCCTGACTATACATGGTCGTTTTTTGGCGCGAAAAACGCCTTACTATACATGGTCGTTTTTTGGCGCTAAAAACGCCTTACTATACATGGTCGTTTTTTGGCGCTAAAAACGCCTTACTATACATGGTCGTTTTTTATGATAAAAACGCCTTACTATACATGGTCGTTTTTTGGCACTAAAAACGCCTTACTATACATGGTCTTTTTTTGGCGCTAAAAACGCCTTACTAAACATTGTTTTTTGGCGCTAAAAACGCCTTACTATACATGGTCGTTTTTTGGCGCTAAAAACGCCTTACTAAACATGGTCGTTTTTTGGCGCTAAAAACGCCTTACTATACATGGTCGTTTTTTGGCGCTAAAAACGCCTTACTATACATGGTCGTTTTTTGGCGCTAAAAACGCCTTACTATACATGGTCGTTTTTTGGCGCTAAAAACGCCTTACTATACATGGTCGTTTTTTGACGCTAAAAACGCCTTACTATACATGGTCGTTTTTTTGGCTAAAAATGCCTTACTATACATGGTCGTTTTTTTTCGGCTAAAAACGCCTTACTATACATGGTCGTTTTTTGGCGCTAAAAACGCCTTACTATACATGGTCGTTTTTTGGGCTAAAAACACCTTACTAAACATGGTCGTTTTTTGGGCTAAAAACGCCTTACTAAACATGGTCGTTTTTTGGCGCTAAAAACGCCTTACTATACATGGTCTTTTTTTGGCGCTAAAAACGCCTTACTATACATGGTCGTTTTTTTGGCTAAAAACGCCTTACTAAACATGGTCGTTTTTTTTGGCTAAAAATGCCTTACTATACATGGTCGTTTTTTTCGGCTAAAAACGCCTTACTATACATGGTCGTTTTTTGGGCTAAAAACGCCTTACTATACATGGTCGTTTTTTATCGGCTAAAAACGCCTTACTATACATGGTCGTTTTTTGGGCTAAAAACGCCTTACTAAACATGGTCGTTTTTTGGCGCTAAAAACGCCTTACTATACATGGTCGTTTTTTGGCGCTAAAAACGCCTTACTATACATGGTCGTTTTTTGGCGCTAAAAACGCCTTACTATACATGGTCGTTTTTTATGATAAAAACGCCTTACTATACATGGTCGTTTTTTGGCGCTAAAAACGCCTTACTATACATGGTCGTTTTTTGGCGCTAAAAACGCCTTACTATACATGGTCGTTTTTTTCATGCTAAAAACGGCTTACTATACATGGTCGTTTTTTTGGGCTAAAAACGCCTTACTATACATGGTCGTTTTTGGCGCTAAAAACACCTTACTATACATGGTCGTTTTTTGGGCTAAAAACGCCTTACTAAACATGGTCGTTTTTTGGCGCTAAAAACGCCTTACTATACATGGTCGTTTTTTGGCGCTAAAAACGCCTTACTATACATGGTCGTTTTTTTCATGCTAAAAACGCCTTACTATACATGGTCGTTTTTTGGCGCTAAAAACGCCTTACTATACATGGTCGTTTTTTGGCGCTAAAAACGCCTTACTATACATGGTCGTTTTTTGGCGCTAAAAACGCCTTACTATACATGGTCGTTTTTTGGCGCTAAAAACGCCTTACTATACATGGTCGTTTTTTGGCACTAAAAACGCCTTACTATACATGGTCGTTTTTTGGCGCTAAAAACGCCTTACTAAACATGGTCGTTTTTTGGCGCTAAAAACGCCTTACTATACATGGTCGTTTTTTGGCGCTAAAAACGCCTTACTAAACATGGTCGTTTTTTGGCGCTAAAAACGCCTTACTATACATGGTCGTTTTTTGGCGCTAAAAACGCCTTACTATACATGGTCGTTTTTTCGCGCTAAAAACGCCTTACTATACATGGTCGTTTTTTGGCGCTAAAAACGCCTTACTATACATGGTCGTTTTTTGACGCTAAAAACGCCTTACTATACATGGTCGTTTTTTATGATAAAAACGCCTTACTATACATGGTCGTTTTTTGGCGCTAAAAACGCCTTACTATACATGGTCGTCGCTAAAAACGGCTTACTATACATGGTCATTTTTTGGGCTAAAAACGCCTTACTATACATGGTCGTTTTTTTGGCGCTAAAAACGCCTTACTATACATGGTCGTTTTTTGGCGCTAAAAACGCCTTACTAAACATGGTCGTTTTTTGGCGCTAAAAACGCCTTACTATACATGGTCGTTTTTTGGCGCTAAAAACGCCTTACTATACATGGTCGTTTTTTTGGCGCTAAAAACGCCTTACTATACATGGTCGTTTTTTGGCGCTAAAAACGCCTTACTATACATGGTCGTTTTTTGGCGCTAAAAACGCCTTACTATACATGGTCGTTTTTTGGCGCTAAAAACGCCTTACTAAACATGGTCGTTTTTTGGCGCTAAAAACGCCTTACTATACATGGTCGTTTTTTGGCGCTAAAAACGCCTTACTAAACATGGTCGTTTTTTGGCGCTAAAAACGCCTTACTATACATGGTCGTTTTTTGGCGCTAAAAACGCCTTACTATACATGGTCGTTTTTTGGCGCTAAAAACGCCTTACTATACATGGTCGTTTTTTGGCGCTAAAAACGCCTTACTATACATGGTCGTTTTTTGGCGCTAAAAACGCCTTACTATACATGGTCGTTTTTTGGCGCTAAAAACGCCTTACTATACATGGTCGTTTTTTGGCGCTAAAAACGCCTTACTATACATGGTCGTTTTTTGGCGCTAAAAACGCCTTACTATACATGGTCGTTTTTTGGCGCTAAAAACGCCTTACTATACATGGTCGTTTTTTATGATAAAAACGCCTTACTATACATGGTCGTTTTTTGGCGCTAAAAACGCCTTACTATACATGGTCGTTTTTTGGCGCTAAAAACGCCTTACTATACATGGTCGTTTTTTTCATGCTAAAAACGCCTTACTATACATGGTCGTTTTTTATGATAAAAACGCCTTACTATACATGGTCGTTTTTTGGCGCTAAAAACGCCTTACTATACATGGTCGTTTTTTTCATGCTAAAAACGCCTTACTATACATGGTCGTTTTTTATGATAAAAACGCCTTACTATACATGGTCGTTTTTTGGCGCTAAAAACGCCTTACTATACATGGTCGTTTTTTGGCGCTAAAAACGCCTTACTATACATGGTCGTTTTTTATGATAAAAACGCCTTACTATACATGGTCGTTTTTTGGCGCTAAAAACGCCTTACTATACATGGTCGTTTTTTGGCGCTAAAAACGCCTTACTATACATGGTCGTTTTTTTCATGCTTTTTTCATGCCTTACTATACATGGTCGTTTTTTTTTGGCTAAAAATGCCTTACTAAACATGGTCGTTTTTTGGCGCTAAAAACGCCTTACTATACATGGTCGTTTTTTGGCGTTAAAAACGCCTAACTATACATGGTCGTTTTTTGGCGCTAAAAACGCCTTACTATACATGGTCGTTTTTTGAGCTAAAAACGCCTTACTAAACATGGTCGTTTTTTGGCGCTAAAAACGGCTTACTATACATGGTCGTTTTTTGGCGCTAAAAACGCCTTACTATACATGGTCGTTTTTTGCCGCTAAAACGCCTTACTAAACATGGTCGTTTTTTATGATAAAAACGCCTTACTAAACATGGTCGTTTTTTATGATAAAAACGCCTTACTAAACATGGTCGTTTTTTGGCGCTAAAAACGGTCGTTTTTTGGCGCTAAAAACGCCTTACTAAACATGGTCATTTTTTGGCGCTAAAAACGCCTGACTAAACATGGTCGTTTTTCGGGCTAAAAACGCCTTACTAAACATGGTCATTTTTTGGCGCTAAAAACGCCTTACTATACATGGTCGTTTTTTGGCGCTAAAAACGCCTTACTATACATGGTCGTTTTTTGGCGCTAAAACGCCTTACTAAACATGGTCGTTTTTTATGATAAAAACGCCTTACTAAACATGGTCGTTTTTTATGATAAAAACGCCTTACTAAACATGGTCGTTTTTTGGCGCTAAAAACGCCTTACTATAAATAGTCGTTTTTTTGGCGCTAAAAACGCCTTACTAAACATGGTCATTTTTTGGCGCTAAAAACGCCTGACTAAACATGGTCGTTTTTCGGGCTAAAAACGCCTTACTAAACATGGTCATTTTTTGGCGCTAAAAACGCCTTACTATACATGGTCGTTTTTTGGGCTAAAAACGCCTGACTAAACATGGTCGTTTTTGGCGCTAAAAACGCCTTACTATACATGGTCATTTTTTGGGCTAAAAACGCCTTACTATACATGGTCCTTTTTTATGATAAAAACGCCTTACTATACATGGTCGTTTTTTTTGGCTAAAAATGCCTTACTATACATGGTCGTTTTTTGGCGCTAAAAACGCCTTACTATACATGGTCGTTTTTTTGGCTAAAAAAGCCTTATCATTAAAAAACGACCATGTATAGTAAGGCGTTTTTATCGTAAAAAGCGACCATGTATAGTAAGGCGTTTTTAGCCCGAAAACAACAACTATGTATGTTAAGGCGTTGGACTTGAACCTCGAACTCCTGCGGTGGTAAACCACAGCACTTACCGTTTGCCCATGAGGGTACCTTCTTTTGACTGACACTGTCGGTGGTGATTGGCATTAAAAGGAAAGAAAAAGGAAGGTGTTTTGAGCCCAGAAAAAAACAGCTAAAAATGCCTTACTATACATGGTCGTTTTTTTCATGCTAAAAACACCTCACTATACATGGTCGTTTTTTTGGCTAAAAATGCCTTACTATACATGGTCGTTTTTTTTGGCTAAAAACGCCTTACTATACATGGTCGTTTTTTGGGATTAAAAACGCCTTACTATACATGGTCGTTTTTCGGGCTAAAAACGCCTTACTATACATGGTCGTTTTTCGGGCTAAAAACGCCTTACTATACATGGTCGTTTTTTTGGCTAAAAATGCCTTACTATACATGGTCGTTTTTTGGGCTAAAAACGCCTTTCTATACATGGTCGTTTTTTTGGCTAAAAACGCCTTACTAAACATGGTCGTTTTTGTCGCTAAAAACGCCTTACTATACATGGTCGTTTTTTTGGCTAAAAACGCCTTACTATACATGGTTGTTTTTTTCGGGTTAAAAACGCCTTACTATACATGGTCGTTTTTTTCGGGTTAAAAACGGCTTACTATACATGGTCGTTTTTTTGGCTAAAAATGCCTTACTATACATGGTGGTTTTTTTCGGCTAAAAACGCCTTACTATACATGGTAAGCCATGGTTTTTTTCATGTATAGTAAGGGTCGTAAAAACGCCTTACTATACATGGTCGTTTTTTTCGGGTTAAAAACGGCTTACTATACATGGTCGTTTTTTTCGGCTAAAAACGCCTTACTATACATGGTGGTTTTTTTCGGCTAAAAACGCCTTACTATACATGGTCGTTTTTTTCGGCTAAAAACGCCTTACTATACATGGTCGTTTTTTGGGCTAAAAACGCCTTACTAAACATGGTCGTTTTTTTGGCTAAAAACGCCTTACTAAACATGGTCGTTTTTGTCGCTAAAAACGCCTTACTATACATGGTCGTTTTTTTCGGCTAAAAACGCCTTACTAAACATGGTTGTTTTTGTCGCTAAAAACGCCTTACTATACATGGTCATTTTTCGGGCTAAAAATGCCTTACTATACATGGTGGTTTTTTTTTCGGCAAAAAACGCCTTACTATACATGGACTTTTTTCGGGCTAAAAACGCCTTACTATACATGGTGGTTTTTTTCGGGTTAAAAACGCCTTACTATACATGGTCGTTTTTTTCGGGTTAAAAACGGCTTACTATACATGGTCGTTTTTTTGGCTAAAAATGCCTTACTATACATGGTGGTTTTTTTCGGCTAAAAACGCCTTACTATACATGGTTGTTTTTTTCGGGTTAAAAACGCCTTACTATACATGGTCGTTTTTTTCGGGTTAAAAACGGCTTACTATACATGGTCGTTTTTTTGGCTAAAAACGCCTTACTATACATGGTCGTTTTTTTCGGCTAAAAACGCCTTACTATACATGATGTTTTTTTTCGGCTAAAAACGCCTTACTATACATGGTCGTTTTTTTTTGGGATTAAAAACACCTTACTATACATGGTCGTTTTTTGGGCTAAAAACGCCTTACTAAACATGGTCGTTTTTTTGGCTAAAAACGCCTTACTAAACATGGTCGTTTTTTCGCTAAAAACGCCTTACTAAACATGGTCGTTTTTTTCGCTAAAAACGCCTTACTAAACATGGTCGTTTTTGTCGCTAAAAACGCCTTACTATACATGGACTTTTTTCGGGCTAAAAACGCCTTACTATACACGGTCGTTTTTTTGGCTAAAAACGCCTTACTATACATGGTCATTTTTCGGGCTAAAAATGCCTTACTATACATGGTGGTTTTTTTCGGCAAAAAACGCCTTACCATACATGGTAATTTTTTAACACCATATTTTGTGACTCAGACGAACGGAACGGCGCACGCTGAATAACTAAGAAATATTCTCCATCGATGAGAGTATGCAAAAATAAACTTTATTGCAACCTGTAAAGAGCAAAGCAGTCCAGTCGCCCTTCCTCACCTCCAAATTTGTCCAAGTTTCAGTTCATGAGTTCATTTCACTTGTTATGCCCACTCTGCTCACAAAAAATGGAAAGTGAGAAAATACTGTCATGCATATTTTGCACATATTAAAATTAAACAAAATGATCTTGAAAGTTCAGGCATTAACATAACATCATTTGTCCTCTGAAGATGGAGGTTACTGATTCGCTGTGGCGACCCCTTGAAGGGAAAAGCCGAAAGGAAAAGAAGAAGATTTGTTTGCAAATTGTTTCACACTTTTTTCCAGGGAGCATTAATGGCTTTTCAAGCATTAGTTTTGTTTTCGTTGTGAGGCCAAAATGGAACTCGACGTTAAACAGACATTCCTCGTTTCAGGAACACAAATTGCTTACAGTATGAATAAATATCGGCAGACATTGAGTGATTGGATTCGTTTGAATGTAAATATCCATCGCCAAAATAATCAGCTAAAAAAACTCAATAAAATCAACAGAGGCCATATTCTTCAATACATATTTTTAAAAAGTAAAAGGACCTGAACAACCGTACAAGTCATACACATCAAATCCTCTGCACGTTACGCGGCGGGAGAAAATATGAATGTAAAGAATAAATAAAATCACATTTCCAATCCCAGAATTGCACTTGGAAAACCACACACATCCGCCTTGCACATTTTCCTGCTTTTTGCTTCCCTGCACACAAAAAAAAATGCAAGTGCGCAAAATAACTTGTCAAATTTAAAGGACAACCGACACCATTTTTTGTTTCCTAACTGACATCAGAAAAACGTTTTAGAGCATCGAAAATACACAAAACACGCAGGCTGATATTCTTAGTCAAATGCAAAACACCAATAATAATAATAATAATAATAAAAATCACTTAAAGTGTCCCAAAACTACTTAAAAATGACCCCGGAAGTGGCCAGTTTCAGAAGGTCCCGCCCCCTTGTTCATGATGTCATGCCAGACGTCTTGCTTTGCTCTAGAATCGAAACAATGGCTTCAGATTTGGAGAAGATGCTTTCTTGTTACTCATCCAGTTATGAATAGGATTCAAATAGTTCTGAAGAGGAAAGCATACATGTTTGCCAATCCATTAAAGAAGTCCTTCCGGGTCATTTTGAGGCGTCAGGACTCCAATGTAGCGCCCAGAACATGCAGAAGATGGCGCCCAAGCTCCGTTGGAAATGGGCTGATTTGTCTGCTGGGAATTTGCGTCAACTAGTATCAAATAGTAGTCTTTAATTATTTATTTTCCTTCTAATTTCGCCATCAACGCGGACCAACACGGTGTTTTCAGACCAAACAAAGAACCCAAAATGCATTGTGTGTGGCTTTCTCGGTCAGGGGCGTTCCTTCCGTGACGTCACGTTCGGACTCATCACCAACTCAAAAACAAGACTTCCTGAATATTCAACACAAGTCTAAAAACATAAAATATAGCTATATGCGGTGGAATCTTTGTCAAATCCGCTCAGTAGAAGTCATTTCAAGTGATTTTACAAATTATGGACACAACTTGTCCGGAGGCGTCAGTTGTCCTTTAAATAAACAGACTGGCCGCGTGATTTCAAGTGCAAAAGATATGTATCTAGAAAAAAAGAAAAAAATAAAAACCATTTTTCCAGTCACCAGTGAAGACGTAAGCAAGTCCAGTGAACGATTGTGCTTTCCAGTTGAACCCCAAAATATACTTGCGGCTGTGTGCTCGTGTGTGCAGATAGAAAAAAGTTTGCTTCCCGACATGTTTGTTTTTTCATCGTCTATGGCGTCGTTTTAGAAGGCGGTGGTGACGGCGCTCCCTCGCCAGGTGCCCAGCCGAATCATTTCGCCCGGCACTGTATCCAGTTGCTCATAAGCCAGACGACCCTCCTCACCTGGAGAAAGGAAACCACTCACTGACTGTCTGTCTGTGTAAGCTCTCAGTCGTACAGGATTGGTCCATCGATGAAAAGGTTTCTTCAGACGTCATCTGTACAAATTTGAAGGTGTCGGACGTCGTCCGAAAAGCTTCGTGAGCCAACTAAAATTGTGCTGGTAGCTCTGGTCCGATTTATATCCCTAATGGACAGAGGTGGCGGTGCCACACCTCTGCTCTGATAGGCCCCTGTTCTAAGAGCTCGAGGAGCACCTCATTAAAGGACAACCGACGCCTCCGCACAAGTTGCGTCCATCATTTGTAAAATGGCTTCAAATGACTTCTACTGAGCGAGATTTTACCTTTTAAGACTCGTGCGGAATATTCAGGAAGTCTTGTTTTCCAGTTGCTGACGAACACCCCAGACCGAGAAAGCGACACACAATGCATTTTGGGTACGTTTTTTTAGTCTGAAAACTTTGTGTTGATGGTGAAATTAGAAGGAAAAAACCTAAATAATGTGATGGTGAATGCTTGTGTGTTGCACCAAGACTACTATTTGATACTAGTTGACACAAATTGCCAGCAGACAAATCAGCCCATTTCCAACGGAGCTTGGGCGCCATCTTGTGCATTTTCTGGGAGGCTACATTGGAGTCCAGACTCCTCAAAATGACACGGAAGGACTTCTTTAATCGATTGCAAACATGTATGCTTTCCTCTTCAGAACTATTTGAATCATATTAATAATTGGATGAGTAACAAGAAAGCATCTGCTCCAAATCTGAAGCCATTGTTTTGATTCTCCAGCAAGGCGAGACGTCCTGACGTGACGAACAAGGGGGCGGGACCTTCTGAAACTGGCCACTTCCGGTTTCAAATTGAAGTAGTTTTGGGACACTTTAAGTCATTTTTTTTGCGGTTTTGCATTTGACTAAAAATATCAGCCTGCGTGTTTTAGATGCTATAAAACGTTTTTCTGATGTCAGTTAGCAAACAAAAAAGTGGTGTCGGTTGTCCTTTAAGGATATGTATAGGACCAGAGTTACCAGCACAACTTTAGTTCGCTGACGAAGCTCTTTGGATGAGGAGCGAAACACCTTCATAGAAGTACAGATGACAGCTGAAGAAACATTGTCATCACTCACTGACTGCCATTTTACAGCATTTTGGCATTTACGAAAGCCTGCAGGACATGATTGGCGGACGATCATGTGGCGAGCAAAAATAATAATAAATGAGAGGCGGCGGACTGACCGAACATGAGCAGCGTTTCGATGGCAACGTGTCGCAACTCCTCGTCGGCCGAGTCGCACAGGGCCACCACAGCTCGGATGCTCTCCACTGCCTGCCGATTACGCAAAAAATGACAATTTAATCAACAAAGAAGGAAAACGCAACCTTGCAGGTTGATGAATTTTTATTCCTAGCAAGTAAAAATATGACGGAAAGCCGCTCAATAACCTGCAGGCAATTGAGCGCAGTGCACGCCGCTCTCTGGCTATGGACGCCCGCCTCCGACAGCGACTCGGTGTAACACTCCACCGCCTGGCAAACGCGTCAAAAACATTTTGGTGACGTTTACACCAACACACGATGGTTAAAAAAAAAAAAAAGAGACAATGTGCAAGAAAGCCAAAAGTGACCTTATTCTTAAAATGGCCGTGCGGCGCGGCGGCGGCGAGGTAATCGGCGGCCGCCTTGTTGACGGCGCGGTCTTCGGCGAGGAGCATCGAGGCTAACGTCCTCAAGGTGGCGCTATGAGGCCACAGGCCCCACGCTGGCAAATCCTCCAGTGCTGATGAGTCTCCGCTCCGCAACCTCTCTGCAAATGAGTCTGGGGGGGAAAAAAAAGTCATTACATTACAACTGATTTGCTGTGGCAACCCTTGAGGGGAAAAGAAGAAATTACAGTATGATAATAATAATAATAATACATGATTTAGAAGCACCTTTCAAAACTCCCAAGGTCACTTCACAGTCACAGGATAAGTTTTTTTGTGGGTGAGCAGCGGCAGCCACATTGGCCAACATTCACTCAACCCGGAATAACTCAATATAATTCAATTTCATTTGTATAATGATGTTATTTATTTATGTATTCTTGTATTTATTTGCATTTATGTATGTATTTATGTGTTTATGTATTTTTTTATTTTTCTATGTATTTTTTTTTCTATTTATTTATTTTTAAAAATTTCCTCTGTATTTATTTATTTTTCCATTTATTATTTTTTTTTAATTTTTCTTTGTATTTATTTATTTAAATAAGACATATGACTTATGAGCACATTTCAAAAGGCCCAAGGTCACTTTACAGTCACAGGATAAGTTTTTCTGTAGGTGAGCAGCGGCAGTCACACGTGCCAGCGTTCACTCAACCCGAAAGTAACTCAAATAGAATAGTAAGACAAAGAGATAGAAAGCTAGCTAGCAAGCAAGCCAATAGATAGCTAATCATAAATACAAATGAGTTAATGAATAAAAATAATTACACACATGAATAGGTAAATAAATATGTGCATGAATAAATAAATAATACATGGTATAAGGCGCACCTTCAATGAATGAAGTTAACCAAAAATAATATCTAAATATAGAAACGTTTTCCAAATATAAGGCACACCACATTATAAGGCGGAAAAGGGAGGAAATGAGTCAGTGGCTGCTCAGAGTAGTTGCAAGAGCTGTTGTGGCGCAATATTACCAGATTTTCCCGTGTATGAAGCACACCCAAAAGCGCTGACTTTAGCTCACCCTCGGAGGCCAAGTGGAGCAAATGCGTCTCCATGTCGTGGACTTGACGTTGCGCCACGTACGCGTGGAACTGAAAAACCGTGACCACGTCCTGCCGTAGGCCGTTGCACTCGGGAAAGTCGTTTGCGTCCACCATCTCGCGCGCCACCAAAGGGATCACTACAAAGGCAACAAAGTATTACCATGGAAGGTGTGCGTTTGTATGACTAGTCTTGTGAGGACCACCACCATTTTATTCAATACGTAGTGAGGACATTTTTGACAAGTGAGGACCTTTTGTCCGGTCCTCACAAGTTTTTCCATTCTAAAGGCTTCTAGAGGGTCTATATATGCACCTGTTAAAGTTTCAAAGAGGTCCTCACAAATTCACCCAAAAACTTGGATACACACACTTTTTACTCAATGTGTGTGTTTATGTGTGTGTGCGCGTGGTTAATCAGAGGAAAAAGTTCATACCACAAAAAGTAAAACGATATTTTAACCAAATTCACTACAGGGGTGAGGACTTTGAATGTTTGAATAAATTGAAAAATTGGTCATATTAGCAAAATTGTGTTTTGGATGAGTCATCCTTTGGGAAAATTAGCTCCTTGCTTAACCCTTCCTCATCAAAAAATAAATAGATACAAATTGTATAAAATGTAAAAAGATTCAAAGTACAACAAAATGGCGACCTGCTTGGCAACTCTGCGGGTATTTCTCCCTCAGCGTTTCCTGGTAGCGCCGCGTCATGTGACCAAGCACCCGTTCCAGCGCGGTGTGGAAGAGTCCCGCTGAGCCGCTGCACTCGCCCCACAGCGCCACCATCTGGTCGCGCTGCGCCAGGCCCGGCGCCGCTGCAACGGAGACCAGAGGGTCAGGACGCCGGGGACAAGATGGCGGCCAAGTCAACGGCGGGTGCGGGCGGGCAAACCTTGCGTGGGAGAAGTGAGCGGCCCGCGGTGGTCCGCCATGACCTCGGAAAGCCCCTCCAGCAGCGTCGTCTGTGACGCTAGCTTGAGGAGGAGGCGGCGACGGCGGCATACGCTCACGCCGCTGCTCAACACCTGCACGAGTGAAGACCATCAACAATCATCATAAAGGTAAATAAAACCACTATAATACAGTAGTTTATTTTCTTTAATTATAATACCATAGCACATTTATTATACATAAAATAAGGTCTATTTTGTGTATTTTTAAGGCTTAGAAAATGGCTACGAAAGTAGAAAATGATGTTTTATGGGGACCTTGGAACGGATTATTCTCATTTTAATGGTTTCCTAAGGGAAATTATTTTTTGGGATACACACTTTTCACCTTACACACTCCGTCTGGGACCCAATTAAGTTCGCAAGCCAAGGTATGACTGTAAGAGCGGTCGTGCGTACCTGGACGAGTCGCCGGCAGTAGCGCAGGTGCACGGCGAGGGCGACGTCCAGGCTGTCGTTGGCGGTGGTGAGCGGAAGGGGGCTGCCGGCCACGCTGTTGCCGACCCCCGTGTCCTCCGTCAACGCCTCGCTCAGGTGGCCTCGCGCCTCCGCCGCCTGCTGCTGATGCTGCCTTCTGTCCACATACAAAAGAAAATAATGCAAAAAAAAAAAAACACACAGAAATTTAATAATTGACATATTTTCAGCATTTGCATCATTTTGTATTGTTAGTTTCACCGTCTAAATTATTTCACTGAATTTTTGTACGTATTTATTTTTTTAACAACGTATAAAAAACAATTGAATATTTTAATCTCAGCAATTCATCATGATGCATATTTGGTCTTTTTTTTTAGATTTCTTCAAAAGTTAATTTATGATCAAATATTTTATTGAGGGTATCTTGATCAATATATTTCCATAATTCATTTCATAGCATACTGTATTTGATTTCTGCATTTGGTCAATTTATTCAAGAATGTTGCTTTTTAAATTGAATAATAAATTAAGGATGACATTTATTTGGATACATATTTTATATGTGAAAAACCGTAAAAAAAAAAAAACTTATTTGATCTCTGTACTCTGATTACATTTTATTGAATAATTCTTTTTGGGACAAGTTATTTATTCAACAATTATTTTGAATTGCTTGATTTATTCATTTATATAATAGTAATAATAGTTATAATAAAAATAATAGTAATAATAAAAATAATAGTAATAAAATATAAAAAGTATGAAACATATATAAACAATACATTAATTAATAATAATAATAAATTTCATTTGTAAGCGCCTTTCAAAACTGGATGGATTGTGCACTAATCTACATCAAATTAAAAAAAAAGTAAAAATAGTTTGAATTTATTTCCCTTTGTGCATCAAAACAGGAGAGCGAATGTGAACATTTCAAGCTCACCCATTTCTGTCAGCGTCGCCATCAAATGGGGGCGTGGCCACAATGACGGCGGCTGTGGCGTCATCGCCGTTGTCGTCGTCGTCAAAATCGGACGTGTTGAGGAAGTCGAAACTCTCCAGCGCGCTTTCCACCGTCAGGCTGAGGCTGGACGCGCGACTCCTGTGGCCCGGCAGGCGGCACTGAGGAAGGAACGGACGGGCCCTTTACAATTTAGCGTATACGGTACATCTAACAACACTGCTGGAGAAAAGAAAGACAGTGAGACCTCGGTTTGCGAAGCCCCTGGTTTACCAACGTTTCGGTTTACGAACATTACATTTATGAAAAATTTACCTTGGCATACAAACTATTTTTCGGGATACACGCGGAACTGCCTCAAAGAGTGACGCGTCGTAACAACAAAATGGCAGCCGACTGTTTTTGTCCCCTATTCCCTATATTCCTCTATATGTCTTTAATTATAATACCATAGCACATTTATTATACACAAAATAAGATATATTTTGTGTAGTTTTAAGGCTTACAAAATTCGAAAATTATGTTTTATGGGGACTTGGGAATGGATTATTCTCATTTTAATGGTTTCCTATGGGAAATAAATTTTTGGGTTACACACTTTTCGCCTTACACACTCTGTCTGGGAACCAATTAAGTTCGTAAGACAAGGTATGACTGTAATAAAAACCTAGCCACATGGTAGGCAGAGATATTTGGTGTGAGGGTGATGATGTTTTTCAAATGGTTATTCTGAACCTTCAAGAGGTCCTCCAGCCGCATGACTTCCTGCTCCAGGTCCTGCAGCTCTCGGCATCGGTGCGTCAGGGTCTCCAACGTCAGCAGCAACCCGTGGATGGCGTCCTCCAGGCCGCCCTCCGTGGGCATCGCGTGGTCCACCCCCACGTCGCCTTCATCGTCCACCTCAGACGACGACGTCAACCGCTTGACCAGCTGCCTCGTCAGGTTCCCGCCGTCGTCCTCGTCGTCTGTTGTGATTCAGAGTTGGATTCTTAGTGAGTCATTGTTTTTGGGATGGCAAAATCATTAGAATGTTGTCACTTATAAATAGATAGCAAGCTAGCTCGACAGATAGCTGAATAGATAGCTATATCGCAAGGTATATAGCTAGGTTGCTCGCTAGCCAGCTAGATAGCTGCATAGATAGCTAGATAGATATCGCTAGATAGCTAGCTAGTTAGATGGCTAGGTAGATAGCTAGTTAGATAGATAGCTGAATAGATAGCTATATCGCAAGGTAGATAGCTAGGTTGTTAGCTATCCAGCTAGATAGCTGCATAGATAGCTAGATAGCGAGCTAGATATATAGCTAGATAGCTAGCTAGATAGCTAGCTGGCGCACTAGCTAACTAACTAGCTATGTAGATAGCTAGTGATAGAGCTAACTGGTATGCTATCTAGCGATCAAGCAAGCTAGCTTTTTTTGGACTGAAAACTTCGTGTTGATGGCGAAATTAGAAGGAAAAAACATAGATACTGTGATGGTGAATCGTTGTGTGTTGCACCAAGACTACTATTTGATACTAGTTGACACAAATTCCCAGCAGACAAATCGGCCCATTTCCAACAGAGCTTTGGCGCCATGTTGTGCATTTTCTGGGTGCTACATTGCTGTCATTGACGGCTCGAATTGAGATGGGAGGACTCCTTCAATCGATTGCAAACATGTATGCTTTCCTCTTCAGAACTATTTGAATCCTATTCATAAGTGGATGAGTAACAAGAATGCATCTTCTCCCAATCTGAAGCCATTGTTTTGATTCTAAAGCAAGGCAAGACATCTCTTGGCGTGACGTCACGAACAAGGGGGCGGGACCTTCTGAAACTGGCCACTTCCGGGTTCAAATTGAAGTACTTTTGCCATTTCCAAGGTCATTTTGAAGTCGTTTTGGGACACTTTAACTCATTTTTATTGGTGTTGACTAAAAATATCAGCCTGCCCGTTTTGGGTATTTTAGATGCTATCAAAGGTTTCTCTAATGTCAGTTAGGAAACAAATGGCGTCGGTTGTCCTTTAAGAGTGAAAGGACCTTGTTCCAACTGGACGGGCTTGAGGTGCTCGACGTGATCCAGGAAAACATCGTCGGGTGAGACGGCGGGCGCGTGGCCGTTGCGTTGGGACTCGGTGCCTTCCCACTCCGAGTCTCCCAGGCTGCCGCTCGCGGCGCTCTCCGTCTCGCCGCCGTCCTCGTCCTCTTGTTCCTCGGCGATGGAGCCTTCCCGCAGCCCGCAAGGCGAAGCGGACACGGACGTGTCCGGCGGCGTGACGGTGATATCCGGGTTGGACGGCGCCGGGCTTGGGCTGGAGACGTCCGAGAAGGCGAATGACAGGCGCTTGCATTCCGAGGCGCTGCCATTTTCAAACACGTCGTCTGGGAGCGTTGACTAATGAATGGCGCAGGGAAGAACCAAAAAAAAAAGTTACAAGTTGTTGTTTTTTATGCAAAACATTGTCCATGCAAAAAATACATGAAATTCCATTGGGAAATTTTTATACAATAATTTTCCCCTCAAAAAATGAACACAAAAAAGGCATGCATATTTCTTTTTTTTCTTACAAATTAATTACCCCCCCCCCCCCCACAAAAAAATAATGTAATTTATTCAAGACTGATTATATTTAAACACTTTTACTCAATATCTGCATATATTTATATTTTGTAACTATCTCTTTATTTATGTTTATTTGGTTATCCATGTATCTATTTATTTATATATTTTATCTATCTATTTATTTATCCATTTATTCGTTTACTTATTCATTTATTCATCCATTTATTTATTTATTGATCATTTATTTTTCTATTTATCCATTTATTTATGTATCCATTTATTTGTTTATTCATTCATTTATCCATTTATGTATGCATCCATTTATCTGCTTATTTATTTATTTATCTACCTATCTATTATAATAAATCAATCTATTGATTGATTTATTGATTTTTTATTGATTGATGTATTTATTTGTTTATTTATTTGTTTATTGATTGATGTATTAATTTGTTCATTTATTTGTTTATTGATTGATGTATTTATTTATTGATTGATTGATTTACTGATGTATTTACTTATTCACAGATTTATTTACTGATATATTTATTTATTTATTGATTGGTTGATTTACTGATTTATGTCCTTGTTTATGTCCTGATTGATTGATTGAGTCATTCAGGAAAGTGGACAACTAACAGTTGCCACTTTGCGAGAAGAGCAAAAAGACGAAATGAGGAAACGGCAGCCATTTTGAAAACCCACAGGAGACGCATTTCAAACATGGAGGAAAGTCAGTCAGCGAGGTTTGGGTTAGGGCGGTGGGGGGGGGGCACGCCACGCCACGCCACGCCACGCCACGCCACGCCACGCCACACGCCACACGCACTCACGTAAACCTCCAGGCTGGCTTTGGGCCTGGGCGCCGACAGTTCGCCAAAAGAACGGGCGCGCCGGAAGGTTTCCAGCAGGGCGTCGCCGAGCGCGTGCAGAAAAGACGGGCGCTCGGCGGGGGGGCGGCGCCACGTCTTTGCGCCAACGGTTGAGGGTGGCCAAGGTTAGTTTGGCTCGGAAGGCGGGCGCTGGTGCCACTTGACACGCAAATAAGTGGCCACGCGGCCACGGCGCTACTCACAAAAAAAGAGGCGTCCTGGAAAGTGGGCGTTTCGGGCGTGCCTTGGCTGTAGATGGACACTCGCCGCTGCAGCGCCGCCGCCTTGCCGACGTTGCTCGACGACAGCGTCACGTCCTCCACGTCGAAGGGGCTGGCGACATACGACCACAGTCACACCACACTTCAGATTTTGCCGGCGTAAAGTCTAGCGGCACTGAGAACACACTGACGTGAAAGTACAATGGGAACTCGGCCTACGAACTTAATTGGTTCCCAGACAGTGTGGAAGGCGAAGTGTGTATCCCAAAAATTAATTTCCCATAGGAAAGCATTAAAATGACAATAATCCGTTCCCAGCTCCGCTTAAAACATAATTTTCTACTTTCTAAGCCTTACAAATACACAAAATATACCATATTTTATGTATAATAAATGTGCTATAGTATTATGATTAAAGAAATAAACTGTACTATACAATAAAGTCATGTTATTTACCTTTGTGATGGTCATTAATGGCTTGATGGAAAGGAGTGTCCGGTTTCCCCAGCATTAAACACTTGATGAGGAACGTATTCTTCTTCTTTCACCATGTGATTATTGTATCTAGTTCCTCATCAATTGTGATGTGTTTAGCTGGGTTGATATCTTTTTGCATCAAGTGTCCAAATGTCACTGTTTTCTATTCATTTTCTCACAATTTCACTTTTGTTTTTTTTGTTTCAGGTAAAATTTTCTTAACAGTAACGTTCGTAAAGCGAAAAGTTTGTTAGCCAAGGGGTTGGTAAACCGAGGTTTGACTGTATCCGAACTTACAACCAGGTGACCTCCAGGTTGAGCTTGATGGTGGCCAGGTCATTCACGTCCACGGCCACCACCTGCGGCATGGCGGTGAACAGCTCCTTGGTCTCACAGATGACGCTCCCCACCAGCAAATGGGTGGCAAGACCCTTCAGCTCCGTCACCTGAGGGGGGCGCCAAACATTTTAGAGTGAAAACGTCCCTATAAACTGACTTGTAGTTAGGTACATTTGCCACAAGGCGGCAGGAAAACACCACAAATATTTCAGAGTCTACGCGTTGTCATTGCAAACAGTATGACGTCACACAGGATGCTCGGCAAAAAGCATTGGTGGGATTTTTGGGGAGGATATTGCGTACCTTAATGTTGATGAGGTCGTTGATGAGCGGCATGAAGACCATCTCGTCGCCATCCCAACTTTGGCGGGAGTTCACCTCGATCCTCCCTTTCAGTTTCCAGCGCTGACGGCCGTAGCGCATGAAGATCTGCCAGTTGTGGAATTTCGTTCAGGAAACATGAAAACTTTCACTTCATGACATGTTATTGTCAAGCTTGATTTTGTACTTATTTTTCAAATAAATAAATGTCTTCAGATAATTATCTTTGAAATCGTTAATGGCAAGTTATATTATAAGCAATATGAAATGTTGAATTCATTGTGTTTTTACATTTAAGATGTTTCCATTTATCTTGATTTCTACGGCATACAGTATCTTTATTTTTAATAACACTCCAATGATTGTATTTTTAAGAAAAATGAACCCCAATTGTATTTAATGTGAATTGATTGTGCATTTTAAAATCATTTGAGTTCAAATAATGGACACCCAGTGTAGCTTTCATAAGTTAATGTGGATATTACTGTAATAATAATAATAATACATTTCATTTCTAAGTGCCTTTCAAAACTCTCAATGTCACTTTTCTATACATTTTTCATCCTTAAAAAAAATTACTCATAACTTTTTTTCAACATTTCGATATTATATTCCCCCATATCATCTTAAAGTATAAAATATCTATTATATGTACACATTAAAAAAATCACACTGACCTTGTTTTATTTAAAATAAATTACAGTAAAGTCTCGTTATATCGATATCGGATATATCGATAGTCCCGGTTATATCGATATTTTTTCGGACTCCCTTGAATATCGATATAACGAGACTTTACTGTAGTTAAAAATTAAAAAAAATAAACAAACAAATACACAAGTAAATAAAAAAATTAATAGATAAATAAACACAGAAATAAACAAAGAAATAAATAGATAAAGAAAAAAACAAATATACATAAATATGCAAATAAACAGATACATAAATGAATAAATGATGGAATGAATAAATAAATAAATAAATAGATAAATAAATAAATAAACATACATAAACACAGAAATAAACAAAGAAAAAATAGATAAAGAAAAAAAACAAATATAGATAAATATAAAAATACACCGATAAATAAATGAATGAATGAATTAATAAATGAATGAATAAATAAATAAATGAATGGATAAATAAATAATCCACTTGCCTCATATTGGTCTCCCGGACAGAGACGAGCAAAGCCTGCCAAACCTGAGAGAGAGAGAAAAAAATGATTGATTTTCCGTCGCACGAACAGCAACTAATGGGGAGGACGCACGCCTTCAATTTCAGGCAAGAAGGATCGCACGCGCCAAGCAGAAAAAGTTCCAGGCGCTGACGCTCACCTTTCATCTTGATGTGAAATTCCCCAAGCAGGTTCTCCAGATCGCTTTCAAAGGCGGCCATTTTCTGAAAAGGCCAACAAATTTGAGGAGGGCGGAGCGAAAGGCGGCGGTGTTCTTGCTCCTGATTGGCTCTTACCTCGGTGTACTCTTTGTAACGGCGGTTGACCTCGGCGATGCTTTCCTTCGTGGCTTTAGTGGACGGCGAGCAGGTGAAGGCCTGCTTCATGCGACTGGCTCCGTCCCGCAGGCGACTTTGGATGCAGAAGGCCTCGTACAACTCGTCGACCTGCCAACCAACACGCAAATCAAGGGGCCTTGACACTTTTTCAAAGGCGCTCAATTGATTGATTGATGATTATTAAATGTATGTGATTTAAAATAATGTCCAAACTTTCAAAATGAGCTCATGTCATGAGTAATTTCTTTATTTCCTTCATTTTTGAGCAACTTTTGTAAGGTTCATGTCCTCCTTATCCTAGCAGAACTTGCTCTGTGAATTGTGATTGTATTTTCGGGCGCCGCCTAAGAACAGAGAAGCCTTCACTCGCAGCCTTCACAAAGCCTGCGAGTGTTTGTTTAAACACCGGCTGGGATGTCATGGAGGACCCCCCCCCCCCCCCCACGCCCCACGCCATTCCTCTCCACCTCGCCTCCAGTCCTGACCCACATTCACAGGATGCACATGTTTCTTTTTCACGATCTGCCGGGCATTTATTTAAAAAGGTGGTCCACTAGATGTTCACTCGGCGGATGAGGCCGACTGGTAACCATGGCAACCGCGAGCGCAGCATGTGTGCGCTGCCGTCGAGTTGTGATTGCATGCGCCACGACAGCCACTTGCGTGACCCTGAAGACGAGAAATGCCAAAGACTGCTTTGCAACCTCAGTTGGAGGTTCATCCAGCGAGCCATTTATTTATCTATTTATTTATGCAATTACGTCTTTAGCTATCTATTTATGTAGATATTTATGTATCTATTCGTCTATTCATTTAAGTATCTATCTATTTTTTATGCATTTATTTAGGTATGCAATTATGTATTTATATATTTAGATGATGATGATGATGGAATTACGTACGTACGTATTTATTTGTGTATTTGTTTACCTATTTGTGTCTCTATTCATCTATTTATTTATTCACGCAATTATGTATTTTTGTGTTTAGATATTTACTTATTCATTAATCTATTCCTCTATTTATTTATTTATGTATTTATGTATCTATTTATTTACGTATTTATTTATTTGTGCAATTACAGTATGTATTTACGGATTCAGATATTTCGGTATTAATTTATGTATGTATTTATTTGTGTACTTGTTTATCTATTTATTTGTCCATTCAACTATTTATTTATTGACGCAATTATGTATTTAGGTATTTATGTATTTATTTATGTACTTGTTTATCTATTTATTTCTCTATTCATCTATTTACCTATTTATTTTATTTGTGTACTTGTTTATCTATTTATTTCTTTATTCAACTACTTATTTATCTATGTATTTATTTGTGCAATTACAGTATGTATTTACGGATTCAGATATTTAAGTATCTATTGATTTATGTATTAATTTATTTTATCTGTCCATCCATCCATCTTTTTAATTATATTTTTTAATTCCTTCCTTTGTTTTCCCGTTTCCAGCCAAGTGAAGTGCGCTTACAATAGACTTCAAATGAAGTCTAAGGTTTAGAGTTGCAATGTTTTGCTTTGTTTGACTTTAATGTCTTGCTCGCTCGCTCGCTCACTGACTGACTGACCTTGCTGATGTGAAACTCCAGTCGTCTCATGTACCTCTCCATAGATTTGATTTGCTGCAAAGACAAATAAGGGCAAGTGCATGTGAGACACCTTGGCTAGCTGCAAAAAAAAACATCAAATGGCTATTTAGAGCTAAAGTCAAACATGTCATTTGACCAAAAAAAAAATGACCGTGGAGGTGTGTGTGTGTGTGTGTGTATATATACTTAAAATCTTTGCGGAGCTTCTCCCTCTTTTTAAACCTGCCCTGTATTTATTATTCCTCATTTCTTCTGCCCCCACTCACCTTATCCAGATCGTAGAGAACGCCCTTGCACAAAAAAAGGAAACAAACAGAAAAGAAGTCTCTGTTATGACAGAATTCGCTTTTCATTTATCGTCCTTGTGCGCATGAGTCACCACGGGCGGCCATCTTGATTTTGTCTGACTCACCAGACGCGAATTTCTCTTCATGTCCTTCATGAGCAATGTCACTTTGTCCAACTCGGCCTGGTGTACCTCCAGATACTCACTGAGTACAACAAAAAATACATACAAATAATAATTCATTCACTGCCAGACAATGTAACAAAAATGTGTCCACTCCAATGCCAGGGTTTTTGTCATTTTTACTCAAATTGCAGGACCCACAGAATAGTGAGTTTTAGGACGACATAAATATATGATTTTGTTTTCCTACTTTGTTACTTCCGGGTTGAGTGAACACTGGCGCGTGTGGCTGCCGCTGCTCACCCGCAAAAAAAATACACCTGTGACTGTAAAGTGTCCTTGAGAGTTTTGAAAAGCGCTTATAAATAAAATGGATTATGTGTAGTATTATGAGTAGTAGTATGAGTATTGTGCAACACACAAGTACCCAAAATGCATTGTGCGTCGCTTTCTCGGTCAGGTGCGTTCCAGACATGACGTCACATCAGGAATCGTCAGCGACTCAAAAACAAGACTTCCTGAATATTCAGCGTGAGTCTTAAAAGGTAAAATATAGCTAGCTATATGCGGTGGAATCTTTGTCAAATATGCTCAGTAGAAGTCATTTCAAGTGATTTCACAAATGATGGACACAACTTGTCCGGAGGCGTCGGTTGTCCTTTAAAAGTCAGGTATGAAGCAGTGAACGCCAGAGCCAAATGTGCCACTTACTCGAGGCCTCGTTTGAGTGCCATGTAGACGTCCTCCAGTCTTTGAGGTTGAGGCTCTCTGGAGCCGCCGCCGCCGCCGCCGCCGCCAGCTTTGTGACCGGACAGGTGAGGCCTCTTGGGCTTGGACGTCGGCTTCTTCTGTGATACCGAGTTGGCCATGAAGGAGTTACACCTAAGCGCAAAAAGACACACGCTCATGGGAAGCCATTTGACTGAGTGTGTACTTGGTAGTTGTTCAGGTCCTAAATTATTCATTTCGAGCAACAACACACCCACACGTGGTCTTGTAAACAGGCTGTGGGGAAAGCGCAAATACGGTGATACCTTGGCTTACGAACTTAATTGGTTCCCAGACAGAGTGTGTAAGGCAAAAAGTGTGTAAGGCAAAAAGTGTGTATCCCAAAAAATTATTTGCCATAGGAAACCATTAAAATGAGAATAATCCGTTCCCAGGTCCTCAGAAAACATAATTTTGAAGCCTTAAAACTACACACAATATACCTTATTTTATGTATAATAAATGTGCTATGGTGTTATAATTAAAGAAATAAACTGTACAGTATAATAAAGTCGTTTTATTTACCTTTGTGATGGTCGTTGATGGCTTGATGGAATGGATAGCTTTTTGCATAGTGTCATGACATTTACATTACATGACATTTGAGGTCGCACGGAGCGACTAGCGTACGCGTCAGCGTTGCAAACAGTTTCCGGCGTCACATTTGGCGCTCGCCTGATCATCGACGGCGGCGTGTCTTACCGCGAGCGTCGCTCCTGCAGTGTGCTGAAGCCGGCAAAAGACTGACTCCGAATGATCCCGTTGGGCCCTCCCGGCGAGTGCATCCCGCCCGCCGCCATAATCTCCGGGATGCGCGACGACACACCTGCCGAAGAGAGGCATCATCAGGTGGTTGGAGGGATGCGGAAGAGACTACTTTTAGCAGTTTAGCATTTAGCCATCATTCCCCGCTACAAACACGCTAATCATGTTGACTTTGAACATACAGTAGTTCTGTGCCGAGCCGCAAACATTCCAAGAATACGGCAAAAGATGTTTCACCATGACCCCAATCGTCTCCTCCTATAAATAAGACAACCTCTTTCTAAAGTCTGGATTTAGCAGCAGCTTGTCAAAAGCGCCACTATTTTAAGAAAGTGCAACACGAAGCCGTTGATACTTGAGGCAAGATGCAGAAAATAGATAGGAGACTTCAGCTGGCCTTGCGCCGATGAAGCCTTTCAATCTTGCGGAATATTTGAAAAGCCTTCAATAGTTGACTTGGTGATGATGATTTGCTACCCCTCCACTACCTAAAAGGATCTAATAAGGATATATTTAGGAGTAGTATTGAGTCTCAATAAAGAAAAAGACCCAGCGAAGATAGAATGGCATTGCTATGTTGTTCACCCCTCGTTCAGGTGCGAATTCTGGAAAACAACAACGCTGAAAAAAAGGTTTCAAAAACGTTTCGCTTCCCAGTCAGGAATGAAAGGAGCAATGTGGAACCAGCACACACTGAAGTGTGAATCGCTAACTTTTGTCATCAGCTTGCGTCGCTTGCTAAACTAACATTTGGTTTTCTTTCAGGAATTTTCCGTTTCCCCTTGTCGCTGGACACACACAGAAACACTTGTAAGTGGTGACATCTCCATTGTTGTGTGTTCTAGCGTCTTTCTATTTTGGCGGCTCCTGTTAGCACGTGTCAGGAGGAAATTTTTGTATTATTAAACACCAGGCTGCCGTCAAACAAGCTCCTCTCGGGATGTTTACGTAAGCAAAATCCTGACTCAGCACAAATGGCCTAAATTCAGTGTTAGGCTGCTGGCACATTTTCCCAAAAAAAATAAAAACTACCGGGAAATCTTTACACACATCATTTTCACAAAATTATTCGCAAAAATGTCCTACATTTTTCAAGTGATCAGTATCGATGAAAATGTTTCTTCAGCCGTCATCTGTACTTCTTTGACAGTGTCGGACGTTTCGCCTCTTATCCAAGAAGCTTCGTCAGCAAACTAAAGTATTACTGGTAGTTTCGGATATATATAGGGCCGAAACTACCAGTAAGACATCCGACACCTTCAAAGAATGAAGAAACCTTGTCATCATTTTCACAAAATTAATCACAAAAATGTCCTTTAATTTTCCAAGTGGTCAGTACAACGTGACATTGAATTAATTGAATCTAAAAGGATTTGTGCGTGAAAGTTTTCCTATCCAGCATCCGAAAACTTGAGTGGTTGAGTGCACCAAAGCTTTTATAAGCAATGAATCACAAGAATGCGTGCGCACATCTTTTACATAACCTGCCTCAACTCATTTTTGTCCGCGGTTGCCATGGCAGGGCTAATTTATACAGGCAGCAAGAATTAGCGTCCCCCATTGTAACACACACTCTCAAACGCACACATTTGGGATGGTTTAAGAGCATGTCATTCGCTTCGGTCGCCCCTCGGTCACGCATCTGAAAGCGACAGCGACCACCCTACAATCCCGTTTGGGAAATAGACAATAAATACATTTTTAAAAAAAAGTACAATTCAACAATAAGTCAACTAAAATGAAGCATGAAGGGGAAAAAATAAAATAAATAAATATCTCACGCTCACCCCCCTCCTCGCCCCAAACAGCAAAAAAAAAGCCACCCTGGCACCTCGTTCAAGAGCGTCTAAAGATGCCATTGTGCAGCGGCGGCCAAAGGCTTGAATGGGCTGACTGGCAGCCACATTCAGCGGCATGAAAGGCCGCTGGTCGATGGGAACGGCGAACGGGAGCCTCGAACGGGAGCTTGCGACCAGTCGCCTTTGTCGCTCTCGAAGCGATGACGTAACGTCGCTCGCTCGCTCAGCTCCAAACTCCATCTTTGTTTGGCTAGCATGAGAAAACGGACTTGAAAAGTGCAATACGAGGTTGAGTGTAATCGGAATATAAAAAGGCGCAATGGGAACGCTACATTGGAGTCCTGACGGCTACCATTGATACGGGAGGACTTCTTTAATCGATTGCAAACATGTATGCTTTCCTCTTCAGAACTATTTGAATCCTATTCATAAGTGGATGAGTAACAAGAAAGCATCTTCTCCCAATCTGAAGCCATTGTTTTCATTCTAGAGCAAGTCTTGGCGTGATGTCACGAACAAGGGGGCGGGACCTTCTGAAACTGGCCACTTCCGGTTTCATTTTGAAGTCGTTTTTGGACACTTTAACTCATTGCAAAACACCATTTTAAGACATTGGCATTTTTTCTGTATTTATTTCTTTCAAGGCACATTGGCGATAATTCCCCTCCCCCGACACATGTCTGCAATTGTGGCTTTGTTTTAATTATAGGTCACAGGCAGCCTTGATGGGCTCGGTACAGCATTAAGTGCAGGCTAGGCGACATGCTGCTGCTGGCATTTCAAAGGCGCAGATGAGCAGATTAAGTCCGACGTGGCCTGACTGCCATTTACATTCTGGCTGCTAGCGATGATGATGATGATGATGATGATGATGATGATGATGATGACGATGATGATGATGATGACATTTTCGGCGATGCGCGATTGAGCTAACCATGATTTTTGGAGCTGCAGAAAAAGTACAGTAGATGCTCCCTGCCACCCCCCCCCACAAAAAAAAAGAAAAAGCCACATGCGGTGTGGCTCCCTACTGTTGGAAAGCTCAGCATCCATGCTGGAATGCCGCTACTACGCAAACAAGGATCAACTCGGTTGTTTCGGCGGCTTTTTTTTCCCAGGAGAATACAAACATTCCGTTGGCTGATAGCAAGTGACCACTTCTGTGATGATAGCTAGCGGCGTATGCGACGACCATGGGAAACCTGGCGGTTAGCATTCCCGCATGGAGCGATGAAAGACATTGCTACATAGTTAGCTTAGAGCATTATTTTCAGCATCGTTGTCTGTGTCTATTCTCAATCAAGGGCGATTGTGGTTATTTCGCTTGTTGAATTTATGGTTGTGGTATGGTTATGGTATGGTACACAACTGTAGCCGTCACTCAAAAAAAATACTCCATTGATAGCAGTCCTAACACAGTTTCATCCAGCTGCCGCAAAGGGGAAGAAAACAACCAAAACAGGCGGATTATGATCTTAGGCCGCTTTAAAAAACAAAAACGCTTACAGCGCTGGCATGTCGGCCAGCTGTTGCCCACCAGAGGTGCGCCTCAAAAGGATCATGTGACGCTGGTGCGCAACATGTGCCATGTGCTGCATGCCAGGGCAACCACACCCGCTTCGTTGCCACGGAGCTAACATACAAAGTGCCATACGGTACTGTAATGGCGAGTTGTGGGAGGAATTTGTCACTTCAAATTCGACCTTGGCGGAAGTTCTCAGTTATGATTATCGTTTTAGCATAACGTTCAATTTTCTATTTTGTGCGTAAACAAAAAAAAAATGATCGGCTGGAGTCAACATTAGTACAAAATAACTCAAAGTAAGATTTGAGAAAATATTTTCATGAACCAAATCAAATGAAAACAAAAACGTTTTTAACTCATTCACTGCCAGACGTCTAAAAATGCGTCCACTCCAGACCATTGCCAGGGTTTTTGTCATTTTTACTCAAACTCCTGTACCCACGGAATATTGAGTTTGTCGACTACTGACAGAGAATAAGAAGTGATCATGCTGTTAAAGTTTCATGCAGTTATATGCTTAGTCAACACGTGTGACTCGAATACACAATTGAAGCACAGACAACCCCGGGGTCAATCTGAGGTCAACAAACACAGCAAGTTAAACTGTCATCTTCATCACCACTGTGAGACTAATAAAGGCATATCCAATCCAATCCAATCTCGGAGATCTGGCCTTGGACAGAATTTAGGACTTGGGAAACTTCTTTATCGCCGAAGTAATTTACGACTTGAAACTCCTTCACAGGAAGAGCTCATTAGCCAGGTTACAAATTGATCAGTTCATGGAAAAGACAATGTTTTATTGCTTACTTCTGTTCATGCTTAGAACTTAATGTGTATATACTCTCAATAAATAGCTTGACAGAGAGGGCTGCAGAATTCAGGCGTCTGTCATGAATGCCGGCGTCTCCTGCCGGCAGTAAAGACAATCTTTCTGGGTACAAATCTTTGTCCACAGTGTCCAATCAAACATCTCTGACAACACAACCCTTAGCACAAAATAAAAATTAACGACTATAATGAAACATCCTAAGCTCTTTTCACCCAGACTGGAATGATTCATTCACATCAGTTTACAAGTTACAAAAAACTTAATTTAATTGCATAACTTAATACAATTCCACAAAGTGTGAACATACATTTCTTAACCCAAAACACGTAATAAAACAAGACCGTCCAGCTAAACTTGCCCGGTCAGACTGGCCTGATGGCAAATTGGACTTTAGCCTGTAGCCCCAGTGCTAGCAAAGGCACATTTTTAAAGAGCCATCTGAAGAATTATCAGCTCCCTTTGCGACTCGCGTCCGGCCCGCTTTTCCACAACAAGTCGCCTCCATATCGCAAATGAAAAGCCCCTCAGTCATCTCATCCCCCCCTCGCTCGAGTGATTGCAGGGTTGCGACAAGCCTAAGCAGGCCCGTCCATCGTCACCACTATTAGCTTCAGATGAGATAACCTCTGCCTTTTGAGTGACGCCAAAGCCTTCTGGCGTCACTCAAAATGTCTGTGGCCCACTTTTGAAATGAAACCTAAAGGGGAAAAAGTGGCGCTAGCCTGACCGTCAAGTCAAAGAGGTGGTTTTCTACGCTAGACAACACAAATAAAAGCTAACTGCATTGCAAATGGCCCAAAAAGTGAGACAAAAATCAAAGAATCTGCAGAAAAGTTCCATTCAACATTCCTTTTCAACTCATTTCGGGGGTTACATTTTAACTTTCTGGCTGAAACCACTTAGCAACTAAGACAAACGAGTTTCGGCTCAACCAGCACATAGCATTACGGCTAATGCCCCAAATGTCAATTCCACATAACGGAGTGTTTTTACATTCATTTAAAGGACAACCGACACCATTTTTTTGTTTGTAACTCCACCTCAAAATAAGGCAACAACAACAAAAAAGCAAAAGCGGGATACATTTCCTCCAAACCACGTCTCAGGCATAAATCCCGAAATGAGACTTTGGTAAAAGAGCCGTGTGGAAGTGAGCATGCCAGGAGGGGACAAATGAAAAGACTGTTCCGGAAAAGGCAAAGCAAGGGACAAAAAGAGCCTGGGAAGAGACGCCTCCTGTGAATGCCGACTGCTTCTTTTCAATGTGCTTTACCGCAACCCAAACATGCAGATCGGGGAGAGGCCAAGCGCAGCCAACTTAACCATATCAAAAGCAGGCTTGAAGCCACAATCCCAAAAAACATTTACACTCCGACATTCTCCCCCTGTGATTCCAAAAAGTGGCCAGTGAAATGACAAAAGGGCAAAATCAAGTTGTAGTTTTCACGTTTTGACACCAAATCAAGTTGTAGTTTTAATGTTTTTACATACGGCTCCAAGCGCATTAGATTTTGATGTAATCTCACACCGATGGTGACAATAACGCTCTTGAATTTGGATAAACATTGGACGAGACAAGTTTATTCCCAAAGCAATGATTAATTTGCTGGAGAAAAAAAAAGAATTTCCAGGGAACATGAGCTGATCTCCACAGCAGACACATCCACTCAGGGTGGGATTTACAACACACTGGCAACCTTTCACCCTTTTCCGCACAGCACTTTTCAAAGACAATGGAAAGAAACGATATATTTATAATAATAATAATACATGTCATTTATAAGCGCCTTTCAAAACTGTCAAGGTCACTTTACAGTCACGGTATACGTTTTCTCTTTTATTTTTCTTTCCACACAAATGTGGAAAAAAAGGAGGAGGAAATAGACTTTCCCTATGGATTTAACATCATTTCAAAATGAAAAAGAACTCAATTTCACCACATTTCATAACTTTTTGGGAGCGATGGGAAAAAATAGCTTTGTTCAGCAATTCTGCCTATAACATAAATGTCTGCAATTTGCTTGCACAGCTGATATCTCGCTTTAATTCAATGTCAATTTTACAATTTGAGGAATTTAGCGCAGGAATTCATCAAAATGGAGCCGTTTTTAAATGTTAGTGATAATAAAGGGTCGCACAAATGACCTTCCACAACAAATTATTCGTTTTATAAATGATGAGCAAAACTATTCAAGGCAATTCGGTGATTGAATAGTTGATATGTGCACCTGCTACGCCGGTATATTATTGGTTGTATCGATTTCCCGGAGGACATTAGTTGTTTTGGAGTATTTTCCAATTTATTTGCGTGTTTGCTCACCGAAATGTCATGGGAATATCCCCTGAAAAACGAATGGACCACATATGAAAATATATCATGAAACCGAACAGGGGACACCAATTGAAAGCTCGAATTACCGTGGTCGTAGCGAGCCACAGGCCACCCCCTTCCCCCCATCCACAACAAAACGTACACACACGCATGCACCGTGACCTCAGGCCACTTGTCGTTTGATATTTTAACACATCAAAAGGTGGTAAAAACTCCAGATGAAAATAGAAAGCATGATTCGTGTGTAATTCGTACGTCGGCAAACATGCCGCTGTAGGATTTACAAGTGAAACAAGTGCTTTCTCCCTAATGTCCCTGAATGTCACTGCGGTCCACTGACCTACTGGGGAAAAATGCAATCATCGCGTTGGTTTTAACAATATAATAATTATAATTTTGACTCACCTTTGCCAATATCTTTTTCGCTGTCTCAAGTGTGATGTTTTCGCAACTCGCCTATGCGCTGTCCTTTATCCATTCGCTCATTCATTCAAACGCAATTAGGTCCTTTTACCACTCGAGGGTCGTATTCCACAGTCCAATGTTAGACGTATATTTTAAAAAGGCGTGCAAAATATGATAAATTTGTGGTTAAAATTGGAATGTCGAAAGGAGCAGCGATTGCTGTTTCATTGTCGGTCGGTGGGCCACTACTAGTGGATTCACTCCCACACATTCCAGTTTGTGTTCGCCTCGCTCCTCCTGGGCAACCGCCAGCCAATCAGAGCTCGAGAAGGCGGGTACAGAACAGGGTGACTTCCGGGGTTCGTACGGCAAGTGCGCTCAAACAAAATGGTCCGAAAAACGCGAGCGTTCTAATCCTATGGAAAATTATTGAACGTATACTCATTTGAAGTGTAATGTATTGGATTTAATTTAAAATAATATCATCACAGATTTTTTTTCGTATCATTCTTGCATCATTAACATTGATGTGATTTATGGGATTGTCTAATTCACACAATGAACCCAAACGCACCACAGAAAAATGTACATTTAAATATAAATTCTTCACGCATCATATGAAAACTTAATTTTACAGATATAAGCAGTAGTCAACAGAAATATATTTTCACCTCAATGTATATTTTATACATAATGTAGTTACATATTTTAAATGGTTATATAACTAAACAAAGGAAAAAAAAGACTACCATTACACGTATGTTTTTTTTTAATAATTCTATAATTCAACTACACTTGCATCAAAGAAAAAAAGACAAACAGTTTAAAGATTTTGCCTACAAACAACGCAATGGTGAGTCGTTGTGTGCCAGCCCATTTCAAATGGAGCTACGGCGCCATTTTGTGCATTTTCGGGGAGCTACATTGGAGTCCAGACGCCTCAAAATGATACGGAAGGACTTCTTTAATGGATTGCAAACATGTATGCTTTCCTCTTCAGAACTTTTTGAATCATATTCATAACTGGATGAGTAACAAGAAAGCATCTTCTCCCAATCTGAAGCCATTGTTTTGATTCTAGAGCAAGGCAAGACGTCCTGGTGTGACGTCACGAAAAAGGGGGCGGGACCCTCTGAAACTCACCATTTCCGGGGTCATTTTGAAGTCGTTTTGGGACATTTGAAGTCATTTTTATTGCTGTTTTGCATTTGACAAAAAAAATATCAGCCTGTGTGTTTTGGCTATTTCAGATGATATCAAACGTTTTTCTGATGTCAGTTAGGAAACAAAAAAATGGTGTCGGTTGTCTTTTAAACTTCTTAGCATCTCATCCACCATTAGCTTCATGGATATTCCCTTCACATCTCTTCTTAGCTTCCAAATCACCAAACGCACCCCCACCGACGCCCCCGTTTCTCAGCCTACCTTCCTCGTAGAAAACATCCTCCGCTTCCTCGCGCATCAGCATCATCTCATCTAGGTCATCCCGCATGATAGCCATTAAACTACGACTTGTTATGGTTCGTCAAGTTAAAGCGGATGAGAGGGGGGGGGGGGGGGCGCAACGTGAGCGCGTGTCCGTCGACTGCCATGCAAGTGCAAGCGACCCTTTGCTAAATCTCACCAACTGGGCGGACCGTTTCGTAACATCCTGTGGAAAGCTCAAGTGAAGGAGTGTGTGTGTGTGTGTGTGTGTGTGTGTGTGTGTGTGTGTGTCATTCCTTCAAGCATCACAGTGATTTTTTTTTCTTCCACACCACACTCGGCCTAAATGGAAAGGCCTCAGCGCCGTGGCTATTAATATTTCACATGGTCGCCATGGCACCCAACTCGAAATACACTTAACGCACACTTCATAAGGTACACCTGCATTCAAGGACAACCGAGGCCTCCGGACAAGTTGTGTCCATAATTTGTAAAATGGCTTCAAATGACTTCTACTGAGCGTATTTTAATAAGAGATTACATTACCTACAAAGATTAGAAGGACTCCTGTAATGGATTGCAAACATGTATGCTTTCCTCTTCAGAACTATTTGAATCCTATTCATAACTGGATGAGTAACAATCTCTGAATTTGAATTGTTTTGATTTTAGAGCAAGGCGAGACGTCCTGGCGTGACGTCACGAACAAGGGGGCGGGACCTTCTAAAACTCCATCTCTGAGGTCATTTTAAAGTCGTTTTTTGGACACTTTAAGTCATTTTGCATTTGACTAAAAATATCATCCTGCGTGTTTTGGCTATTTTAGATGCCATCAAACGTTTTTCTGATGTCAGTTAGGAAACAAAAACAATGGTGTCGGTTGTCCTTTAATTTACATTTTCAATTACATTAATACAAATAATCACTTTCCAATTGCTAAATTCATTTGAAATATTTGTTCGCTATAGCTACATTGTTTCTTTTTTTGGATATATTTTTTTGAAACAAATTATATTTTACATGTATTTTTTTCCCCTTAATTTTATGGTATGTTTTTTTTTCCTTCTGGAGAGGCGGACGCCATTTTTTTTCCTCCCCAACAAGTCTTATTGTGACTCATCTTGTGCCGTTTTTTTTTTTTTACCTTTAACTGGTGCTATCGTGCATCTTTGTGTGGTTTCCTGAGTCATTTCCTATTTTCTAAAGTGGAAATAGAATGTGGAGCCAGCGTAGTTCATTAGCACTTTTCCTTAAGACATCTCTTGGGGGGCAACCGGAGGGCAAACTCATTTTCGCCTCCTCTCACAAATGTGGACAAAACTATTGAGATAATGTCCTATTTCAATTTAAAAAAAACTTCTTTTAATTGCATAGATGGAACAAATTTATAAAGCCATCGCCCTGGGGGGAGGGTTTGGAGTGGGGAAGGTGGGGTCTTATTGCACCAGTTTGAGCAATACAAGCAACTTTCCCAGCCCCCAAAAAAAGGAAATTGCAACAAAAGTGATGAAATTTGATGTCAAACCAAATGCTTGAATGCATTTGGTCTCTTTGCTCAAAATACAGTGCATGCAACACAGTTACTATGTACAAAACAACACAATGGGTGGCATATTGATTCAGTTTTTTTTTTTTTAATATGATTTCATTTTTCGATTTTTGCCTGACACTGGATATTGTCAATCATGAAATGATTTATTTCCTGTGCGCTCAGGCCAACTTCTAAGCTTGTTGGTGCGATGAACCAATGGCATCCTATTGCTCAGGTTACCGTAGCAACAATAATGAGGACATTGCATGCTTAAATGCATTTGTCACACCACTCCATTGCGCATTGGGGACGTGCATGTGGGTGAATGGAGGACCACCCATCTTATACAATTGAGATATACACACATATATACAGACACACACACACACACACACACATACACAACAAAAAAATGGTGTCGGCTGTCCTTTAAGGCGTATTTAGTAGAAAATTATGTTTTATGGGGACCTGGGAATGGATTATGCTCCTTTTAATGTTTTTTAAACTAACAAACTAAATGTAGATCACCCCAAAAAAAATGTAGGTCATTTTTGGATGGAGTAACATCCTGTTTTGCTGGAGAGGGACAGATGTGTGGTAATGGCAGATGGTGCGTGACCCCCCCCCCCCCACACACACACACACACACACACACACACTGTGCATACTGCAAATTGATAGATGTCCTGACGCATGACGAAGAAGTGTTGTGCTCATTGGTGCAGAAAGTCATTGAAGTCGCCACTGGGACACACGGGCCCTTCACTTCCACTTTTTCTCTGTTGCATTCGTACAACTTGTGCATTTATTCGCGTTGGCTAAGTTTCCTTCCAAGTGCTTTCGAAAAAAGTCAAGTTCCCCTTTCTGCAGGTGAGACGATGCGTTTGGGTGGCGTGGGACAGGAAGTTCCTTGTTTCCTGGCCCCACCCCATCCCGCCAGTGATGATTACATCATCGCTATGGGGGGGGGGGGTCATTTAATGGCTCTCATTTACAAAACGCTTCTTAGTTTCAGTTTGAGAATCCAATGCTATAAACTATCGAGAGACGCTAGCAAAGAAGCCATTTTAAATTTAATTGGGTGTGATTCATGTGAGCCAAGACGAAGGGAACTTTTTCTTTCACACTTGTGTGGACGTTCCTTTCTGGGTCATCAGCAGAGGCCAGCATTTTTCTTTCTTATTCACGATGAATGACACACTAGGACACATACAAAGACCCCTTCAAAGACAACCGACGCCTCCGAAAAGTTGTGTTGCATTTTCCGGGACACTACATTTCAATCTAGATGCGATTGGCGGCTCAAATTGATACGGGAGGACTCCTTTCATCGATTGCAAACATTTATGCTTTCCTCTTCAGAACTATTTGAATCCTATTCATAAGTGGATGATTAACAAGAAAGCATCTTCTCCCATTCTGAAGCCATTGTTTTGATTCTTGAGCAAGGCAAGACGTCCTGGCGTGACGTCACGAACAAGGGGGCGGGACATTCTGAAATTCGGCATCTCCGAGGTCATTTTGAAGTCGTTTTGGGACACTTGAACTCATTTTTATTGGTGTTTTGCATTTGACTAAAAATATCAGCCTGTGTGTTTTGGCTATTTTAGATGCTATAAAATGTTTTTCTGATGACAGGAAAGAAAAAAATGGTGTCGGTTGTCCTTTAAAGAGACATCCAGACCACTGGTGTGGTCACACAAAAGGGAAAAAAACCGCACCAATTGCAAGGAACATTATTTTAAAAAAGTGCTGTTTTAAACATCTCAATGATATTATGCTAGCATTAGCTATCAATAATTCCATTAGCATTTTTTTAATTAATTGTATTTATTTTTTTATTCACCCTCAGGGCGCTCTTCAGAACACTAGAATGACTTTTCCAGTTGCGCCGAAGACAGATAAGAAAAGAGAAAATGCTCGCGGGAAACTGAGCTAATCTGCTTAGCCATTGGGCTGATTCAATTTTATTCATTATAGCATGAAAAAATGGCAGACGTTGCTGCCGTGACCAAACGCAGATGTTTTTTTTTAACCAATTAGCAACTGATATTGAGGATATTTTATGGTGGCCGATGACAACTGCCAGCTCTGATAGACTCCTTAAAGGACAACCGACACCATTTTTATGTTTCCTAACTGACACCAGAAAAACGTTTTATAGCATCTAAAATATCCAAAACATGCAGGCTGATATTTTTAGTCAAATACAAAACACTTCAAGTGTCTAAAAACTGCCCCCTTGTTGGTGACGTCACGCCAGGACGTCTTGCCTTGCTCGAGAATCAAAACAATGGTTTCAGATTCGAAGACGATGCTTTCTTGTTACTGATATGATTCAAATAGTTCTGAAGAGGAAAGCATACATGTTTGCAATCCATTAAAGAATTTATTCCATCCCATTTTGAGGTATCTGCGGGCGGTAAATGTAGCACCAAAAAGAGGCAGAAAATGGCGACAAAGCTCCGTGTAAGGAATTAATCAGCCCGTTTCCACAGGCTGATTAATTCCTTACACGGAGCTTTGTCGCCCTCTTCTGCCTCTTTTTGGTGCTACACGACGTTTTCAGACCAAACAAAGTACAGCAAAATGCATTGACGTGATGGAAGGACTGCTACAATGTGTCCTTTTTTCGGTCAGGGGCGTTCCTTCAGTAACGTCACGTACGGACTCGTCACCAACTCAAAAACAAGACTTCCGGAATATTCAGCAAGAGTCTTAAAACGTAAAATATCGCTATATGCGGTGGATTCTTTGTAAAATACGCTGAGTAGAAGTCATTTGAAGCCATTTTATAGATTATGGACACAATTTGTCCAGAGGCGTCGGTTGTCCTTACAAAAAAATCTTTCGAATGCCCTCCCGTTATCCAGCAAAAACGAAAAGCTCTCCGAATTGTTTTGTTCCCACCAGCAGTAGGCACGCACTCACGCAAGCAGCCTTTTATTCCACAACGCTTCCAGCCGAGGCAGAAAATGAAGCCGCAAGGCAATGTGCATTTTCCCCGTTGCTATGGAGTGAGGGGTTGTCACAAGAAGATACCTTCTCATCTTCTTACGAGACCGGTCAAAGAAAGGCATTTGGTGTCATAAAAACAAGACCAATAATTAGTTTTAATCTGAGAAGTAAGTCTGTGTTGTATGTTTGTGGAAAGAAGGAGGGCCTTTCTTATAATATCAAGTTTAGGACGACCTCTTCTGGTGAATAGTAGGATAACTATGATCAATAAGGGGGGAAAAAGTCACCTAAAAATGTAAGAAGTGTGGCACCAAGGAGTGCTACTTGCTTAATAGCACTGTTTTAAAGGACAAACGACACCATTTTTTTGTTTCCTGACTGACATCAGAAAAACGTTTTATAGCATCTAAAATAGCCAAAACATGCAGGCGGATATTTTTAGTCAATTGCAAAACACCAAAAAAATGAGTTAAAGTGTCCAAAAACGACTTCAAATTGAACCAGGAAGTGGCCAGTTTCAGAAGGTCCCGCCCCCTTGTTCGTGAAGTCACGCCAGGACGTCTCGCCTTGCTCTAGAATCAAAACAATGGCTTCAGATTGGGAGAAGATGCTTTCTTGTTACTCATCCACTTATGAATAGGATTCAAATAGTTCTGAAGAGGAAAGCATAAATGTTTGTAATCGATGAAAGAAGTCCTTCCGTGTCATTTTGAGGCGTCTGGACTCCAATGTAGCGTCCCAGAAAATGCACAAGATGGCGCCAAAGCTCCGTTGGAAATGGCCTGATTTGTCTTTACAAATTATGGACACAACTTGTCTAGGGTGTCGGTTGTCCTTTAACTGGTTCAAAAAATATATTAAAGCCTTCCAATTAAATTACAAAAGTATGAGTCTTTTTTCCTCATGTTTTCAAATACTGTAAACAAAATGCAATGAAATAAAAATTAACAACCAGGAGCTAAATTGCACTTTAAGGGTGAAAATGATTGTTAATATCTATATTGAGATAGCTTTCATGCCAATACGTCACCCAAACAAAGACGGATAATTTGATTTTGTTCACTTTAAGGACCTTAACTCATTCGCTTTCTTGCGAGGGGTGCCAACAAAGCACTAGTCAGACCTCTGGCAATGTTTTTTTCCCTTCCACGACTGGCTAGCATTTGTCTTTTGTCCATGTTAGCGCTTTGTTACAGTCTCAGCCGTTCGCTACACAAATCAATATGTATGTATTGTATTTTGTACAACCCCCATTTCAAGCTCTGATAACTCCAGACCCATACAACTTAGGAATTAACTTTCTTTCCCCGATGAAATAAGCGTTTTCTTACGTTGAAGTGAATGTTTATGTAGTCCTAAAACTCATTATTGTGTGGGTCTTGCAATGTCAGTGAAAATGACCAAAACCCTGGCACTGGAGTGGACACATTTTTGCACATAATCCGCGTAAAAGCCTCAAAACTAACGCTGGATTTAGACGAAACCATCCACAATTGAAAGCAAACAACAGTACACTTACGGTTGAACTCTCGATGGCGCACATAAGGCCTTCGGGGACGTTTCCGGAACCAATTGAGACGTCCAGGCATCTCCATCATTGTCCGTTAGCTGTAGCGACTTCCTGTATCCATCTTTACGAGGATGACGGTAAAACGGGAGTACGCCTTCAACTTGAAGCTTCCTGCAGATAGAAATCGCACATAGCGCATATTTTATTGATGTGTGAGTCAGCGCAACCGAACTCTTATGTGTGCGCGCTACTTGCCTGTTGGGAGAGGAGAACCAATCAGAAGACAGCTTGTGGCAAGGCTTGGCAAGGCTGTAATATGATGACGCTCCAACGCCCCCCCACCCCTTCCCACCTCAAAGTCCATCAAATAGTATTTGGTGAAAAAACACCACATTAAAACTTGTGATAACATGAAATATTTCACATTTTGAATCACAAAAATAATTCACGTCACAATAAATGTAAAACGAAACATAAAATATGCTAAAATTGTCGAAGTATAACATGACAGATCAACATCTCCAATGACAAAAAAACTTTATTCAAAAAATACTCGCACCAGGTTTGCTCTATATGTAGAATAAATAACAATACTTGACACAAACAACCCCAACGGTACAAAACACATTTGGCCGTGACATGAAAATATCAAACAAAACTACAACACATAACTTTTTATCACAACATTTCTTCCATTGAAAAATTCAGCACTTGGAAGTGAATGGAAATGTATAAGATAATATATATATGTGATAGAGTTATTCTTAGCTAGAAGCTACATGTTTTTTTAATCATCTTCATTTTATTTTGAGTACTTTTGAATGCTAGTTAAGCAACTTTTAACAACTGCACGTAGACTTGCAAAAGGGCTGAAACATATCCAATAAAATGAAAGAAAAGCAGCGTGAAATTTCCATGGGAAGATCATGTTTAATTATGAAAATAAATATTCATGTGAATTTCTTTGATCATTGTGCTAATATTGGATTTGAAGCTTCCCCATTACGAGGCAAGGCTTTAATTTGGTTTTATGAAGATAATTCCTATCCAAATTTGCCAAACTTGAAATTAGGCAGAATTTTGCACCACTAACTGTCACGCAATATGGAAATGTAATAAACATATCATATTGACAGTAGACTCTGATGTAAGGCACATATGATGCATGAACTGGGGAGTCCTATATTAAAAGTGGATCCGTGACCCCTGACCCCACAAACCCAATGTCAAGCAGGGCAACATAATGGGGGCAGAAGGGGTTAAAACAAAAAAAACAACAAAAACAAAAGATCCAAGGCACCGTGAAATGAAATGCTAACCTGATTTTGAGGTTTGAGAGGCACTGTTGAAAATGACAGAATAATAATGGAGGAAAGGTGAAAGAAAAATAGTTACAATGTGAAGATGAAAAGAGTTTGTTATTTTTTTTTTACATAAAGCTACAAAAATATAAACTATGTGAATCACTTCAGAGGAAAAAGTAATCGTTTGAACATGGTGTAGTTTTTTTATTACAGGGATTGAGTCAGATTTATCAAGTGTAAAAAAAGTGACCGTTTTAGTGTTTTGGTAGCATGAAAGGGGGGCGGGGGTCATCAATTGCTTGATTTTATGAATTAAAAGTAATCATACTCATTTATTTTCAAGAATAAAGTTGCAGTGCAACAAGAGAAAGTGGTCAAAATATTGGAAGGACCCCCACCCCCAAGTATAAAGTGGTCATTTTGTAAGAAATTTTCAAAAATATTTACTAGGTGAAAAAAAGCTGCAAAAACAAAAAGGGCCAATTTTATGAGAAAAAAAATGCAATATTTTTTTAAATATTTGAAAAAATATCCAGATGACGAAAGCTTTTCAAAAATATTTACTAGGTGAAAAAAAGCTGTAAACAAAAAAAGCCAATTGTATGAAGAAAAAAATATGCAATTATTTTATATTTGAAAAAATATTTACTAGGTAGAAAAAAAAGATGTAAAAACAAAAAGGCCAATTTTATGGGAAGAAAAATGCAATATTTTTTTAAATATTTGAAAAAAAAATCCAGATTATGAAAGTTTTTTTATTTTTATTGTGACCTTGAATATTTTTCTCACCTCAACCTGTCATTTGCCAAAGAAAAAGGCACACGTTTAACTAATGAACTGTATCATTTTGCCATTTGATCTTCCTAAAATGGAAAAATATAGTCCCCCCCCACCCCCGCCCACCCTGCATTCAAGTCAAGTCAGTGAGTGCAAACTGCTGTCATATTTCTCGCATCCACTGGGAGACAAAACAAAGCAAACTTGATCCCAGTGATTGCACCAGTGCTGCTGCACCTGAACCGAAACAACAGGAACAAAAAAAAATGAGGTGTTGAAACAATCACAACTCCAGTGAAAATAAATATCCACGACGTGTTCTTCAAACCGAACAGCGTAAAATGTGCAACCTGAACGGCATATGACTTCCTTAGAACGTTGGCAGGGCTGTGGGAAAAGTGGCAATGTTGTGAAGAGTGTGCAAGTTACCGCTTTCTTCTTCAAAACAACAACAAAGGGATTTCTTTCATTCCATCTTGTCGGTGTCGATGTTGTCCAGGTCGATATCGGGCGACGCCACGCAGCAGTAGCACAATTTTTGGGTGCAAGACGAAAGCGTGTCTGCCAGAAACAAAACATGAAAGCAGAAAAAGATCTGTTACGCTTTGCCAGTTGTGGAGGGGGAAAACAAAGTCCATGTGTCATTCGCCAACGAGCCGGATCTCTCAAATGAACAAAGAGAGCCAGTCTTTTTAGTGAGCCGAGCCAAAAGAACCGGTTCTCTGAAAAGAGCCAGAATCATATTCTCAAGCAAAGCAAGACGTCTTGGCGTGACATCACGGACAAGGGGGCGGGACCTTCCGAAACTGGCCACGTCCGGGTTCATTTTGAAGTCGTTTTTGGACACTTTAAGTCATTTGTATTGGTGTTTTGCATGCTATATTTTAGATGCTATAAAACGTTTTTCTGATGTCAGTTAGGAAACAAAAAAATGGTGTCGGTTTTCCTTTAAAGGGTAGAGATGGTCTAATCAAAAAGAGGTGTCACTCACGGAGGATTTTGTTGAAGAAAGCGGGCCTGGAGTTGCGCGGCAAGCGGAGGCAGAGAAAGTAAACGGGCACGCCGGACAGCGCCACGCCGATGCCAACCAGTGAGTTGATGGTGTCGCTGTAGAGCGGCATCACCACAAGGAAGATGCTGCACAGGCAGTACACGATGGGAAAGAACAAGGAAAGCTGAGGGAGGACACACGGGAGAAATTAGCCTTCGATGTTTTGAATTAAATTCAGGCAGGCAAACGGAGCGCTGACCTTGACGGGTCGGTGTAACTTGGGGGCCTTGAAGCGAAGATAAATGAGGCTGACGATGGACAGACCGATGAAAAGCCAGTAGTTGAAACTGAAATAGTTGATCAGGCGAAAGACGTCCGGCACGGATAGATACAACAGAGACATGATGCACTGGTGTCAAAAAAAGACAAAAAAAGACAAAGGGTAGTTTAAAAACATGAGAAATCAGACATTTTCTTGATTCAGAAGTCGTCATGTGCATACGCTTCCACAGAGGTGAGGCAAGTTGACACTAACGTTAAAAATCAAGGCGGGGATGGGGGTGAAGCGCTTGACGTGGATCATAGACAGAATGTTGGGGAGGTGGCCTTCTCGGGAACCCACAAAAAATAACCTGTGAGGGAGGAAGAAAAAAAAAAAAAACAATCACATAATTGAGCGTGCAAGTCCAAACATTTATGTGCACAGAAAATTCATGTATACTGAAAGTAGTTTTCAAATAAAGTATCAAATAAATAATGGCTGTTATAGTGATTTATAAGGGACAATTTGAAATTTTGGTTGAGACTTTAGCAAGCATGGTGGAATTTCACAATTTGATTTGATTTTTGGGGGCCGAATAAAATGATGTGGATTCATTCAAAACGCTGCTCTCAAATCCTCTTTCACTATTTAAACGACAACCGACACCATTAACCAAAAACGTTTTGTAGCATCTAAAATACCCAAAACACGCAGGATGATATTTTTAGTCAGATGAAAAACACCAATAAAAATGACTTAAAGTGTCCCAAAACTACTTCAAAATGATCCCGGAAATTGCCAGTTTCAGAAGGCCCCGCCCCCTTGTTTGTGATGTCACGCCAGGACGTCTTGCCTTGCTCGAGAATCAAAACAATGGCTTCAGATTTGGAGAAGATGCTTTCTTGTTACTTATCCAGTTATGAATATGATTCAAATAGTTCTGAAGAGGAAAGCATAAATGTTTGCAATCCATTAAAGAAGTCCTTCCGGGTCATTTTGAGGCATCTGGACAGAAATGTAGCAGCCAGAAAATGCCCAATGTGTTTTCCTTCTAATTTCGCCCTCAACACGGATCAACGCGAAGTTTTCCGACCAAACAAAGTACCCAAAATGCATTGTGTGTCACTTCCTCGGTCAGGGGCGTTCCCTCCGTGACGTCACGTCAGGAATCGTCACCAACTCGAAAACAAGACTTGGATTTTTCTATCAATGACTTAACGGCGTTGTAAAAGAGTGACCTGGAGGCTGCGATGATGGAAGAGTTGAGCCCGCCATAGCAAGAAATGGCCACAGAGAGCGGGATGAGCCAGCGACCCCAGCCCAGGACCTCGTCTGCAAAAGTCTGAGGAGAACGTCGGCGCGGATTAGCGTTCAAACATGGCACAATCAAAATCAAGGCAACAGCGAGCCATGTGGAAAAACAATTACGGAGCACTCATCCGCTAAAGTCATTAAGTCAACACACAGACTTTCCGCTGGCAATCAGCGAAGATGCTCTGGAAGACCGCACGGCGCCTGAACCATGTGGTGACAGCCAATAAAAGGCCAAGATGAACTGACTCCATTTTGACCGGGACACCCGCAGAGACGTTCTAATGGTCACAAGAAGAAGACATTCCCAGCTACGCGCTAGCGTTTCAAGTACTCACCACGGCGACGGCTTCGCTACTGAGCACCTGTTCGGCATCCATGACCACGTAGTAGGCCACGTTGGTCAAGATGTAAATAACGGTGACGATGGGCATAGAAATGGCGATGCTCAGAGGGAGATTCCTGCAGCAAGATGACAAATACCACAATGCGACCACGCAACCGGGACAACTGGAATGTTTTGACTTGGCCGCCCGTTACCTTTCTGGGTTCTTAATCTCCTCGGTGATAAAGTTGAGCGTGTCCCAGCCGGAGTAAGAGTAAAGCGCCGAGTAGAAGGCCAAGGCCATGTCGCCGGCGTTCATCTTGGAGCCTCGGAACGAGTCCTCCAAGTTCTGACTGAAACCTGTTTCCAAACCAAACAGGGTGCGGATGACGTGTCACCGCATTCTCACCAATTCAACCAAGTTTGGTGCTTTTGTACGTCAGTTAACCGTGGCGTCAAACAACAGATTAGGATTGCCTAAATAATTTGGGAGTACCGGACACTATTTCCCAAAATTTATTGAATCGGATTACATTAACACCACTTTTTTTTTGTTTCCTAACTGACATCAGAAAAACGTTTTATATTTACGTAGCAATTTACCATTGCTACGTGTGGCTAAGGGGGTTTCTGTGTTGCCTAAGCAATAGTAGAGGTTGAAAAACTACTGTTGGTTTGGATTAACGAAAAGCAGCCAGCATGGGACAGTGTGAGTGAGGGTATTATGGCCAAGAAAGCACGACAACTTCACTCAAGAGAACGACCATTACAAAGGTAAATAAAACGACTTTATTATACAGTACGGTTTATTTCTTTAATTACAATACAATAGCACATTTATTCTACATAAAATAAGGCATATTTTGTGTAGTTTTAAGGCTTCGTTTTAAGGTTTGTGAGCTGAGTATGTATCACTGTCATTGAAAAATAAACTATCCAAACAGCATGTCAGGCATATTAGCATATTTGACAGTAAAGATGACTTTGACTTGACTTTGATATCCTCACGGGCGTCTTAAAGCCTCACCAAAAACATTTTGAAAAGAAGGCCCTCATTTCTCTTTTCGAGCTTACGTGAGTCAAGAAAATCATTTGAAAAGCCGTAAAATGGTCGGGCATGTTCACTAGTTTACAATTTTCACTTGAAACCATTTAACGATACGTACCTTGACCCAGCTTAACAAGGCCGGTGATGATTATGACGATCAGGGCCAGCACTTTGGCCACGGTGGAGATGACCTGAAGAATGGCGCCCCACTTCACCTTCAAACAATTCACGTACGTCAGCAGGCCTGAGAAACAGTCACATATTGTCAAGTGGGGGGGGGGAGATAAGAGATTCAGCATTATTGGACATACAGTACAGACAATAATATACATTGCATTCGTCTGTGTAAGCTTTCAGTCGCACACGAGTGGTCCATCGATGAAAAGGTTTCTTCAGCCGTCATCTGTACAAATTTGAAGGTGTCGGACGTTTCACTTCTTATCCAAGAAGCTTCGTCAGCAAACTAAAGTCTTACTGGTGTGTGTGTGTGTGTATATATATATATATATATATATATATATATATATCATAGCAGAGTTCAACTACACATGAACAATGTATTTGCTTGCTTGATTTTGCAATGTCATGGCATTTTACTCACGCCTGACCCGCCCGATTGCAGGCCTTATCAGCTCTGAGCAAACACTGTTTAAATTCTACAGAGCGACAAAGTGAATGGAAGAAAATTATGACTTGCGCACGCAGCTCAGACGGCTCCATTGCTATGCAAACCAACTCATCACGACAAAACGAGGAGCTTTTTTTTTGCCCTGCTCAATATTGTCATTATGATTTAAAGGACAACTGACGCCTACGGACAAGTTGTGTCCATAATTTGTAAAATCGCTTGAAAAGACTTCTACTGAGCGTATTTTACAAGGCAAAGACATCTTGGCGTGACGTCACGAACAAGGGGGCGGGACCTTCTGAAACTGGCCACTTCCGCGTTCAATTTTAAATTTTTGGACACTTTAAGTCATTTTTATTAGTGTTTTGCATTTGACTAAAAATATCAGCCTGCGTGTTTTGGCTATTTTAGATGCTATCAAACATTTTTCTGATGTCAGTTAGGAAAAAAAAAATGGTGTCGGTTGTCCTTTAACATGCAACTGTTTTTTTTTTTTCTAAAGATGCACTTCCTATCAGAATCAGAAAAACTTTATTCGTTTATAATCTTTAACCCTTTTTCTGATGAAAGAAGAGAGTTTCTTATGCTTCATTGAATGTCATCCTAAAACGCAATCTTCTAGGGGTCCTGCAATTTGAGTGAAAATAACAAAAACCCTGGCACTGGAGTGGACACATTTTTGCACATCGTCCAGCAGTGAATGAGTTAACAAACGAGTAGGCAAAAATGTCATAAGATTTTCAGAATCTGTCTTAAATGTTTATATTTGCCATGAAATGACTAGAAATGTGATTGATTTTAATTGAATGAATTTGTAGAAATTACAATGGGCAGTGTCACATTTCTTTTTTTTTAATATTAATATTTTTTGTAATTTTGTTATCATTTTAAGGATTTTTTATTTGTTTGGGGGGGTGAGAATGTCTTTTTTAATGAGTGTAAATGAATCATTTGATCTGCAGTGTGATGAAATCTCATCCAAGGTTTCGAAGACCGATGCGTGAAAGACTCCAAAAGTTTGCAACCAACCAGTCAAACTCTGCAAAACTCACAAATGATGACAGCAGCAATGAGGCGGACTGCATAAAAAGGAGCAGGGCATGTCGTGAAGAATGGCTCCACCATGTAGCTGGAGAAGGTCAAGGCGATCACTGCCTGGCAGGCCGGCTCCACAATCAATAACGACGTCCAGAGCCTTTCAACAACAACAACAACAACAAGAAAAACCAGACGCCGCCAAGTGAGTCATAACAAGTAGTTTGTGACACAAGCAGTCAAACAAGTTGACGCAACGTACCGAATGAATGCCAAGAAGCTCCCAAATGCCTCCAAGATGTAAGCGTAGGAAGCTCCCGATTTGCGGATGGTGGTGCCCAGCTCTGCGTAACACAAGGCGCCGAAAACGGAGAAAATCCCTCCTATCGCCCAGATGATCAGCGACAAGCCGAAGGAGCCGGTGTGCAGGAGCACCCCCTTGCGTCGGGTAACAAACAGGGAAGATTTGGACAGATTGGAAAAGGAAACATCATGTTAAAATCGATGAAAAGGTTTCTTTAGCCGTCATCTGTACTTCTTTGAAGTTGTCGGACTTTTCGCTTCTTATCCAAGAAGCTTCGTCAGCAAACTAAAGTCTTACTGGTACCAATAAAAATGACTTAAAGTGTCCAAAAACGACTTCAAATTTAACCCGGAAGTGACCAGTTTCAGAAGGTCCCGCCCCCTTGTTCGTGACGTCACGCCAAGACGTCTTGCCTTGCTCGAGAATCAAAACAATGGCTTCAGATTGGGAGAAGATGCTTTCTTGTTACTCATCCAGTTATGAATAGGATTCAAATAGTTCCGAAGAGGAAAGCATAAATGTTTGCAATCGATTAAAGGTGTCCTCTCATATCAGTTCGAGCCGTCAATGACAGCACCCAGAAAATGCAGAAGATGGCGCCAAAGCTCCGTTGGAAATGGGCTGATTTGTCTGCTGGGAATTTGTGTCAGCGAATATCTTTCTCGGTCAGGGGCGGTCCTTCCGTGACGTCACGTCAGCAATCGTCACCAACTCAAAAACAAGACTTCCGGAATATTCAGCGCGAGTCTTAAAAGGTAAAATATAGCTATATGCGGCGGAATCTTTGTAAAAAACGCTCAGTAGAAGCGATTTTATAAAATATGGACACAACTTGTCCGGTGGTGTCGGTTGTCCTTTAAATATTTCTATATTATATTTGGAAAACTGTTTTCATTCATTGAAGGTCCGCCTTATATATGAAAAAAAGTCTAAAAATACACCATTCATTGGGCGTATGCCTTATACACCAGAAAATACGGTATATTAAGATTTTTAAAAACTATGCCGAAAAGAATCATTCATCGAAAAAAGTTGTCCATTCCAAAAGCAAAGACATTTGAGCAGTCTCGATTTGGTCTTGATCCAGTCAAGTTAATGTTTTACACTCAGAATGCAAACATCTCATTGGAATTTGTAAAAAGAGCAAATCTTGAAATGAACACGTTCAGCTCAACAATTACGCTCATTCGACAGCTGCGATTTGCCTCGCGGCGCCGATCCTGCAGGCGACGGTGGCGAGTCTGATGCAATCCCAGACTTGCGCGACCCCGTTTTACGTTACCTTCGGTGAGACAAAGATGCCGGAACCGATCATGTTGCCCACGATGAGGCAGACGCCGTGCAGCAGGGAAATCTCTTGTTTCAGCCGCACCCCACCGCCACTTCCTCCGGACGCCGTGTCGGAATCATCCGCCACCATTGTTGAAGTCACCTCCGACGGGTAGAGAGGAGAAGTGTCGCTCTGCAGGAGAACTTGAAGGGGCAGTCGAAGAGGAGGTGGGGACTACAGAGAGGGTGTGTGTGTGTATGTGTGAGAGCGGGAGACAGTAGGTGTGTGCGTGAAAGAGAAGGAGAGGAACACCACGTGAGAGCATGAGACAGAAAGAGAGAGAGAGAGAGAGAGAGAGAGAGAGAGAGAGAGAGAGAGAGAGAGAGAGAGAGAGAGAGAGAGAGAGAGAGAGAGAGAGAGAGAGAGAGAGAGAGAGAGAGAGAGAGAGAGAGAGAGAGAGAGAGAGAGAGAGAGAGAGCGACAATGTCAAAAATATTGTTGACAGTAAACTCCTTTTGAGCAGTGATACGATGTGCATGTTGTGGACTAGCAAGGCATAACACACACACACACACACACACACACACACACACACACACACACACACACACACACACACACATTCCTGTTTCAGATCCATGTAAGGAGTGCTGATAAGTTTAGAGAAGAACTAGCGTTTCATTTGAAGACTAAACGTCAGCCCATTTCCCACTTCAACTTCTTTAAAAACAACGAAATAAAAAGTGGACTTGAAAGTGAAATAACAGCAGGAGTGAGGTTTCTGAATGGCTACATTCAAAGTACTCACCCCTGTAGTGAATTTGGTGAAAATATCGTTTTACTTCTTGTGCTATGAACTTTTTCCACTCATTAACCAAACACACACACACACATAAACACACACAGTGAGTAAAAAGTGTGTATCCATGTGAAATGAAAATACACACCACAAAAAAATCATTTTGGGTGAATTTGTGAGGACCTCTCTGAAACGTTAACAGATGCATATGATGACTCTCTTGAAGTCTTTAGAATGAAAAACTTGCGAGGACTGACCAAAAGGTCCTCACTTGTCAAAAATGTCCTCACTACGTATTGTCTAAAATGTGAGTGGTCCTCACAAGACTAGTCATACAAACACACACACACATACAAAGAGAAGTACAATTTCATCCAATTTAGGTTGGGGAAAGCAGAGGACTCCACTGATTGCTTCTATTGTCCTGACTGACGACTGGCCTGATTGCCCAATTTGTCTTGGTATCACCTCATCAGCATAATTAAGCCTATGTTGCCTAAGCAGTCTATTGTACGAACGATCCAAATTGAACCTCACCCCACCATTACGGTTAAGGGAAGGATTTTGCCGTTTTATGAAAATAGCTCTTTTTTTATATTTATATATAGGGCCGAAACTACCAGTAAGACTTTAGTTTGCTGACGAAGCTTCTTGGATAAGAAGCGAAACGTCCGACACCTTCAAAGAAGTACACATGACGGCCGAAGAAACCTTTTCACCGATTGACTTTTACTTTACTTGGTTTAATTTAAATATGCTCCATTGTAATGTAAAAAAATTCCTATCCGAGACATGAAGCTCTCAGAAAGAATAAATCCACTTGAGCTATTTCTCATGGGAACAAAAGTCTTTGCAATTAGTGTAACGCAGCGTTTGGCGAGAGATTTTTTTGTTGTTGACGTGTTTGGATCTGCAACACGGCGAGAGGTTGATGAAGCATCGAGTGTCAACGTGTGTGCATTATGTACCACAAGAGTACATGTGAGTGAGGGAATGTTGCGGGTGCGCTGGTGGTCTCGGGAGTCAAGGGAGGGCAAAAAAAAAAAAAAAAAATCTTTCAGATGAGGGATCAGACGTTCACGTGTCATTTCCATACAGTCACATTCCTGAGGGATTTCAAAGACGACTGGATTAAACCACGCGGCGGTGGGCTCACGCAGTCTGCTTCAAAGCTTTAGCTGGAGTGAGAAATACGTGTGCTTTACTTTCTGTTTACATAGTAAAACAAGAAAAGGCCCGTCTATGTCATTCATACCGTGAGCAGCGTAATTAGATAGACTATGAAAAATGATCACGAGCAGATTCAAAATCATAAAGTTGCTTGTTCTGTAGCCACTAGTGCACACAAGCCGGTTTCTTCTTGTGCCTGTCCCAAGCCCTGATAAATACAGAGGGTTGTGTCGGGAAAGGCATCTGACGTAAAAGCTTGGCCAAAACAAACATGCGAATTAAACCCATGAAGATGGACGACACTGATTCGTTGTGGCGACCCCTGAAGGGAAAGCCAAAAGGAAAAGAAGAAGCGATTCAAAATAGCATGCGGCTAAAAAAAGATTGGCATAAATATTTATTAACACGTGAATCGGACATTTACAATGCGGGTGGAAATCTAACTTTACTTATTTACAACCAATTCTGGTATGGCAATGATTTTGCGTGTGTGCTAAAAGAGCTCTTTCAATGCATTTACAGAAGCGGAAAAAGAGTCAAAGATGCTAATGAAAAATGAAATTGAATACACTCAAGTTGTATTTAGGTCACCACAACTCACACGCCAATGGTTGTATTTAAGATAGCAATCTGAATGTTGTCTCTCACTAAAGTAGGCCACATAAACATACAATACTTTCACTTCAGGAAATTTACTTTCTTTCCTTTTTATTATTTTCCATTTAAAACACGTAACTAATCGGTGGGGTGGGGGGGGTTATAACATCTGAAATGTATTCATGTCTCGAGCTAAGTCACCGGGAAAACAAAACTACTAAATCAGAGCACAGCTTGTTTTAAAATTGGTGCCTCTGTCATATGTAAAGACCAGGATCAGAACTTTCCTTTTGTGATAAATGTATCTTGTATTATAATCAACTCCGAATTCGATTACCCCACGTCGAGTTTGGTAATGACGTCACGGGTTGCATATTCGTCCATTGCTTCAAAATATTTCCAGTCGCCGAAGCACTCTTAACGAGAAAAAAAAAGTATTCTCCACAAAGTTGCCAAGAGCTGCCACCAAGAACAAAAACAAGGGTCGTGCAAAGACGAGTCACCACATTTGCCACTAGAATAGTCCAACTCCAAACAAAAACATGTGGTTCGTGCTAAGATTTAGCATGAAGTGACGCCATATGCTAATAACGCGAGGATGCTGCGGATGCTAGCCAGCAAAATACTGTATTCGCATCGGCGTCTCTCACTTCTGTTTCGGCTTCTGTTTCTTTTGAGACAAAATTGAGAAGCGTGTGGAGAGACAAAGAGCCAGTTTGAATAACATGCGGAGAAAAAAAACGAACATACCGACGCTGGGACGCAACAGGAACCAAACGTGAGAAGAAGCAAGACGCGCTTCTTCTACTTCTTCCAGACGCCGTGTGACTAGCACGCAAACATCTGTAGTTAGCTAGCCGGCTAGCTCCTCCTCCCTAAATCAAAATCCACAAAAAGATGTTTCCGTGGTCACCTTCAAACTCTTATCAAACACACTCCGAGCTGCCAACCATTGCATGTTCTGCTCGTTTATTTGATTAAATTAGAAGCGAGTAATAGTGGGAGTGGAGGAAAAAAAATGTCCCATAATGGCATTATGTTGTACTGTACAGGGTATTAAAGGACAACCGACACCATTGTTTTTGTTTTCTAACTCACACCAGAAAAACGTTTTATAGCATCTAAAATACCCAAAACACGCAGGCTGATATTTTTAGTCAAATGTAAAACACCAATAAAAATGACTTAGAGTGTCCCAAAACTACTTAAAAACGATCCCGGAAATTGCCAGTTTCAGAAGGCCCCGCCCCCTTGTTCGTGATGTCACGGCAAGACGTCTTGCCTTGCTCGAGAATCAAAACAATGGCTTCAGATTGGGAGAAGATGCATTCTTGTTACTCATCCAGTTATGAATATGATTGAAATAGTTCTGAAGAGGAAAGCATAAATGTTTGCAATCGATTAAAGAAGTCCTTCCGTCTCATTTTGAGGCGTCTGGACTCCAATCTAGCACCCAGAAAATGCACAAGATGGGCTGATTTGTCTGCTGGGAATTTGTGTCAACTAGTATCAAATAGTAGTCTTGGTGCAACACACAACAATTCACCATTGCGTTATGTGTGTTTTCCTTCTAATTTCGCCATCAACACGAAGTTTTCAGACCAAAGTACCCAAAATGCATTGTGTGTCACTTTCTTGGTCTGGGGCGTTCCTGATGTGACGTCATTTCAGGAATTGTCATCAACTCGAAAACAAGACTTCCTGAATATTCAGCGAGAGTCTTAAAACGTAAAATATAACTATGTGTTGTAAAATACGCTCAGTAGAAGTTATTTGAAGTGATTTTACAAATTATGGACACAACTTGACCGGAGGTGTCGGTTGTCCTTTAATTGAAGGTTCCCGAAAAGTTGCGTCATCAGAATCAGAATGGTCAGAATCATCTTAATTGCTAAGTATGTAGAACACACAAGGAATTTGTCTCCGGTAAAACACGATGCACTGGTATCATAAAATTTTTAAAAAGAGGCACTGTACACTTCTATTTGGGTTCCTGTTTATAGAGTTAATGGCTTGGGGGAAGAAGCTGTTTAAATGTCTGCTGGATTTGCTTCCACAGGACCAGTCAAACGTGTTTTTCTTCAGGCATTTTCGCATTTCGAGTTCCAGTATTATCGCATATATAATGGTGCTTCGACCATATGAGAATAGAAACAAAAAAAGCAATAATGGAACTGCACGTCATTAAAGGACAACCAACGTCTCCGGACAAGTTGTATCCATAATTTGTAAAATGGCTTCAAATGACTTCTACTGGGCGGATTTTACAAAGATTCCACCGCATAGAGCTATATTTTACCTTTTAAGACTGGCGCTGAATATTCCGGAAGTCTTGTTTTTGAGTTGGTAACGAGTCCGTACGTGACGTCACTGAAGGAACGCCCCTGGCCGAAAAAAGGACACATTGTAGCAGTCCTTCCATCACGTCAATGCATTTTGCTGTACTTTGGTCTGAAAACATCGTGTAGGACCAAAAAGAGGCAGAAGAGGGCAACAAAGCTCATTGTAAGGAATTAATCAGCCTGTGGAAACGGGCTGATTAATTCCTTCCACGGCTTTGTCGCCATGTTCTGCATTTTTTTGGGTGCGACATTTCCCACCCCTGATGCCTCAAAATGACACGGAATAAATTGTTTTCATCGATTGCAAACATGTATGCTTTCTTCTTCAGAACTATTTGAATCATATTCATAACTGGATGAGTAACAAGAAAGCATCTTCTCCCAATCTGAAGCCAATGTTTTGATTCTCCAGCAAGGCAAGACGTCTTGCAGTGACACCACGAACATGGGGGCGGGACCTACTGAAACTGGCCACTTCCGGTTTCAAATTGAAGTACTTTTTAGACACTTTAAGTCATTTTTATTTGTGTTTTGCATTTGACTAAAAATATACTGCGTGTTTTGGGTATTTTAGATGCGCTAAAATGTTTTTCTGATGTCAGTTAGGAAAGAAAAAAGTGATGTCGGTTGTCCTTTAAATTTCATCTCTCTGACTGTACCTGACACTTGTCTCGCTTCAAATAACCAAACACAAATGTAAGGAGCTTCTACTTTTATTGTGAAGGGCTTGGTTGGCACACGCAAGCCCCTCGCCACCTGCTTCCTGTCGCTCATAACGGAGCAGCAGGCATCCCGGCAGCCCCCCTTTTTTTTTCTCTGCTGATTCAGTTCCGTCGCAGCAGTCCTGCCCATCCCTCGACAGCGAGTAGCAACAGTATCCTTCCTCCGTCCAGCGCAGCAGCAGAAATGGCCAAGACTGCAATTGGTGAGCCTTTAAGATTTCTCGTATTATGTCGCCGATGCGTATTACATGGATGCATGACAATGTTGGGGGGGAGGGGGGATGAGGCGACGCCCGAAAAGATGCTGAGGGGATGTTGAGTGGCAACACCTCCGCATACGTTGCACATCCATCAGCCAGATTTCCGTACGAATCTATTTTTTTCTTTGATTTATAACTTGCATGCAACATTAGTTATGTTTTTCCCTCCTGATTAATAATCCAGACAAGGAACGAGTGAGTCAGTGAGCCATATTTTATTCATTCAAACAAATCAAGGTGATTGATTTGTTTTTTTTAATGTATTTTTTTTTGCCCTTAAATGTGCATTGCGGCATCGCCACCTGCCCCGTATCGCCTGAGTCACGGCCACGCAGCATAATGCAGAGCTAGCGACCCCACCCAACATAGCCGGTGTACCCCCCCTTCCTCCCCATTTCACCCCCCAACCCCTCAGCTGCCACTCCCCACACTCCCTTATCCTCATCTGAGCTCAGCAGCTTCGCTCCTGCCCTTCTAATTGCAATGGGGCTCTTTTTTTGTTGCTATTTTGCGAAGGGTAGCTAGCGGGGTGGGGGGTGTTTGCTTGTGCCAGGATGCATGATAGGGTGTCACATTTTTCTTGTCGACTAGCGAATTTGTTTCCCAAATCGATACGCATGGCGCGATAACGGACAAAATGGGATGCGATAGTGGTGTATTTTAGGCCTTGTCGTTCATTTTAGGCTTTTTTTTCCGATTAGCATTAGCATCACCGTGATGAATTTGAAAAGCGCCGGTGTCTGGACTGCTCTTGTGAGTGTTCTGCTTGAAGAGGATCTTGATGGATGGATGGGTGGGTGGGAGGGGCAGACAGACACAGAAGAGGGGCGCGCCGGTGCCCCTAAGCATTTCATATATTTATTTGCCACCACCCTCCTTTCTTCGTCTCATCGTGGATGAGCTTAGAAGGGCGAGAATAGGCAAGTGAAGGCCATGCTTTGGAGCTCCTCGTCATTGTTTCAATGTAATTTTTCAATCCTGTGGGTGGACAATAAACTGCTATTCGTGGATTTATTCAGGAATTGAAAATATGACGTAGAGTGTCATTCCCAAATTTGTTCGGGTTTTGGGTGCCGATAAAGTGCTGGCCTTCCACAAGGGCAGCATTTCCCTTTTGTCCATGTTAGCGCTTTCAGCTGTTGTTAAATTGCGATATAAACCAATATGTATGTATTACATTGTATTTTGGACAGCTGCCCTCATTTCAAGCTGATATAACTCCATACCCATATAATTTAGGAATTAACACTTTTTTTCTCATGGGAGAAGAGAGTCTACCGTTTCTCACACTGCTTTGAATGTTTATATAGTCCTGAAACTCAATATTCTGTGAGTCCTGCAAATTTGAGTGAAAATAACAAAAACCCTGGCACTGGAGTGGACACATTTTTGCATATTGTCTGGCAGTGAATGAGTTAAAATTGGTTCGACAAACCTTAACCTTCGTCCAGGTATCAGATTTAGTTTTTCCATACTTTATGTACAGCGGGGGTGGGCAACCTACAGCCGCATGAGCGCATTTAATCCGTATCGCCATGTAACTGTCAAAACAAAGGCAATCTTATGAAAACACAGCAAAAAATCTTCAATCCACAAATTATACCGTATCAAAACAAATGTTGCTTTTATAGGAAGTTGTTCCACACGCGGTCATATGCTTATCAAAAGACAACCCCCCCCGAACGGCCCACCATGGGAAAAATGGCTACATGATGGTGGGTCTGTGTAAGCTCTCAGACGTACATGAATGGTCCATCAATGAAAAGGTTTTCTTCAGCCGTCATCTCTACTTCTTTGAAGGGCCGTCTTACTGCTAGTTTCGGCCCTATATATATATATATATATATATATATATATATATATAAAACACTTTCTCAGCGCACGTAAAATAAAACGTCATATTAAAATTGAAGAGGTGTCTCAGGTGATTAAAAAAAAAAAAAAGGCCTCCCTGTCGAGCGTCTCAGCTTCATGATTATGCATCGTGTTACTATTTGCAGAGCAGTTGAGAAGCAAAGTCATCATAAAAGGGGATGGGCTCATTCATGAATGCAAATGAAAATCAAACACTACTTTGTGGAAGACGCCGGGGGCATCAAAATAACAGCTCGAAAAACAAAGCGTACTCGAAAAGGGTGGGGGGGGGTGGGCGGGATGGACCACCGACGTGGTTTTTACTTTATGTTTTGGATGTGTGATGACGTGACAACATGAAAGTGGTTGTTGATGAAATTGCGTTTTTTTGCCTCGCCAGCTTACAAGGAGAAGATGAAGGAGATTTCCGTCTTCTCGCTCATCTGCTCCTGTCTCTACCCTGACAGCCGCAAGAAGAACCTCGGAGACTTTGAAGGTAACGCAGTGGCTTGCTTATGCATCAATCACGACCGAGATCAGGAGACGGAATTACAAAAATGGCGCTTTCTTCAATGAAATAACATAACAATAAGCATGCTTTAAAAACAGAAGCCAAACTGAAACGACATCTTTGTTTTATAAAAGTAACTACAGTGGACAACTATTCAATGTTTTTTTCTGCGACATACACAATTCTTCATGTCAACGTTGTGAAGACGGCTTAGGACTGTTTTGTATTTCCTACATTAATTAGTATTGAAGTATGTTTTGAAATTCAGGCTCTCTTAATTAATTGGCTTCTTAATGGAGTTGATTTATTTATTTATTCATTCATTTATCTATTTATTTTTTGAATTGTTTATTTATTTTTGTATGTGTTTAGTTTTTATCAGTTTATGTTTTTGTTTATTTACTTATCTATTGATTTATTTGTTTATCTGTTCATTTATGTATCTGCTCATATATTTATGTTTTTTATTCATTTATCTTTATCGGATTATTTGTCTATTTATTTTTTAATTGTTTAATTATTTTTGTATTTATGTATTTACTCATTTATTTGTTTATTTATGTATCTATTCATTTATTTATCTATTCATTTATGCATCTGCTCATCTATTTATTTATGTATTTATCTATGTATCTATTTATTTATTTTTATTATCTATTTATTTATCTATTTATCTATTTATGGATAAATTTATTTAACTATTTATTTATTTATATTTGTATTTATTTATTTATTTATTTATCTATTGAGTGCAAGATAAGAAGAAAAAAAATCGGGTGACAAATTATTTTGTAATAAAGTGTATGACATCTCCATTTTAATATCATCCATTTTAAATGAACCTCGGAGAGCTCACGAAGTCGATTACCCGACAAAGGTGAAAACACAACACATATCCCCGCTCATTATCGTTAGTTTTATAAACGTAAGCTATCGTTTGGGTTCATTTTCATTCATATAAAATAAAAACTTACTGAAGCAAGGCTTGTCGTTTGCCAGAGTTGGACATCAAGCCGATCAACAAGCGTGCATCGGGCCAAGCCTTTGAGATCTTCCTGAAACCGACATCGCCCGTGTCCGACACTGCCCATTGCGTCACCTCGCCGCCCAAGAGGGACATCTCCCTGGATGACATCCAGAAGAAATTGGAGGCCGCCGAGGATCGCAGGAGAGTAAGCGTCTTTTCATCCTCCATTTTGACAACCCATCGCTGGAATCAAAAAGATGAAACTCAGTGAGACCAAAAAATGAGGCCCCTTGGATCAAAACAAGATAGCCCGCCAGAGACCTCAAAGGCTCAGATTCGGTTTTGTAGATTTGGCTGCTTTGCTGTAACCTCGGTTCCTATTTTTACGATGTCATATATGTCATGGTGTCAGTCCCAGGAAGCCCAGGTTCTGCGGGCACTGGCGGAGAAGCGCGAGCACGAGCGCGACGTGTTGCTGAAGGCCATGGAGGAAAACAGCAACTTCAGCCGCATGGCAGAGGAGAAGCTCCAGTTGAAGATGGAGCAAATCGAGGAGAACCGCCAGGCCAACCTCGACGCACTCATGGAGCGCCTGCAACAGAGGGTGAGAACTCCAAAATTCGTCAAAATGTCAAAAGCCGCGAGTTGAGTGTTGAGAAACGAAACACTGCCCTCTAGTGTCTACTTTGGCGAAATACAACTTTCAGCCGCACTTTCGCCTCTTTGGGACAGTGTGCTATTGAAGAATACAGTACAGTATAAGGATGTTTCGAATTAAATATATTATAATTTATTTTACACATATATGTGCATGTGCGTATTAAATGTTGCAATAAAACATACACGATGTTCCAGGAGTCACGAATATTCGTTCAAACGACACCACCGACGGGTTTTACATTCCATGTTGGCATTAACATCGCGATTTTTGGAGGATGAAACTCGCACAAAGAATGTTTTGTACTTTCGATTTAAATACGTCATATGTGTATATCAACGGTTGGTTGTTATTATACAATAGACACAAAAATATACCGTGTATTTTGTGTTCAATTACAGGAAGTACATTCGACCTGAATTTACGACAGGAACCTTAATTTGCGACAATTTGTCTTAAGTTTCATTTGGAAAAAAATAAATGGGCGAATATGTAATGACTAAACCCCCCCACCCACAGGAGAGGCACGCTCAGGAGGTTCGCAGGAACAAGGAATTGAGAGAAGAGGTGACAGCGTGAGGACTTACCTCTGACCTCTGCCCAGGGTCTTCAGTGTCCCCTCAACAAACTTCCGCCTTCATCCCCTGGGTGATAACCCCCCCCCCCCAAGTTTAAAATAAAACGCTATCATTTCCGTCCTCTTTTCCATACAACCACAGAGCATTCCAAAACAAAGGCGCATAGACGGGAATATTATGCTGGCAGTCTCATTAATAATCGCCAAAAACAAATCAGCCACTCTTCTCAAAAAAAACCAAGATTAAACACGATTGCCAGAAAGCAACAGCGGTGGTGTAAATACTTTTTTTCCCTCCGTTATATCCAGTACAAAAGGTAACAACTGTAGTCTGCCATTTTTTTAAAAATATGTCTTATTTTTGTTGTTGCTTTGTGGCTTAGATGTTTTCATGGTGCGTTAGCAAGCGCCCCCTTTTTTTAGTCCCGCTCGTTAGCATTTAATGCTAAGCGAACGCATAGCATCTCTTTCTTATTCAGTCATAAACATAGCACATAGCTAATTAGCATTTAGCTACGCTACAAAAGACATCAAACTGGAATCCTACCATTCCATCTTCAATCCCACTTGAAGCAAAGGAGCAGACACGCCTGAGGACAAACCCCGTTGGTTGGTGCCATGTCATGTCATGTGACTTGGTGACCGTGAGTGCGTGTGTGTGTGTGTGTGTGTGTGTGTGTGTGTGTGTGTGTGTGTGTGTGTGTGTGTGTGTGTGTGTGTGTGTGTGTGTGTGTGTGTGTGTGTGTGTGTGTGTGTGTGTGTGTGTGTGCGCGCGCGCGCGCGCCTGCCTGCATTTGTGTATATCTTTGTCAAGCAAGTTGTGGTTAATAAAGATTTGGGATTCACTGAAGAACATGGCTTCACTGTGATGATGCTTTGGATCATGAGCTAGCTATCTATCTACCTACCTACCTACAGTATCTATCTACGTACCTACCTACCTGAGATCTGTTGGGATATTTCCCCGGTTGTGTGACGTTAAAAGTTTTCAGAGACGCAGATAAGCTCAACAGGTAATTCAGAGCTTGTTTATTTCGGATGATTGTCATGAGCAACAAGAAAAACTTCAAAAACGGTGGTGCGAACACACCCATGAATGCTCTCCAGATGATGGGAGAGATTAAAAAATGTGAGTGTGGTCTTATACAATGATTTTCGCTTTACTTTTTGAGAGGTGACGTGGATGCACCACCTCTGCTGGAATGTTGAGGAGGAGGTGTGCAGGGTGAAAGGTTTGTGACAGGGGGTGCACAGCTTTAAAAAGTAGCTCGAAAATACTCAAATCAAACAATAGACAATATATTGAAGGAGTTAGTATCTTAACAAGGATTCAATAAGAACAAATCTGAATTTAGTGTCGGAAGGTAAGGGGGTGCGCTCTGTTTTTTTACCCAAGCTATAGCCGGTGTCAAACAAAACACCTGGTTTGTCTTATTCAACGGCAAAAACTGCTTTTGAAAGAAACAGAGGCCACACTCAGTATCAGTGATTTGTTTCAGGCCTTGTGCGCAAGGGGGCGCGTGGGTGTTTAATGCCATTTTGTCTTGCATGAGAACCTTACGGACTACCGTTCGGCCATCTGTTCCTGACTGGACGAGAAGGCATCTAGATTAATCAGTGCGGAAAATCTCTATTATTGCGCACCTCTCCCTAGAATCAACGAGAAGGTCTTTGGCAAAGAGATATATATATAACCGCTAGAGGGGATGAAATTAGGGCTAAGATGGTGGCCAGATGGGGGTTGGCACAGGTAGTGAACGGATGATGGTTAGATGGGTGGGTGAAGGCTCGACGGATAGAGTCAATGGGTGGATTTTAGAGACTTGAGGAGACAGAAACGATTGGGGGTGTGGACATTAGGTGAGTGAATAAGTTGAGGAATGAAAATCCATGACAAACAAAGCTTAGGTGTGTAGATTAGGTTGGAGATGGGTTCGGGTTGGTGGGGCAGGTGTGGTTTGGCCTACAATTGGTAGAAATGGGAGTAGAACACTAAAACCACGGAGAGATAAATCTTGGACGAGTCCAGCTCATTGAGAGTCTTTTTGGGGGACAGTCAAAAAGCTCCGATCTCCATCCCCCAAGGTCTGTAAGGTTTACCCATCGGGGTCGCTGGCCTGAGGGCAGCGGTAGGCGGCGAAATGAGTGGGAATGCTCCGAATGGGAAAGGGAACGCTGAGAGGAGATGCTTAGTTGAGGAGGACAGCAAAGCGGGGTGCAAGACGGTCCCGGCGGGGGTCCTTCGGACACTGGGCGGCAATTGTTCTGAGTGAGGGGTCCCGCTTTCCCGATGAGTCTCGGCGGACGGCGATGACGAAGCAGAAGAAGACGATGAGCTGCTGCTGCTGCTTCCGCAACGGGGCAATCCGGCCACAAGTAGCGGATGGGACACGTGAGCCGCCGGCGAGGCGAAGGCAGAACCCCAAGCCGTCAGGTGGCCCAGTCCTGAGTGGGCCTCGCGTTGACTGGCATAGTTGTTCAAGTGGGAGACCAAGCGGATCCTCAGGGGGTCGGCATTGTCCGGACCTTCCATGACGCTCAGGTAGCGAGCCGTCTCCGCCAGGCACTCCCGGAAACCCAGACCACGGTAGTCCATTGCTAAGGCATGGGCGTCGAAAAAGCCTGAAGAGGGGCAGGCGCTTTAATTAATGTCCCGCCTTCGTGGTTGGGGGGGGGGGGGGTTCAGGTGGGGCTCAAGCCCCCATTCTAAACAAGTTTATCCAGAAAATACAACAAAAGTCTCTCGGGCCCATTTTGATGAGTCATGTCGCCCTTCCACATATCGCATGTTAAATTGTAACAAGAACCTCCGTGTTGCATTTGTTCATATTGTCGTTATAGTTTCCTCTCGGGGGTCGTCGTTATGAATTTGGGGAAGCCATTAGCATGTTTCATCCCCTCCACATATTACATGTAGAGAGCCCAAAAAAGTAATGAATAACTAGTTTTCAAATTTGAAGTCAAAAATCAGGACTGTTATTATGGGTTACGTGGACAATTTGAAATCTTGGTTCAGACTTTAGAAAGCATCATGGAATTTCACAAGTTTGATTTGCTTTCATGGGCCAAAATAAAATGATGTGGCGGGCCAGATTTGGCCCCTGGGCCTTCACTTTGACACCGATGGCCAAAACAATGTAAGGCCATTAAAGTGGGTTGGGAAGCACCACAACCTGTGCCTAAACGGGTACAGCAGTAGTTCCTCAGCTTTTTTTTTTTGCTTGTTCGCACCCCATTCAACTCACCAACCAGTTCTCGCATCCCCTTCCAGAATTGATACCGAGCTAGCTAGCTAGCTAGTGAGCTAGCTAGCGATTAAAAAGCAATATTGATATCATAATCATAATGTGTAACAAAGCGATCATGTATTTAATTCTAAGACTACTATTTGATACTAGTTGCCACAAATTCCCAGCAGACAAATCAGCCCATTTCCAACGGAGCTTGTGCGCCATCTTGTGCATTTTCTGGGTCGCTACATTGCAGTCCAGGTGCCTCAAAATGAGACGGAAGGACTTTTTTAATCGATTGCAAACATTTATGCTTTCCTCTTCAGAATTATTTGAATCATATTCATAACTGGATGAGTAACAAGAAAGCATCTTCTCCCAATCTGAAGCCATTGTTTTGATTCTCATGCAAGGGAAGACGTCCTGGCGTGACGTCACGAACAAGGGGGCGGGACCTTCTGAAACTCACCATCTCCGAGGTCATTTTGAAGTAGTTTGTGAAAGTGAGTGAAAAACATTTTGGCGAGGAACTACAACTGCACTAATTTATCAGGAGTAATTTAATGCATGTTCAGGGTTGTTCTTTTCCTATTTAATACATAAACAAATGGTGTACCTTTGCCACCGGCGGCATGGAGCATCTTCAGGTGGTCCACGGTCATCTGCAAAATCTCTGCTTTCTCCAATTTGGCCGAACCCTAAAGTGATACAAACAACATCAATTCATCCATTTGGAATGGGCTAAATAGAAGAAAATGCTGACAAACAAAAGACACACCTGTTTCTCAAAGGCGCTCGGCACAAGCCGGCGAAGTTCACTCAGGCTGTTGTTGATTCTGTCTCGCCGACGTTTCTCGATGATCTAATAAGAAGGGACAAACAAGTCCGCCATTTTAATGATACGTCCACATTTTGCTTTGCTTACTTTAAAATGGAAAATGGAAATTCGACTCACCCCTCGCCGCCTCTTTCTCGCCTGCACCTGAATGGAAGCGCCTGGCGATGTCAACGAGCTCAGAGGAGAGCGAATATTCCTGAATAGTCATCACAAATAAATAAATACATAAATAAATAAATAAATAAATGAATACACAAAAATAAACGCAAAAGAGGTCACATTGATTTAGCCAACCGCTGTGAAAATCCATTAAAAAAATAACGACCATAAAAATAAAGATGCTGTTAAGTTCGTTTTCAAGTTGAGTCAACGAGTAATTCCTTTTGTAAAGTAAAGGTAAGTCCATAGTTCTAATGTAGTGCGTGGCGACGATGCAAGGAGAAAAAACAAAAAATACCCGCTCTCATCCGCGCTGTCCTTCTCCACCTCGATGGCTTCGTCCAATTCGCTGTCTGACGAGCTGAAGTCGTGAGTCCTCTTCATCGTCGTCGTCGTCGTCGTCGTCGTCGCGAAAATGATCGTAATCCTCAACTTGCGTGTGAGTGCGGGTTGCATGTGGCTGCTTCGGCGTTCCCACGGTGTCATTTGAAGGTAATGACGGGGGTGGGGACGACACATGAAGGCGGGACTAACTAGAAAGCAGCCAATCGGTGAGCGAGATCGCATTTTGATGGGAGGGCCCTCGGGATAAGATCCTTGCCTGATTTCGAACAGTAACCGAAGAGGTCTTACACTTGCAGAAATTTTAAATCCACGCCGTCTCGAAACCAATCATGAGGTGGACACCTAAAGCCGATGATTGGACAGCTTGAATGACATGAAGAGGTCACGGTGGACGTTTCGAAGTGATTGGGTAGCCCCTGAGGGATCATTTGTATATTTGAAGAATCCTGTTAAATGCAAATGAGTGACCGGTTGAGTTAATGAGGACGGACCGAGTAAAATAGTGACGATAGACTGGACAGGCAGAGGACGTGAATGAGGACGGGTAGGTTATGGCACTTGGGATTGCTTCAACTCCACGTCACGTACCAACATAACGTGCGTCGAATGTTATTTTCGGGTGATGCATTACTATTAGTATATACGATCTTTGAACACCATCTGACAACGGTCCAATAGACGTTTGGTCCGTGCTCGATTTCCCTCGCCCTTCTCAGTGTGCGTGCGTGCGTGCGTGTCCCAGTGGTCGCGACGGTGGTTGGCCGGCTGTCAGCACGCGCTGGGCCGTGGGAAAGTTCCCCCCTAGCCGGTGCTGATAACCAATCAGAGGCCGGCGGGCCATCTCCTCCGGCGCTGCTCTGAATGGAGCAATTGGTCGGCGGGGCGACGGGCCGTCGTGTGAACGTGTAATCCAATACACGTACACGCACACGTACACGAACACGCACGCACACCAGGGGAAACCACCGCATCCCTGGCAGCTTCCCCTCCGGGTACCTCCTCCTCTTCAATGCGATGCAAAGACAACATGGCGTTTGACATCCCCAATGAAGTGTTTATACACAAGAGGGAGTCTCGTATTACAACATGTGGGAGGTGGGAAGTGGCGGGGGGGTCAGGTGGCGTCTATGCAATTACGCAAAATGTTAAAGTCCGTCGATCCTGGTCATTTCCTTAGGGACAACCTCAAGATGGTGGTAATTCTCTCGGATGAAAACAACTACGTATGTTGCAATGTTAACAACTTGATATATGTGTGTCTTTCCAGAAACCCTTAGACATTTCAAGCTCTTCAAAAGTCTGTTTCATATCAACATGACTGGTTTTGTTTGACTTTTGGGACATTAAAATTTACAGCAGAACTTTCAAACAATCCAGAGGATTGCTGAAACTTGTCAAATGACTTAAAAATGGTCGCTTTCAAATCAAAATGGCCGACTTTCTGTGACTTTTTCTTCCAGGTGTAACTTCTTGAACCTGGTTTTTTTTTGTTGATCTACTTCTGGCTGTCAAAATTGAGGTCATCAAATCAGATTTGGGGGGGGTTGGACTTTCAAACAATTAGATAAAAACTTGAAAAGTGAAAAAAAAAACAATGCAAACACAATTGCTGGAAATCAAAATGGCAGACTTCCTGTTGATTACATTCGATAGGCCTTTATTAGTCTCACAGTGGAGACATTACCATTTTCAAGCGTATTCTCTCGACACATTTTTTGTAGGTCTACCCGTGGTAGACAATTCTACCAAATTTCAGAATTTTCAAACATTTGGAGGGACCACAAATAAGACCCAAAATGGTTCCTTCAAACCAAAATGGCCACCATTTTGTGTCCTTCCCACAATGCTTCTTCAGCCTTTTTTGAGAGCGTCAAAAAAATGTGTATCCAATTTCACTGAGTAAAACCGTTTTTGGGGGCTGATTTTCACAAACAATCAATATGGGGTGTGGGGGGGATTCGCAGGGAGGAACATTGTTAAAAAGTGTTAAAAACACAAGGCCTCTACAAACTCACACTTGTGCAACGTGATGCAACCTGGCACAATAAACACAGGTGTGCATCCACACGCGGGAGTATGTGTGAGAGGTGTGTGTGAGTGTGAGTGGTGGGGTGTGGCGGGGGAGGGGGGGGGTCTATTGAGCTCATTTGTTGTATTTCAAGTTCAGCCAGAGTTCCCACGCTGTTATTTTCTGCCCCTCCACTCTTTGTTCTGGCGTCTCATCACATGTTGTGATTAGTCAGGCCGCCCTTTCAAGGGCCACCCTTTGAAGGTGAGGGATGCGACCCCCCCCGACCCCCCAAATCCCAACCCTTCTAACCCACCATCACCACCTCTCCACCCTCTGTCTGCAAATCAGGCCACCAAGCCAATTGAAGCTCCAAACAATGGCGCTTTCTGTGACGCGTCGGCGTCTGGATCTAATCTTGGCTGTCTTTTATTTTGGCCGCTTCAAGGGCTGCCCGTGACACATGATGGGCTTTTATTGTGAAAAGCTGTTGTGTGGTCATTTAGCTACATATGAAGCGTGTCTCAGTCTTGTCCCTGTTTTCTTGCAGATTTAACAGAGAAGCATTTGAGATTGCAACACAAAAGGAATATTGAAAAACACACAATTATTTTCACTCATTATTGACATAAAATAATAATAATAAACTCACCGTTTAATGCTGAGTTGACGCAGTGCTGGGTGGCTCATTTTTCAGAGTTTCTTGCAGAGTATCTGTCAACACTATAATTTGTTTAAACATGTGTCAAAATAACAGATGGGGACCAGACCGACAATTTAAAATTGTGAAGAATAAAAAAAGGAAATTGACCATATTTGGAGATAGCAACGATCTGCACGTGAGAAACGTGATACAGTATATTCTATTTCTGTGCATTTCCACTCTGTTTTATTTACATTTTGTTGAATGAGCGTTACATCCTTAGCATGGAATTTCACATTTCAAGGATGCTCACGGTCAAATGACCAGAAAATGGCCGCTCTAAGTCAAAATGGAGGACATTTTCTTTTTCAAGCCTTTTTTTTTGTGGCTTTACTCGTGACAAAATTTCCAAATCCAATCCGCTATATTTTCAAACAAGATGGCGGACCCATGAAAATGCTCAAATGACCCAAAAATTGATATTTCCAATTCAAACGGAGGACTTCCTGTTTCAATTTAGGCATTTTTTGGGACTTTTTTTTTTGGTATACTCATGACGGACATTCTTCCAAATTGCAAGTTGCTCATTGAAACTGTTCTGTTCTGGAGCAAAAAGTAGGTGTAGCATTACGGTTAGCCTTTCTGTAGCTATTCAAATTCTACATTAACATCAAGCTAGCAGACATTAGTTGTTATATGGCTTTAGTCTAACATTTTGGTAACATGCAATATTTAATTCTCTTCTGTTTTACAAAAAAATATGTCCGCCGCCATACGCAAGTTTTCACTACTTGACCCTCGCGTGTAGTTTTGGCGCATCTTATTTGTTTTCCTTTGAACTTCCTAGCATAATGCTATAACGTTCTGACTGAAACAGATCACGACTGATGTTTTACCTTAAAACAGTAAATGCTAACAATCTAGGTGGCTAATTTTTGCTGTGGAGTAATTGACTGATTCTACCGTTAAGACCAATATGCTAATTTTCAGTCTCATCAAAGCAATCAAAACATAATGAAGCAGTCAGTGACTCGCTAATGGCAACGTGCTAATACTTAAAATGGCAGCGGCGTCTGCGGGCAGATGTTCATCGGCTGCAAACAATACATGGAGACTGCTTATTGTTTCCCAAAGTGGCGCAACCTTGTTGGCCCTGACGGCAACAGGAAGTGGTGGCTAATTCTGTTTGAGATGTGTGTGTGTGTGTGTGTGTGTGGGGGGGGGGTTGTTAGTATTAAAAGAAGGCAAAGTGTAGTTTGGCACCTGTGGAAGTGTGTTTCAATGGTCACATCTGGGATTTGACTTGAAATGACGGGAAGGTCGTCCGCCTTCTCTGATGTCTCGTCAAATAATCCACACTCCCGTCTGGTTCATCTGATACGTGCGTTTGGGTGGTGGCGGGGGGGCACTCGGGGGGCATGAGCGGCTGCTACCTGACCAGACAGCGGAGATATTAGTGGGCGCAGCGGTGAAAACGAGGGCGTCTGGGCGGAACTGAAAGTCACCAAAGAACAAAAAGCCCAGTTTGACGTTTAACACCAGTGTCTGAAACTCATGACAAAAAGTTAGCGGACACCCGGGCAGACAACTCTGAAAAGTTGCCCGCCCGGCCATAAAGTTGCCTGCCTCATTTTTTACAACTTGAAATACAATAAGACGACTCATCGCAAAAATACAAAACAAAAAAAAAACATTGTCAGAATCAGAATCATCTTTATTGCCAAGTATGTAAGATTTTTTTTAATTAAGAAAGTACCCACTACAAACGCTGCCTTGCTTAATTTATGGTAAATAACCCTGGCTGAAATTTTTGCTCCAGTTGTCGTTTCTCGTCATGGTCCACAATGCAATGTTTGCATTGCGTTGTCTGCTAAAACGTGGACTTCTCCTCTTTCTAAGCGCCTTTCAAAACTCTCAAGTACACTTTACAGTCACGGTATCGTCCGAAGCACGAAACAGCCTTCTGATTGGCTGCCGTGCCGAGTATGCAAATTGCCAAACAAACATTTGTTTTTTTTTGCATTATTGAATAAAAACAAACGTTTGATTTGAAAAAAAATCGAGTTTTTTTTTTCCCTTGAAGAAGTTGTCGGCCACTGGGGCCGAGACGTTTTGAAAGTTGTACGCCCGACGTAAAAGTTGTACGCCCCGGGCCTCCGGGCAGACGTTATTTCAAACACTGCGATTCTTCGATCCTGCAGCGAGGAATCGATTTCAAATGAACAATCGCCGCTCTTCCCCAAAGACGCCGGCAACATTCGATTTCCGCACCGACATCCATGCGAAATCCTGAATTCTAAACTTTATTCCACACACGCGCGTTGACGTCTAATCCGTCACCTTGAGCTACTAATTCCATAAGCAGCCGAAACAGCGGCTACGGCTTTTAGCGTTTGACACTTGGCCCGCCGGCCGCGGTGGGAACGGCGGCGGGAATCAGAAGGAAGAGGAGGAAAAAAAAACGTAGCCCGCGGCAACCGTGGCTGCGACGAGGGAGGTCGGCAGTCCTTCTGACCTCGCTAATGGCGGCGGGTCAGGAGTCAGCTGCCGTCAAGGGAACGTCTGCGCAGCGCGTGACCAACGCCTGGGAACCAAAACACTTCCTTGTCACTCTGCCTCCGTGTACGAGCATCCCATCTAATTTGGTCTACACTACATTATGACGCAAAATCTCATTCGCTAGCATGATAGCATTTGCTCAAAAGATCTGATTCGCTAGCATGATCGCATTCGCTCAAGATATCGGATTCACTAGCATGATAGCATTCACACAAGATATATGATTAGCTAGCATGCAGCATTCACTCGAGATATCTGATTTGCTAGCTTGATAGCATTGGCTCGAGATATCTGATTCATTAGCATGAGAGCATTCGCTCGAGATATATGATTTGCTAACATGATAGCATTAGGTCAAGATATCTGATTAGATAGCTAGCTAGCATGATAGCATTCGCTCAAGATATCTGATTCGCTAGCACGATCGAATTCACTCGAGATAATTAATCCGCTAGCATGATAGCATTCACTGAAGATATCTGATTTGCTAGCATGATAGCGTTAGCTCAGTTTTACCGTGCAGCACACCTTGGTTCACACAACAATGAACTTATGATTCATGACGCTAACCGCTAAACCGAAGACACCATCGGACGTCGTCGCCGAAAGCCTTTTATGATTCTTGTCATACGTCATCAAATACAGAGCATTTTGGTAATCGATCTTCTTCTTCTTCTTCTCTTTCTAAACCTTAAAAGAGTCTCTCCCCCTTATCCCTTTCCCCTCCCATTCGTCTCCTGAGACTTTGCGTGGACATTTCCCAACAATCCCGACGATTAGCGGAGGCTTGTGATGTCTGATCCAATCTGGCCACTCCCCCTCCCCCATCTGTGGGGGCCTGATGCGGAAAAGGCGAGTCCACCAACCCCCCCCCCCCCCCAAAAAAAAAAGAATGACTAAAATCCCGTCTGATTCTGATTCTTGTGTGACAACAAGCGACACGTCAAAGCGCCTTTGGCTTCTCTTGAAACGACATGTGCTCCCCAGATGTACAAAAAGAACCAGTCACGCACCCGCATATTTGCCCACAAGAAAGGTGGCATATCAAGAGTTGGTGTCCTCAGATGTCGCAGGACAAGAACACACACACACACACACACACACACACACACACACACCTGTTTCAATGGTTTTGTGAGGTCCGGATACCTCCAGATAAGGAGTGCGGACCACCGTTGCTGATAAGTTTAGAGAAGAACTAGTGTTATATTTGAAGACTAAATGTCACCCCATTTCCCACTTCAATTTCTTTAAAAACAAAGAAATAAAAAGTGGACTTGAAACTGAAATAACAGCAGGAGTGAGGTTTCTGAATGGCTACATTCAAAGTCCTCACCCCTGTAGTGAATTTGGTGAAAATATGGTTTTACTTTTTGTGATATGAACTTTTTCCTCTCATTAACCACACGCACACACACACACATAAACACACACAGTGAGTAAAAAGTGTGTGTATCCGAGTGAAATGAAAATACACACCCAAAAAAATCATTTTGGGTGAATTTGTGAGGACCTTTCTGAAACTTTCACAGATGCATATATAGACCCTCTAGAAGCCTCTACAATGAAAAACTCGTGAGGACCGGCCGAAAGGTCCTCACTTGTCAAAAACGTCCTCACTACGTATGGTATAAAATGTTAGTGGTCCTCACAAGACTAGTCATACAAACACACACACACACTACACACAGAGTCCAACAACAACATCCACACTTAAGAGACTATTGGGGGAGGTGGGACACCGCCTGGTCATGTATGTGTGTGTGTGTTTGTGTGTGTGTGTGTGTGTGTGTGTGTGTGTGTGTGTGTGTGTGTGTGTGTGTGTGTGTGTGTGTGTGCATGCATGCGTGTGTGTGAGCGTTTGTATTTTTGTTGTTTTTATCTGGGTGCGTGTCTGTTTAGAAGCATCTGTGAATACGTCAGTATGTGAGGAAAGTGTGTGTGAGCGTGTGTGTGTGTGTGTGTGTGTTTGTGTGTGCTTCCCACTGAGATCTCGTGTCCAGAAGTTGACAGCGTGTGCGTTTGTGCGTGTTTGTGTGTGTGTCTGGGGAGAAGGTGGCGGTTCCCACAGCTCAGCTCTAATTCGGGTGTAACCCAACCCCCGTGTGAGTGATGCTTCTCTCCACTCAAGAGGGTGTGTGCGTGTGCGTGCCTCAGTGTATGTGTGCGTTTGTGTGTTGTGTGTATGTCAGTGTGTATGCATGTGTGAGAGGCAGAGAGACCCTTCACAGACCCTTTGGATAGTTTATCGTGTCGACCGGACGCCCGCAATGTGCATGCAAGCAGACATGACGCCGCATATAGACCATACAAACATGACAGGAGACTGTGTACGGGTGGGGTGGGGTGGGGGGGGGGTGCGTTCGTCAATCTTTGTGATTTGTGTTTTTTGTTGTGTGTGTGTGTGTGTGTGTGTGTGTGTGTGTGTGTGTTCATCTGGTGGAATCAATTACGGACAAGATTTTCCCAGAATCTCCTGCGTGGTGGGAAAATGGAACCACTTGGACACACTCCTGTGTTTGTGTGTGTGTGTGTACCTGTATTTGAGCATCCAGGGGTGCGTGGGTGCACTTGGGCTATCAAGTGTCTGCGTATGCAAATGTGTAGGTGTGTTTATCAGCGGGTGTGAAGACAGCTGGCGTGAGGCTAAACACCGGCAAAGATTTTTGTTGGACTTCAGAGGTCAAACAAAGCGATTATAACGTGGCACGTACGTCGTTCAGTTTCAGCAAATCGGAAATGAGTTGCGGTGCGCAGGTTAACAAAGTCACTCCTGCTTTCGGGGGGGGGGGGGGGGTGTGACATCAGAGATGGAATGGCGGTCTTGTATACCATTGTTGTTCTGGGGGGTGCACCACCCTTCAATCTGCTATTTAAAAAGTGGTGCGCCACCCTGAAATGACGGCGACGTAGGGCTTTGGCTTTCAAATTGTGTTGTCATGTTTACAGGAAGTAAATGGAAGTAGTATAAAATTCGCCTACTGGGCGCACCGCGCAGTCGATGCGCCTCCATCACCCTAAAAATAAAAAGTCTGTTATACCTTATCGACGCAACTTCTCTGTTGAAGGACCTTCAGGGTGGATGCGCACCACCGTTAGGAAATCCCTGTCCTCGCTAGACTTATCTTATCAGGTCCACCCCTCCCTGCTTTTATCACACAGCGCCGGGGCCTGATGGCTAATTAGCCAGTCGCTATCCATTAGCGGCGATGACGTCAAACTTCAAATAGATGCCACGCTCTGATTTCCATTCGACATCCGTTAACGTTGCTTCAAAGACCGAAAAACCTGCGGCGGTGGCGTTTTAGCACGAGGCGACCGCCGTCCGGTGGGAACGCGAAGGCCGCTGCCTGCCCTGCGGTCCCGCCCGGCGCGTGACGTGGGAGCGCGGCCCGGGAGGCCAACGGGATACTTGACATTCCTGCGCTGGCTGGGGGACTGTGAGAAATATGTCTCGAAAAGTCCCCCGCGCCACCACCGCCGTCGCCGTCGTCGGCGTCTGTGCGCGTGCATGTTTGCGGCCGTGTAGGACTGCGCTGTCGGGACCTCCACACAACATTCAATATGAAGCCATGATGGAGGTGCGCACAGCAGTAAATAATGTACATACATTAGGAGTGTAGACGCCTTGAAATGTCATAAATACAGCAAAAATGCTCACCATTAAGTTAACATAAAATTGGGGGTGTGCACCCCACGAGACTATGTTGAATTAAGGGGGGGGGGGGGGGGGGGGGGGGGGGGCGCAAAACCGGTAAGAAAATGTACATTCGGGATAGAGATGCCTTGAAATGTCATAAATACAGCAAAAATCTTCACAGCAAGTAAACATTACATTGGGGGTGTGCACCCCACTAAATATTTTGAATTTAGTGTCGGTGTGGGGGTGCGCCGAACCACTTCAGATGGCCCGATGGAGGTACATGTATGTTGTTGTATGTAATGATACCGAAGTGCGCAGACTGTTCGGTAAAGTCAAAATATGAGAGTGTGCAGACCAGGCGGTCTAGCACAGATTCCAAAAAAATATGTCGTCTTACTATGGTGATGGTAGAGCACTAGTCCTATTGAATTCCGTCGAGGTATGCCAACCAAGTAAAAAATGGAGGTGTGCAAACTATTACGTATCCAAGTTCACTTCACCAATGTATGACATCACCCTTATTGTGTGTGCCTGTTAATTCATCCCAAATTATGACAATTGTTGTTGTGTGTAACTCCAGCTACTGACAGCTGAATGCACCTACTTTCCCATGCTGTCACAGGTCAAAGGTTGACGGCGCAGTTGTCGCATGCACGCACACGCGCACACACACACACACACACACACACACACACACACACACACACACACACACACACACACACACACACACACACACACACACACACACACACACACACACACACACACACACACACACAAACACAAGGCCTGTCCTGTGTCCCGTCGTCCGCATTGGCACTCGCATGCGCTGAAAGAGGTGAGGCCACCGGGGGGGGGGGGGGGATTCCTCAATGCACGTGTGACACAACAATCACCAAACGTGCGCGTGCATGAGCTTGAATGGCCTTGCAACCCCCCCCCCCAGACTCCCCCGACCCCCATTCGTTTCAGACTGTATTTGTGTTAGAATTGTTGGCACTGAAATTTCTGCTGCTACCAGATTTAAAAAAAAGGGAATATCAGACTTACGACCGAGTTCCGTTCCGACCAAACGGTCGTAAGTCAAAATCCATTCAAAATGTTGAATAGAGACTCTGAGGCTAAATGACTGGCAAACTCTGGTGCCATCACGCGGTCGATTGCTGTGCGAGCGTGAGATGCTGGCTGGCTGGCCAAAATTGTCGTACGCGTTACCGGCCTGCTAACGCGTTGCGGTGCCAGGCGTAGAATTTAAATTTAAAAAATTAAGGTCTGGAGGTCGTGGTCCTAAGTACGGGTGGTCGTAAGTTGAGCTGGTCGTAAGTCTTCCCAAAAGGTTCACATAAAGAACAGTTCAAATTCACCTTTCGGGAATTTCATTGGAACGCATCGAAAAAGTACGTCGAATTCGAGGCAAATAAATGGCCCCGCCCACTAGCTGTTTAATGACCCCATTGGACAACCACTCCCAAAGCGGGCGCGACTCTCTCGGGGGACGCTCGTTTCTCAAGGTCCTAAATAAGCCTCGCACAGAAATAAAACTGTGAGACTGCAAGCGCGGCCGCCGCGTCCTTTCTAGGAGGCGGGTGGGCGACGCTAACGGCGGGGATTTCCACCGCCTGTTGGCGGGAACAGACGCACGCAAAAATAATCAAATAACAAATACATAAATAGACACACGATGTCACACCGGATGTAAAAACCACCAAGAATCAAAGAGCCCCACTGCCCCCCCGACTACTCGACAACTGACAGTTCCCAAACCTTCCAAAATAGATGACGAACTTCCCGATTTTTACCGCCGTTGAAGACCCCTTCTTGTGGGCGTATAAAAAAATGGCCATGTTTACTTGGCCGCCATTTGGAAACATTTAATCTGTTTCTGTTGTTGTTTTTTGTATCAGTTATCGGCAACTTCTCAAGGTTGCGATTCCGCTTCACGCCTAGACGAGCTGCCAAAGATGTTGGAATGTGAGCTCAAACTACACCATTCATTTGCCGTTTCGGTCACTTTTAACAGCACTTAGCAACTCGTTTTCATCATCCCAAGGCTTGACGGAATACAATCACATTTGGCTTGATTAGCCCTTAGCATGCTAGTTTAGCGACAACGTCTGGATGTTCCCATCCACCTCAGCGACCTTTCCCAGCACAGACAATTCTTTGTATCCCACAAAGGAAACTCTCATCCGAGCTTGGGGGTGGGGGGGGGGGGGGGTCCTGGTCCCTTGTACCCCCCCACCCCAAAAGCCAACCTCTCTGGAGGAAAAGCCCCCTAGTGACCCCGACCGCAAGCCAATTGAGGTGCCAGGAAGGAACATCTGTGCAATTCGATCTTGGAAGGGGACCTTGGGCGAGGTTTGAAAAAGCTGGTGGGTGGGTGGGGCTAGTGGGAGGGGCTATACAAGCTCTCCCGGGAGCCACACAATGACGAGAAGCCGTGACAGGAAGTGACCTTGCCCTGTCAATCAACAAAAACTCCACATGCAGAGCCACCCAGGTTTTCCTTGCTAATGCTAATCTTGCTAACCCTATTTTTATGTATTTATTTTTTTATCTGTCAAAAGAATTAGATACAGACACTCCCCTGCTTACGAACATTTGACTTACGAACAACGGTACATACGAACATTTTTGTAGTCACGTGATATTCTCTCCAATTGTACAGAGCAACTATTTTATTAAATGTTTATTTTTCAGTACAAATCAATACAGGTTACTATTACAAGCCTTAAACATACTTCTGTAAACCTTTAACATACTTATATGAGCCTTAAACATACATTCCATAGCAAATATAGCACTTATGAACAAATTCACCTTATGGGCGACCGTTCGGAACGTATCTCGTTCGTAAGTTGGGAAGCGTCTGTACTCCGCATAAGAAAACCGCCCACCAAGTATGGAGCCAACTCCCAAAATGACAACCGGCCTTTGCTAGACTCAAGCGAAGTCATTCTGTAAACAATACAATACAATACATATTGATTTTTATATCGCTTTAACAACAGCTGAAGCAGTAATTTACGTTTTCACGCAAGAAAGTTAAAAAAAGGCCGTTCGCCGTCCTTCTCGAGTCTTCGCCCCTTCCATTTGGACCGGGCTAATTATCTCCTTGTGTTTGGGCACGTGCGCGTCTTGCGCAAGTGGCGTGCCTCATCGCTAGCACGCATCAATAACCACAAGTGTGTGCAGCAAGACTGGCGCATCGCCGCACCAACAAAGCAAATATGTGCGGTCGCCGGCGCAGTCACGTCAAAGCGTTTCTCGTACGGCCGTCACGTAATTTTTGATCATTGGCTTCAAATGTGGGATCGCAAATCTAAAAGTCATCAGCAAGACTCACGCATGCGAGCTAATAACATCAAAGTCATTGAAAAAGAAGCAAAAGCTTCCAGTTAAACTGCCACAGATCCACTGATTGTTTTCGCCTCGATTAAAACAGAGAAGCAAACGTACAATGTGTTGGAAACCCGAGTGAATGGCGCATATTCGAAATCCGGGTTGGATTTGTAGCTTAGCGCTAGATATGATTAGCGTATCATATTGACATTGTCACGAATTGCGTTTGACCATAGTGATAGAGATTAGACAGAATAAGAAGTTAGCATATTTCAAAGTTTCATGCTGTTATATGCTTTGTCAAAATGCGTGACTCGAATACACAATTGAAGCACAGACAACCCGGGGTCAATCTGAGGTCAACAGACACAGCAAAGTTAAACTGTCATCTTCATCTAGGAGATCTGGCCTTGGACAGAATTTAGGAAACTCCTTTATCACCGAAGCAATTTACGACTTGAAACTCCTTCACAGGAAGAGCTCATTAGCCAGGTTACATATTTATCAGTTCATGGGAGAGACAATGTTTTATTGCTTACAGCTGTTTGCGCTTAGAACGCCCAGGGGTGTGGTAATCTCATCAAGAAAACTAAGTTTTACTAATATATCACTTCAATTTCCATATACTCTCAATAAATAGCGTGGCAGAGGGTTACAGAATTCAGGTGTCTGTCATGAATGGGTGGGTCTCCTGCCGGCAGTAAAGACTTTTTGGGTTCGAGTCTTTGTCCAAAGTGTCCGATCAACCATCTCTGACACATAGTTGGGATGAATTACAATTCAGGTGAGTCGTTTTGGGTCATTGAAGCGAATTGACTCACAGCGTAACGTTGTTGGAATATTTTCTATCGCTATTTATGCCAGTTGAGCAATCGTTGTGTCGATCGGAAATTTGTGTCGTGAAGACAGCATATCGGACGGCGGCGTTATTTGGAAAGGCGTCTTTGAATCATTTCATCAGTGGAATCAAGCACATCGCAACACGTTTTTTCAAATTGAATCGTGAATCGGATTTGTGAGGAATTGTTATGCGTCGTACTTGAAAAGAATACAATTATAGATTGCGTCATCGCCGAAGGAAAACTCGAAAAGTCAATCAAAAGTCATTTTTAACCGTGTAAGCATTTTGAGACAAGTTAGCGTATCATCTTGCCGTGAGTCTATGTGGATTGTCGCGCGTGTGTGTGTGTGTGTGTGTGTGTGTGTGTGTGTTTGTATGCTAGTTTGTGTTGGTCTTTGTTTTCCTTCCATGGGAAACAGTCGTGGGGGAGATCTCTCACAGAACACACACTGTACTATGAAATGTGTGTGTGCGCGTGTGTGTGTAAGTAGACAGACAGCTGCATCCATGGCCGCCAGCCGCTGTAGCATTTCCACTCACACACACACACACACACACACACACACACACACACACACACACACACACACACACACACACACACACACACACACACCAATATTAAAAGACAAGACAGAAAATACCGTCAAACAACAAAACAGATGCGAAAAACGACAAAGGATTTTCTTCGTCGAAAAAAAACCTGAGAACGAACCGAAAATACACTTCTAACCACTTCTGCTCAACAAGTCTATGAATGACCCGGAAGGGCACACACCCAAACACACGCGCGCACACACACACGACTTTACATGTCAAATTTGAGCAACAACAAAACAAGCAAACATCAGTTCTTCCTATTTTGGTGAAGCATTCGACGACAACTTGAAACACAATTCCACCAAAAGAGAGAAAAAAAGGATTCCAACCTTGTCTGGGTGGTGTGAAGGGAGCAAAAACAATGTGCTTGTAGCACCACCTAGTGGTAAACACGATAAACGAGATGCTAACGAGAAACCAGCAGGGGGCAGTAATTCCGTTCCAAACCGAGACCAGGCTTAATAAAATAAGCTTGCAGACAAACGTGAATGATCGCAAATAAATAGAGTAATAAAGCTACAAACAACACAGTTATATTATAATTATAATAAAGCTAAAAGCAATAGTTTTTATGGCGACAAGCAAGAATGAACACATTGAATATAAAATAATACCTTTGACTGCGTTTTGAAGTCAAAATTCCTTTTATTTTTTTTCAACGTTAGCATTCAGCTTGCCTGCGGCTAGCATACGGCTTAATGGTAACGATGCTTGCCTTCAGGTAGCTTAATGCTAACAATGTTTGTCTTCGGCTAGCTTAATGCTAACAATTCTGGTCTTCAGCTAGCTTAATGCTAACAAAATGAAAAACACCATGGTTCATGAAACTAGCGTTTAAATTTACCTGGATCTTACTGTTATCCTTAATCCACATACATTGGAACAAATAAAGTGCAGCACCAAAGATGGCTGAAACAGAAAAACAATATTCCCAAACAATTTGAGCAATATCAAAGTTTTATTCTTAAAATGTAGTACAGAGAGGAACAGTAGTACAATTTTTATTTCTTTATTTTCAAACAAGAGACAAAAGCAACAAACCAGGAGAATGTTAAGTTCCATCTTTGAAAAGTTCTGGTAAAAACGTAAAAAGAGTAACCTGAATTTTGCTTTTTTTTTTTGTGTTCGGAGGGCACCGAGTTTTGCATCGCTGTCAGAGAGATAATAAGTTGAAAAAAAACCCACATTTTTTTGGTCTTAAAAAAAAATCTTAAAAGCATGAAAAAAATACAGCCAAAAATGAGGATGGATGTGTATAGTGCGCTTGTATGTGTGGTGGGGAAACAAAATCTGTAGTGTGCTGCGACTTCTTTTGATTTGTTTTCCATACAAGAAATACAGCATTAAAATAATTAACATAAAAATCAGTAGAATGGCATGATTAAAAAAAAAAGACAAAAAAGGACAAGACAGACAAGCAGCACACAGAAAAGCGCAGGGGACTTAAATAAGATTTTTTTCCTCAATATATATAAATATTTTCATATTTCATAGACTCTCCACGTATACATACATGTGTGTATATGTATATATATTGGCTATATCATAGGCCCCATCAACAGTGATTTTTGAAAGTGACGAGAAGGAAGATGGTGTCCCATACAAACTGCATATGAACACACATACTGTCTGCATGTAATATTTAAAATATATATATATATATTTTTTTCCACACGCACTATATGAAAAAACAAAGTCATGGAAGGGAACAATCAGAAAGGGAGAGAGCGCACACACACCTGGCTTCTCCCGTACATTGAAAAGAAGATTTAACAAGAACAACGATAATAATAATAATAAGAACAACAACAATAACAGTTTTGGTTGGAAAAAAATTGAAATTAACAGTCTTGATTGATTTTTTTGAGTCAATATATATATATATAGATATATATATATATTTAAATATATATTAAATAACCACCAAACACGCTTTTTGGGTTGAACAAATGAAGAAACTAAAACGTTCAATAAAAATAATAATAATAATAATAATAATAATAAGTGCATGTCTATGATGGCGCCATAGAGCTTCACTTGCTTTCCGTCTGTTTTTAACTAGCTGGCAGACCAAATTAAATGGAAATCAAACACCAAATAACAAAAAAAAAAAGCGCTTCGGACGTGCTGTCACTGTCAAGTGATTCCAAATATGTATAAACGGCATTAATAATCAGATACCAAATATAAAGAAAAAGACATCCATCCGCTTTAGGTCCTCGTAACACGTATTTCACACGGAAAAGTACTGCCAGTAGTTTCACAAACGCCTCCCTCCCCTTTAAAAAACACGCAGGTGTTAAGAAAATATGGCAAAAAGATTACCTGATAGTCGACAGGTTTAACCCCGGCATTTTCCCCGCCTCTTTTCGCACGCCAATTGGTTACCATAACAGAAACCGAATGTTGTCATTTTTTTTAGGATTATAGCAACAGAATTAAAGCCACACTGTTGGTCCAATATTCGGTCGGCATTGTTGCAACGATGACATAACTGAGCTAACAGGGTGTGACATTTAACTCATTCACTGCCGTACCATCTGCAAAAATGTGTCCAGGACCCCGAGAAGATTGAGTTTTAGGACGACATAAACACTGTCTTTTATTCATCACAAAAAAAAGAGTTAATTCCTAAGTTATATGGGTCTGGAGTTATCTGAGCTTGAAATGGGGGCGGCTGTACAAAATACAATACAATACAATCCATATTGATTAATATAGCGCTTCAACAGCGGAAGCTGTAAAAAAAGCACTAACATGGACAAAAAGCAGAAGCCAGCGCTTTATCGGCACCCCAGCAAGAAAAATTAAAACCCGAACAAATTCGGGGAACGGCGGTTCACATCGCACTTTTCAAATTTGGGAATGGCAGCGAATGAGTTAAAACCGATGCTGGTTTAGGAAGATTCTTCGTTAAAACAAAAGGTCAAAATTGTAAATAATAAGATTTAAAAGAATAAAAATTAAAGCCGTGGAAGTGTAAAGGGATTACGCGATGCTAGGACAGCGGTGTGAAAGTTAACACCCACATTTTTTTTTTTTTTTTTTAGCGAGGTTGCTAGTGTTGATAGAGGTAAACTTTTATTTTGAAAAGAACAACAGACAATAAGAATGAAAGCCATGCTGCTATAGGTCCAGTATTTCGCAATGGCGGCACAGGGGGTGTTTAGTACGTTATTTAAAAAACATTTTTTTAGAAGCAAAATCATGAGAATTAAAGCCATGCTATAGGTCCAGTGTTTTGCGTTTAAGGGTTTTTCGCAAAGCCGAGTTTGTTTTTTTTTCATAAACACGACACTTTATTTTTGTGCATGCGTGAAAGAGGCTAGCGTTGTTAAGAGGTAAATATTTAAATTCGGACAAAAAAAAATGATATTAAAGCTATGCTGTAGGTCCAGTATTTCAAAATAAAGCTATCGCGCAGACAGCCGGCTGTGAAATTCAATTCACGTTTCCTGCGCGAAAGCGGCTAGTGTTGTTGGAAGCAAACGTTTGGATGATGTGACTTAGAAAAATATAAAAAAAGAAAAACGCCCAAATTAAAGCCATGATTCACATTCCAACATGAATTTTAACACGAAATAAACGTCCGTCAGATGATTTTTTGCGTCACCTGAAGCTTCTTACGACAACAAACATTAAAGGACAACCGACACCATTTTTTTTGGTTTCCTAACTGACATCAGAAAAACGTTTTATAGCATCTAAAATAGCCAAAACACGCAGTATGATATTTGTAGTCAAATGAAAAACACCAATAAAAAAATGATGGCGAGTTTCAGAAGGTCCCGCCCCCTTTTTCGTGACGTCACGCCAGGACGTCTTGCCTTGCTCGAGAATCAAAACAATGGCTTCAGATTCGCAGAAGATGCTTTCTTGTTACTCATCCACTTATGAATAGGATTCAAATTTCTCCACTGCGAGACTAATAAAGGCAAATTCAATCCAATCCAATAGTTCTGAAGAGGAAAGCATAAATGTTTGCAATCGATTAAAGAAGTCCTTCCAGATCAATTCGAGCCGTCAATGACAGCAATGTAGCACCCAGAACATGCAGAAGATGGCGCCCAAGCTCCGTTGGAAATGGGCTGATTTGTCTGCTGGGAGTTTGTGTCAACTACTATCGAATAGTAGTCTTGGTGCAACACACAACGATTCACCATGGCATTATTTATGTTTTTTTTTCCTTCTAATTTCATCATCAACACGAGGTTTTCAGACCAAACAAAGTACCCACAATGCATTGTGTGTTGCTTTCTCGGACAGGGGCGTTCCTGATGTGACATCACGTCAGGCATCGTCACCAACTCGAAAACAAGACTTCTTAAAACGTAAAAATATAGCGATATGCGTTGGAATCTTTGTAAAAATACGCTCAGTAGAAGTCATTTGAAGTGATTTTACAAATCATGGACACAACTTGTCCGAAAGCGTCGGTTGTCCTTTAAAGGTTTTCGCTGGGTTTCGTGTGAAAAGCAAAAGCGGGTAAATGTCGGGTGTTATATTGTTTTTTTTTTTGTGGGTTTTGGCGGGGATCTCTGCGTGAAAGAGGCTATAGTGTTGTAGAGAGTAGTTGAACAAACAAAGCTTTTGTTTTTTTGTGACGACAGACATCATAGGAATTAAAAAGCTTTGCTTGTTTTATAGGTCCAGTATTCTGCGACAAAAGCATGACAGCACCAAATGTCGTCATTTGGCAACAAAAAAAAATAAATCTGAAATTAAATTAAATTAAAAATAGAAACAAAAACACTGAACAATTCAAGCTTTTAAGTGAAGGTCAAATGCTTTTTTTTGTTTTGTTTTGTTTTTAAAGTGTTAGCGTGACGCGGCGATTGGTATAAAGCAGTGGTCTCAAACTCCGGTCCCGGAGGGCGGCACTCCTACATGTTTTCCAAGTCTCCCTGTTGCAACACACTTGTTGCAACACAGCCTCAGGTGCGTTGCAACAGGGAGACTTGGAAAACATGTAGGACTGCAGCCCTCGAGGATCGGAGTTTGAGACCACTGCTATAAAGCTAGCTAGAACAGTCCCGCCCCCTCCCCCCAATCGCGTATTTTTCTTATACTTTTAAATATTCTTTTTTTCTTAAAACTCTTAAAAGAAACACAAACAAAAAGAACAAATAAGAAAGGTGTCTTTTCTTGAACGCATATTCAGTAGTTTTTCCTGCTCCATCTCGGTGTGCGGTCTGTTTGGCACGATGTCATCACAGCCCTGGTTTTTATGTATTTATTTTCTTTAATTTTAAATTAATATATCATAAATATGGCTGTCGAGTATGAAAGTCACCAAACAGATTTTTTGGTTCCAAGATTTGCGCAGGGAAAGAAAAAAAAAGGAAAGAAAAACGGAATAATATCGAATATTTTAGCGTGACTAAACGCCATCTACACAGCAAGTTAAAAAAAAGAAACAACAATAATAATAATAATAAAAATTAGATCATCTGTGATAAGACCATAAAATCTTTTAAATTAAATATTTTTTATACCTCCAATGATTGGTCTAGCTAGCCCTCCCCCAAAACTGATTAATTCATATAATCTTTCTCTGTTGAGGATGAATAATAATCATCATCATAATTAAATCTGTGTAAGCTCTCAGTCGTACAGGAGTGGTCCATCGATGAAAAGGTTTCTTCAGCCGTCATCTGGACTTCTTTCAAGGTGTCGGACGTTTCGCTTCTTATCCAAAAAGCTTCGTCAGCGAACTAAGGTCTTACCGGTAGTATCGCCCCTATATATATATATATATATATATATAGCCCTATTGTCCAGACACGGCGGTGCCGGACACTGCTATGATAGGTCCCTGTTCTCAGGTTGGGGGGAGCAGAGGACTACTCCCTGCGGCTCCACTGATTGTTCCTATTGTCCTGACTAACGACTGGCCTGATTGCCCCCCCGACCTGAGAGCAGGGACCTTTCATAGCAGCGTCTGGACCGTAGGGCTATATATAAATAGGGCCGATACTACCGGTAAGACTTGAGTTCGCTGAAAAAGCATCTTGGATAGGAAGCGAAACGTCCGACACCTTCAAAGAAGTACAGATGACGGCTAAAGAAACCTTTTCACCGATAATTAAATCTATACATGGCGGTCTTGCCACGCAACCAAAGCTTTTTTTTGTTGTTGTTGTCAAACTCGCATATTTAAGCAACCTCAAGGTTTCGATAGCACTTTTGGAGTTGATTGTTTTCCAGCTTACATATATTATTAAAAACAGAAGATATCAAGAAAAAACCTTGAGGCTAGAACTCCTTGTCCTGCGGAGGGGTGGCGGCGGGGGCGGGGCCAGAGGCGGCCCCGCGACCCCAGGTGACCCGGTCGCGGTCCGCCGAATCGTTGTCGGCCTCCAGCAGGTCGTCGCCGTCGTCGCCTTCAAAGTCGTCGTCCCGGGGGAACTCCATGGCCTCCATGGCCTCCAGGCCTTCCAGGCCCTCCAGGCCCTCCTGGCCAGCCTGGTGCGAGTCGGCGCAGTCCACGCACACGCCGTAGCGCCGCGAGCCGTGTCGGATGCCCACGCTGGCGGCTAGCATGAAGATCTTCTTGCACACCATGCACTTGTACTTCTTGTCCTTCTTGTGCACCTGCCGAGGCGGGGACGGACGGACGCCTTTCAAAACTCTCAAGGTCACTTTACAGTCACAGGATACGTTTTTCTGTGGGCGAGCAGCGGCAGCCACATGCGCCAGCATTCACTCAACCCGGAAGTAACCCAAATAGATAGAAAGCAAGCTAGCTAGATGATAGATAGCGAATACTACTACTACTACTACTACTACTACTACTAATAATAATAATAATAATAACCCATTTCATTTTTAAGCGCCTTTCAAAACTCTCAAGGTCACTTTACAGTCACAGGATAAGTTTTTCTGTGGGTGAGCAGCGGCAGCCACACGTGGCAGCATTCACTCAACCCAGAAGTAACTCAAATAGATAGAAAGCAAGCTAGCTTGATAGATAGCTAATAATAGATAGCTAATAAAAATAATAATTATTATAATAATAATAGCAATTATACTACTAATAATAATAAGAATTATTATTATTATAATCATCATCATCCATTTCATTTCTAGGCGCCTTTCAAAACTCTCAAGGTCACTTTACAGTCATAGGATACATTTTTCTGTGGGTGAGCAGCGGCAGCCACACGCGCCAGCATTCACTCAACCCGGAAGTAACCCAAATAGATAGAAAGCAAGCTAGCTAGATGACGAACTAGTTGCGGTGGATTTTGAATGTACTGACCAAGGAATGTCTCTTGACGTGTTCCCGGCGGGTGAAGAGCTTGCCGCAGATGTCACAGCTGAAGGAGCGAACGCCCGAGTGGATCACCAGGTGCCTCTTGAGGGTGCGCCGGTGCTTGGCGATGTAGTTGCAGTGCGGACATTTTAGCTTGTTGACGGCTAGTAGCGACGACTCACCTAGTCGTTAAAAAGAAACAAAAAATAGATATATCAGCTCATTTCCAACGGAGCTCGGGCGCCATCTTGTGCTACATTGGAATCCAGACGCCTCAAAATGAGACAGAAGGACTTCTTTAATCGTTTGCAAACATGTATGCTTTCCTCTTCAGAACTATTTGAATCCTATTCATAACTGGATGAGTAACAAGAAAGAATCTTCTCCCAATCTGAAGCCATTGTTTTCATTCTAGATTCTATTGTTAGTGATGTTTTAGGACCCCTGAAAGCAGTTTCTAAGTGGACCTTGTTTGAGCCTCTCGTGGCACTGCTAATTAGCTTAGCTACAGCAATTTGGTTCGGTGTTTCGAAGACAAAGAACGTTCACCGACGCTCAGATAAATTTCAGCAGAGCGGCCAACGGTTATTGAATTTAAATGTGACCATTTTTGGCGCCGCCTGCTGACCAGGTTGTTGCTAGCTAGGTTGTAGCTTCTCGCTACGAAGCTAGCGGGTTTCAAGTAAGTAATATTTCAAGGAATCGTCACCATTATCTAGAAACTGCTTGGAACAAATGAGAAGGACGGCAGCTGCTTTGTGCTTCCGTGGTGCTAGCCCGCCACCCTCGGACGCTAACGAGCTCGCGCCGACAGATGGTTTTGAGCGTAAATTAGTAGCCTATTGATTTTGAAAGCGCTTCAAAAATGGAGCACGTTGGGGGGAGGGGAAGTGAAGAGTCACGGCCTTTTGTTTGAACTCACAACAGTGTTGTCGTCAAGGCAGGTTGCTAAGGGCGTCGGGGGGGTTCAAGGTTCGGGGATGAATCCCTTGTTACCTGCGTGTGCACGTGGGAGTGCGCATGTGTGTTTGGGTACGCGCACTTTTTATATTTGTGTTCCTTTCAGAGGTGCACCTTTTCCTTCATTTGACACCCGATTTTGCATATAACCACACTGTTGCCATGGTGATGACACGCTTCCAGCCCAACCTCCACCCGGTTGCCGTATCGTATTATAATAATAATAATAATAATAATAATACATTTCATTTATAAGTTCCTTTCAAAAATTTCTTGGACACTTTACAGTTACAGGATATTTTTTCTGTGGGTGAGCAGCGGCAGCCACACGCGCCAGCCTGGAAGTAACAAAGTAAAAAAAAAACTAAAACGCAAATAATATGAAGGGTTTTTGCTGTTTTACAACCTAGTTATGTTCGATGAATGGCTCTGATTGCCCCATTCGCCCTAGTATCACCTCATTAGCATGAGTAGGCCTATGTGGTAACGACCTAAGAAGTCTGTTGTAAGCACAGAACATTTAAGAGTGATGTCATCGTGAAGTGCAAATATTTATATGCATTTTGGAATTTAGCAGGAAAAATTACTACCTCAAAAAAAAATACATTTGCTGCCAGTTTTTACTGTTACGAATTTCTTTCTTAATTTAATTGTATTATTTATTGCACCAACTGGCACTCGTAACCTGATAGATGTATTGATTGATGCCTTTTGACACCGTTCTGATCCTTATTGAGAGCATTTGTTTTGTCATTTTTTTAGATTTTAGACTTTGATGCGGCCTCCATTCAAATAATCCAGCGGTCAGATTTCGGGAGGGGAAAAAAAGGCATGCGAGGGCGTGTGCACATCATTGCCGCTTACCATTTTCCCAAGACTCCCCTGGCTGGATGATGCTGTACTGGATCTGATTGGCCAGTTCTGGGGAAAAGGGGGCGGGGTTCGGGGATTTGAGGAGAGACAAAAACAAGACAGAAAAAAAAGGTCAGGCTTTGCTTACAAGAAAAACGCACACACGCACAGCTAGCGAGCTTTCTCTCACTCTCGCTAGCTAGCTTTCTCTCGCTAGCTAGCTTCCTCCCTCTCACTCTCGCTAGCTAGCTTTCTCTCACTCTCGCTAGCTAGCTTTCTCTCTCTCTCGCTAGCTAGCTTTCTCTCACTCCCGCTAGCTAGCTTTCTCTCACTCTCGCTAGCTAGCTTCCTCCCTCTCTCGCTGATTGAGCAGCTCAAAATGTTAAAATCTCAATGGTTTCGTCTTCCTTCGAAGAAACGCCTCCATTTTGTTCTTTTTAATCACAAGAAATTTCCTCTGGACGTTGCCTCCCAACGACTCCATTCTGAGAGTGCAGACGAGGTAGATTAGCATCATCGAAATTCCCACCAAATCAATTGCATTTGTGCGTTTGTGCGTTTGCGGCCACGGCGCGGAAGCCATGTGACGCGCCCAAAACAAAACGCCCCACTGTGTGGCGCCTAATTAGCCGTAGCCGCCCGAACTGCGAGGAGAAGACGATCCGTTTTGCTGATCAGGATCATCAAAAGCGTGCACATTTGCTTCCCGCGCGGCGGCCAACATGTCCATGCGCACCCTTGGGTGCAGGCCATTAAGCGCGCCGCCGCCGCCCCGCACCCCCCTTTTCTCTCCCATAAGGCATCACTTGTGGAGCGCATTAGAGGAGCTAAGAGCATTGCAGCACATTTACGTGGGGGGGGGGGGGACCCCGCCTCCCCTCTAACCCCCCCCCCCCACGCTTTCTTCATTATCCTGCATTAGGGAGGGAAGCAAATGTTGGGGGGAGGAAAGGAAAATAAAAAACAAAAAACGAACGCCCCGTACTTCCGTCACGGTGGAGGAGCGGCGCTTTAATGGCCGGAGGAGAGAGATTAGGCCCTATGAGAGAGGGCGACGGGACGGGGGGCGGGGATTAAAAGGTTATTCCGGGATGAAATCAACGTGTATGTTTGGGACACAAAAAGGATTTTCAAAATGGAAGTTTCATGCCCATTTATTTATTTTATTGTGGAAGGAAGGAAGGAAGGGGTGAGAGTGTGTGGCCAAAGGTGCCCACAAAGCAGCCGTTAACGTGGGGAAATCCTCCTCCCATAACCCCCCCCCCCCCTCGGCTTGGGAGCGATTAGCGGGTTGGTTGGGGAGGGGGGGGGATCATCGGGAGGGAATGGCGAGCCAGGTTGAGCCTGCTTGATGGAACGCGCACGCGCAGCCTCGATTGGGGGGGGGGGGGGGGGGGGCGACCACGACCACACTGGGCTTACGAATGTTTGACGCACAGTAACAGGAAAAAAAAGCCCGTTTTTATACATGCACACATTCACACGTGCAAAACACCCAATAAATACATACATAAATAAAAATAATAAATACATCAAAATAATAAATACAGTGATACCTTGGCTTACGAACTTAATTGGTTCCCAGACAGAGTGTGTAAGGCTTAAAGTGTGTATCCCAAAAAATAATTTCCCATAGGAAACCATTAAAATGAGAATAATCCGTTCCCAGGTCCCCATAAAACATAATTTTCGACGAAACAAGCCTTAAAACTACACAAAATAGACCTTATTTTATGTATAATATATGTGCTACGGTATTGTAATTAAAGAAATAAACTGTACAGTATAATAAAGTTGGTTTATTGACCTTTGTGATGGTCGCTGAACGTAGCCTTCCTTCTTCTTTCACCATCTTGAGGAATGATCCCTTGTCTCTGCCATCATTTTACCTAGTTCTTCATCAATTGTGATCTGTTTAGCTGGGTTGATAGCTGTTTGCATCAAGTGCACAGATGGCTTGTGCGGGTTATTTGTGGAGCCTGATTGATGGGATATTTTAACCTTACAGTCTACACTCTGTTTCGCATTCATGGCAAGAGCATTGAATGTTTATGTAGTCCTAAAACTCCATATTGTGGAGCTCTTGGAATTCAAGTGACAATGACAATAACCCTGGCGCTGGAGTGGACACATTTTTGCACACGTCTGGCGGTGAATGAGTGAAACAATGCGTCTTACCGGCGTTTTCCGAGAGCGCCGAGAAGTCCTCTCGGGGGTAGGAGGCGGACGGCTGGACGAACATGCCCTCGTCGAAGCCCTCCTCGGGTTCCGGCGGGAAATTGTAGACGAACCTCCGCGTGGCGGCCTGCTTTTTCCGCCGCCCGCTGCCGGCAGCGGCGTCGGGAGCCTCGCGTTTAATGGCGGCCGCCGCGCCGGGTTCGTTCCAGACGAAAACCTGCGAGCGGGATTCGGCGTTGTTGTTGTTGTTGTTGTTGTCGGCCGAGTCGGAGGAGTTGTCGTTGCGGTGGCTCCAGCTGCCCGGAGGAGCGCCGGGGGGACCGGCCCCCAGCGAGGTCACCTCCACGTCGCTGGACTCTTCCTTGACCCTCCCGCCGCGGCCGTCCTCGCCGTCCTCCTTGCCGCTGGCTTGGATGGAGAGCTTGGAGAGGATGCTGGTGGCCCAAAAGTTGCCGGGCTTCCGATGGGCGTGACCCCGCGCTCTCTCCTTGGTCAGCGTCTGCCGCTTGTTGTAGTCCACCACCACCGAGTCGGGCGCTTCCTGCTTGATGCTGATGTTGAGCGCGTCTTTGATGAAGGTCCGGCACGACTGGACCACCTCGGTCATCTGCAGGTAGCTGGCCACCGACATGACCTCGATGGCGTTCTGGCTGGTGAGCAACAAGTTGCCCGAGTAGAGGAAGTCCAGGATGACGGAAAAACCCTGCACGGCGGCCACGTCCAAGTGCGTGACGGTGGCCCGCTCCTGAGCTTCGCTTTGCGCGAGACAGTAGAGGGTCTTGAAATAGCGGCTGCCCGCCACCAGGATGTTCTTGTGGGCGCGGAAGACCTGGCCCGACACCACGATGTTGACGTCGCACAGGATGCCGCTCTTGCGTTGCTTGTCCAGCTCTTGCAGCAGTTGGTAGCAGTACGAGTTCTCGTTGGCTTTGTTGCGGTAGTCGTCCTCGGAGGAGTTGGTGGACGGGCTGGCGTTGTCCGAGGGTCTGCCCGATTCCTTGGTCCAGAGAGACAACAAACAAACGGGCGGTCAAAGACGAGGCTTGAACTGCGTCATGTCAAAAATTGGTACGCCGCAATATTTAGAAGTGGGCTCAAAACACCCCATACATTTTCAGGAGTACAAGTGAAAAAAATGGCAAAAAGTCCCCCCAAAAAATTTTAGGACCCCAGCCTGCACCATTATTTTTGCAGATGCAGATCTGATCCCAAAAATACAGCTAGCTAGCTCGCTATTTATCTAGCTATGTATCTTGATCTAGCTCACTATGTATCTTTATCTAGCTAGCTATTATCTATATATCTAGCTAGCCATTATCTATACCGTATATCTATCTAGTTAGTTATTATAATAACAAAACATTTTATTTATACGAGTCTTTCAAAACTCTCCAGGTCACTTTACAGTCACAGACAAGCATGGGTGCTATAATAAATAAAATCACAAATAGAATACTATAAATAAAATACAGTTATAAATAGCTAATAGCATCTAGCTACATAGCTAGCCAGACAGATAATAGCCAGCTAATAGCTAATAGATAGCAAATAGTTAGCCAGCCAAATAGCCAGATAGATAGCTAGATAAATAAAAAGAAGTGGAGAGGAAAAACATTGTAAGAATAAAGTAAAGAGAAAAGAAAATCGATCGATCCATCATATAGCTTGCTAGCTATTATCTGTCTAGCTACGTAGCTAGGTATTATTTATTGAGCTAGTCAGCTATTATCTATCTATCTAGCTCGCTAGCAAAATGAATAGATTGATAGATACATAAATAGATAGATAGATAGACAAATAAATAACACATTGTGGAAACTGATGACTCCCATTTTTCTTTTGGCTGTCCCTTAAAAAGCCGTGCAGACGGACAACAGGGGTGCTGCTGGTGCTGGAGGGAAGATAATACGCAGACTCGCTTGTAGAAGGGGAGCAACGTCTCGTCTCTGCAAGTTTGCCAAAGGACATTTGAAGTACAAGGTGTACAAAATAAAAGGACACTTTGTGTGCTTATCCAAAATAGGACATTTTCCTGGCAGGAACCTCATCTTTACTAAACAGCGTGGTGTCGACAAACGCCCCGAGGGGTTCCTGACACGCCTGCTGGCAGGTTGGAAGGGGGCTGTGGACAACAAACCGGTCCATCAGGCTTCCAAAAGGGGAGCGGGGATACAAATGAGGTACAATGGAGGGATGGGCCGTCACGGGAGCACCGCAAGACATTGTCGGCTTGTTGCTTCCGAGCAAAATCGAGAGCAAACTTTGTTGAATCAAAATGGCCATGGAGAGCTTGCCCCAAAAATCACCTCACCAAACACATTTTTGGAAAACTGTACGCAGCTCTGTGAAAAACGGTGATACGTTGGACAGACCCCCCCCGACAAAAAACCAACATATCGTCTGTTCGTGTTACTTCCGGGTTCAGTGAACGCTGGCGCGTGTGCCTGCCGCTGCTCACTCGCAGAAAAACATCTAACAGTGACTGTTAAGTGACCTTGAGAGTTTTGAAAGGCGCTTAAAAATGGAATGTATTATTATTACCTTGGGACCTTGGCTTACAAACTTAATTGGTTCCCAGACAGAGTGTGTGAGGCGAAAAGTGTGTTTCCCAAAAATTAATTTCCCATAGGAAACCATTAAAATGAGAATAATGCGTTCCCGGGTCCACATCAAACATACTTTCCTACTTTCTAATTTTCTAAGCCTTAAAACTACACAAAATATACCTTATTTTATGTATAATAAATGCGTGATAGTATTATGATTAAAGAAATAAACTGTACAGTACAATAAAGTCATTTTATCTCTGCGATAATTTTAGCTAGTTCCTCATCAATTGTGATCTGTTTAGCTGGGTTGATAGCTTTTTGCATCAAGTGTACAGATGACTTGTGCGGGTTATTTGTGGAGCCTGATTGATGGGATATTTTAACCTTCCAGTCTACATTCTGCTTTTGAATTTTCAAAGTTGAAACGAGTCTAAATTTCACTGTTTTCTAACCTTTTTTTATGTTTTTTTTCACTTTTGGTTTTTGGTTTAAAACTCTGTCACCTCCCTTTCATGTGTGTGTTTCCTCTCACTCTCTCTGTCTCTTTAATGTTTAACGCCCCCCTACCACTGCTGCGTTCTTGACCAATCACGTGGCTTTAACCGAAGACTGGGGGTGGGGAATAGAGGACAAAAACAGTGGCCACCATTTTCTTGTTAGGAGAACGAGCTCGTTCGCGAACGACACATCACACTCATTGCGGCAGCTCCGTGTGTCTCCCGAAAAATAGTTCGTATGCCAAGGTAAAAGTTTCATACATGTAACGTTCGTAAACCGAAAAGTTCGTAAGCCAAGGGCTTCGCAAACCGAGGTCTCACTGTATGTTGTGTGAGACACCCCCCCCCCCCCCCCGCTCACCCCCTCTGGGCTGCACTGTAGATGCGGCCTCCCCATCTAATGGTGGCCTCTTTGTAGAGTGAAACAAAGAGAAGACCTGGAGGAGGGCTGTCCAAGGATGCGCGATGGCGAAGGGAGCTGGCGGACAACCCCTATAATAGCGTAAACCTCCTCCCCCCCCCCCAATTTACTCCCCCACCAGCCCTTTTCACGAGCCAAAAAGCCAACCCGGTACCGAGCAACTCGGACGCGTTGCGCAACGCATGGAAGACGTCCTCATGACTATTTTTTTCATGCGGAGCGGAGGCAAACAAATTGCACAGCAGATGTCCTAATCCAGAATAATTCACATGGCTCTGGCGTTTCTGCCACCGCCCTCGTAAACACGCAGAAAGTGAGCTGCAACCTCCTCCCCCTTGCACAGCTGGGGTTTCAGCCGATGAAATCCATTTCTCAGAGGCCCCCACTCGCTGCACAGCAGCCTGGCCGGGCACGCAGGATGCCATAGAAGGGGGAGGAGAGGAGGGGGGGGGGCATTCATCATCCAGCTGGAGGGAGGGGAGAGAGAGAGAGAGAGAGAGAGAGAGAGAGAGAGAGAGAGAGAGAGAGAGAGAGAGAGAGCAGGCAATAGGATGCAAGGGATGTGGAGAGAGCCAACGCGGGCACGCTTCAGCAAGCCGAACGCCACGCCAGCCACAAGGGCTGAAAAGGAGGCTGATAATGGCGGAAAAGTTACAAAGGCCACACGAGAGAAAATGCGGAGCAGCGCAAGAGGCCACTTGGAAAGAAGGAAAGAAGGAAGAAGGAAGAAGGAAGAAGCCAAAGTTGACGGGTCACCCCATTTTCCGCGGCCTTTCACAATGGCCCGCGTTCTCCCCGAGGCTGATTGCCCACTCACTGTGGGGCCTTTTGTGAAATCACTTCTTCTTCAGAGCGCACGGGACGGAGCCAGGGGGTGCGCCGAGACCACTCGGACGCATCGGACTCAAATTCAACATGGCAACGCAATCAGAGTTGTTGTTTTTTTTTTTTGCCATCCCATCATCAACATGGCTAAAATATAAAACGAAAACACCCAAAGAGCTGCTTTAGCCCACTACTCACATTTCCTGACACACACACACACACAAATATGAGATTAGCTTCGAACATTATTCCCTAGGCCACGCCCATTAAGGGAACACACTGAACGCACAGTGACGAAGGTTCGTAAAGTAATCGCGATAGGCTGGAACACCAACAAATGTCAATCAAAAGCAAAAGCGTCTCCTGGCTGGTATCTGGCTATTAGCTATTTATTAGCTGGCTATCTATTAGCTATTTATTAGCTATCCATTAGCTGGCTAGATAGCTGTTAGCTCTCTAGCTGGCCGGCTGTCGGCTATCTGGCTATCTATTTGCTATTTATTAGCTATCCATTAGCTGGCTAGCTAGCTGTTAGCTGGCTGGCTGTAGGTTGTCTAGCTATCTATTAGCTATTTATTAGCTATCTGGCTAGCTGTTAGCTGCCTAGCTAACTGGGTGTAAGTTGTCTAGCTGGCGGCTATCTGGTAGCTATTTATTAGCTATCCATCAGCTAGATGGCTAGCTATTAGCTGTCTCTCTGGCTCGCTGTAAGCTGTCTAGCTATCTATTAGCTATTTATTCATTATCCATTAGCTGGCTAGCTAGCTTTATATCTATTTGAGTTAGTTCGGGGCTGAGTGACCTCTGGTGCATGTGGCAGCCACTGCTCACCCACAGAAAAACTTTTTCCTGTGACTGTAAAGTAACCTTGAATGTTGAAAGGCGCTTAGAAATGAAATGTATTATTATTATTATTAATAAAAGCAAGTAAGCCCCACCCACTCCAATGTCCATCGGATGTGCGGCAAACAAGACACGCCCTGAAATGTAATCCGGCGGTGTTGTGGTCGCACGCAGATATCAAAGAGCCCCCTTCAAGAAGCCCACCCTGGACTTCATCCAGCCTCACGGCAACACCCCCTGTGCCCCCCCCCCCCCCCCCAAAAAAAAGCCGTCTGGTCTCATCAACTAAGCCGCCCCCAGATAGCAGAACAATACAGCTGTGTGCATTTGGCCCAAGGTGTGGGAGGTGTGGCTCAACAATGGCGCGCCAGAGACATAGACGAGGGGGAGTTAAGGGGGCGCTAATTCAACAAGAATTCTCCCTCTGGCGGCAGTCCGCCCCGTTTTGATGATCTGTGCCCCCCCCCCCCCCCCCCCCCCCAAATAAAGATCCCGTCCAACGTTGTATCTTGTCTCGGACTGCAAACGGGGAAAAAGGGGGTGTGGCTTGTCTTTGTCAAAGGTACAATAAAGAGGTGAAATGACCCCACGGTTTCGGGGATCGCGTCACATTGGCCGATCTTTGACTCAATCAGAGGGGCGGGGCTACCACACCGCAAAGGAGGGCTACATTGTTCCACCTCTGACGGCCAGACTAAACTTTGCTTTTTTTTTGGGGTGGGGGGGTGGTAAAGTGAGGTTTCCCAACTAGGTGGAAAAATCAAACCCCCCACCAGTCACTCCTGCTTTAACTCATTCAGTGCTATTCATATTTGGGAAATTGAAAATATGACGTACAGCGCCATTCCCAAATTAGTTTGGGTTTTGTTTTTTCTTGGTCGGGTGCTAATAAAGTTCTGGTCTTGTTTTTTTTTTTTTTTTTTTTTTTTTGCCCTACCACAAGTGGCAGCATTTCCCTTTTTTTCATGTTCACGCTTTGTTCCAGCTTCAGTTGTTGTTAAAGGACAACCGACGTCTCCGGACAAGTTGTGTCCATAATTTGTAAAAACACTTCAAATGACTTCCACTGAATGGATATTACAAAGATTCCAGCGCATGTCGCTAAATTTTTCCTTTTAAGACTTGCGGTGGATATTCAGAAAGTCTTGTTTTCGAGTTGATGACGATGCCTGACGTGACATCACGTCAGGAACGCCCCTGACCGAGAAAGCGTCACACAATGCATTTTGGGTACTTCGTTTGGTCTGAAAACTTTGTGTTGATCCGTGTCGTTGGCGAAATCAGAAGGAAAACACATAAATAACGCCATGGTGAATCGTTGTGTGTTGCACCAAGACTACTATTTGATAGTAGTTGACACAAATTCCCAGCAGACAAATCAGCCCATTTCCAACGGAGCATGGGCGCCATCTTGAGCATTTTCTGGGACGCTACATTGGAGTCCTGACAGTTCGGATTGATACGGAAGGGCTTCTTTAATCGATTGCAAACATTTATGCTTTCCTCTTCGGAACTATTTGAATCATATTCATAACTGGACGAGTAACAACAAAGAACCTTCTCCGAATCTGAAGCCATTGTTTTGATTCTCGAGCAAGGCAAGACGTCCTTGCGTGATGTCACGAACAAGGGGGCGGGACCGAAATTCACCATCTCCGAGGTCCTTTTGAAGTAATTTTGGGACACTTTGTCATTTTTATTGCGGTTTTGCATTTGATTAAAAATATCATCCTGCGTGTTTTGGCTATTTTAGATGCTATCAAACGTTTTTGTGATGTCAGTTAGGAAACAAAAAAATGGTGTCGGTTGTCTTTTAATGGCTCTTCAGTAACCGGGTTGCTAAATGGCAATATAGGAAGCGTTTTGTTGTTGCTTTTTTTAACACAGTGCAACTTTTTGGTGCAGGATACCTCTAAAAATATCTCTTTCATCACATTTTTACCTTTCTGGACATATTTTGATCAACTCTGAATAAAATCCACACACAAGAGGGGCAATTGCATAGACAGCCCCTGTAACAGACAGCCCTCTCAGCTGCCCTACATCCTGGCGGCTAATCAAGTTAGCGTCCCATCCCAACGCTTTTCCCACTTCCGACAGGCTTCTTGCAACAAAAAAAAAGCGTTTACACGAGCGCTTTACAAGGATAGGAGGATACAGCGTATGTGCTGGGGTTCTCGTTGCCGGGGGAGAATCTGTGGCAAAGACCCCCCCGGCCCCCTCTTAGCCCCCTTTTAATCCACTAGCAGCAGCGCTCTCCTTCCCAATTAGACGTGTGTACACGTTAGTGGATCACTTTAAGTCATTCTGATTAGTGATTGCGTGTGGCGAAGGAAGGGGAAGGAAACTAAATGCGGTCGTCCAATCCTCTTGCGAGTCAAACGGGCCTCCAAGTCGGTCGCTCGGCACCGCAAAAAAACGCTCTTTGACACCCGACTGGGATGGCCCGTCACGTCGACCAAACACTCCCTGGTTTTATGGCGTTTGAGAACACTGTGTAAATGTTGGTGTCATAAATAATAATATAAAAAAAAACGCACCACACAGTCTTTACAGGTAAATATTTCGGGGTGATTTCAACATGGCTGAACAACAATATACACCCCGAAAAGACACAAAAGTCAACAACAACATAACGTGTCATGGGGGCGGAGATGGTAGATGGAATTTTAATGTTTTTGGGTTGCGTTGTCTGTGGTCTATTCAAATTAGGTCTCATCTTAATAAAAATAATCATACATGTCATTTATAAGTGCCTTTCAAAATTCTCAAGGTCACTTTACAGTCACAGGTTATTTTTTGCTGGGCGTGAGCAGCGGCAGCCACACGCGCCAGCATTCACTCAACCCAGAAGTAACTCAAATAGATAGGAAGCTAGCTAGCCACCTAGCTAATAGATAGCTAGCTAGATAGATATCTAGATAGCTAATAGATAGCTAGCTAGATACTACTACGATGACGACGAATAATAATAATAATATCTATATAATTCCGGGTCTATAGTAGTCCCGGAATTATTGAACCAACTTCCAAAATATGCAAATAACACGTTTGACAATCCAAAACCTTGATAATCACAAAGCCCAACGTTTTTGTTTCTCACAATTTTGTCCAAAATGCAACTAAAAGCCAATGTGTGTGTCACCAAAAAATATTAGCATTTTGTGACATTATTGTACCAAAAATGCATCAAACTAACCCAAAAATACGTATTATAACAGGCAACCACGAGACTCAACTCTGTATTCAAAACTTGTATTTCACCCTCGTCCCACCCGCACATTTTTATTTATTTATTTTTTGCTTGGGTCCGGTATAGATTTTGGATGGATGTACGAGGTGGGGGTACGAGGGGGAGGGTCATTCTGGCACAACGCCTCTAATTTATCTCCCCAAGGGGAGGAGGGGGGAAGGTTGTGTAAAAGCACCAGAGGTCACCAGGGAGCACGAGCCTTGAGAGGGCCCACCGGGTGGGGCGGGGGGTTGTTGGTGCGCGGCTCCCCATGTCATTTTGACCTCTGGCGAGATAGTAATCAAGACAGATGCTGATGCAACCAAAAAAAAAAAAAAGAGTAAAGAAAGCAGCTTATATACAGTACCAAATGAATCAAACTGCTGAAATTTCATACAGGGGGTACAAACATTCAAGGGTCATTTTTTTGAAGAGATGGGTGAGCTAGGTTGTTTCTCAATTCCAAACATTTATCAGGAAGATGCTAAATAGCCTAATAAAATAGTTTAAACATATCTACCATGCATGTTTAACTAACATTTTAGTAGCATAAATACAAATCGTTAGTGCGAAACAAAGTATATTGAAATTACTGCATGATTAACAATTCCCCCAATCACATAAAAATATTACATATGTAAAAAAACGTTTATTTGGTATTTTAAAGTAATTCATATTATAGATTTCTTCTTGTATGTATTTTATTTTACTTTGTTTTTTCTTTTCCAACCCCCACTGAATGTTGCTGCAAATTTCTCATTTGTGCGACAAATAAAGGTTTTCGTATTCATTTGTAAGTTAAATGGTAAACAACAAATGCATTTATTTTTACAAAACATTTCTAAATAATATATTCACTTGCAGACTATTTAATAAAATACGCACAATCAATAAACAAAGCTAATGAGATGAACGACAAACAAATTCAACCACCATTTATGAAGATGGATATAAAAAAACACGTTTCCGACAGCGATTTTTAAGGGAATGCGGCAGAAAAGACTTCAAGCTTGTTCTCTTGGCCAGATCAACTGTTGATCAAAGGGCCTAAATGGGACCGCGGACCACATGTAGCCTAACCCTAGCCTTGAACAACTACTTTTTGTTTTTGCTCCGACTTAGGCGAGAAAAAAAAGCACAGAGGCATCACCAAAACGTATAGTTGAACTCGACAGCCAGTTAAATTTCACGATATTCAGAAAATGTTCCAACCCGGACTCCTGACGTCCAGTCCCGGCGTACACAAGCAGCTAGCAGCAAGCTAAAAGCTAGCTCCGAGGCTAATTATCCGCAAAGCGAACGCAAGGGGGGGGATTCGACAAGCTCTTTTACACGAAAAATGTGAAAGAATGTGAGAAAGTATCACTCATATATGTGACAATATCGCAATTAAAGTGCTTTTAGGGTGTTTTGAAAGCGTCCCGGGTTGGTTTTGACAGCGGCGCGGGGCCGCGGGTTGCGACCGAAGCGGGTACCTGTTTGCTGGGGTCATTCCTGCCGTGCTCGGAGGACAGGTGATGTCGGAGGAGCAGGGCCCGCTTGTAGCTGCGGCTGCCCTTGGCGAGCTCGTCGCCGCTGCGGGCGGCTGCTTGGCGGCACCACGAGCACGACATGAGCCCCGTCTGCTGGCAGAAGCGGAGCCACGGGAACTCGCGGAGCCACGAAGCGTGGAAAAGCGAGTGCTTCTGGAGGAGCGTCTGCGGTCTCATTTCCACGCCGCATTTCCTGGGTCCCGCCTCGGCGCTCCCCGACTCCGCCAAGTCTTCGCCGCCCGCTTCCTTGTAGCCGTTCGCCGCCGACTCGGCGTCTCCGCCGCGGCTCCCGGCCGCCCCGGCCGCCCCCTCGGCGTCCTCTTCCTCCTCGGCGTCGAGCTCCGCGCTGTCGCTCACCGAGCCGGCGCCCTCCCGTCGCTTCCGCGTTGGTCCCGTCGCTCCCAGGTCCCCGTCGTCGTCTTGGTCCGGTCGGTTGCCGTTAAAATGTCGATCCTGGCAGGCCGGGGCCTCCCAGCTGTTCCCGTTCCCCGCGCCGCCGCCACCGCCGCCTCCGGACCCCGTTAGCCCGGCTAGTCCACCGCCTCGGAACGCCAGCGACCTGCGGTTCCTCTCGCCGGACATTTTCTTGCGCTTATGACAAATGTCTCACCAGGATCCCCCCCGCCACGGCAAAACGTTCCCTTTTCCCTCACGTCTCCTAGTTGTCTCCCAGCCGCCGTCGTCGCTCGTCGTTTTTCGGTCGCGGGGCCCCCCCCCGGTGCGAGTTTGTAGCTTATGCGGAAATAAGTGCCCCTTTCAAGCGCATAATGCCATTTTCAGGGTTCTGGCTGAGTCCGCGCAGGCCCCGCAGAGGTCGAATGGCAACGACTTTCCTCCCCACAATGCACCTCGACTGGTGGTGGTGGTGGAGAAGGGGGAGGACAAACGGGTGGGGGCCGCCTGGAAGAGGGCGAGATGGGGGTGCTGTGGAGCGCCAATGGGGGCTTTTGTGTGTGCAAGGCTGCACCCATTTTCCGCATGCTTCTCATATCTTTCCGTCTCTCGCGCTCGCGTTTGTTTTGGTGTTTTTTTATTTCGTTATCTCTTTAACGCTCCCAAGCAGCGCCGCAAGCACAGAAAGGCACTTTTTCAACAGCCCCGTTGGAGGGGGGGGGGGATCACAAGATCACGTGACTTTACGCTCTTCCGACCGATGAAAACTGTTGCTTAAACCGATACATACATTCAATAAAAAATCCAACATCCCTTGATGGATCAAACTATTTCCCAATTAACTGCAACTCCAACAAAGCGCTTTCGAGGACATCGAACACAAAATAACAGCAATAGAACAGGACACACAACCGTAAACATTGCAAAAAGTAATCCAACGTACACCTTCTTGGAAAGGGTTGGAAATGAAAGAGAAACTAAATGAGCTACTGCATTCAATATTACACAATTTACGTTTTTAAATTTGTTTTGATGAATTTTTATTGCTCCTGAATTAAAAACGTGGAAATACACGATACAAAATCAGGTTTATGGTTTAATTAAAATGGATTTACTGTATATTTGATTGTTTATTTGATTGTTTATACAAAAGTATAAAAGATTCAGAATGTATATTTAATATAATCTTATAAGAGACAATTGATTCACTGTGGCGACCCTGGAAAGGAAAAGACGAAAGGGAAAGAGGGCTCTTATTCCAATCAATAACATACTTTATTTCGGTAAATCTATTTCATATTGAATTTTGACATTTAAAAGTAGTTTTTTTTGTATATTTTTCTCTTTAAAAAAATATGTGCATACTGCTTAATTCTTTCCTTAACATTTTGTTGTACTGTATTTCCGACTTAATCTACTATCTTTGTGACTGCTTTATTTCCTGTGTATGATAGCTGTCCATGTTAAGTGCTTTGTTACAGCTTTAGCTGTTGTTAAAGCGCTATTGTATTGTTATGAAAGTGTGATCAAATTATAATTAAAAAAATATAGATATTTCAGCAACACTCCTTATTTTAATGCAATGTGTCAGTCAACATAATCAAATATGGTGTTTTGGTTTATTCCGAAATATTTGAAATTATGTTTAATGATGACTTATTGTTGACGTTAAATATCATGGGGTGCAAAAATGTATGAGAATGATTTTTTTAGAACACTTTTTTGTGAGCGGAATATTTCACCAGCGATGTTATTTTATTAACCAAATAAAAAAACTAAATAAATGAATCGTTAAAAATAATTCCTGCACGTTTGACAGAAACACGTCACCTGAATGAGTCGTTTAGTGCGCATGCGCAATATTGACAGCGTCACTTTGACACCCACGTGCTCAACTCTGTTTACACTTGTACGCGGTGACGTCAGACGCAGGCTCCGCCTCCCACGCCGTGAATGGCAGCCACTCAGCGACCAGAGGCAGAGAGCAGGAAGAGAAGGAGGAGAAGAAGAGAAGAACAACAAGAAGAAAAAGAGCTTCGATTTGAACGCTTCAAAAGGGTGTCGCGACTGGACCGAACTGCAACTTTCCTGCATTGTACCGAATCCACGTTTCGACCCGTTCATGGATGACAACGAGAAAGGTAAATCCTTGCTTCTGAATGTCTTGCACGAAGCTTTGGCTTGCTGTCGCTTTTTTTTTTTAAAAACAAACAAAGAAGAAAAAGGCGGAAACGGAAACTCCAGGCACGCAAACGATCTGTTTTCGCCACAACCCGAATGCCTCATTGCGGACTAAAGAAAACATTCACTTGCGTATTTGTGCAATAAAACGGAAGTGAACTTGTCCGTGGAACTCATTTGGCGTTACGAACCAGTTCAAATTAATTAAATAAACAAATAAAATAATTAAAAAAAACCACCAAATGATTGTTTTAAACGCAGCATATCCGGGTTAGTGAACCAATTTGTGATAAGCGTTTAATCTTTACGTGGCCAAACGGGCTCGAGTGCGCATGTCAGTAAGTAAAAGCAGGAAGTGAAGTCAGCACAAGCGTGTCATGTACATTTTATCTCCAAGTACACAGCACGATAGTGCTTTTTCTGTTTGACTCGCCGTATGTAGACTATTTTCAGACGCTTCGTTTTTGTTATTTAGACCACCGTGTTGAGGGTTTTCAAACAATTATTATTTTTGCTTTCAGAACGCTACGTGAACTGCTGAGTTGATTGTTTTGTATTTTGGCACTCGGCGTTTACCATCTGGCGTCTTTCTCAGTAAACTGCGTGTTGGATGTTTTGTATTTTAGAACAGAGGTCACCGGTACCGGTCCGTGGGTCATTTGGTACCGGGCCGCGCAGAAAGAATAAATCATTTACATAATATCCGTTTTATTTATTATCTGAGTCCGAACTAATGCTTTATTTTGAAAAATTACCAGATCACATCCGTCTGACTTACTCTTGACGCTTGTCTAGGTCACGTGATACATACCGCTAAAATTAGCCCACCGTAAGCTAGCAAAATGAGTAAAAAAATATATAATTAATATTTATCCGCTGGTCCGTGAAAAATATTGTCTGACATTAAACCGGTCCGTGGCGCAAAAAATGTTTGGGACCACTGTTTTAGAACACTTTTATTCTAGTGTTTTAAGTAGGGTGTACATAGAGTACCTGGTATTTGCAGTATCTTGTGTTTTAGTATACTGCATTTTGAGTGTTTGTGTACCTTAATATTTATAATTTGGTACACTTAACATGATGTAGTGTGTGCGATTTAGTACTCAATATGTGTATTTTAACACATATTAGTGTATTTTGTTAGCAACCCGTGATGGGAACTAGTTTTGTGTGGTGTAACTGCGCTTTAAGAACACATCAAATTTAAAGTGTAACACTTGAATAACCCCAAGAGATCTTTTTGCATTATATTTGAAGAAATGGCCTTCTGGGGTCAAACATCACTTCCAAAATACGTCATATTGACCCCTCGGTCGACCTCACCCCTCGTCCCGTGATTTTGCTTTCCAGGCCCATCATGTGACGCACTGTGCGGCAAATATTAGGCTAATTGGTTTGATGCCGCGACCCATCAGGGCGCTCAAACGGACGCTTGTTCCCGTTTGGTCCGAGTTGACGTAAAACCGACAATGTCCGCGTTCACAGAGAAATATTGGAGCAAAAATACAAATAAAAGGACTCAAACTAAACTGTAGCCTTGTTTTGGGGAGCTGAAATTGTTCTGAAATCAAACATGCTCGGCTTTTTGACGTTACTTGACATCATAAACTCATTCGCTGCCATTCCTGAATTGTTTTGGGAGTTGAAAAGTGTGACAAAAAGTACATCTGACCAGTTTTGGAAGATGATAATAATAATAATAATAATACATTTGATTTTAAGGACCTTTCAAAACTCTCAAGGTCACTTTACAGTCAGTTTTTTTCTGTGGTTGAGCAGCGGCAGCCACTGTTCACTCAACCCGGAATAACTCAAATAGATCCAAAGCTAGCTAGATAGTTAATAGATAGCTAGTGAGATATTTAATAGCTAGCTAGCTAGCCAGATAGATAGCTAATAGACAGCAAATAGATAGCCAGCTAGGTAGCAAGCCAGATAGCTAGCTAATAGACAGCAAATATACATAATAACATTTGACTGCACAGAAAAAAATTGAATGAAATGTCTTGTCTGCGAGACAAATAAAGGTTTGCTTTTTTTAATTATTATAAGCACAGAAGCCCCCCCGCCCCCAACTCCAACTGACGTGAATAAAAGATGGCCGGATTAGCGCCAGGCGGGTTGTAATCTGGGACAGGGCAGATTACACTCTTCACTTGGCTCACGTGACGCCTCCAACGGGATTCGCGGGAAGAAGAAGGGTCACGCGCTAACGCTAACGCCGCCGGCGTCCACACCGACCAGCGTTTTTTGCTAGCGAATCGCTTCGGCGGGCGCGCAGATAACGCCATGGAGGAGTACCGCTCGCCCTTTGATTTTGAGCAAGGCATCAATGCTAGCTACCTCTACCTGTCGCCCGCTTTTAGCGACACGCCGCCGTCCTCGCCGGCGCTCCCCGGCGGAGGTAAACGAGGACAACTCGTATTGACTCCATCGCTTGAACTCACCGTCAGATGATCATTGGTGAACATCGTACGTGTTTTGGTTGACACCCCCTTGTAGGATCGCGGCAGCCGCTAGCCGAGGTTGGAGAAGACGCGGCGGCCATGAGCGTAGGACCTCCGTCGCCGACACCCGCCATGACGGAGGAGGAACGACAGGAACTGCAAGCCGAGTTGTTCAGGGTTAGCCCTTGTTTCATCGCCGCCGTCGACGGTTTTCCAAGATTCAGATCCAAGAATTGAACGTGCGTGGGCGCAGGTGGAGGATGAGGTCCAAACGCTGTCTCAGGTTCTGGCGGTGAAGGAGCGACAGTTGGCAGACATCAAGAGGAAGTTGGGGGTGACGCCATTCAATGAGCTCAAGCACAACTTCAACAAAACCTGGCAGGAGGTCACCACGTCTGCGGCGTACGTCCCGCAACCCCCTCGGTCGTCTTTGACGCTTGAAAACGGCGCTTGAGCGGCTTTTGCTCTCCGCAGGTACAAAAGGACATCGGAGACGTTGTCGCACGCCAGCCTGAAGGCCACGACGGCTTTTTCCAACATGAGCTCCGTCCTCAGCCGCAAGCTGGAAGACGTCAGGTGAGCTAACGCGCTAACGGACAAACGTCGCTCGCTCGCTCACTCCTGTTGTTAAAAAATAAAATCATAGTAATAACTAGAAATATGAAGGCAGATAGGAACAACAAAAACAGCAGGTTGACGTGTGACCGAGTTGATTCAGATGATTCTCTGGGTCCGTTTGGTGCTGCTGTTTTGGTTAGCAACAGGGTTAGATGAATGGGGGTGTCTTATGCAATCATTACACGTGCACAATATCTTCCTTCCTTCCTTATTTATTTGTTCTAATTATTTATGTATTTGTTTTAACTAGTTTTTTTATCTCATGCTTGTCTGTTTATGTATTTATTTCCTCATTTTTTTCATTAATTCATGTATTTATTTATTTGATCTATCGATGTATTTATTTATGTTTCAACCAACCTGCGACAAGACTCTCACTAATTGATTTGGGCTTAATCCAAACAGTAAGAACCTGCCAAGGCCGAATCTTGGCTACTATCACCCCCCCCCCATCCCAATCGCCAACAGCCCCCCCCCCCCAAACGAGCTAATCCAACTTCTCGGCTGTCATCCTTCTTCCGTGGATTAGCGACGCGCAAACAAGATTAGCAGGCGCCTCAAAGCTGATGATGACTCTGAAATACAACCACATGCAAACTGCTTGCCGGCTCGGGGGGCGGCGGCTGTGGGGGGGGGGGGGGCGCGGGGCTGCTGTGGGTGGTTTTGTGATGACACGTGTGGCGGTCGGGGGTGGGGGAGGGGCTGCTTGGAATGACACCACCCTGTAAAAATACTCAACACGCTCATTGACAATAGCTGTTAATAGGATGTAGCCGTGGAGTAAAAGTGTGCCGACTGGCGTTGTGATATGAGCACTAATGCCCCTTCGCCCCCCCCCCCCCCCACTCTTCTTTTTAACGCTGCCGACTAGCATGCGCTCTTTGCGGCACTCGGCTAGTATGCCTGTTATGAGGTAAGAAGGACGCCGTCATGTGATGTTGTCCTGCACGCTACTTTAAAAAAACATCTTTCCATTCCGTTTTACCCAAAAACATTAATTATATATACAATTAAGTGTCCTTGAGAATTTTGAAAGGCTGGCCAGCTATCTAGCTAGCTATCTATTAGCTATATGGCTATCTAGCTAGCTATCGATTAGCTATATGGCTATCTATCTAGCTATCTATTAGCTATATGGCTATCTAGCTGGCTGGCTACCTATCTAGCTAGCTAGCTATTAGCTATCTATTGGCTAGTTACCTAGCTTTCTATCTATTTGAGTGACTTCTGGGTTGAGTGAACGGTGGCGCATGTGGCTGCGGCTGCTCACCCACAGAAAAACATCCACAGAAAGGCGCTTATAAATTAAATATTATTATTATACAAGAAACTTTTTTTTTTACCCTGGGAGAAATTGTATGATTCATATTGCCAACATAGTGATATCCTATTTTCCTCAAAATATATATTAGAAAATCAGTTTTGCATGTTATTTTCTGCAATAGTTTTCAAAGCAAAAATTTAAATTGCAATCCCTGATGGCCTATTTTTTTTCTTTTTTCTCCAAGGAAAACTCCGACATTCAAGTCATTTGAGGAGAAGGTGGGAACATGGAAGGTACAATAAAAAAAAAAATATATATATATATATTTATGTATATAAATAAAACCGACAGCGCTAACGACATGTCAATCAATATCAAATTTCTCCCGGTTCAGAACAAGATGAGCTCATCGGAAATGGATGCCAACGAGCAGATGAACGTTCCCGACGACGCAGAGGCTCAACACCAGGACACGCCCACCAACCTCGACGCACCCTTGCACTGACCTCGTGACCCAACCCTTGACCTTTGAACCTCCCACTTAAGTCACTCCTCTACAAGTGTCCGCAACTCGCCTTCATTAAAACCGCCAACCGCCATCTTGACATTGCTTATTTGGGCCACACCCTCACCTCGGCTTAACTAACTTAACTTTTATTGTTCTTATTTTCGGGGCCAAATCAGCTTTATTGATCACAATTTAAAACACTCACGCATGTCTAAGCATTATAAGGAGTGAAGCAGAAGTGAATATTGGTTAAAGTTACTTTGTTACTCACCCATACAGAGTGAAAAGATCCACTTCTTGTTTCCCAGAGACATTGCCTGCCTTTCAAAATAAAACACTCTTTCCTCAGTGCGCTTAGATATTTTTAATACAAGTCACTCATGGATTTTGTTGGAAAAAAAATAAAAATATTAAACCGCTCAACACTTGTTATTTATTTATTAAACTCAAACCAGAAAAAAACTATTAAAATGTACTTTTATGATTATAGTACAGAAATGACCTATTTTAAGGATAAAAAAAAGGTTCTATCGATATTATAAACAAAATTCAAATATGTACAGTACTGTTCCATTTTAAGACTATAATCATTAATGTGAAGGAATATATAACGTGTAATTGTATATAAATATATCCGTCTGATTTTTATATTTTATTTTATACATACCGTACTGTATTTTTGAGAAAATTGGATATTTGCTGCAGTTCACAATTTAAACACGAGAGGGAAGCAAAGAATAGAAATAGCATCATTCAGAAATAACATTTGTTGGACGACGTCATCAGGCAAAAAATACAAATAGGTGCTTCTTCAATTAAAATGACGGCACAGGTTCAAATTAGGTCTTTTGTTATTTAAATAAAAGTTACAATCATTATCAAGCACTTACTAATGACAAACAAGAAATGTGCACGCTTACCAGTTGCAGGCACCGCGTCGCAAACTTGTCTTGCACTCTAATGGGGGTGTGAAGAAAATACATTTGTCACTTAAAAGACATTTTTAGCGTCCAAGAACCTTTCGAGATTAGTTCTCGACTTGTTTTGCGACTCGAAACGGATTCGTATGGTGTTAAAAGCTAATAAAAATTAAAATAACAGACCTGGAGAGGGCAGATTGACGCACACACACACCACTGAGGAAACATACTTCCTATTTCCTGTGACGTCGTCAGACTCAGCCAGGTGTCGACTGAAGTGTCTAATGAGGAACAGTTCGAAGTTATTAAATCTCTTATTTATTTTATGTCGTTAAATTAATGAATTATGTTTCGGACATATTCCAGCAAAATTATTGTTCGATTAACCTAAGAAATCCAAATTATTTATGTGAAAAAAACAATACATCCAATGCATCTATATCCGAAATTGACAACCATAGACTTGTGGCTTTGTCTATTTCCTAGAGACTGTGATATTGAATAACCACATATGAAGGAATGGTCTATTTACGGCATATGATGATAAAACTGAATAATAATTACAAATAAGTGTAGTTTAATCTTATTCCTGGACTTAACTACAGTATGTTGACAATCGATGACTGTGACATTGGCAAAATGGCAGATAAACTGTGTTCTGCTTTGTTTCCTGGTGGGAGAAAACAAGGTATGATCTATTTCCTGGATCCAACATCTTTTGTGTACGTATAAAAAACACTTGACACCAAATTTAACAATCAGCTGCCAGAAAAGGAACCCAACTTGTTTAATTTTGTTAAAATCCCCACAGTTGTGACGTTACACAGATAAAAAAAAAAAAAAAATCCTCAAAAAAAAGTACAAACAGCAACAACAGCACCAGAACCAACACATGGGTCAGTAAACACATTTGTACACAGAGAATATCATTTGTGTGTATTATATATATATATATATATATATATATATATATATATATATATATATATATATATATATATATATATATATATATATATATATATATATATATATATATATATATATATTTTTTTTACAGGTATAACAGTCAGTGTGTATGGATTAATCTTTATATATTTTTTTGGATTATGGTGTCTATAAAAAAAACCTGGGTGTAAGAGTACTATTTAGATAGATAAAGCATATATACTTTGACATATACATTTTTGTTTATATTGCAAGTGCTTTAGTGGAGCGGTTTATAACCAAAAAAATAAAAATAAAAAAATATATAGAAATGACTCCCTTGCATTAGCATTGTTAGCTTAGCTTTGAACACTCATAACGTTTTGTGTACAGTAATGTTTCTTGTAATATATCCTTTTGAAATCATAACAGTGGTCATGCATTTGTGGTCCCAAATGCTAAAACAATAAAAAGGAGAAAAAGAGTCAAAACATCACAGTGAGATTTTATGTCTGTCAAATAAAAAGGTAGTGGCTCTCTCTATGCTATGCTATGCTAACCCAAGATAGCATCATCTTCCCTCGTGTTTATTTTAAAGAATGAAAAAAGATGGAAACAAAAAAAAAAATACTGTAGTCATGCCTTACCAAAAAAAAAAAACAATATAAAATGATATTTTCTCCAAATTGTTTTGACGAATGCTAATGAACATTTAGCGCCATTTTGAATTGTTTGCGTTTATGCCTACTGACAAATGAACACAATCATAACATAACAGAGCTATGTTAAGTGAACAGATTCAAACATATTTTTGATTTGAAAGATGAAACAAGAGATTTCGGGAAGTGCCTTTACGACTTGATTATCATAATCATGGCGGGAAAAAGGAGCAGCTGTATAAAATGGTTGTAAATGATCCTTTTTATGGCAACCATTTTACTAAGACGGTTACGTGACAGTTTTTGCTTTCGAATCTGAAACACAAGACGACACATCACAACGTCTTGGAACTCATTTCAACGCGTTAGCATGCACATGCGACATAAGCAATTGTTATCAATTAAAAAAAAAATCATATTGTTAGCATATTTACACCACATGTGTGTTGAAATCGTGTGATTGGATAAGATCGTCCCAGTTGCATATTGACGAGCTGCCAAAATATTGATAAAAAAATCATGAAAAAAAAAACGTTGTCATCTTTTCCGGCTAAGCATTAAAAGGGACGATCTAATTGGTTAGTTGTCGTGCTGAGAGGTTTTCCGTGATTTTTTTCCAGGGAAAATAATGAAACCGTAACACGGAAATGAGAATTATCTACAAGCCCTGTCAAGAAGGGGTAGCACAAAAACAGGATATGAATTCAAAATTAAAATTAAACACAACAAACACAGTGTTGGTGTCAATCAACACGGAAAAATGTCATAGAAAAAAGTCACCAAAAAGTCTTTCGGAAAATTCAAAACTCAATCTGGAAACATTCCCATCGCTTTCCAAGAGACATTTGCTCTGGAAGTTCAAACAAGGCACATTAGGCAATCCCAAAAAAATGTTAGCCAACATCGCTAACTTCAGTTTACAAAAAAAAAGGCGGGTTGGCCACAAGCCCCGCCCCCTTACTGTCTGTCAATTGACACGGTTGGCAAGCGTCGCTATCCAAAAAAAATGCTTTCTGTTGTTTTGATCATCAAATGCAGTTTGAAAAGCTCCTAAATGACACAAGCGGAAGTTTGAATTTTGTACTCATGGTTTTCTCTTGAAGTTATGAATTTGGGGAAGCCATTAGAATGTTTCATCCCCTCCACATATTACATATAGAGCGCACAACAAATTAATGAAGAACTCATTTTCAAATCTAAAGTCAAGAATAATGACTGTTACTGTGATTTACATCCCAAAATATGAAATTTTAGTTTGAATTTTAGCAAGCATCATGGAATTTCACAAGTTTCACTTGCTTTCGCGGGCCGAAAAAAATGATGTGACGGGCCGGATTTGGCCCTCGGGTCTTGACTTTGACACCATGCATTGAATTTTGTCATTTTTAACTGACGTTGTTCAAAAATGATTTTGAATCTTCCAAATCAAGTTCAATATCCAAAAAAAGAATTTGATATTCATCCATTTTTCTACCTATAAACAAATAAAAAAAGAAGCAAATCATTTGCTTAGCTTAGCTGCACTGTTTTAGAGGAGTTAGCGGCTATCGTAGCACCCTGCTCCAGTTTTAGCGTACGATCTTTCGAGTTGTTAATCAAGCTTGTAAGAAGAAAATTAAAAAAAAAACAAATACAAAGTACACAGTTGATGAACGTCACAATTCTAACAAATATTACATTTTTACTTGTTTTATGAAATGCAGACATTTATTGATATGTAGATCTTTTCAGAACAAAACTGATCATTTGATTGCACGGAAGAAGCACATGATTTTTATTTATTTTTTTGGGACTATTTCTATTTCACGGAAGTGATTTTTAGAAGGCCGGCGTTTGATAGAAAACATTGGCTAGGTTGCGTATAAAGAACTTGTAAACAAACCTAACCACAAATACTTGCTAGCAACAACTTTGTGGCGTATGCTAATCAATATAAAAAAAAATACAACTAAAATAGAATTCAATGTCTTAGGCTAAAATACATCAGTATTAGTTTAAAGGACAACCAACGCCTCGGGACAAGTTGTGTGCATAATTTGTAGAATCGCTTCAAATGACTTCTACTGGGCGTTTTTTTACAAAGATTCCACCGCATATTAAAGCTATATTTTACATTCTAAGACTCGCACTGAATATTGTTTTTGAGTTGGTGACGATTCCTGACATGACGTCACGTCAGGAACGCCCCTGACAGAAAAAGCGACACACAATGCATTTTGGGTACTTTGTTTGCTCTGAAAACTTTGTGTTGATGGCGAAATTAGAAAGAAAACACACAAATAACACGATGGTGAATCGTTGTGTGTTGCACCAAGACTACTATTTGATAGTAGTTGAAACAAATTCCCAGCAGACAAATAGCCCATTTCCAACGGAGCTTGGGCGCCATCTTGTGCATTTTTGGGGACGCTACATTGCAGTCCACACGCCTCAAAATGACACGGAAGGACTTCTTGAATCGATTGCAAACATTTATGCTTTCCTCTTCAGAACTCATTTTCATTGATGTTTTTGCATTTGACTAAAAATATCAGCCTGCGTGTTTTGGGTATTTTTATGATGCTATCAAACGTTTTTCTGATGCCAGTTAGGAAACCAAAAAAAAAATGGTGTCGGTTGTCCTTTAAAACAAATCTGTAAACATTTTTGGGGGCTTTAACAAAGTTTCCCATTGTCTAGCAACAACATAATCCAAATAATGACGTAAAATATAACAAGAAAAAAAAGTAAACTAAAATAATGACCTAATAACTTAAGTGCTTTTTTTCCCCTCCCCATCTAGCTTTAAAACCTTCCGATTTTCTCGTTTGTTCCGTCGGCGTATGTTCATCAAACGGGAGTGACGTTAAGGCGCTAACAAAGATTGAACGAGTGCTGCGTTTAAGTGCCTCAATTTTGGTTTGGGGGCCCTCCTCTGTTGATTGGCATCGAGCTAGAATATAAACAAAATAAAAAAGGAATATTTTGAAGGGAGAGGAGGGCTGATGGAGTTATTAGAATTTTTTTAAAGCATGTTTTTTTTTTTTTTTTTGTACGTCGGCGTTAGTTTTGCCCGAAAAAAAAATATGACAAGTAAACACTAGAATGTAACAAAATGCTAATATACAAATGAACACGGTTGCAAATTAAAAACAAAACAAAAAAAAAAGTCGGGATGCTTTTCCCACTTGATTCCGTCGCGGATGAAGGACAAAAGGAGAAATATCCACTTGCAACGTCCTTGTCCAAAAAGTTCCCTCGGAGCGATAAATCAACGTTTTTTTGGGGGGGGAATTTGTATAAAGAAACAAAAAAAATGAAAGCAATGAGGCCGTCATATTGTTCCTCCACGTTCCTTGAAATTCGTCTGTTCCAAGAAACGAACAAAAAAAAAAAAAAAAAAAAAAAACATTGGAAAAGTATCGTTTTTCCAAACGTTTTTTTAGCTGCACTTTCCCAAAAAGTGGGAGTGATAGGAGCGTCGTCCTGGCTCAGCGCCACCTAGTGGATTGGAGGGATGTCGGCATCGGGAGCGGATTTGGGAGCCGGATGGACATTTACCGTTTGGATGTGAAGAAATAGAGAGAGCGAAGGCGTGCAAAACGAGGCTCTTGGTCCCGTTTGGACGCGTCCATCTAGTCGGTAAATCTCTGGCAAGCCTTCTTCCAGCGGCAGGCGGTGCACCACATGTCGCGGTTTTCCATGCCGTACACTTTGCGGCACTTTTTGCCCTCGCCGCGCACTTTACGACTGCAGACAGAGACAAACAAACAAACAAACAAAAAAAAAAAAAAACAAATGTTTATTCATGTTGAGATTTGGGTTTTTTTTTTTTTGCTTGATAGTTTTTTCTTAAATTTGCGCTTATTTATTTATTCATTTATTGAGTCAATGATTTATTTATTTATTTATGTGTTCATTTATTTGTTTATTTATGTGTTCATTTATTTATGTACTTATTTGTTCATTTATGTATTTACTTATTTGTTCATTTATCCGTTCATATATCCATCCATCCATCATTTACATATCTATTTATTTATATATTTATTCATATCCAGTATCCATACATCGATGTACAGTAAAGTCTCGTTATATCGATATTCTCAGGAGTCGGAAAAAATATCGATATAACCGATACGGGACTTTACTGTATTTATTTTAATATTTATTCACGCATTCATTTAGTCATTCATTCATGTGCATTTATTCATCTATCCATCCTTCTACCCATAATAATGGCCATTATTTATTTATGTATTTATTCATGTCTTCATTGATGTGCAGTGGTCACCTGAGGGCGGCCGTGGCTCTGGGTGGTGACGAGAGGACGGCGATGCTTTGGGAACGCTGCTCGGTGAAGCTCTGACTTTTACTGGGGGACACCTGTAGGGGGCGCACAAGCCCAAACACACATTGAAACGTGTTTTGGCTGTGTGTGCGCACGTGTGTGTGTGTGTGTGTGTGTGTGTGTGTGTGTTGTTGTTTCCTGACCGTGTTTCCTGTAAAGGTGACGGGAGGTGACTGCCAAGAGATGCTGAAACCCGAGCCATTGGTGGGCGTGAAGCTGTAAGAGGCTGCAGGGTTGGCGGCACCGTTGGACGGGATGGACACCGGCGCCGTGGCCTGAAGGCGGGGGTCAAGGCGGGGTCACGCGGCTAAAGTGGGGTTCGATTTAAAAGTGTGTGTGTGTGTGTGTGTGTGTGTAGTAGGTGTGGTTACCTGGTAGGCGTGGTCGGCGTGGATGAGGTAGAGCGCGCTGGGCGCAGAGCGGCTGAGCGGCGTGGCGCTGCCAGAGTGAGGCTCCTTGGTGGAGGGCGGGGGCGGGGGAAGGGGCGTGGCATCCGTCAGCGGAGGCGGGGTCAGGACGCAGGGCGACGCGGGCGACACGCCGCTCAGGCCCTCGGCAACCGTGTCCGTGTTGAGCTTGATCTCGCTGTAGTAAAAGTCCTCCTCGCCGTCACTGCAGTCGGAGTCGCAGTTGCGTCTGGAAGCAGGAAGTGACAAAATAAGGGACGGGAAGCAAACAGGAAGTGAGCTCGGAAAAAAAAAAGGAAGTGGGGACGTACCCAAGGTGGATGGTACGGATGTGCCTCTGGATGCCGGCGGCGGTGCTCAGCACTTTGCCGCAGTTCTTCCACAAGCACTTGAACATCACCTTCATGGAGTTCTGCGCAGTGACAATGTAGCCCAGTTAGCACTGTGGGCTAAGATAGCTCGCTAGGTGGCTAGCGAAGCATTTTTGAAACATGACTATGAGACTCCGGTCACTCATTTGATGACTCAAATGTGCTCGTAGCTGGTTACCATTATTGCTAACATGCTGCGTGGCTAACAAGTGCTAACACAATCACAACATTAGCATTGTCATTTATATGTTGACTAGCTAATATAGCTATTTTTTTAGTGAGATGAGTTAAGTTGATTAGATTAGCATTTTCATTAGCCATGACAAAGTACACTTATCGTGTTTAACTCGTAGTATTAGCTTGCTAGCTTAATATTGTCATGAGCACATTGGAGGCTACCGCTAACGTGGCTAACCAAAACACCCACGGACGGCCACCTTGCGCTTGCGTGGTATCGGCTCATCGAAGAGCAGGCTGCTTCCATCCGTCTCCTCCAGGCTGGGGTCTTCGGGCCCCGCATTGGGGGCCCCCGCGCAGGGCGCCCGGAAGGGCTTGAAGTTGTCGGCCGAGAGGGGAGGCGACGGGGTGGATGGGTTGGATTGGTCGCTGGGTGCCGACCAGCTCCAGTAGCCTCCCGATGAGCTGTTGCTGGATGGCGTGAAGGGACCCCCGCAGCCGTTTTCTTTCCACGAGCCGCTCAGAGTCTCTGGGGGGGGTAATGACATCTCGGTCACCAACACAACACCGTGGGATGCTAGTAGTTGCTAACGTAACAAAAGTTGATACGGCACAGGGATGTCATTGGCTGCTTGAGGTAGGTGCCGCTGTTTTGGTTAGCAAAAGGCGTCTGCTGGCTTACCGCTGACTTTGACGGGCGGACTCCTGACAAGTGGGCTGGTGGAGAGGCTGGTGAGAACCATGGCGGCCGTCACCTTGTCCATGTCCACTTCCTCCTCCGACCGCCTGTTACAAACAAACAAACAAACAAATCAAGACAAGGACAAAGAAGAGCTACTTGACGCCTTTAAAGTTGGATCACTCAGCCAAACTGAAGTCGACCAAGCGTTTGCAAAGTGCAGTCGGCAAACCTGCTTTTTAGCTACTCCTGGATCCAATTTAAACGTACAACGTTTCCCCCGAATTCCAGCTTCGTTTCAACTCCATCTCGATCCACGCAAACGGGGAAAAACAGAAAAGCAGGTGTCTTTGGTTTCCCCCGCCGGCCTCACGGTAATCAATCATTTCAAATCAGGGCTACCGAATACTGCGCTGGATGACAGGAATTCCCCGCCGTTCACTCCCCGGTTTTGCCGGGCGGGCGATGGCCGTTTTTGGACGCCAGCATTCCCGCCCACACGACCGCCTTCTTTTGCTGTCGTGCTTTATTACTTTGGGCGTATGCCAGAGGCGTTTCGCTTTTCTGTGTTGTACAGTGGCAGTGTCGGAGATCGGACACCGTACACAAGACTGGAAGCCAGAAAGATTGTCTTTTACTGCCGGCAGGAGACGCAGCCATTCATGACAGACATCTGAATTCAAGCTATTTATTGAGAGTAGATGCAAATTGAAGTGATACATTAGTAAAACATACTTTTCTTGATTGGAATAGCACGCCCCTGGAAGGTTCTGAGCGCCAACAGCTGTAAGCAATAAAACATTGTCTCTTCCATGAACTGATGAACTGAACCTGGTTAATGAGCTCTTCCTGTGAAGGAGTTTCAAATCATAAATGGCTTCGGTGATAAAGGACTTTCCCAAGTCGTAAATTCTAGATCCTCCTCGATGAAGATGACAGTTTAACTTGCTGCGTCTGTTGACCTCAGATTGACCCCAGGTTATCTGTGCTTCAATTGTGTATTCGAGTCACACGTGTTGACTAAGCACGTAACAGCATGAAACTTTGAAATATGATAACTTCTTATGATTTATCATGAGAAGACCCACAAAAAAGTCTCAAGAAGCCAGCGACTAAAGTCTGCCATTTTGCCTCCACCCTGCCATTAGATAAGTCTAGAGCCATATAATTTAGGAATTAACTCTTTTTCTGATGAAAGAAGAGAGTCTATACTTTCTGACGCTGCATTGAATGTTTATGTCGTCCTAAAATTCAATAATCTGTGGGGTCCACTAATTTCAGTAAAAACGACAAAAACCCTGGCACTGGAGTCTGGCAGTGAATGAGTTAACATAACATTTTTTAATCGTGCATGACACCTTATAGCCATTTTTTTAATGTGGCCCGAGGCCATAAAAAAATATCCCAAATTAAGCATGTGTGCAAAAATATACGAGAGTGTATGTTCTTGTCATGAAAGGAAATGAAAAAGCTCACAAATACGCTCTTGCGCATGTGTCTGGCAGGTTGATGTATACTATGGGATATAGGTCGGCCTTTTTTTTATGACACACATGCACACACACACACACACCGAGTAAGCCCCTCGAGCAAGTCAGATAAAGGGGAAACGATCATGCGCTCACTTCATTGCGCTTTACCTTGAGATGATTGACACGCGCACATATCTTCAGAAGTCGCGCGCGCGCGCGCGCCCTACATTCCGACTATGCATCGCGGCGTTTTCATGCTAACTCCGACGGATTAAATAAAGACGCGCGGTTAGTCTATATGAAGCAGGTGATGAAAAAACAAGCAAGCTCTGGTGAAATTTTACACGGGCATCGCATCCAACGAGGTTCCCGCGTCGAACAAAGGCGGCGGAGTTGACGATCACGGCCACCTTTAGCGTAAATCATCAGTAAATAATCCCCCCCCCCCCTCCGTCCCCGGGCCGTATACTCCCGCCAATACCGTCAACCGCCTTTCATTTCGGAGGAGGGGGAGGTCTCCCCTCCCGTCTATACCATGCGGCGGAAAGCAAAACAAAGAGAGTCGGTGAAGCGAGTAAATGAAGAAGCTAAACGTGCTTCGCTTCCAGAGGTAAATACGAGAGGAAGTGGCACCCCCGCCAGCCCCTCGGCAGCCCCTCGCCAGCCCCCCGCCAGCCCCTCGGCAGCCCCTCGCCCTTCCCCGCCTGCTCGGCGCTCTCCCCTCGTCCTTTGTCCTCCACGGTTTCATGTAAAGGAATGAGAAGCCACGTAGCATCGAAGAAATTTCAACAGGAGGCTACAAAACAAAGATGGTGTCATAGCAATGCAAGGCTAATAATTGGCGACATCTGCAATTTAAGTGTCTTTCAATCAAAATGTCTTTGTGTTGTTTTATTACCTCATTTTACAAACATTTTAACTTTTCACCTTACTAACATTAAATTCGCGAGAATATCATCTTGGCAGACAAACTAGATTTTGGCAAACAAACCAAAGCAAACAGCGCCACGGAGGCTGACGGACTAGTTTTTAGCGGATGACCACCAAACCAAACGGTCGAACAGCGCCACGGTGTCTGGCGAACCAGTTTTCCACACCCACTTTCTTTGAGTGCTGATGTGGTTTGTTATCGAGTGAGTACTTTTGCTATTATGGGCGCAAAAAAGACGTTTTGTGAGGTCCGGATAACTCCAGATAAGGAGTGAGGACCACCGTTGCGTAGTTGAGATAACTAGCGTTCCATTTGAAGACTAAATGTCACCCCGTTTCCCACTTAAACTTAAAAAAAAGAAATAAAAAGTGGTCTTGAAACTGAAATTGCTGCAGGAGTAAGGTTTCTGAATGGCTACATTCAAAGTCCTCACCCATGTAGTGAATTTGGTTGAAAATATCATTTTACTTTTTGTGGTCTGAACTTTTTCCTCTCATTAACCATGCACACACACATAAACACACACTCAGACAGTGAGTAAAAAGTGTGTGTATCTAAGTGAAATGAAAATACACACCAGAAAATCATTTTGGGTGAATTTGTGAGGACCTCTTTGAAACGTTAACAGATGCATATATAGACCCTCTAGAAGCCTTTACAATGAAAAACTTGCCAAAAGGTCCTCACTTGTCAAAAATGTCCTCACTACATCTGGTATAAAATGTCAGTGGTCCTCACAAGACTAGTCATACAGACACACAGTCTCTCTCAGCCTTTTATCAGTGCCACTTTCAATTTTAAACACCTCGGCTATACGTTAAGCATAGCGATGCACACTCGAGTCCAGAACGCTCATCTCCCAGGAGGACCGTTGCAGCCCTGGAGTAGGAATGGAGGAGGGGGGGGGACCCCCTTTCCCAATTACACTTCCTGACGTGTGTGTGTGTGTGTGTGTGTGTGTGTGTGTGTGTGTGTGTGTGTGTGTGTGTGTGTGTGTGTGTGTGTGCTGAAGGCGCTCATGAAATCCCGCGAAGATGGAGCCAATGGAGGGCGTTAGAAAAGGCCTATCAGTGGCTGCCATCTCCTACGGGCAGGACAAAGGAGCCACTAGCCGCCATTCCCACATCTACCGAGTCGGCCTTTGACACACACCCCCCCCCAGCGCCGCCGCATCCACCACGCCCCCTTTTGGCGGCACCCGCCCGCCCAACAAAGCATTTCCCTCCACTTTTCTCTCTTTCGCTAAGCTTTATTTGCACACACGAGCCTTTGTGTTGCCCTTTTATTGTGGAAAGCCGCTAAAGAACAATTTCCCAACGAGCGTTGCTAAGCTAAACGCGAACGCCGCCATCCCTCTCCCCCCCATCTTTACGCCGTGACTAAAGACAATGTCAACCTGCCAATTTTTGGCGTTAACAACGATGCGATCGATCACTGATTGACAATTGCCTAGCAATACCACATGATGGCGCCAAAACAACCTGTAATATATAATAATAATACCTTTGATTTCTAAGCGCCTTTCAAAACTCTCAAGGTCACTTTACAGTCACAGGTCATTCAATTAATTGTGATGAGAAGTTCAGAATTGCCTTTGGTGAGAGAGAGAGAGAGAGAGAGAGAGAGAGAGAGAGAGAGAGAGAGAGAGAGAGAGAGAGAGAGAGAGAGAGAGAGAGAGAGAGAGAGAGAGAGACACTAACTCATTCACTGTCATACAAATATGTGTCTGATCCAGTGCCAGGGTTTTTGTCATTTTCACTCAAATTGCCCACAGAATATTGACTTTTAGTTTGTACAGTACACTACAATACATTCTACTGCTTTTTTGATGACTTAAAAACACCTCATAAATCTTTTGCGGGTTTTTTGGTGGATCTGTAACGAATTAGTGGCGTTTTCATTCATTTCAATGAGAAAATTTGATTTAAGATAGAAATAATTTGAGTTATGAGTATGCCCAGGAACCCAAAACCCCTTCATGCATGCACTCGTGTGTGGAAAAGGAGAGCCGAAGCCAGCAAAAAAATCCGGCAATAAACCAGGCTGACTGTAAGATTCAATGCACATCCGAGGTGTAGCGTCGGGGAGGGTTTGGCGCCCCCGCCATTTGCTCAGCGCAAAGATTAACGGGAATGAACCTCCCCCTCACGTTTGTCGTTTGCTTGCGCGTAAAAGCGCCGCGTGGCTAATGAGCGATGTCTGCCACGAACAATAAAATGAGCAACAACGGGATTAAAGCGCTATTAGCAAAGCAATTATTTGATTTAGCGGCGGCAGGGAAACAGACGTCATCGGTGTCTGACGTATCATTTTTGTTTTTGGAAGAAAACAAAATCCTAGTTTTGATCCAAGTGGTCAGTGTAGCGCTCGTATGACCGTTCACTTCAAAGTAGTCCAGATGGCGGCTGAAGAAACCTCTTCGTCGATGCGTGTGAACGTTTTCCGCCGCGCAGTTTTTGTCGATGACTTCAATATTGTATCATTTGGCATCGTCCATCTTTAGGGACTTCCTTGCAAGAAGGAAATTTAGATGACGGCTCCAAAGGAACCGTTTTGTGTTTTTTTTTTTAAACCACGACGGTCGTTAGCCACGCCACCGGATCGCTAGCCTGCGATCCCTTCGTTGAAGTCAACGATTTATGGCCCCGCCGCGTCCAAAATAGTTGAGCGCCGACTATAAAGTCCAGAGCCAAAATGCTCTGGGTTATATTCGGTAAAACCCAAGCCTTCAAATATTTACTCGCAGAGAATTCTGGAGACAGACAGTCGTCAATCTGACTGTCGTAAACGCATTTTCATGCCCCCGTTTGATCAATGTTGCTCTCAGAGGATTTAAAGGACAACCGACATCACTTTTTTGTTTCCTAACTGACATCAGAAATACGTTTGATAGCATCTAAAATAGCCAAAACACGCAGGATGATATTTTTAGTCAAATGCAAAACAGCAATAAAAATGACTTCAAGTGTCCCAAAACGACTTCAAAATCTCGGAGATGCTGAGTTTCAGTAGGTCCCGCCCCCTTGTTCGTGACGTCACGCCAGGACGTCTTGCCTTGCTCAAGAATCAAAACAATGGCTTCAGATTAGGAGATGATGCTTCCTTGTTACTCATCCAGTTATGAATATGATTCAAAAAGTTCTGAAGAGGAAAACATAAATGTTTGCAATCCATTAAAGAAGTCCTTCTGGGTCATTTTGAGGCATCTGGACTCCAATGTAGCGTCCCAGAAAATGCACAAGATGGCGCCCAAGCTCCGTCGGAATTGGGCTGATTTGTCTGATGGGAATTTGTGTCAACTAGTATCAAATAGTAGTCTTGGTGCAACACACAACGATTGACTATCGCGTTATTTATGTTGTTTTCCTTCTAATTTCGCCATCAACACAGTGTTTTCAGATGAAAAAAAAAACCCAAAATGCATTGTGTGTCGCTTTCTTGGTCAGGGGCGTTCCTTCAGTGACGTCACGTCAGGCATCGTCAGCAACTCGAAAACAAGACTTCCTGAATATTCAGCGCAAGTCTTAAAAGGTCAAATATAGCTTTTTGCTCTGGAATCTTTGTAAAATACGCTCAGTGGAAGTAATTTGAAGTGATTTTACAAACTACAGTCACAGACAAGCATAGGTACTATCATAAATAAAATACAATCACAAATAGAATACAATAAATAAAATACAGTTATAAATAGAAAGGAGAGAAAGAGCTACACTGAAAATGCCATTTTAAATAGGTGGCTTTTGAGATGGGATTTGAATGTTTGTGGGGCATCTGTGCAGGTGCCCCCTCTTATTCTGAAAAGGCTAACGGGAAGTATTTATTTGTTTCAACAAACATTATAAAGATGGCAGGCAATTCACAGGGCTGGGTTTGTACTTTGCAGATGTACTTTAGTCTTTTAAAAAATGTCATTATGGTTAACCAATGCGCACACACCTGCACAAGTGCCCCAAATTACCCCGAGAGGTTGTGGGGAAAATGCTTTGTTTGTTTCCGCAAATCAAAATGAGAATGTACCTGGCGTGGGGGACGTCGATGCTGGAGGAGACAACCTTGCGCTTCTGTTCCAGGAGGGACACCGAGCGACAGCTATCCACTCGTTTGCCGTTTGTCTCGCGGTAGTCGCTCTCGGCTGCCGTCGCCTCAGGCCCTTCTGGACCTCCGTTGATGGAGCTCTGAGTGGGAGAAGACACGGTCAGGACTGGATGCATCAAAGGCTTCTCAAGTGCTCTTGAGACTTTTCAAGGACAACCGACACCTCCGGACAAGTTGCGTCCATCATTTGTAAAATCACTTCAAATGACTTCCACTGAGCGTATTTGACAAAGATTACACAGCATACAGCGAGCTATATTTGACCTTTTAAGACTCGCTCTGAATAATCAGGAAGGCTTGTTTTCAAGTTGGTGACGTCACGGAGGGAACGCCCCTGACCGACAAAGTGACACACAATGCATTTTGGGTACTTTGTTTGGTCTGAAAACACCGTGTTCATGGCGAAATTAGAAGGACAACACATAAATAACGCAATGGTAAATCGTTGTGTGTTGCAAGACTACTATTTGATACTAGTTGATACAAATTCCCAGCAGACAAATCAGCCCATTTCACATTACTTTGTGTAAAAATCCAAGAGTACATTTTGTAGAGAAAAACATGGAAAAAAATCATACGTGCTGTGGGGAAGCAATACGAGTTTGTTGTAAATCACAGGTGTCAAAGTCAAGGCCTGCGGGCCAAATCCGGCCCGCCACATCATTTTTTTCGACCCGCGAAAGCAAATCAAACTTGTTAAATTCCATGATGATTGCTAAAATCGGAGCCAAAATTTCATATTTTTGGATGTCAACCACAATAATAGTCATTATTCTTGACTTCACATTTGAAAACGAGTTATTCATTAATTTGCTGTGTGCTCTATATGTAATAGTTGAAGGGATTTAAACATTCTAATGGCTTCCCCAAATTCATAACGGCCCTCGAGAGGAAACCATAACTACAATGTGGCCCGCGGCAAAAAATGGCTTTGAGACCCATGTTGTAAATGAAAGCCGCCTCATCCATTCCAGACTTGCCCACCAACCCCATGTAAATAGTAATGCCCCTTTTGGCACTTTGCCAAATCACAAACACTGCCAACAAGTGGCTACGAACAGGCACACACACACCCACACACGAACACACACACACCCTGCTCGGTTTGTTCGGCTGCACAAGGCATGTCGCCAAGCTCTCAGATTCCTCGGAGGATACCACCCGCTGCCGTCCTCGGGGTGTCCGCTTTGTTACATTGTGCAGCTGCGTCAAGGGGTTCCACGGCGTCCCCTCACAAACAACAAAAAGTCCCCATGTTTGAAATAGCAACACACACATATTTTTCTCATTTTACGGCTTGTTTTCGAGCTCGGGGGGGGGGGACACTTGTGACCACTGTGCATTGCTAAGCCCCTTTGTGGACTCTAAACACAAGCCCGAACGTACACGCGCACACCCACATCGGCTATTTAGTTCCCTGAGGTTACAAACGAAGGTCAACACGAGGCTAAAGTTGAACAATTTGAGGTCGTAGGTCAAAAAGCCTCGTAATTGCACAACGCTACCAAGAACTGGCGAGACTTCAGTTCAGCCAAAGTCGCAATTAATTCATTAACTTACGACAATATAAAAAAACGACGGTGGTTCCAAGAATTAACGTTCGCCGTAAGTACAACATGCTGTTGAATTTTACTGTGTATACATTTGCCACATACATACATACGCAAACGATATTTTCCTGTGTAAATATTAATCTCTGAGATGCATTATTGTTTTAAAACAATGAAATGCAAATCATTTGAAGGCCTCGGGAAGAGGACAACAAACCACAAGTGAGCCCACGTGACCACAAGGGGTCAGTATTTCTGCATTCCAACTTCTCAACTTCATTTGTTTGGCGGTTAAAAACCTTCAACTAATCCTCCCTGTCGATGGGATTCGCCGCCTACGGGGCAACTCCAATCAATATTCCTCAAGTTACATATTGCTGTACTTCGTAAAATTGTTTGGACCCTTGACTCTTTTTTAATGAATGAATGATAAGTGGTGGTTGCACGTCCCTTTTGGGTGAGTTCTTTTACTTTCATTTATTCTCTCTCTTCTTTTACTTGCAAAATTATTAAAATGTGTAATGTGTGGCATTAAACAAGTGAAAATATAAACATAACAGGCTTAAAATGACACCGAGTTGTCTTGGGCATTGTTGTCATTGTGCCACGTGACACGTTACAGCAACAAAACACAACCAACCAACCAACCGCTATATTAAAACAAGGAATGGCCAGATTGGAAATGGAATTCTTGGAACAACATGTCTTTTTTTGTCATCTTTACTTTTTTTAACATTTGTATTGCAGTGAAGACAAGTAAGCGATGTCAGGGGACACAATCTGAAGAAGGCGTGATTGGAATGTCCAATGCTGCGTTTTTTCCTCATGCCGGCTGGCAAAAGAAACAATAAAACCAAAGCAAGCTAGGATAATAAGAGAAAATGTTTGCCATTTTTATGTTAAGGGAAAATCAAACAGTGGGTTTTCTTTCTCATGAATATGTGTCAAAATATAATCAGGACAAATGACAATTATGTACTGTGTTGTCTAGTTGACACCATGCAACTATGCGATCAAAAAGAAAGCGCACATGCAAACCATTGTTAGACTGCAAAACGCGTGCCATTTCTATCAGATAAGATGACTAAAATCGAAAAATCGACTGCAGTACCCGCAAAAAAAAATGTGTCCAATATTAAGAAAGCTAAGCTGAACACAACAACGTCCTGTTGTTGTGTTCTGACTACATGACGCCACGTGACAAGAACGACGCGTCGCCATCTGACGCTAAATTAGATGTTCGAAACTGAAGAACCGGTAGCCAAGGTGTATAAAATGCGTTAAAGTGCGGGAAACCAGGAGTCCAAATGGCTGCTGTCGTTTGCTTGCTTGCTTCTGCACAACCGCCCACGAGAAGCACACGAACACGGCGCAGACCCCGCAGTCGAGCCCTTTGTGCCACATTGCAGAGTGTCTTCAAAATGTCATGACAGCACGCCTTTTTTTTGACTCGACGTCGTTAATCGCGCCGCGGGTAGTGAAAGTCAAAGCGACCCGCGGAGGAAGCCCCGAAAACGGCCACAACGCTCCCCTTTCACGTACCTTCAAGCTGGACTTGAGCGGCCCCTTCGCGTGGTTCAAGCCGGCGGCGGCTATCTCGTCCTCGGCGAACTCCTTCAGGCTGCCGTCCGGCAGGAGCACCGTGTACACGCTGCCGGTGTTTCCGCCGCGGCGGGCCCCCGCGTCCCCGCCGATCTCCTGCTTGACAGCCTGGACAACTCCGGTCACCGGAGTGCCGTCGCCGGTCGGGCTGGGCGCGTACACCCGGCTGCCGAGGACGGAGCGTTTCACCAGGCGTCGGGTGTGCATCTCTTTACGCGGGTGTCCAAAGCGAATTAACCGGAGGAGGGGCGGGAAATTTTCCGTCTTTATTTGATTTATTTTTACAGCATGAAGCTGTTGGGCTGCTAAACAACGTCAAGGGGCGGCGGCGGCAGCCCTGACAAAACGTCCGGAAGGGGGAACATACTCGATGAGCTCAACGCGATCGTCGTCGTCTTCGCCGGTGAATCCAAGACAAACAATTCTCTCCACGTCCAAAAACACGCTCGCAATCTTGCTCCCGCTTCTGTTTTTTTTTTTTTTCGTTTCTTCGACCTGTTTGTTTGCACGGACTGGCTCGTCGCTAGCTGAGAGACAAGACGGTCAGAAAACGCGGAGCTGCCTTAACCATGTTCCTTTCACACGATGAAGCAAAATGGCGCCAACCCGGTCGACTAAGCTTCTTTTCGTCGACGACTTCGCTTTAATTGTCGCGTTTAGACCTTTCCATTCGACGCAATTTTTGGTCGTACATCAGCAGAAAGTGAACTCGGTTGAAAAGATGCGCTTTGAATGGATCCGCGTCCAGTTGTGAAATGCTCCAGTACGGATTCGGCTCAAGCCTCAACCGGCGGAATGCTGCCCGTAAACATGTGCGGTCCCGCCGTCGAGACGTTCCGCCATTGGCCGCCGGAGCACACGCCTCCACAAGCCCACCGCAAGCCCTCCACAAGCCCCCACCCGTCCATTGCTCCTGCTCTTCCTTCCTCCTTCCTTCCTTGGTTCCCTCCCCGCCTCTCGCGGTCCTTCCTCCTCCGGCTTCCTCTTCTTTCTTGCCTTCTGTCGGGTGCGCTCCATTCAAAACAATTACGCAAAAAAGGATAGGGAGAGAGGGGGGGAATGGAGAAGACAGATACACTTTATACTTTAACCCAGTTTACAGACGTGTAGCCTACTTTTTATTTGTCACGGGATTTACCAAATTACTACTTAATAGGCTTGAGACGGGAGGACAAAAGTAAGGCAGGCTCTTGTTTTTGTCACTGTAAACCAAGTAAAATTTCATGTGCAATTTAGTCTACCAAGACAAATGTCTTTCCCACGTGAGGAAAGCCTTGTTCACATACTCTCGTTTTTCTGACCTTCAACAAGTGTTTTTTTTTTTTTTTTTTTACTATTTCTGTATTGCCTAAAACGCCACAACATGGCACCAAATGTCTCATTAAACAGGAAAGTAGTAATTGCTGTCAAGAGGTTGGTGAAAGTGATGCATATGTTGTGTTTGGAAACGGGACTATATACACTGATTTAAATTTTTTGAAATGTGAATTTCTCCACCGCTAGACAAATAAAGGTACATCCAATCCAAAACAACCTCGTCTGTACTGGAAGTAAATTTAAATCAGACAAAAAAAACATAATAACAACGATGGACAAAAAAGCTTAAGAACATAAAATGAGTTTGAAGAGCTTCATGTCACAAAGAGGGTACAGCAAGTGCTGAAGAATGAATGACTGTGTCTATGTTGTCGTGTTATTTTGTGTTTTTTTTTGTTGTTTTTTTGACTTCAAGATGGCGCCACGAGAGTGGCTGCCTTTACAGCAGCTCCTGTATTTTGTTTTTCTACTTCTTTCTTTCCTTTTGCTTTCTTTGAGAATGTCACTACAAATGTTGGTAATATCTGGCAATGTCAAATCACATTGAATGTTACACTACAGCACAGGTGTCAAAGTCAAGGCCCGAGGGCCAAATCTGGCCCGCCGCATCATTTTATTCGGCCCACGAAAGCAAATATGATGCTTGCTAAAGTCCCAACCAAAATTTCAAATTGTCATCTGTAAACCACAATACGAGTCATTTTTTTACTTTAAATTTGAAAACTACTTATTCATTAATTTGTTGTGCGCTCTGTATGCAATATGTAGAGGGGATTAAACATTCTAATGGTTTCCTTCGAGAGGAAACTGTAACCATAATGTGAGCCGCGGAAAAATATGAGTTTGGCACCCTTGCAATCATGAATTAGGACCTTAGATTTGTTGGAAAATATATTGATAAAAAAGTTTCACGTTTAATCAACTAGGGTTTTGCGACATCTACAGTTAAACAAACTGGGATCTGCACTTTGGAATTCTTCACATTTATAATTTGATCGAGAACCTTACAGCAAAATGCGCTGCTAAAAACCAAAACAAAACTTGGGGAGTTCGAGGTTACTTCTGAATGCCCAGTTGGGCTGCATGTGTTTTTTTTTATTTTACTTGAAAAGCCACAAGTCTAATACTAGAAAACACATTCAGGAGTTGCGTGATACTTATACAAAACGTCATTGTCACAACAAAACATACATAAAAAGTAGATATATATATTTTAAATAAACGTACCACAAATACAAAATGTACCAACACAACGTATCAGACATCTGATTGTCTACTAGCTCATCGTCAAGTGACTAGCCAGTGGACGATGCCTTTTCCACTTAAATCAGTGCTCTTCTGAATAACAACAATAACAAAAAAAAAAACAGGACAGATAGATGCAAATGCAAAACAAGGTTAACATAGTGCTTTGTAGTAAGTACTGTTGTGCTACTATACATTTAAGCAATAACATTGAAATTGTGCAGAGGAAACAAAAAATAATAATACCGTACCGTGATTGCAGACCTTGTGCTTCGATGCCATCAATGGACCTGAAGACGATATCATGTACCGCAAGATCCTGTAACAAATTGTCTGCGTCGATAACCGAGAAGAATTAACGTATTAATTTAAGCCATTAACTCATTCCCTGCCAGACGATGTGCAAAAATGTGGCCACTCCAGTGCCAGGGTTTTTGTCATTCTCATGCAAATGGCAGGACCCACAGAATATTGAGTTTTAGATGTACATAAATATAAAATTCGGCATAATTTAAGAGTCTCTTCTTTCATCAGAAAAAAAAGAGTTCATTCCTAAGTTATATGAGTCTGGAGTAATATGAGGTGCAAGTGGGGGCGGCTGTACAAAAGGCAAATGCTTCCCCCATCGTGGAAGAGAAGAAAAAAAACATTGCCAGAGGTCTGACCAGCACTTTATCGGCACCTCCCGCAAGAAAAACCAAAACCCGAACAAATTAGGGAATGGCAGCGAATGAGTTAAAAAGTGAAGGTAACGTACCAAATGTTCTCTTGTCTAGAAAAGCGAAAGGAACCTTTCGGGGGAACAAAAATCCAAAGAAAATTTGCTTCTAGCAGACAGGCACACGTTCACAATGGCACGTCGTCGTAAATAAATAAACAAATCCATAGGAAAAGGCCCATTGGGAGATGCTAGAAGCTAGAAGCTAGGTAAAGGCAACTATTATGCTATTGAAGTGATGTCGGCATTATCTGTGGGAACTGAACTGCAGAGCTAGCAAGTGACCACCTAGCATTATGACCCAGGTGGCGCCATCTAGGAAATCTCAAAAAAAGGCTAGACAGTATTTTTATGGATGGTGGCACAAATGGCTTCTAGAAGGAAAGCGACAAATGATTGGAACAAAACAAACAAACAAAAAAATGGGAGTGAATCATGAAAGACTTGAGATTGAACCCAAATTCTCGGCTAAATCCAGCAGATGTTGGTCTGTCTTTGAAGAAGGCCTCCCATGATTTTTGATGGGACATTTCTAGTGGGCTTTCAAAGATTGGGTGTCCAGGTTCAGTTCTTGAAGACTGTCACCCCTTGAATTGCACCTCGGCTTTTCATTTAGCCCCACACTGGTGGGTCCTTGAAGGACTCCAATGTAAAGGTGGATTGGTGAAGCTGGGCAAATTGGGTAGGTCCTTGGATATTGACACGCATGGTGTTATCCATGAAGGCTACTGCCCTCTGAACTGGAATCAAACTTACATTTCAAGGTGTCTCCTTGAAGATAGGCACCTTCAGTGAAGGTTTTCTGAAACCAGATAACTCCAATCAATTTAAGGATGCGTCTCCAAAGGCTGCCTCAAAGGGTCTTTGGCGGAAGGTTCTGCAAAGTGCGCTGCCCGAAATTCCAACTCAAACTTCAGGGGATGTGTTCTGAAATGTATGAGGTGAAGGCTACTGTTCCCTTTTGTGGATTTAAAGATTGGCGAAGAGGGCAAGGACCTCAAGGAGGAAGAGGTGAATAGGATGCCGCCCAAAAATTTGGGACACGACTCGAGACTTGGAATCTTGAATGTTCTTAATATGAAAGAAAGTTGCCCGAGTCCTCTCAAAATCTACACTGGCCTTTTGGAACATTTGAAATTCTTTCAAATTCCTCACGCGTCACCTTTGAAATGCAGCATGTGTGGATTGATATGTCATTACGAGGTATTTGCTATGACCTGGCGGGTATTAGTTAGTACCAATGACAGGTGTACCAAAACATAGCGACCAACCGACACCGATGAGGATGATGAAGACCGGTCGCTCAAAGACGAGACGTTTCCCGACCTAGACCCAAGTCCCCCACGCTCTCGTAGTCCGGTTCCGAGCTGTTCGCCGCATGGGCCTCCTTGCGTCCTTCGTCTGAGCCATTGCTCTTCTTTGGGATGCGGATGCTCTCGTAACCCGGGTCGGCGTCCCCCGCCGGCTGGGCGTAGACATCCTTCACGCTGGCGTAAAGATCGCCGGAGGATCCGGCCGAGATCAGGCCTTTGAGCTCGGCGATGCTGCTGTAGTCGTGTTCCTTGTCCTCACGGCTCACATCGCTGTCCTCCAGCTTTGTTCTGTCCATACTGGAGTACTTGCAAAGCTGAAACACAACATGCACTGTAGTTATATGCTAGGAGATTTAGCATGGCATCAATTATACTTTTCAATCAGCAAACATTAAAGCACAACCGATGCCACCGGACAAGTTGTGTCCATAATTTGTAAAATCGCTTCAAATGACTTCTACTGAGCATATTTTACAAAGATTCCACCGCATATAGCTATATTTTACGTTTTAAGACTCGCGCTGAATATTCAGGAAGTCTTGTTTACGAGTTGATGGCGATGCCTGATGTGACGTCACGGAAGGAATGCCCCTTCGTGTTGATGGTGAAATTAGAAGGAAAACACATCAATAACGCCATGGTGAATCATTGTGTGTTGCACCAAGAAAACTATTTGAGACTAGTTGACACAAATTCCCAGCAGACAAATCGGCCCATTTCCAACAGAGCTTGGGCGCCATCTTGTACATTTTGTGGGACGCTACATTGGAGTCCTGACAGCTCGAATCGATACGGGAAGACTTCTTTAATCAATTGCAAACATTTCTGCTTTTCTCTTCAGAACTATTTGAATCATATTCATAAGTGGATGAGTAACAAGAAAGCATCTTCTCCAAATCTGAAGCCATTGTTTTGATTCTCCAGCAAGGCAAGACGTCTTGGCGTGATGTCACGAACAAGGGGGCGGGACCTTCTCAAACTAGCCATTTCCGGTTTCATTTTGAAGTCGTTTTTGGACACTTTAGGTCATTTTTGCATTTGACTAAAAATATCCTACTGAGTGTTTTGGGTATTTTAGATGCTATCAAACGTTTTTGTGATGTCAGTTAGGAAACCAAAAAATTGTGTCGGTTGTCCTTTAAGCAAACGTCGCAGTGCCAGCAGACCTTTTAGAAGATGAACATGACCCACCTGACGGGCTCCCAGGCCCACCAGAGTCATGGTCCCTGCCTCGACTAGTATTATTATGTTATGCTGGACTGAATAAGATCAACAAAAAGTGAAAATAACAAGTATCAACGGGGACATTTTCAGAAATGACATCCATCATCCCACAAACTTGGATAATTTGGATACAGGACATGACACGGCACTCTCCCTAATTGGCAGGCCAATTTGTGCCAAATGGAAAAAGCAGATCCAGAAAGGTAATCATGCGTCCATAAGTGTATTGATTTAATACCCCGCCCGAAGACGCGGTGATGAATGACCACCGGGTTTCGCCTTGTCTTTCCTAAAATGACAATTTAGCACGCCGTCATCCATCATCATCATCTTTGATAGAATAAAGTGCGGGAACGACTTGGTAAATTAGCCATTTCCGCGCGACGGCGTAGGTTCCTGAGAGACGTTTGAAGCCCTCGGATTGTTCTAAACGTGCGCTTTGTACTCCTTTCACGTAACTTGCCGTCTCCAGAGATCCACAAGAAGGCGCTGTCAGGCAAAAATACAGAAATAAAAAATAGATCCTCAATCGCAAGCTGTTCACATTTTTCCCCAGACGGAAGCACTTTGCTCAAGGCGAGCACCAAACAATCAAAAGATGACAGAGGATCAGACGGTATGCTCCAAGGTTGGGGGTACGGGGGTTGGGGGACCCACCAGGGACTCCACCGTACGTACACATCTTTAGTTGAAGCACTTCTGTAGTTTAACCAGGTTAAACTTGATGGAACAAAGTACTGAGATTTATATCTTGGTGGAGTTGAATACATTTCTCAACTAAGGTTGCTCTACCACTAACCAGTAAAGTTGTCAAACGTTTGGCCTTCGGTCCACCCACCAACAGACCCTTTTCCACTGCGCTTGCTTGTCCAAGTTAAGTTAAGACTGTGCCCAATTTAGCACCAGTTATTTTTTTATTCCACAATTGAAAGTGACTTTAGATCTGGTCCTTGAAAGCGATGCTTAAAATGGATAGAATTATTTGTTGGGCCAGACGACATCATGACAAACCCAGACCATGTCTACTAAGGCGTTTTTGTCACGAAAAAAGAAAACCCGACCATGTATCGTAAGGCGTTGTTATCCTGGAAAAATGGCCATGTCTACTAAGGCGTTTTTATAGTACCTATGCTTGTCTGTGCATTTATTGTAACCCCGCCGGAGGCAATTTTACATACAACGCGGGGGGATGTCGGCACGTAAACCAAAGACGCGCCGTCATCCATCATGGCTCTGGAACAACTTGTCATCGGGACAAATATTGTAGCAGCTGGCTCTCTCGCACCAGATCTGACAAGACAAATCACCTCCGGGTTGAACGCAAGTGTAAACTGCAGGGGGTCGGGAACCACACAGGGTTCATCTTAAATCAGCTTCCCAACCCCATGCACCACAACACGCATATATCTACATTGCAGGGATGCATCTGAAAAATTACAAAAAGGGAGCCAGTTTGGCCCCTTTGTGTCTGGAAAAAGGGGCCAAATTCTAAAATTGATAAAAGGCCATTGGCTATTTTAACAGACGTATATCATATGCGCTAATCATAATCGACTTGCAGGCGGTGCAGGCGCAAGTGGAGTCACAGGGTTGGAACCTTGATTACACAACGCACTCAATTGTGGAAGAAACCTTCTTTGGACGAGGGCAAAGTGAACAGGAAGCGTGAAAGCCGCCGAAAGCTTTATTTGCCTTTCAAACGGTGACTTTTGGACTTTTATGGCCTTATGGGCACAGCGCGCCTGTAAAAACATGGCAGTGACACGTTGCCACCTCGTAAAGTACTAACGGTCGACCTACCTTCCCGTCGTGCAGCTCGGGGCCGGCGTGTCCGTTTGTCAGCGTGGGTTGGTTGTCATTTTCATCCAAAACTTTCTCCGGTAGCGGCGGGGGCATATCCTCGGGTTCGAACTCCAGCGCCGGAGACGGGGCGCTTTCGGGCCGCCGCTTAGCCTCCAAGTCGCGACTGTAGCGGCTCTTTTTGTTGCGGTCTACTGAGGCGTACTCGGGCGCGCCGGGGCCTCCGGCAGGGATGTGGCTGTTGACAAGGGGACGAGGGAGGGGGGCGTCGCCGGCACTTCCGTTGGGGAGGCCCGCTTTCTTCGGGGGGTCTTTGAGTTCCTTCACAGTCTCGTAGAGGGAGTCCTCCACGCTGACGTCGCGGGATGCTGTCGACATGTCTTTAACCATCTGAATCCGCGACCCCAAAGAGGTCAAACCATTACATGGGAAATAGTTTGCTATCAATGTCATAATCAGCCGGTTTTTTTCCCCACAATGCAAAAACACCATTTTTTTATTAAAAAATGATTTTGGATGGGATCAAATTAAATAAATAAAACAAGACACAAAGAGGATAGAAATATAAAATAGAAAAAATATATATTTTGTGAAATCTATAACACATCAATATATAATTACATTATCTATCTATCTATCTATCTATCTATCTATCTATCTATCTATCTATCTATCTATCTATCTATCTATCTATCTATCTATCTATCTATCGTGGATGCTCTCTGTGCACATATAAATAAAAATATTTGATATAGTGTATTTTTTACATGAGTACTTTCATATAATTTTACCTGATTTTTTAGTAGTTAATTAATTGAGGAAAAACTGAGGAGCCATTTGGGAGCCAAAAGAGCCGGATCTTTTTAGTGAGCCGATTCAAAAGAAACGGATCTCTGAAAAGAGCCGGACTTCCCATCACAAACATATACGTAATGTCGATCTATTGCTGACCTCGTAGGTGCTGTCCGCGGATGCGGGCGGGGCGTCGTCCGGGACGACAGAGCTGTTGGGCGGGATGCTCGGCAACTCACGTCCCTGCGGACACTTGGAGGACCTGTGCTCTAATTGACTGTTGGCTATTTCCTCCGATGGCTGAGGACTGCTAGCTTGCGTATCTGTGAAGACTTCACAAGCATGTAACGCCATTAAATTTCGAGCTTCGCCATTGGTCGAAAATGAGCCGCCGTGACGTACTTGTACTGCTGGTGAAAGGTCCGTTGTGAGAACTGCTCATGCAAATGTCCGTCACCGGACTGTCGGCCGACTGGCTGATAGTTTCTCTGTCCGACATCTGGAAAGGAAGGAAACATCATTTAATAATAAGAAGAATAAGAAGAAGAAGAATAAGAATAAGAATAATACATTTTATTTTAAGCGCCTTTCAAAGCTCTCAAAGATACTTTACAGTCACAGACAAGCATAGGTACGATAATAAATAAAATACAATCACAAAATAGAATACAAGAAATAAAATACAAGTATAAATAGAAACAAGAGATAAATTCAATTTTAAATAGGTGGCTTTTGAGATGGGATTTGAAGGTGGGAAGAGAAGACATCTTGCAATCTGAAGCCTTTTTTTTATCTCCTGCAAAGGCGTCGCTAAACAAACAGGTGAGAAGCGTCGTCATCCTCTGCAGAGTTAAAAAGAAAGCAAACAACACGTCACCCCTCCTCCTCTTCTCCTCTTCTTCACCATTAGCGAGATTTGCTCTCGTCAGGAGTTCACATGAGGACGAGAAAGATTTTTTTGGGGTCCTTGTTTCCCTTCTGCAGTGAGTTAAGAGCATAAAACAGAGAGGCTGCGAAATAGCGACACCCAGTGGAGGCGTACGGTAAATGATACTCCGCTCTAGATGACGTCATCTTTTCAACTCCACCAAGCCACTCATTGCTGACATCCAAACATAATAATAATAATAATAATAATAATAATAATAATAATAATAATAACAAATTTCAAGCGCCTTTAATGTACCGGTAACTAAAATGATTTCATATTTTTCATTTGCTTGTCAAAATGTTCTTTTATTTTGAAAAGGTAAAAAATAACTTCAGCGAACAACCTTTTTATTTATTTATTTATTCGTGTATTTATTTATTTATTTATTCATTTATTTATTTCTGTATTCATTTCTGTATTCATTTATTTATTTACAACAAATGACTCGCGTCAATAGACAAATGTAAAAAGAGAACTGAACAGGAAGTACCGGTAACTCATTCAATAGCTTAACTTTTTTTTGGTTTCTTTTATTTGAAAAGTGTGTGTGTGCCCGCATGTGTGTGTGTGTGTGTATGTGGTGTACTCACTCCATCCATGAGGTCCACTCTGTCTCCTGCCGGATGCCCAATGGCTGGTTTCTTCTGCCTGCAAAAGAAGACAAAAAAGGTTGTCTTTCAAGCGATACTGATGAAAACTACATTTCCCATCAGGCATCGCACTCACCCGCGGCAACTGGTGCACAGCAGCAGTAAGACGGACACCAGAAGGAGAGCGGCTACGGCGCTGAGGGCGGCCAGCGGGGCGATCTGGGCGCCGTTGCTAGCCTCGCTGACCACCCACGCCGCCGCCCGGCCCCCCTCGAGGGCCACCTCGGGCCCCCACCACACGGCGCTCCGCAAGGGGGCCATCGTGCATCACACCAGGACAGGAGAGCGCATTGGACAGGCGCCAGCTGGAAAACAAAAAAGACACGTTGACTATGTTTTTCCTTGCAATTGGAATGCGTTTCAATTAAGTGGTGACATCCATAATGCCTTCATGTCATCCAGAAGCCCTTCGTCTCACCTTGGATAAAAATTGATTCGGTTGATTCGCTGCATTGAAAGCAACGTGCACCTGGCATTGACCTGCCTAAGACAGATTCACACACGCTGGGAGCCATCTTGTGGCCTGACCCCATGAAGGCCATTTGGTTGGTTGGTTGGGGGGGGGGGGGGGGTGGACAGAACAGAACAACAGCGCCAAACATCACTCGCACGTGTCGGACTGGCGGTGGGGAACATTTGTTGCCATGGCAACAGCGCCCGGGCAGCAGGTCGGATGATTTTGCCGTGACAAATGCATGGAGCTGTTCTTGCTGCAAACCAGGAAACCAGATAACTATCATTTCATCACTTATGGATAGAAGTTAAAAAACAAAAAACAAAACCTGGCCATTAATAAATCAATTCTGCAAGTGAGCGCCTGGTCCAGACCCCCCGTTGGGTGATTAATTATTCATCCATGTGATACATATTGGGAAAACGTTTTTTTTTTGTCCCTTTATGGACCGTAAAACACCACTTAGATCAGAGGTCCCCAACCCCCGGGCCGCGGACCGGTACCGGTCCGTGGCTCATTTGGCACCGGGCCGCGCAGAAAGAATAAATCATTGACATAATTTCCGTTTTATTTATTATCTGAGTCAGAACGATGTTTTATTTTGAAAAATGACCAGATTACATCCGTCTGTGACTTACTCTTGACGTATTTTCTCTTATTTTGAAGACACGTTTAAACATTACCATGGTGACCATAGAGCATTACGGGGCAGAGACATTACATAATGTTGTTGTTGGCGCGATGTTACCAGGACTCTGCTAATAAAGTTGTATAAAAAAATACACAATGGATTCACGTTTATTATTATATTTTAAAGAAAGAAAAAAAATAGTTTCCATGGCTGTCGTATCATTTTATTTTGTTGTATTCCGCCAGACTCTCCAAAATGGCGGTCAAACGAGAGTATAAATTCCGCATTTTTACATTTAAAAAAGAGGACAATGGTCAAATTTTGAGACTAGAAAATGATGCACATGCCCCAAGCGACCCTCACGTCACGCAAAAACACGTCCGAATTGAGCTCCTTTGCAGGCAGGGCGTGTCTTGCCTAGCAAAGGAAATACAAAAGCGAAGTACAGTGTGACATGTTCCTCTTTTTTTTCTTTTACTTTGAACTTGATCCAAATTTAGTCGCCGTTTGCTCTCACGTGCTTCACTTTCACTTCAGTGCGTCATAAAGCAAAAGGAGGACATGTAAACGCATTCATACTGTCAAACAATGGAGAAGCAAAAGCAAAAAAAAAAAAAAAAATGTTGAGTCAACTTTGTGACAAATACAAACGGATTTGAATGCATTTTGAAATCAAGTACAGTGATTCCTTGGCTTATGAACTTAATTGGTTCCCGGAAAGTGGGCGTAAGGTTAAGAAGTGTGTATTCCAAACCTTAATTTTCCATAGGAAACCATTAAAAGGAGAATAATCAGTTCCCAGGTCCCCATGAAACATAATTTTCAACTAAATAAGCTTTAAAACTACACAAAGTATACCTTATTTTGTATAATAAATGTGATATTGTATTGTTATTAACGAAATAAACTGTTCTGTATAATAAAGTCGTTTTATTTACTTTTGTGATGGTCGTTGGTGGCGTGATGGAATGGATAGCTTTTTGCATCAAGTGTCTCAAGGAGCTCTGGGTTGTACATCAACAGATGCAGGCAGACACACGAGAACCTTCATGAATAGGTTGTGGAGCTTGTCGATTATTTCAATTCAATATCAATAAAATGTCAAAAATAAAACCAAAAAAAGTGACCATATCTCCGAAAAGGTGGCGCCACCAAATGGAACAATGAGACAGAATTAGGCGACCGTGGCGAAGAAAAGAAGCTTAGAAAACAAAGCACGCAAATCTCCATGACGACAAATCATCATCATCATCAGACACACGCGAGGGAGGTTGCTAGGGGGGGTCGGGGGGGGAGGGGCTGGCATCCTCATCCTCACATGCCGCCCGGCATCCTAATCTGTGGCCGTATTGTGTCGCGTCCCCCGTGAATGGCCGTTTGTCCCTCCCTTGGCGGTGAAGGAACGCTGCTTTTGGCGCCAAGTTCCACTGCGGGCGGAACAGATCGCAGCCTTTCGGCTGTTATCAGTGGGGCTTATTTTCATCAAACATCGGTGTCGGAAATGTTCGATCGGACACCGTGGACAAAGATTCGAACCCAGAAAGATCGTCTTTACTGCCGGCAGGAGACGCAGCTATTCAGGACAGACGGCTGAATTCTGCAGCCCTCTGCCAAGCTATTTATTGAGAGTAGATGCAAATTGAAGTGATACATTATTAAAACATACTTTTCTTGATTAGAATAGATAGCTAATGCAATACGGTTCTCCGGTTGCAGCTGTGTGATGGAATTAAGGAGGTGAGCGTTAGGCAAAGTTTTGTAGCCCGTAATAACGTTGCTCGGATTACCCCGCAATACTGCGCGCCGTGGTTTTTATAGGCTTAGCGTTTAGCGGCTAGCATAGATTTTGGCAGGGGCGTTAGCTGAAACGGGGGATCGTCGCAAGACAGGCTTTCAAAGGAATTGTTAGCACGAGCTATGTCGAAAATGTTTGGTAGCTAGCATTTTTTGTATTTTTATAGAAGCTTCGGATGCAGATACGTTGATCAATTTGCTGCTCATTAAAATTAATCTCCTTCACTGTGAACTCATTTTGATGAGCTTGTCGGTCAATGGAAAGCTAGCTACATGCTAACAAGTGAAATGAAGGCACAGGAAATGAGCCGCGTGTTCCCATTTTAGTGACTCGCCTTCAAAGTCACGTCGCCTCATTTTGTAATGTGGCACTCTGACCTATTTGTGGACCCCCCCCCCCCCCCAATTCGCTTGGACCTGCTAATCCTCCAGCGACCCAGAAAGTTCCTTCTCGAGCAGGTGGCAATGTGGGCTGGATGATGAGCCGCACGACAATGGAGGCAGCAGGGCTTTAGCATCCCTCACTGCATTATTCAAAGCCTCCAGAGGAGAGGAACAAGCGGTGAAGAACCAGTTTTAGACTGAACTAGTTCAAAAGTGAAGTTTTGGCTAGCTGTTGGGGGGGTGACATTTTGGATCTCTTTCCATTTTAAACCCAACATGGTTAGAATAAAGGGCACCGTGCGCACTACCCTGATGGTGGCCTTTTCACCCTAAAATTTGAGACGGTCAAAGTATCTTTTTCTGCAAGAATTTGGGTTTGATCTTTTAATGGATGATTTTTACACAGTTACAATACAAGGCGACGCTGCGGCGTGAGCCGAAATTTGTGCTGTCATCAGGTGACAATCTCATGACCTGCCTTAAAAAGAACACCGGTTTGGCAGCGCGTATGGAAATACTCGGCATACCGTCAACAGTCGACATTCCCGAGATGTCTGGGCTTCATCCACATTTCATGGCACCGCCAGGTCCTCAAAGACTCCTTTTTTCGTGCATTTTCCTTCGCAAGAATTCTTACGGTCCGCTGGCGTTCGGTCGTGGCGAAAGAGCCGCTGTGATTGACGGCACTGCAGAGTCGGCGCAAGCGGGCGACGAGGCGGAACGCGCTCGCTGGTGCTGATGCAGCACTTGACATTCGTCGCTGCAGACATGCCGCGGTGCTCCCGAGAGGAAGAGGTTGGGGAGTTCAGTTGTTTTTAACATCTTAGGTATTAAACAGAGAGTCTCAGAGTCAAGAACCATCCATCCATCCATCTTCCGCAACTTATCCGGGGTCAGGTCGCGGGGGCAGCAGTTTCAGTAGGGAAGTCCAGACTCCTCTCCCCAGCCACTTCTTCCAGCTCTTCCTGACGGATCCCGAGGCGTTCCCAGGCCAGCTGGATGACATTGTCTCTCCAACATGTCCTGGGTCGTCCCCATGGTCTTCTGCCAGTGGGGTTTGCCCGGAACACCTCACCAGGGAGGCGTGCGGGAGGCATCCTAATCAAATGCCCGAGCCACCTCATCTGCCTCCTCTCAATGTGGAGGAAAAGCGGCTCTTTACGAGCGATGTGACATTATTTTGGTGAGTGTTTTGGACATTTGTTGTCATGAAATTAATCCAATTGTCGAGCAAAGAGCTTTTAGGGAGAAGGCTAGCAGTACATTATCATTTCTTTGTTGGGCAATTCATCCTCCGAGACAGGAAGCCACGCTTTGCTCTCCGTGTCGTGGTGACTCGAGTCGCAGTAGAGGGACTGGTGATTTCCCACCAGAGCCTCCCAGAAGCAATCTCTCCTAATCGCATCCGGCATGTTTTCTCGCCGCAAACACACAGCGCAAATACGAAGCAAAGACTAGATGCTCGGAGCTATTGCGCAGGCAGGAATGCGGCCAGTGTACATCAGGACAAACGAGGCTGCTTTTAAACGCGTTGCGGTGGGAAGCAAACGACTCGTTTGATGTGGTTTTTGAGGTGTTAGCTCAGCGCGCGTCAACCCTGCAATCAGCGTGGCTAATGGTGAACACGCGAGGTCAGCTAGCTTCCCTTTTACGGCCGCGTACGCTTCCTGATGGGAGCGATGTTTGCTGCGGTTGCGAGTTCTCCTGCAAATGGGATACGGCAGCGCTTGCCAAGTGCCCCGCGTCACAAAAGACCAATCAATTCTTAGAAGGTCAGCAGCCCCGGCGCTGAATATCAATATACGTACTCGTTTTACGATTACAACCGCCCTCTTTGCCTTTTCATTTTCCTCATCGGTCACTCGTGTGGTCACGTCCTCTCGTTCTGGTTGTCGGATTCACTGCTTTTTGTGCATAACGGACTAGTTGATGTGCAACTTTAGGGTGATGAAAGTAAGGCTGCAGTCATGGAATATTTTTCAAATTAATTATTCTACCAATAATTCACAAATTATATATGCGATCAATTAAAAAGCAATTTTGCATTATTAACCCATTCGCTGCCATTCCTGAATGTATTTGGGAATTGAAAAGTGTGACGTGGAACGCCATTCCCGAATTTGCTCAGGTTTTTGGGTTTTCTTGCGGGGGGTGCTGATAAAGCGCTGGTCAGACATCTGGCAATGTTTTTCCCTTCCACGAGGGGTCAGTATTTGCCTATTGTTCATGTTAGCGCTTTGTTACAGCTTCAGCTGTTGTTAAAGCGCTATATAAATCAATATTTATGTATTGTATTCAGATAACTACAGACCCATATAACTTAGGAATTAACTTAATAATACTGTAGATAGTGCAAGTATCAAGAAATGCATATTGATATACGTTGCATCAACCCATATTTACAGTACAAGTGTCCAGTGTTTTGAGCCTCCGTTTAGTTTCTAATCACGTCTAGTCAGCAGACTTAAGGTGGCGTGAAGGTGTGTCGAGGTGGATGAGCTCGGAGAAGCAAGTAGGAGCGAGGCCGTTGAAAGATTTGTAAGTCAATGAGATCTTGAAAAGAACTCTAAAATGTATGTGGAGCCAGTGAAGTAATACCAGAGGAGTGAACAACCTTGAAAGGCTACAAATTGAGTAAATGCAGGCACACGGTATACACATTTGCCAAACCAAAACCTTCCTTCTCAAGAACATTCTTGGAAACCGTCTAATATGCAACAGCTGCAGCAATAACTAATCATCGAGTTCCATCCCAGCATGGTAGGGAGTCCCATCAGCTGCCCTCCTTCTTCTGCACCGATCATGCGCTGTGAGATGTGGACGAGTTGAGGATCTTATATCGAGAGATGTGTGTATACCCCAGGGCTCAGGAACCTATGGCTCGCGAGCTATATATGGCTCTTTTGATGATTGCATCTGGATCGCCGATCATATGAAATACATATTCGTGCTTTTTCGCTGTTTATTTCCTGTTTGGGCCGCAGTTGGCGGAAAGCGCAATTTTGATTGGATGATACCGGCTGTTGTTGAAACAGGTAAACGCCCCTTTTAAATAATCCAGACGAGTAAAAAAATATATATATACACTTCAGGTTGAATAAACCGAAGGATTCGCCATTGTGGAGAGAAACGGTTCTGATTCTAATTTGCAATGAAACAATACTATCGATGAAACAGTCAAAAATGTCAGTGGCACTTCGACATTTTGTTGAAAAGTGGCCATACGCGTGTCTCACTTCAAAACATTTCTAAATATTTTACTTTTATGGCTCTCTTCGTCAAAAAGTTACCCGACCCCTGCTATACCTTATTTGAAATTGCATTCAAAACAATAGCCAAACACACTCCACACTCTCCGGGGGGGCTGGTGACACATTCCCGGCTTGTCAAGGGGTAAAACGCGGGGCTTCGTACTGATACTAGTGCAAGTAGGTATACCAAATAAAAGTGTCCCGTGTGAGTGACAGGTTCCCCACCCACAACCCTGGTCAAAATGTCAACACAAGCACGGTTGGGAGCGACTGAAGATGCGTTCAATGTCACTGTTATTTTCATAATGAGGAACCCAGCAACAAGTCACCATTGAATGATCGGTATTTTTACCATAACTCGCATAACATTATTACGCACAAATCAACATGCCATTAAGGGAATAAAATTGAACCCGAAGTGGTTGTTACCTCGCGAGGGTCTTCTACGCAGAAGCTTCCCGCCGTCGGAATGCGTCGTATCGCTCCGTTAAACGTTTCCCCCGTGGTCGTCGTGTCGCGTCCCGGCGTAAGATGGAGGCGTTGTCGAAATGGGGATGCGACTGTGTCTCTGGCGGTGTTCAAAGTGCGTCCATTTCTCCATCCAGAGGAAGTGAAAAGCAAAAGCCGTCGGTATCGTTGCCGATGATTTGGCCGAATGAGCCCCACCGTTGCCCCGCCAGCAACGCGCTGCCTCAGCCGGGAGCCAAGCAGCCAATCAACGAGGATATTGCTACCCCCCCCCCCAATGGATTGTGGGTAATGTAGTCTTACCACGAAGAAATGGGAACACGTTAAGCATTCATCAAGTAACTATTTAATCACACGGTCGACAAATATTAAAAGTTATGTTAAACTGGCTGTTGAAATAACAAAATAAGCTAATGAAGCTATAAATAACCAATTGTTAAACAAAAACAAAAATGTACAAGAAAAAAAGGTACACTAATCATCACGTTATAGTTTCTCTTTTTAAGTAGAAATATTCATATTTTTTACCAAATTATAAATAATCAACCATTACAGAGATTTATTAAGGCAATTACAACATGCTAAATATGTAATGTGTGTAAAATGTGTATTGATGTTAATAGATCCATTGTTTTTATTTAATTACTGTACTTCTATTTGTTCCGTCAACTAACTAATTATTTAAGAAAGGGACTTCTGCATTTTCTGGGACGCTTCTCCGAATCTGAAGCCATTGTTTTGATTCGTGAGCAAGGCAAGCAAGTGTTTTGGGTATTTTAGATGCTATCAAACGTTTTTCTGATGTCAGTTAGGAAACAAAAAATGGTGTCGGTTGTCCTTTAAGTAAAACACACTTCCGACTCTCGCCTGTGAATGGAACTGCATACTTGCCGAACAACGTATTCTATTCCCGTTGTAACGGAAACAATCCTCCATCCACTAATGGAATGTCCGCACTTTGAGCATATGTCTTGAAAGAAATAGTGGGGGTTTCCCTGTAGTTAAGTCCACTTTGAGTTCATGGGGCTATTGACAAGTCATAATACGTTTTTATTTGCTTCTCTATAACCGTTTTTTGAAACAGCACATGATATGTGTTGTTATCGTGCCTCCGGCCGGCCTCCTTCCTGAAACAAATGTGACCGCCGCCGACTGTGACAGTTGGACAGTGGAGCCAAATGGCGGCTAAATTTAGATGGAGACTCCAGCATTTCCTTAACACACACACACACACAAAGTCCTGTCGATGATTATTTGAGTCATTTTTACGTCTCCGACTGTAAGAAAGGGGCGACAGCGTAGCACAATAAATCTTCAAGTGGAGGGGGGGGGGGGTGACCTAAAAGAATGGACTGGCTATTTTTTGCATGCAGCAATTCCCCCTCTGTCACAACACAAGTATTATCTTTGCAACATACAGAATACTGTATTGTCTCCACGAATGAGACCACCCCACCCAAAATTCTGTCATGTGCGTGGAAGAACATTTTTGCATCTGCTTGATGTGAAATCAGGCGTGTGTGTTCATCGTAGCATGCATACAAACCAATGTAGAAGCTATGTGCGGGTTTATTCAAGTGTTTTTTTTCCTTCTTAATTCCTCATTATTGAACAAATTACACGTTCTCCCCGTGCCTGTGTGAGGTTTCTGCAACTATTGCAGTTTTCTCCCAATATGCACGGCAGGTGAATGGAACACTCTAAAATGAGTGTGAATGACTGTTCGGCTATCCGTGTCGCTTTGAATAGCTCGCAAGCAGTTCAAGGTGTACCTCACCAAATTCCCAAAGACAGCTGGGATAGACATCAGCATGCCCACGAACCTTGTGGGGAGGAGCAGATTAGGAAATGGATGGATGGAAGGACAAATAATGTAGGACATCCTAAATGAAAATATATTTACATTTTTAATGTGAAATACTTAAATCAAGAAATGATTCACAATGAGCAAATTAATAACATTCCAATACATACATTTTCATCGATCAATTTGGAGAAAAAAAGCAGAGAAAGCACACAAGCCCCTCATTATAGTATAGAGTATATTATAGATTAGATTAGATGAGCCTGTATTTGTTTTACAGTGGAGAAATTTACATTTCACAGCAGCAGAAACAAAATACAGGAGCTGCTGTAAAGGCAGCCACGCTTGTGGTAAAAAAAAAGTTAAAAAAAAAAAAGCAAAATAACTAATAATGTGACACAACACAAATGACACAGTCTTTAATTTTATTATTCATTTATTATAATAATAGTAATAATAATACATTTCATTTATAAGCACCTTTTAAAAGTCTTGATAGTTATGAATAAAAATAAGAGCAAACATAATTTATTGATTTGTGTCTTTTTCCATTTTGTGTGCGCCGTTTTACTCTATCGTTGTTTATAGTGACTTTTTAAAAAGCCATAATCTTTTATAATTAGTTATTTGAATTCAAGATGGCCCTGCAAAAGGAGCTAGCTTTACAGCAGCTCCTATATTTTCTTCTGCTACTTCTTCCTTTCATAACTTCGCTGCCGTGAATTAGGAATGTATCCATTGTGACACTAACAAAGGCTTTATTTATTTTCTGATTCTACTTCCCCGTTGTGGGACTACACAGGTCGTTTGGCGGCCTCTAGTGGCCACTTGTGACTATCGCCCTGCTCGTCCCCGGCGGGTCTGCTGGAAACAAACATGGCGGCCCCCAGTAGAGCTCCAGTGGTGCTGAAGGCAGTGAAGAAAATCGCCGTCCAATTTTGCCCTTTCGAGGCTAACGTGCGCTCGACGAGGTCAGGCGCCCGCGGGCGGATGTGGGGCGCTTACGCCGTGCTCGATTTCCGCAAATGACGTGAAGAAAAACGCGGATAACCGCGTTAGCGTGTAGCCAATTAGCCTCCTCCTTACATGAACGTCAATAGTGTCCGTCAATTATTTTATATACATATAAAATGGCAGTGCTGTTGGGTTTAATCCCTTTAGCCGTGTTATCCGGTTGAATACGTGCTAACTTTGCGCGTCGTTCAATTTTGACCAATGCTACAGATATATGAATAAAAATCGGATTGTGTCTCGGTCGCCTCCTGCAGGGAATTTCTGTTGATGGTGGGCTCGGAGAGGGTCAGATCGACCAATTTAAACTGCGAGGTCATCACCGTGGTGAAACACGACAAGTCGGAACCTATTGTGGATGTCACTTATGGTAAGTGTGTGTGTGTGTGTGTGTGTGTGTGTGTGTGTGTGTGTGTGTGTGTGTGTGTGTGTGTGTGTGTGTGTGTGTGTCAATCATTTTCATTGACAAATAAGTGACAGCCGTCTGTAACATGAGCGGAATTAGCTGCAAAAGTGGAAATGCTAACAGGTTGGTACGCTGAACCCTCTTGATACAAAAAAAGAAAATCTAATTTCACATTAAAATGAAAGCAAAGCACAATCTTGGTCAAAGTGAAACTCATAATGTCACTTTGACATAGTTTGTTGGGTCAGTGATGCCACAAGATGGCGGCATAACGACATTAATGTATAATTGAGGGATGGTTCATGAAATACACTGCTTGACACATGCTCGAAAATCATTTTTAAAATGTATTTGAGAAAAAAAAACAGTTTAAATAAGACTTCCTAAAGATTCAGCGCCAGTCTTAAAAAGTAAAATATAGCTTTAATATGCGGTGGAATCTTTGTCAAATACGCTCAGTAGAAATTTACAAATGATGGACACAACTTGTCCGAAGGTGTCGGTTGTTCTTTAAAGGACAACCGACACCTTCGGACAAGTTTTTTTTGTTTCCTAACTGACATCAATCAGAAAAACGTTTGATAGCATCTAAAATATCCAAAACAGGCAGTATGATATTTTTAGTCAAATGCAAAACAGCAATAAAAATGAGTTCAAGTGTCCCAAAACTACTTCAAAATGACCTCGGAGATGGTGAGTTTCCGAAGGTCCCGCCCCCTTTTTCGTGACGTCACGCCATGACGTCTTTGCCTTGCTCGAGAATCAAAACAATGGCTTCAGATTCGGAGAAGATGCTTTCTTGTTACTCATCCACTTATGAATAGGATTCAAATAGTTCTGAAGAGGAAAGCATAAATGTTTGCAATCCATTAAAGGAGTCCTCCCATATCAATTTGAGCCGTCAATGACATCAATGTAGCGCCCAGAAAATGCACAAGATGGCGCCCAAGCTCCGTTGGAAATGGGCTGATTTGTCTGCTGGGGATTTGTGTCAACTAGTATCAAATAGTAGTCTTGGTGCAACACACAAGGATTCACCTTGGCGTTATTTCTGTGTTTTCCTTCTAATTTCGCCATCAACACGAAGTTTTCAGACCAAACAAAGTACCGCAAAATGCTTTTTGTGTCGCTTTCTCGGTCAGGGGCGTTCCTGACGTGACGTCACGTCAGGCATCGTCATCAACTCAAAAACAAGACTTCCTGAATATTCAGCGCGAGTCTTAAAAGGTAAACTAGAACTCTATGCGGTGAAATCTTTGTAAAATGCGCTCAGTAGAAGTCATTTCAAGTCATTTTACAAATTATGGACACAACTTATTCGGAGGTGTCGGTTGTCCTTTAAATATAACTGAACTGCAACCATACATCTTATCTCTTTTTTTTGATGAGACATTTATATTAGATTTCATGTTTTTGGATGGTTTATTTTTGGTTTGATTTATTGATTCTCGGTGGCATTATTTCTAGTTAGTTTTAAAAGTCCCGACAAGCTGCTTGCGTTGAACTATGCTTCCACTTCTTGCAATTGATCATTTTTGCGAGTGAAAACACATGCATGTATGTATGCCATAGGTCAAGAGCAGTTCTCCCTTCTATTGTGTGCGCACCGCTTGACGTTTACTCACACTTAACTTTGTCCGGCAATTGTGTCATTGTCCTGACGAACTCCTCCCCGCTTGTTGTTTTTCTCCTCAGTGGACGGCGAGAACTTGCTGATGAAGGGCGCCAACCTGACAAGCAAAGAGATGCTCAGCGCTTTCCAGACCCGATGTTTCGCCAAAGATCCGCAAACCAAGGCTGCAGCAAAATAACAATCCACATACTCGGTCATAAGTGGATATTTATAATCATGTATTTTTCATGATCAAATATAACCTATAAAGTCTAAAATAAACAAAATGAATGCTGAGCAGACTGTTTTGCTTTGTTTTCCCCTCCCCGAAAGGTCAATCCAAAAATGGTCATGTTGCATCATGTTTATTTTCCAAACATTTCGGGAGGACATTTTGCAAGCAGTGACCCTTAATACTCAACGGGTTTTTTTGTTTGTTTTTCTGGGTTTTGAACCACCACGACCATCACAAAGGTAAATTAAATGACTTTATTATCCAGTACAGTTTATTTCTTTCATTATAATAACAAAGCACATTTATTATACATACAATAAGGTATATTTTGTGTAGTTTTAGGCTTAGAAAATTATGTATTATGGGGACCTGGGAACGGATTATTCTCATTTTAATGGTTTCCTATGGGAAATACATTTTTGGGATACACACTTTTCGCCTTCCACACTGTCTGGGACCCAATTAAGTTCGTAAGCCAAGGTATCTCTGTATGTCCTGTTTTCAGCGGGGCAAAGATGCTAGTTGGATGACTGGTTAGCACGTCTCGAACGGTGCAGAGATCTAAGGTTCATGTTCTCCCTGTGCCTGCGTGGGTTTTCTCCGGGTGCTTTGGTTTCCTTCCACATTCCAAATACATGCACGGCATAGTTGTTTGTCTATCGGTGACCTGCGATTGGCTGGCAAACAGTTCAGGGTGTACTCCGCCTACTGCCCAAACACACCTGTGATTGGTCATTTGGATAACGGCAGGATGTTCTGAGCAATTAATCCCAAAAAATAAAGTCCAATGTGTGTGTTTAATTATCATGATAAAACCGCGTGCTCATAAATGACAAGAAAACATGACTTATTTTTAAAGTTTAACATGACGTCTACAGAGTTCCTAACGCGTCTCATTGGACACCTCCGTTATTCCTTTATGTGGAATATTTTAATTGGTTTTCACAGAAATGGTGTGCTTTTATTCACAATCATTAAAAAGGGCGGTCAGCACTGCCTGCAAAAATGTATTTTTTTTTAAGATTACATGGAAAAAGTGGTTTATTTTGTGATAAATCTTTTTGTATTAATTTCAAAATATAATTCAACGTTGTAACTTCCATGTTAGAAATAAATCCTTAATTGCCTTTTATTACGATTTTAGGCCATAGGGTACATTTTCTCGAAAAACAGAAACCTGTAGTAATTTATGGTGTTTGGATAATCTTATATTCCCCAAATTGAAGCAAACCATTTTTCTATCTTTGTTTGCCCTTGCAGTTTTTTGTCCTTTGTATTCATATCGTATTATTTATTGGCCGTTTTTCGTGACTTATCCATTTTTATACATTGTATTACGACAATGTTTGTATCTTTTGGACTTTGGAATTGTCTATAAAATTGAACACTCTAGTCAAAACACACTTTTAGGACATTACTTTTGTAAAATATGTCAAAAGTGAAACTTACCACGAATTTCCAATAAAGTTAAATCGACTATCTAGCAATGTTAGCCAAAACATGCTAGTAGCAACCCGGTGAAGCAGGGAGGGGCGGGCTTTCTCTCCCGTCTCATTTCTATGACGCGTCACACTCCGATTGGGCGTTCATCCTTCATAAATACTGAGAGCGTTTATGGTACTGTCAGATTTTGGGAGTTTACACACAAAATTCGGGATATCACCAGAAACCAAAACATTTGCAACAATGGTTGAGAAGTTTGTCGGGACCTGGAAGATGATTTCCAGCGAGAACTTTGACGACTATATGAAAGCAATTGGTAAGATATTATTATTATTATTATTATTATTATTATTATTATTGAAATCATTGTTATTAGTGAAGTATACAAAACACACAAGGAATTTGACTTCCGGTCGTGTTAGCCACACCATTATTATCATTGTATTTATTATTGTAATTAAAATAATTATTGTTATTTACTCCGAATTTTGGAACGGTTAGCAAAATCCTCTTTGCAATATTGTTTTGACGTCGGCGTACCTGCTCTTTCTTTTCTCCTCACAAATGGGACGTCGTTGATTTGCAGGCGTCGGATTCGCCATCCGTCAAGTGGGCAACCGCACCAAACCCAACTTGATCTTGACGGTGGACGATCAAGGCACCGTGAGCATGAAGACGCAGAGTACGTTCAAGACTTCTGAGATCAAATTCAAACTCAACGAGCCGTTCGAGGAGACCACGGCTGACGACAGGAAGACGCGGGTTCGAACCCCACATTTGCTTTCTCTTGTTCTTCTCGAGTGGATGCATGCATGCACATTCGCGTCCACTTATCACCAGTGTTTCTCTTTCTGTGCGCGTACGCGTGTTTAGACCGTCATTAGTTTGGAAAACGGCAAACTCGTGCAGAAGCAGAGCTGGGACGGCAAAGAGACGAGCATCGAGAGAGAAGTAACCGATGGCAAATTAATAGCGGTGAGCAGTTCACACGGCACGTTAAAGTATTTGATTTATCGTGGAGAATACTTGTTTATTGTAATGCTTCACATATTTAATGCCAACGCATAAAAAATAGCATAATACTAAGGAGATGATGAATACACAAAACATTAAAATATGTATGTTGGAAATTGACAACTAAACACACTTTATGCAAAGAAAATATTTTTGTTCTGATTGTTGAAGACTAAAACATGTTATCTTAAAAATGATCTTGCAAACATAAGAAATTAACCAAATACAGAAGGAATGCATTTTATGCATCTTCAAAATACACTCACATCATTTTGTTTCAGTTTATTGTTTAAATTTTAACGCGGTAAAAATCCATTTTGTCAAAGTAGAAATTAAGGATGTACAATAAAAATAAAAATAAAAAATGAACATGCTTGAAACCTGAGGATCAGTGGATGAATGAAAAAATAAGACATTTTAATATGACAACAATACCTCTGCCACAGTTACATTTTATTATTTGTTAATATACATTTGAAACGATGAAATAGCTAGAACTTTAAGTGTGCAATATATATTTATATTATTTTTCATATTTATGCGATAACATTTTCCTTTGGAGTTCATCAGTACGGTATAGGCTTCCATAAAAAAACATATTTATAAAAATGTAACATTTTTGCAGACATTAAACCAAAAAAATCTACAATATTTGTAATATGTAACGATTGTAACCAGTCGGGTTCATCGTGTATTTGTTGCTGCAGAGGTGCATCATGGGAGACGTTGTCGCAGTGAGGACATACGTGAGGGAAGCATGATGACGTGTCGCCGCTGCCTCGCCGGACCTCCGACAGGCTCAGTTTCATGAGCGTCATTTTCTTTTGTTTTATTTTTTTTGCCTCCAAATTATGAACTTTTTGCTAAATCCAATAAAGCTCATTTGTCAAAGCGTCATTTTCATTCGTGATAACAATCAAGCCGACTGGAGCCAAAATGGCTTCCTGCCTTAGATTTGTTTCGCTTCAATGCTAAACACTTCAAAAAGGTCACATGGTTTGATGTATGATTCCTTCTGGCTGCAAGAATGTCCACGAGAGAGGGTCACGCAGGGACCTCAGTGAGAAAATGTCTTTCTTTTTTTTTTTTACATCCAGAAGGTCACACATTTCCCACTCAAACATATTTTGTGTGTCTCCATTTCACCCTTTTCAGGGACAACGATTACTACAGCGGGCGGTTTATCGTGTTATCCGGTTGCACGTTATCATTATTACTGCATGAAATGATTAACACAAAATAAAATTGCAATTTGGTTATTTGCATACATGGATTATTCCCACGAGCACACACCACGACACTAACGTGAAATCCAATAGAGTATGAAGATATACGAACCTATGATGTTGCTTATTCACTCCATCCTGTTCGAAAATCGATGTGAATCGAAAACTGAAACATTTCTCATGATAATCAATGTATGTTTTTGTTTTAATCGTGATTAAACAATACAAACACACATGCTCACAGTGGGACGCTACACAGGTATAAAGCGTCGGTCACAATAAGACGAGACACGGAAGTGACGTATGGGAAATGTGGTGCATTCAGGTGCGCTCAGTTTAGTCAAGAACTGATTTTCGGTTCTAAATCGAGGCATAAAAAAACAACTTTTGATCGAAAAACAAATTAACCGAGTTTGACTGTAGTATGAATTTAAAATGATGCGTGGTAATGGCATGACCACCAAATAAAATGTGATATAATTCGTGCGTTTGCTCTCCATCGTAAAATAAAACAACAAAAACTCAGAATTGGATCTACATACAGTGATACCTTTGCTTACGAACTTAATTGGCTCCCAGACAGTGTGTAAGGTGAAAAGTGTGCATCCCAAAAAATAATTTCCCATAGGAAACCATTAAAATGAGAATAATCCGTTCCCAGTTCCCCATACAACATACTTTTCTACTTTCTAAGCCTTAACACTACACAACATATACCTTATTTTATGTATAGAAATAGAGAACGGGCTCGTTCGCGAACGACATATTCACTCATTGTGGCAGCTCCGTGTGTATCCTGAAAAATAGTTCGTATGCCAAGGTAAAATGTTCATAAATTTAACGTTTGTAAACCGAAAAGTTCGTAAGCCAAGGTATCACTGTACTGTCTATTTAATGTCATGAATGAAAGAGTTAAAGTAGTACAGATTTAGTATACGCATCATAAACGATCCCTGATGATTTCTGGGCAAGTCTCCGTGTTACAACCAACATTTGAAAAGTTCACATCTGCTGAGTGTTGACTCGCAGGTCCAGCGGGAGACAGAGACGAGACCTCCTCCCGTTGTTTAGGAATGATTGACCGCCGACAACACGGCGGGAAAGCGTTCAAGAAATAACGCTGATACAGCAGCGCGGGCACACCTCATGTTTTGGCTGCTGTTTTTCTTCCCACATTTCAACCTTTTATCGCTAGTCCGAAAAAGGGAGGGAAGTTTCTGGGAAGTTTCGCCGCCCAAACAGGGAAGCCTCACAGGAAGCGGCTTGATAGCGAGAAGGCCGCCGTCGGAGTTCTCGGACGGTTGCAGCTGCTTCGTGTTTTTGCTGTCAACATAACCTGACTTGGCGCTGGTCCATGCCAGGGCTTTCCAAACCTTTTGAAAGGGGGGCACATTTGGCAATAAACTGTACTGTACTGTACAATAAAGTGGTTCTATTGACCTTTGTGATGGTCGTTGATGGCTTGATGGAATGGATAGTTTTTTGCATCAAGTATCTCAAAGAGCGTTGGGTTGTACATCTTAGAAGACAACAGACACTAGAAACTTCATCAATCGCTGGTTCCCTTGCTTGTATGTTCTCTTCAAATTGTACAGATGGGTTATTTGTGGAGCCTGATTGATGGGATATTTTAACCTTGCAGTCTACACTCTGCTGTTGAACTACCAATAAAGTTGAAACAAGTCCAAATTTCACTGTTTTCTATCCATTTTCTCACCATTTCACTTTTTTTTTGTTTCAAGCTCTGTCTCACCCTTTCGTGTGTGTGTGTGTGTTTGTATGACTAGTCTTGCGAGGACCACTAACATTTTATACCATACGTAGTGAGGACATTTTTGAAAAGTGAGGACCTTTTGGCCGGTCCTCACAAGTTTTTCATTGTAAAGGCTTCTAGAGGGGTCTATACATGCATCAGTTAAAGTTACAGAAAGGTTCTCACAAATTAACCCAAAATGATTTTTTTTGTGTGTATTTTAATTTCATTTGGATACACACACACTTTTTACTCACTGTGTGTTTATGTGTGTGCGTGTGTGTGTGTGTGTGTGTGTGTTGTTTTCGTTTTAAAGGCTCTGTGTCACGACCTCGGAAGAAACATCTGGAAAGTTTCATTTGACTGGGAGCGTGGACGCCCTTCCTCCACTTGTCCTTAAGTTCACACGAGAATTTGAACGACATGTTGGAGTACAACGCCACGCTAAAAACATCTAAAAACTTGAAAGAAAACGAATGAGTCAATAACATTGAATAGAACAAATAAATAAAACAACACAAATAGGGCTGAAACTACCAGTAAGACTTTAGTTTTCTGACGAAGCTTCTTGGATAAGAAGCAAAACGTCCGACAGTTTCAAAGAAGTTCAGATGACGGCTGAAGAAAGCTTTTCATCGAAAGTGTTTGCTGTTTTAAAGCGCAGCTGTGCACGGCCGCCATCCAGCTGGACAACGTCCTGCTGATTTTCACACGGGCGTCGTCTCAGTCCTGCGTTCTTGACGCTGAAGGGCGATTGGTCAGATTGAAGAGTTTTTCCAAAGACGTGTTTGAAAGAGCAAACCGTTGCTCATCTTGTGTCGTCATGGTTTCTCGGGCAGCTCTGCGATGTCATCAAGCCAAAAAGTCTGGATGAGGTGGACCGTCCTGAAGGCCTATTGTTTGTTTGCTCTTAGCGTAGCGAGGTCAAGGCCGCAGAGTTGTCTGTCTGTAGCGGGACAGTCTGCTTTGTTTATCCGGACGTGAGGACGACAGCATGGGAAGGGGGGACGGGGGACGATCTGAAGTTTCACCTTCCAAATCGAGACGGAGGGAGCTCACGCCATCCTTGGACAGGAAACTGCTTGCTATCTGTCTATACGTCCATCCGTCTGTCTCGTTATGTCCCGTCTCGTCTGTCGATTTAATTTACTTACGTCGTTATTCATGTATTTGTTTGTTCATATATATTTGTAGTTATTTATTTACATTTTTTTATTTATCTATTAATTTATTTGTTTGTTAATCCATCTATTGATTTAATTAATTCATTCATTTGTTTATGTTTGTATTTATTTATTTATCTATTTATGTAGTTATTTATTTACATAGTTACCTGTTTATTTATCCATGAATTTGTTTGTTTGCTTATCTATATATATCATAACTGCATTAAAAGAAGAAGTTGATTTTACCTGTTTTCTGACTTTGGTCATGTGACATTCACAAGGTGAGCTGTGATTGGTCAATATCTGAGCAACATTTTTAGTCAAAATGTCCGTCCGTGAGCCAGATCAAAATGGTTCCTTTTTTTCTGCTTCCTTCCTTTTCCAGCAAGTCGGATCAAATAATGTTCCCCTTGAATACGTTTGTGTGTGTTTTTGATGTTTGTTTGTTTTTTTTTTGCGGTGGGGGTGCAGTGATACTGTGAGAAGAAGATCATGCTGCGTTCATACAATAAGATCAAACAAACATTTCCGCGTCCTCCAAAGAAGTACGGATGACGGCTGAAGAAACCTTTTCATCGACTGTAGAGAGACATTGACCAATCCCCAGCAATAGAGAATAGAAATAAATGAAGGATTTCCAAACACAGCCAATCCCCTTCATCTCTGCGTGACACTTGAGGATTAATTTGAGACGGTCAAGAATTTGTGCCGTGGATCTCAACCGCTTGAGTAATTAACAATCACGTGACCCACTCCCACTGGAGACGGGATGTCATTGACCTTTCTTTTGTCTCGCCCTCCCCAACATTCCTTGAAGCCGAGCCTGCCGCAGTCCCAGAATTTGTACAAGGAAGCAAAAAAAAAAGCAGCCTGGAATGAGGCCAACCATTTTTTTTTTGCTCCCACAGGAGGTTGATTCGAAATGATGTCCAACAACACTTCGGGGGACTGCAAATCCCAAACTCAAAACTGGTTTCTTTTTGTTGGCCTTGACGGATCCCGTGAAATGTTCGACTCGGTCCGTCGGTTGCAAAATACCAGCGTTCACTCAACCCGGAAGTCAATAGACAGAAAGCGAGCTAGCCAACTAGTAGATAGCTAACAGATACCCAAACACCCTGAATAACTCAAATAGAGAGAAAAGCTAGCTAGCCAGATAATAGCCAGTTAATAGATAGATAGATAGATAGATAGCAAGCCACCTAGATACTTAGTTAATAGCTAGCTAACTAGATAGCTAGTTAGCTCATACCCTAAATGTCACTAATTGTGTAGCATATTTCCATCTTTACATGTAAGAATGCCATATTTAATGATAAAGTTTTGAAGTACGTACTCTCGAGTTGAGAGTATAGCCCATCTAGCAATTAGCGTGACATGTAAAAGCTTCGTCTTTTGTTGTGTTTCAGCTACAGAAGAATCTTCAAAGACTTCTGGATGAGGCTATTTAAAGAATTGTACCAGTATTTAGACAGTGTCATATTTAAAGGACAACCGACACCATATTTTTGTTTCCTAACTGGTATAGTGAATTACCCCAACACTAACTGACATCAGAAAAACGTTTTATAGCCTGATCCCTGCTCTCAGGTTGGGGGGAGCAGAGGACTAATCCCTCCGGCTCCACCGATTGCTTCTATTGTCCTGACTGACGACTGGCCTGATTGCCCTGGTATCACCTCATCATCAAGACGATGAATGTACAGTAAGCAAAGTGATGAAAATTGTGTTTATATTAATGGTCGACTCATTGTCAGGCGTGGCCAAATGAAACCGATGTTTTTAGTAACTAAACTAATGTTCGTCTTTGTGTATTTACAGCACAGTAATGCCTAAAAGTATGTAAATCAAAAGAATGCTGTATGCTGCTCTCCGTGACCCGCTGTTGTTTCACAGTACTGTACTCTAGTGACTTTCCCTGCTATTTGCGGACTTTTCTTTCGCTATAATCGAACGGCCAAGAAGCAAAGGATGACTGTACTTCTTTCATTGACCGCCAAAACGTCCCAAAAGCCATCTTTACTGTAATCCCCGCCAGTCTGCCTTGTCTACGCAGGTCAGCGTTTGCCGGATGCTGGAATGACAGCCATCGGCGTCCGCATCGCTGCTCCCATTCACCGGCTCGCCGGGCACATTCCTTTTTCGCAACCGGCATACCTCACACGCGAATGCGACACACGCCCAGTCAGCATACGTACAGAAAGAGAACGAGGGGCTATATGCGGACAAAAGGGGGTCGAGTTGACACAAATGTGTGATCTGTTGCACATAAAACAAGATGGAGGAATCGATGAAAAGGTTTCTTCAGCCGTCATCGGTACTGCTTTGAAGGTGTCGGACGTTTCGCTTTTTATCCAAGAAGCTTCGTCAGCAAACTAAAGTCTTACTGGTAGTATCGGCCCTATATATATATATATATATATATATACATAGCCCTACTGTCCAGACATGGCGGTGTCGGACTCTGCTATGATAGGTCCCTGCTCTCAGGTTGGGGGGAGCAGAGGACTACTCCCTGCGGCTCCACAGATTGTTCTATTGTCCTGACTAACGACTGGCCTGATTGCCCTATTTGCTCTGGTATCACCCATTCAGCATTGCTAACCTGAGATTTAATACCAGATATCTATTGACCATCTAGCTCCCTGGCCGGCTATCTAGCTAGCTATGTAGCTATTAGCTACATAGCTAGCTAGCTTTCTATCTATTTGAGTTACTTTCGGGTTGGGTGAACACTGGCGCGTGTGGCTCACCCACAGAAAAACTGATCCTGTGACTGTAAAGTGACCTTGAGCGTTTTGAAAGGCGCTTAGAAATGAAATGGATTATTATTATAAGCAGTATAAAAAAAAATGGATGGATGGATGTTCCTTACCTTTGCTGCTGTGAAATGTAAATTTCTCCACTGCGAGACTAATAATGGCTAATCCAATTTGTCAGAAATCAACAGTCTCATCTCTGCATATACATCGGTGAGAAGGAAAGGCAAGAAATGAAAATACAGTGATTCATATGCTTCCACAGGTAAAATCAAGCATTTAATTTGTACACACTGAGACATAAAAAGATCATTTTGTATCACCAGAATCAACATGTCTTCCAGATGACTTATAGAAATACATGGAGTGAGTCATCAGTAAAAATCAACCCCCCCCCCCCCCCCCAAGTAACATTTATTTTTGTTCTATTTCATCTACAAAAAACATTTTTTCCTTATTAAAAAAATATTTTACATACTGCATGGCTGCTCTTTTTAATTCACCGATCTTGTTAATCTGTATTCTTATATTTTAAAGTCGTGCAAGATTTGGTTGACATCACGGAAGGAAACACGCACGGTAAAAAAAAACAGGTCGCCGTGCACTTGTATTCACGACCAACGGCGGGTTAAGGCAACGCAATCAAATTCCTGCAGTTTGCTTGGTTTTCATGTTCCGCTTAAAGGACAACCGACACCACTGGACAAGTTGCGTCCATAATTTGTAAAATCGCTTCAAATGACTTCTACGGAGCGTATTTTAAAAAGATTCCACGGCATATAGCTATATTTTACCTTTTAAGACTCGCGCTGAATATTCAGGAAGTCTTGTTTTCGAGTTGATGACGATGCCTGACGTGACATCACGTCAGGAACGCCCCTGACCGAGAAAGCGACACACAATGCATTTTGGGTACTTTTTCGTCTGAAAACGAAAAGTATACGTTTACACAAATTCCCAGCAGACAAATCAGCCCATTTCCAAGGGAGCTTGGGCGCCATCTTGTGCATTTTCTGGGACGCTACATTGGAGTCCAGACGCCTCAAAATGAGACAGAAGGACTTCTTTAATCGATTGCAAACATTGATGCTTTCCTCTTCAGAACTATTTGAATCATATTCATAACTGGACGAGTAACAAGAAAGCATCTTCTCCCAATCTGAACTCTCTGAAGCCATTGTTTTAATTCCGGAGCAAGGCAGTTTGTAAAGGAGTATCCTGGCGTGACATCACGAACAAGGGGGCGGGACTTTCTGAATCTGCCCATTTCTGAGCTCATTTTGCTGCAGTTTTGAGACACTAAGTCCTTTTTATTGGTGTTTTTCATTTGACTAAAAATATCAGCCTGCGTGTTTTGGGTATTTTAGATGCTATAAAACGTTTTTCTGATGTCAGTCAGGAAACAAAAAAAATGGTGTCGGTTGTCCTTTAAAGCTCACGCTTTACAGCCGGATCGTTCTATTAAAACCAAAATCGTCATGAAGTACGCAAACAGGTGTGAATAGGTGTCCTTTTGACCACATCAGGTTCATCAAAATGGCTTTACGGCTATCACCATGGTCACCCTTCACGAAGGGGCGGGGTTAACTTTCAGAATGCAAATGTCGTTAACATGCGAGACAATAAATGTGATATGCCAATATTTATATTACATCATAGCGGCTCGCATAACGGATGGACCGTTCGACACAGTTTCAACATTTCGCATAACAGAGATGAAAGTGGACTTTCCTGAAAATGTGAAACGGGTATGTGGAACTGTAGCAGCTTGGAATTGAAGCGGATTTACATGGGACAGGAAATGTGAGACAATCTCCTTTGGCAATGGATGCTACAGCTTCGTGTCAACATTTAGCTTGTAGCAGACGTGCACATTTCACCATCACGTGATCTACTGGTGAAAAGGACGCTTTGCTCCTCTCCTGTTTCTTCGAGAACTGCTTCATACAACAAAGAGGGTGCAGAAAGTGCTGACGATTGAATGACTTTGTGTTTTCATGTTTTTTTTCTTTTGGCGGCGTGACAGTGGCTTTTCTACTTCTTCCTTTTCTATCCTTCCATAACTTTGCTGCTGTGAAATATAAAAATATAAACTGCGAGATTGATAAAGGCTAATCCAATAAATCCAAATTCCACCCCCGCCAAAAAAAGGCCTTCTGTGCTGGCCTAAAATGTCTGAATCACAGACTGTATTTTCATATTTTGTCCATGATTTTTTTATGAAATAATTACAAATTGTCTTTCAGCTTTTCCTCAATTGTGCCTTTTCGTATTGAAGCATTTAACCAATCACATTTCAGCCATTTTTTGTTACCAGGGTCCGAAATCTACCTGGGAACGTGTGGTGTCAATGTTTTCAATTTATATCCGGATTAATTTGAGGCAAGTTATTCATAATTTTCTGGAGAACTTTTGTGAAAATTCGGAATTCCAGGAAAATCCTTTCATCTCTGTAAATTAAAAGGTTACGTCTATTTTTTTCACATTCCAACTATTATTAACGTGAATGACTGTCATACAATAGACCCAACGTTACGGCGCCCCCTTGTGGACTAATATCAAGAATCCCTCATGGCAAATTCAATTGATTTTTACGAGTAATTAACCATGATAGATTATTTTTTTTTACAAAGACAGCAGGAAAGTCATTCAAAATGTAAACAAACAAGTGCAAAAATAATCAAAAGATAAAAACAACAGTGTGCAGTAAAAATAGTGCAAATTAGACTTGAGTGCGTAGGACTCTGTCCTCGCCACATTCAATCAACTTCATGTCACCCAGTGAGTTATCTTCTTCATCTTATTATTAATCGATAATTGGATTTTAAAAAAAAACATTCCAGACAGAAGCTGCTCATTATTGCATATTGACAAATTCCAGAATACTCTGCATAAAAAAAAGATTGGAAAAGGGTCGTCAGGTGACGACTACGTTTACCTTCTGTCCTTTTGCTTGTCTTTTTTTGCTGTCTCCGCCGCCGCCGCCATTGCTAGCGTTTTTCTCTACCAAACGAAAAAAAACAAAAAAAAAAAACGCAGTTCAGCTTGGTCCTTCGCTGGTTTCCTTTTTTTGAAGTCAAATTAAGACTTACTCCGAGATGATGACGCTGATGATATGCTTGGCTTTTTGGAGGCAGCAACCGGAACATCTTCACGTTTGGGTCGTGAGTTTACCGCCTAATAGTGGTCAACCACAACACTTTTATTTCACAAGACAGAAGCACAAATCGTGTGTGTCTTTTCAAGCAACATTAAAGGACAACCGACACCACTTTTTCAGACAAACGTTTTATAGCATCTAAACTACCCAAAACACGCAGGATGATATTTTTAGTCCAATGCAAAACACCAATAAAAAGGACTTCAAGTGTCCAAAAACTACTTCAAATTGAACCCGGAAGTGGCCAGTTTCAGAAGGTCCCGCCTGTGGTTTGTTCTCGAGTGGAGTACTTTTGCTATTATGGGACCGAAAAAGACCCCACCATTGGCTAGTGTTAAGCCGAACAGGACACAAAAGAAAATTACGGTCAAGCAGAAGCAGGAGATCATCGGAAAAACACTAACGAGGTGTGCGTTTGTGTGACTCAGCGTCCCACTACCAGTATGCTAAGTCGACCATTGCTCCGTGTGGTTAAGTGTGTTTCTGTGTTGTCTAAGGCAATAGAAGAGGTTGAAAAACTTCTGTTAATTTGGATTACCAAAAAGCAGCTAGCAGAGGACAGTGTGAGTGAGGGTATTATCGCCGAGAAAGCACGGCAACTTCACTCTGATACCATCAAGAGGCAACTACATCAACGACCATCACGAAGGTCAATAAAATGAGTTTGTAAGGTGAGGTATCACTGTAACTAGATAGATTTTTTTTTTATAAATATGATCTCTTGTGGTGACGTAATAACCAAAATATGTCTTACCTGAGTCTCAGCTATGGCCTCCTCTTTGCTTCCGGTCTTCTTTTTTCTCTTCTTTTTCGATTGGACAGCGCTCTCTGCTGGATTGTCACCGCCTTCTGACACCTACAACACCAGCAGTGTATTTTATTTTTTTTAAACAAAAAGAAAAAAAAAATATGACGCTAGCATCATGACAAATTTGAACCTTATTGTTTAAAGTTTGTTGCTTCAGCTGATTTAGCAGCCTCATTACCACGGGGGGCTCCTCGTAGTTACCCCAGTGCTCCGCGGGGGCATTCCAATCAGAACCAGGGTCCGCGCCCTCTGTGGCAGAAAACACTTTGAATCAAGACCACGCTCAACTTGCTAGCTGTCATCAGAATAGTTGACCTTTGACACCAGAAGTATTTAGGTAATTAAAATGAAAAAGGTCGGTGCTGTTGGACAGTCTGCATGGCTTGAGGAGCCCGCGATGACAAGAAAGGAACGCAGAGCGAATGTGGAACTGTCGCGGCTTGGAATTGAAGCGGATTTACGCGGGACAGGAGATGTGAGACAATCTCGTTTCGTCAATGGATGCTACAGCTTCGTGTTTGCTTTCAACATTTAGCTTGTAGCAGTCGTGCACATTTCACCATGACGTCCCCGATCCACTGGTGAAAAGGACACTTAGATCCTCTCCACTTTCATTTCAAACTGCTTCATACAACAAAGATTGTGAAGAAAGTGCTTAAGATTGAATGATTTTGTGTTGTCATATTATTTGTTTAGCTTTTTTTGTTGTTGGTTTGACTTCAAGATGGCACCGCGAGAGTGGCTGCCTTGACAGCATGTCCTGTATTTAGTTTTCTACTTCTTCCTTTCCGCTTACTTACATCACTTTGCTGCTGTGAAATCTAAACTTCTCCACTGTGAGACTATTTTGGTTTGCGCCGTAAATTCATGTAAGAATCGCAGATGATAGAAAAAAATGCATGTCGGTTGAACGCCCATTTTGCTTTGCGCTTGCGGTATGGCGGAGGGTAGGGGGTTGTGAAGTGACGGTTGAACAGACTCACTGGTACCGCCCCATTCATCGTCAGCGCGGGTCGTCCAATGCAGATCGGCGGACTTGGACAGTTGGGCTAGCGGAGATAAAATGAACAGAACAGGAAGGATTGAGGTACGGCCTTAAAACGCAAGAAAGCGCAACGATTCATGGATTATCTGTCCGACCTGGCGTTGCGTTCAGCTGCAGTATGGACAAAGATACCAGGTCATGGTCCTGTTTTATGTTGGCCACCCATGTCTGGGCTACCCCTTGTGACTTCTGGGACCAGGACCGGGGTTCGGCTCGGGCGCGGTACCGAGAACCCCACTCGGTGGAACCCAAGTGAGTCGGCGGGACCGTGGCGGAAATGTCCCTCAACCCTCCGCCGTTGACGCCGTCGCCTCCTTGGCTGGATGACGCTTTGGAGGCCGATTTTGAGTTTTGAGAGTCTGAAAGGAGGTCCAAGTTAGATGATGTTAATTAGATGCTATTATTAGGTACGATGCATTGATTCTCTTGAAGTCAAACAAATATACCAGTAGCCCCTTTCTTTTTCTTCTTCACATTGCTGTTGGACTCCAAGTGGCTCACGACAGCACGCAGCCCTTCTTGGCCACTGAAGGAGTCGGCGCCTTTATCCTTCCGCCGCTGCTGCTTCTTCTCGCGGTTACTGACTTTGGTTTCCCAGGCGCCTACAAGCCAATATAACAGCGGTGTCAAACTCATTTGACATGGTGGGCCGCACATGGCCTCGGTAGATGTCAAGTGGGCCGGACCATTCAAATGATCCCATACGTGCTATAAATAACCAAAATAGCACGTCTTTCATTAGTTTTTGGTGTAAAGAAGCACAAAAACTTGAGGAAAATGATGATATTTAATGAACATTCCTTTTACACAACATTTCGTTTCATGAGCAAATGCGCAATTTACTTTTATGATTCACATATATGCATTGCAACTGATAGCAATGATTCTACAACGGCACAAACCTTTAACAATAAGTTGGTATCGAAAAATATAGTAATTTTAACTTTAAATGCGATTTATAAAGAAGGGAATTTTTAAACCATTGGTTTTGTTCCTGATATATATGACATCTTTTGGCCTGTACAAGTGCATCATGTCCAGACTAGATGACACTTTCACAATCTCATTTAAGTGCTTGTTTGTGAACTCTAGTGACTCTCTCGTGAACAATCTTTGAATTGCACCTCATTCAAAATGTGAATTCTATGTCGTCTGTGCATTTTTTTCCCACTTTTAAATTATCCTGCGGCCCTGATCAAACCTCCTTGGGGCTGGTTTCGGCACGCGGGCCGTATGTTTGACCCCGCTGCAATACAACATGTCTTGAGCCATTTAATTACTGGATTATCTTTTAATAAATTGCACTTTGAGCACCTTCTGTTTTTTGTTAGCAACACAATGAAAGAGGTCATTACCTTCGTCGAGTTCTTTCCCATCATGGTTGATGACATTTTGTGCAGGTTTGACACTGCTCTTGCTTTTCTTCTTATCTTGTTTCAATTGAGGTTGTGCTTGGGGCACCTGTCGATAAGCACACCAACTAAAGAATCATCAGATTTTTTTTTTAGCTAAAAACAGGCTGCGCAAATGTACCTTCCGGGTTTTAGTAGAAGGCGTTTTAGCAGACGCAGGGTGCAGTTTGGAAACCACCTCAGGGACTTTGACTTCCTGTTGCACGACCAAAGCAGCTGCAGGTTTTCCGTTGGCCTGAAGCGTCTGCCCAAATGTTGCATTCACATATTTAAATACAACTGCCTTCACAATGACTCGAGTAAAAAAAATCGTTTCGTGTTAATAGTTATGAGGTGTGTTGGACAGCACAGTATATATTTCCGGTATTAATAAATCAGTCAATTGTTTACCAACAAGATAATTCCCTATAATTTTAGTAATACGCAAGTGGTAGAATTCATGAGGATTCTTCCGCCGTTTGGAAATCGAAAGTGAATGAATTTAAACATGACATATCATTAGCTCATCGATAAGCATTATCTAATTTAAAGCAGATTCTTTTCTTACAGTGTATTTTAGGTGTTCAATTACCTGACATGTTTCGGCCTTCATCACCTAAAATACACTGTCTGTTAGAAAACAATCTGTTTTAAATTAGATATCAAATAGACAGGATGAACTTAATACAACTAACAACTGATAAGCATTATCGATTGACTATATGACAAAATGGCGTCGCCGTAATTGCAACGAATAAACCACGTTAATTCATTTGAGCAAAACACGCTACGGGACGCTCGGTTGTTCAAGACTGGAATGGCGTAAAAAGTCTGACCTTCTCCCCCACTTTCTTGTCTTTTCTTTTCTTCGTCTCTTCCGGTTTAACCGTCTTGCTCACTGGAGTTTTGACGAGCCGGATGCTCCGTTTTCTCCTGCCGACGCCACCGCGAATGGCGGCCCAGGAGACGGCAAACAGGAGCAGCGCGCCCACACCTGCCGTCAACAACACGACCCAGGTCGGGCACAGCTCGGGCGACAGACCCAAGTCCAAACCCAGGTGTCTGCGGACATAATCTTGGCCGGAGGACAGGAGGTTCTTCAGGCGCCCAGAAAGGACCTCCGCTTCTTCCATCGCCAAACCTCGCCAGTCTCCTCCAGCCATGGTGGGCTACGAATGAAGCCGAGGACCGGAGATGCCAACAGCTAGCGCTTAGCCTGCTAATTGCTAGCTGATAGCAACTGCGTGCTAACGGGGCGGTGACGTCAGGATTTAATTTCCTGCTCTTACTTCTTCAGTTTTTGCTCTTTATTTCGATTTTTTTTTGTCTGAAAATACCTGCGATCTTTTTGTTGTTTAATTAAATGCAATTTGCGCATGTATGAATAGCTTGTTCATTCGGTTTACAGTGAATTGTGACTTGATTTTTTTTCAATAAAGATAAAAAAAGTGAATTTTTCTGCCAATGCCCGCTCAGTAACAAATTTTTCAAAGGTATATACCGATTTATTATTGACATATTGACTCTATGAATTATGTTTTTGCGGAAAATATATAGTTTGGTGTCCTAAAAAAATTGTGGGAAAAAAAGACTAAACACATTACAGTAATCCCTTGTTTTTCACAGTAAATGGGGACCAAGGCCATTCGCGATATACGAAAATCCACGTAGTAGAGTTATATGATGATAACGCGTGTGATGCTGGGCCGAGCTGAGAAGATGCACATCCAATCCACAGTCAGCGCTGGGAACCAATCAGAATCGAAATCAAATTTCCCCATTGTGGGACAAATAAAGGTTGATTCCGAAAACCTTTATTTGTCCCACAATGGGGAAATTTGCAGGTCAGGCGACTGCCATGAACAAAATCTCTGAGTCATTCCGCATTTTTTTTATTCTGAAAGGTTTTTTTCCCTGTGAAAAAAAATCTGTGATGCAGCATTGAAACCGCAATAAGTGAACTGCAAAGTACACACCAAAAAAAAAAACTTCTAATGTTTGAACAAAGACACTAAGCGGGACATCGGTGAAAAGGTTTCTTCAGCCATCATCTGTACTTCTTTGAAGGTGTCGGATGTTTCACATCTTATGCAAGAAGCTTCGTCAGCAAACTAAAGTCTTACTGGTAGTTTCGGCCCTATATATATATCTCCCTACAGTCCGGAAAAATAGTTTGTATGCCAAGGTAAAATTGTCATAAATTTAACGTTGGTAAACCGAAAAGTTTGTAAGCCAAGGGGTTAGTAAACCGAGGTATCACTGTATTAATATATCACTTACTTCACGATATGATCGACTGTGCAAAACAAGATGCAAATGTTTTGTGTTTTGGTACTTTCAAGCCTCAACGCGTGACTGAAATAAATAAATAAAATAAGATAAAAGATGAAATCAAAAGTCAGCGTCCAGAGTGAACTTACAGTCCTTCATGTTGGACATGACTCCAAATCTCTGGTACTCGCCCACTCGCTTCTCAAAGAAATTGGTCTTGCCCTCCAGTGAAATAGACTCCATGAAGTCGAACGGGTTCTCGGAGAAGTAAACCTAAGTTAAAAAATATATCATAATAACAACATGGAGGAGCTTGCTCATTTTCATATGATTTTCTTTTTATTTGAATATCATATTTGTTGCTCCGTGAAATGCTGAACCCAAACCAAAACAGTAGCGACTACCGAGTGACATCAAAGAGGCTATTTTGGAAATCTGTGTAACTTAGTTTTGTGAACCACCGCTGATTTGATCACAAATTATGCCGATGTGGAACTGTCGCGGCCTGGAATTGGAGCGGATTTACGAGGGACAGGAGATGTGAGACAGCTACAGCTTTGTGTTTGCTTTTAACATTTAGCTTGTAGCAGACATGCACATTTCACCATGACGTCCCTGATCCACTGGTGAAAAGGACGCTTTGATCCTCTCCTCTTTCATCTAGAAATGGTTCATACAACAAAGGGTGCAGAAAGTGCATAACATTGAATGACTGTCTTATGTGTTGTGTCAAATTATTAGTTATTTTGTGTTTTCTTTGTTTTTTTTTTTTTTAATAAAGGCGAATGCAATCCAAATGAGGGCGAATGCAACGTCTGAATTAAAATGAGTCAGACACCGCTGGCCCAAATATCGACTTGCTTGATTTAGCAAGATTACCTTTGCTAGTTCCAGGTCAGTGAGGAGGTGGTCAGCCACATACTGGATGTACTGCTTCATGAGGGAAGAGTTGATTCCAATCAGATCCACCGGTAAGGCCTCAGTCAGAAACTCCTGACTCGGCAAAACAGGGCAATGTTGAATTTAGATTTATTTGTGTTTGCAAAAAAACCCACACAAAGTGTCCGACCTGCTCGATGCTAACGGCCTCTGTGATGATGTCATACACACGGTCCTCGGAAGGCTTCTTCACAAGGTAACTGAACAGTAGACAGGCAAATTTGCAGTGTAGCCCCTAAAAAAAAAAAAAAAAAAAAAATGTAGCGTACCGCATTAGCCGCCACGTGTTGATTTATCACTTGTGACTTTGGACTTTCACCTCATCTCGGCTGATGAGCTCGTTGGAGTAGGTGAGGCCGGGCATCAGACCTCTTTTCTTCAACCAGTAAATAGCAGCAAAGGATCCGGAGAAGAAGATGCCCTCCACCGCCACAAAAGCCACAAGTCGCTCGGCTGCCAGGACCAAAAAAACACGCGTTAGCTTACCAAATAGAAGTAGAAGAAGGTAGCAAGTCACAAAAAAACTAAGGTTTGGTTCTCCTACTTTAATAGAATTGTCAGGCAATTTCGACACAAACAAGTGAGCCGAGTTTTTCCTGATAAACGTTGAATTCTATTGCAATTGATGCTTCTCCGTATATTATGCATGTCTTGATATTACTGCTACCTGGTAGCCAATGTAGGCACACCAGGAGGGCCACAATGTCAATAAAAAAATCAGCATCATCTATTGGCCAAGTGTGAGGAGCACATAAGGAATTTGTCTCTGGTAGAACACGCTGCTCTAGTATCATCATGATTTAAAAAATAAAAAAATAAAAAAAAACATGACAAATAAGTATGGAAGGATACTCTTAAATGTAAGTGGTACCACTCAGGAACAACTGTGAGAAAGCATGACATGATGATACAAAAATAATTTAATTCTATGCCATTCTTTCATTATTGTTGGCTTTTTTTAATGAAGTAAAATCCTGTAGAATTGTGTTTTTTTTATTGTGGAACAAATTAATTGCATTGTCATTCATTTCAATGGGGCAAGATGAATTGGGTTGGCTCTCTACATTAAAAAATAAATATATTTTAAAAAAAGACCTTCTGACAGGATTTTTTTTGCCATTCACAGTTCCAACAAAATCAGATATAATAAAAGAAGCAAACTATGTGCAGTTTTTCCCGCTTGAGCAACATTGCATGAAATTGACAGTAAAAATTCAGTTTTACTTTTGTACCTGAGAGCACTTCAATGTGTCCTCCTAGTGTGTGTGTGTGTGTGTGTGTGTGTGTGTGTGTGTGTGTGTGTGTGTGTGTGTGTGTGTGTGTGTGTGTGTGTGTGTGTGTGTGTGTGTGTGTGTGTGTGTGTGTGTGTGTGTGTGTGTGTGTGTGTGTGTGTGTGTGTTAAACTGAGGTCCAAGAGTTGAATTAGCACGTAATATCGTACGTTTCCTCACCAAAGGTGGACTGGCTGTCGTTTATCCACTGAAGTGCCCAGTCGGCTTTGCGCTTGACACACGGCATGAATTGAATGGCGTTGAAGAGAGAGTCCCTAAAAATATAATAGGAAATATTTCTTTAGCTTTTGTGTGTGTGTGTGTGTGTGTGTGTGTGTGTGTGTGTGTGTGTGTGTGTGTGTGTGTGTGTGTGTGTGTGTGTGTGTGTGTGTGTCATTCCATCACTGTATGAGGGTGAACTTATCCTTCAACATTTGGATGGCGGGTTAAAAAAAAAACCTCCTTTGCCGAAAACTAGTTCATATGCCAAGATTATATTCTCGCGAATTTAATGTTCGTAAGGCAAAACGTTCGTGAGCTAAAGCGTTTGTAAGCCGAGGCATCCCCGTACAAAAAAATAAAACACAATTGAAGCAGAATCAAACCTTTCCTCGTGATCCCGTATGTAAGTGTTGATGAGCATGCTGTACATTTCCGAGTGCACCGTCTCCATCAGGATTTGGAAGCTGTAGAAGGCGCGTGCCTCGGCGACCTGGACCTCCTCGCAGAATCTCTTCACCTGGTTGCAAAAGTAAACAGAGATAATCGTAAAGTCCTGTTTTGATATTTAAAGGACAACCGACACCATTTTTTGGTTTCCTAACTGACATCAGAAAAACGTTTGATAGCATCTAAAATGCCCAAAATATGCAGGATGATATTTTTAGTCAAATGCAAAACAAAATGTGTCTAAAAAGTACTTCAATTTGAAACCGGAAGTGGCCAGTTTCAGAAGGTCCCGCCCCCTTGTTCGTGGTGTCACGCCAAGACGTCTTGCCTTGCTCGAGAATCAAAACAATGGCTTCAGATTCGGAGAAGATGCTTTCTTGTTATGAATATGATTCAAATAGTTCTGAAGAGAAAAGCATACATGTTTTCAATCGATTAAAGAATTTATTCCGTGCCATTTTGAGGCAATAGGGGGGGGGGGGGGGTGTAGCACTAAAAAAGACGCAGAAAATGGCGACAAAGCTCAGTGTAAGGAATGTATCAGCCCGTTTCCACAGGCTGATGAATTCCTGACACGGAGCTTTGTCTCCCTCTTCTGCGTCTTTTTGGTGCAACATGAAGTTTTCAGACCAAACAAGTACAGCAAAATGCATTGACGTGCTGGAAGGACTGCTACAATGTGTCCTTTTTTTCGGTCAGGGCACCAAGTCAAAAACAAGACTTCCAGAATATTCTGCGCAAGTCTTAAAATGTAAAATATAGCTATATGCGGTGGAATCTTTGTAAAATACGCTCATTAGAAGTCATTTGAAGCCATTTTACAAATTATGGACGCAACTTGTCCGGTGTCGTCGGTTGTCCTTTAAATCTTACCAGATTCTCATTTACAATGCCATCGCTGGCAGCGAAGAAGGCCAGGACATGTGAGATGAAATGCTTTTCTTCAGGTTTGAGGCAATCCCAGTGCGCCAGGTCTTTGGAGAGATCCACCTGAAAGCGGCAGAGTGTTTTATATCAAGTATTTTAAATGATTGTGGGTGAGGATGTGGAAAAAGATGCAGACCTCTTCCACTGTCCAAAAGGAAGCCTGTGCCTGCTTGTACATCTTCCACATATCCAGGTACTGGATGGGGAAGATGACAAAGCGTTTGGGGTTCTCCCGGAGCAGAGGCTCATCCTCTCGGTCGACGACGTTGGTGTCTTTTATGGCGTTCTATGCAGATAAAGAATTCAAAAATATTATGTCACAATGTTTATGATCGTGGTGCTAAAAGATATCATTGATTTATTAATGTCAATCCCAAGGGGTATGTATGGATGTACACAGCACCATACATTCCTTGAAAAAGACAAGATATAAAGAAAGGTTACATTTCCTCTGGATTGGTTGCTTCATCGTTTTTCTATAACCCATTTAGGACTTTTTGATTAGATCTCTTCAACAGTGCCTCCCAATGTTTTATTTGCAGAATATTCTGGGCCCACATAGTTTAAGATTGCAAAGAAATAAGGGATTTTTACATTATCAAATGGGCGATGCCCAAATTTATGGTGTGACATCAGGACTTTCGTTTCTCCTAAACTGATTCTTAGCTTTTATCAACTGGTGCAATCATATCCCCCCAACTGATGAGGTCGTTAGTTTGCTTCAAGGACACATCTGACTACAAAACAGGGATTCAATGCGGACATGATACGTTATACTGTAATTGCATCACTAAATATGGGTGCAATACACACTTCAGGTCGAAAAAATGAAACATATTCGCAAATGGAGTGTTGGGAATGGTTTTTGACGTCATATGAAGTTTATGGAGACAATATGTAACACTTTAATCCGAATGTTTGTATTGTTTTGTTATCATCTAGTATTCTCATTTATTTTATTAATAATTTTATTATTTATTACTCTTGTGTTTTTGACTGTAAAGTGTACTTGAGTGTCATGAAAGGCGGTTATAAATAGCATGTATTAAGTGTACAAATATTTCCCAATTTTTGTTTATTTATTAGATAGAGGTGGGTGCTTGAGTAGCACTACGAGACAAATATCCAAAAGGACCAGTATAAAAAGACACATTAGTTAACTCCGGTGAATTTAAAAAAAGGGTTCGAATTAGGTTTCCGTCTTTCTAGTTTCGGGTTTACGAGCTAGCAAGTGTTAGCACGCAAGGCTACTATCAAGACACGCGAGTTGCCATGAACAGTCTTACCGGTTGAACGAGAACGTCGTCACTCAAGCTGTCCATGTCTTAAAATCTTCTTGGCCGGTGTCATTGCGGCATAACGAGTTTTAAGTTTTCGTTTCCTGGAGTACAGTATTTGGTTTTGGATTTAAGACATTTAAAGAGACGTCCTATGAAACGGGCAACCGATGAGAACTTTGTCGCCCCCTGAAGGACAATTGTCGCATTGCATGAAATGGCCGCACAGCAACTGTCGTTGACCGAGGACTCTCCCGTAAATATTGAATATATATTTTCTATTCTGTCCAAATACATTTTAGGAATATATATGATAAAATGTGCGTGTTTTTCAAGTGGATCCTGTTACTGACTGGTCGCCTAGATTTGTTTATACTAAGGATTAAATAAAGGTAAGGGGAATAAAATTAATACAAAAATAAAAACCTCTGCACTGTGAAGCCGGCGTCCTAACCACTTGACTACCGGGCCACCCCCAGCAGAGTAGATGACATGTCCATAAAACTGAGATAAAGCCAGTTTAAAAAAATATCGGTAATCGTTTTGGGGGCTTCCTGCGTTGTAAATGTTGTTGTCGAGTTCCCAAAAATGAACAAAGACGACACAGATTTTAGTTGTTTGATTTTTTTTTTTTAAACGGAGCGCGAGGGGGGTGACGACATAACATACATGGAGGACAGGACACGCTTTGGGTGGTTGGCTGGGTGGACTCCAAGGGAGTTTTTTCGAAGTCTTGTCCGCCGCTACTGAGGCTCCACGGCGATGTTATGTATACCAAGGCGGAACACATCATTCGTGCACACCCAGTTGCAGTTCTGTGGCTTCAGCATGAAAACTTGGTGGAAGGCCAAAGGTGGATCATTGTCAGTCTGTTGGCAAATCAAACATATGGAAATAAAAAAAACACTGCCTCAAATAGAGGTGTCCTTTTCCACCCTTTAATTGAAAAAAAAAAAAAAAAAAAAAAAAAAAAAAAAAAAAAACAGGAAGTGTAATAACTCCAGTTCATCAAGCCATCAACGACCATCACAAAAGTCAATAAAACCACATTATTATACAGTACAGTTTACTTCTTTAATTATAATATCATCGTATATTTATTATCCATAAAATAGGGTATATTTTGTGTAGTTTTAAGGCTTACAAAATTAGAAAATTAGGTTTTATGGAGACCTGGAATTATTCTCATTTTAATGGTTTCCTATGGGAAATTAAATTTTGGGATACACACTTTTCGCCATACACACTATGTCTGGGAACCAATTAAGTTCGTAAGCCAAGGTATCACTGTACTCGGAAAATCCTGAATTTCAGCCAGTAGGTATTCAACATTTTTTGTAGCTCTCAGTGTTTTGTGTTCTGAATCAAAATAAAGCCTGTTTGAGTGAGGACAACCAGCACGGTGCTTACCTTCAACTGTCCAAAGACCATGATGAGGATGCTGTTGTCTATTGTGGGCTGGATATCTTGCTCTGTGACAATGTGCTTGATTTGCTGGAACGGCATACCCTGTGCGTTTCCAAACACAACCAGGAGTTGAAACTCAAAAACAACCCCCCCCCCCCCTTTTTTTGGGTGAGTTTAGTCAATTAAAAAAAAATAATGTTGACACATTCAAGCAAATCATGATTATTTAGTCTGTTCCAAATCAAGACATACCGTTAGTTTGCCAGCGATGGCTTCTCTCCCATGAAAGAGGGTTCCTTCCCATGTCAGAGTAGCGCCTTCAGCCTAAGAAATGAGCGGAATACAGTTACACACATGCAATTGCTGCAAAAACTGCAGGCGACATGGTGGAGCACACTCACATAAAGGTTAACCAGTTCCATCCTGTTGGTGTGATCAAACTGGTTGTAGTACCACTGCACGAAACCTTCGCCAACTCTTTGGCAGTCAATTTCGCCCCCCTGCATGATTGACACCGTGGAACTGCAAAATAGATTTGATCAAAGAAAATAAACAAATTACAAGATTATTAATGACATATTTTTGAAGAACATCCCATTCTACACCGCCCCTTGCCGGAAGTCAGCTGGGATTTTGGCTCCACAACAGCCCCGAGTCTCCTATTACTCCTGAAAGCCATATTAAATCTGTCTGGATGATTGCTGTTATTATATTCAGCCTCACCGGATCTCATGAAAGACGGTTGATTAATTCAAGCTAGTATGATAAAGCAGCGAAAAAAAGTAGCATTCATTTAGCAAAACATGCTAACTCATGCCTTGATGGCTGCCATGAGTTTACGCTTGAATTTTCGCTATTCAGCCCCAAACTAACGCCAGCGACAAGCCCGATTCAATTAGATAACACAGCTCTTATTGTCGAGTATTTTTGTTTAACAAGCTAATGTGATACTCACGAGCTTTAAGCCACTTTATTCGAGAGCCGGCAGGCAGGCCTGCATGGACGTGAGGCTGGGAGGGCCGAGGCAAATGACCGACTTCCGTTCACCTCTCAACTCGTGACGTGTTTCAACGTGCTGGCCAATAGGCATACGCATAAAGCTCAATGTGAGCGCTGATTCGCCTTACACAGAGGTCACATTGATGTAATTGGCTGGACGTTTATGACACGCCCCACAACAGGAAATCGTTGAAAACTGTTTAAAATAAATACAGCATATAGCCTATGATGCATTGCGCGCGGATGGGACAGGTTGTCGTGTTCAGCTGTTCGAAATATCGCGTTGGACATCAATTCACTCTTCATTTGGCCATAAAAGACCTTTCAACGTTTAATCTTGCTTCAAAGAACCGTAAAACATCAGTCCATATATTCCGACGCTGCCAAAGCAATAGCGTAATAGACTATTCTGCGCCTGCGCACACGTCATGACATCTGATTGGCTCTATAGTGAGATTAACTACCGGGGTTTTGTACGCCTCGAATATTTTTGAATCAGTCATGGAAAGGAGACATAAACAACAACAACAACGTCACATCATACAAAACTTTAATAAAGAATGTCGTAAATGTGACACAAATAAACACGCAACGTCCGATCTTTAATAATCAGACGTTGTCGTCATTGTGATAAACGAAGGTGATGAGACTCCAACCAGGTCCGTTTCTCTGCCCAAAAGGTCAGGCACTGTTTTACCATGAAGCCACAATTAACAGAGTCGTCGTGTGCTTTTTTAATAACAAATATGCAGCCAGTAAGAAACACCAAGCTCAAAATACAATTAGTATTAAATGGAAGACATGTAATATTTGAGGTCCATATTGCTCATAGTGACTGATTGATTAGTCTAATTCAGGGGTCTCCAAACTCATTCATCAAGGGCAATTGTACAGGCCGTTAATCCCTGTATATCTGCTGCGCTCATCCGATTTAAATTATGATGATCATTCTCATCTTTTATCAGAGCTTGCTGATCCTTGGAATAAGATGTGTTGAAACAGGGAGGCAGAAACAAGCCTGGATAGTGGTCCGTGATTACCGGAACTCGACACGCCTGCTCTGATTGTAAATGGATTTATAACAGCATGCATTATTTTTAATCAATAACAACAAACAGTATTAAAAAAATGCTTCTCATGTTGGAAGATGCGTCAAGCGTGTCACAGAGCTAGCAAACAGCGGAAAACAAAGACCACTGAGGCACTTTTAAAAACTAAAATCACGTTTTTTTTTTGCTACAGTTCAGTGTCACCTTGCGGACGTCTATAGAATTGTTGGCTATTGCTCGGCTGTGGACGTTGGGGGTCGTTTTTATGTCTCAGAGGGGAGTCGCTGCTCTGCCTGCTGCGATGTGATGATGTAGTCGTCTGTGCAGAATACTCGGGGGACTTCTCGATGCTGCTGATATGGTGCTGTTCTTCGTGGGCTGTTTGGTCTCTGGGACCCACCCCCCCAAAAAAAAAACACTTAAAAGTGGTCTATGGCTTATAGTTACCTTGACATAAGTGTACTTTCATTTCATGATCAAGCTCGAACTCACGTTACATGTAATTTGAGTAACCCCATTGAACTGACTTCCCAAAAAGAACACCATGTTTTGTCATTGTGCATTTGTAATCATGAAAATAGCACTCTGTGATATAAAACAACACTGGAAGATGATTTGTGTCAACTAGTATCAAATAGTAGTCTTGGTGCAACACACAACGATTCACCATCGCTTTATTTATGTGTTTTCCTTCTAATTTTGCCATCAACACGAAGTTTTCAGAGCAAACAAAGTACCCAAAATGCATTGTGTGTCGCTCTCTCGGTCAGGGGCGTTCCATCCGTGACGTCACATCAGGACTCGTCACCAACTCAAAAACAAGACTTCCTGAATATTCAGTGCGAGTCTTAAAAGGTAAAATATCGCTATATGCCGTGGAATCTTATTAAAATACGCTCAGTAGAAGTGATTTTACAAATTATGGACATAAGGTGTAGCTATCATTAACTATCATTAATTTGCTGATCTATTTTTTTAATTAAAAAAAATCCAAACAGGCCAGTAACTAATAACTATTTTCATCAGCGTCAGCTTTTTAAAAATGTCAATTCTTTTATCTAAATACATTATGGCATGTGGATTTTGCCTATTATTCAAAGCATGTTCCCTCTCTGCACGTCCGAGCAGGGCCGAATATAAACACCAAACAAATTCCTCAAACTGCCAATTGTACTGAATGAAATAACAAAAAAAGAGCAAGTGCCTCACATTTAAGAAGCCGGGAAAGCTTATTGTGCGGAAGATCTTCTTGAAGGCGCCTGGTAGCGTGGATAGTTCTCCCTCCGCCTGGGCCAACTGCTCCTCCATGGCATCAACGTTGGCTCCCACCATCTTGACAAAGCCCTGCAGACAAATGTCCATATTTGAACATTCCATTTGTGATTGATGTGAAATGATGTGGATGTTTTTGATGGCCACATTTATAGTTTAGTGTCTTTGCCGATGCATCCAAAGCCTCTTCAATTTTTTTTGTCCTCATCTAATGAGATTGGAAAATATGTCACCACTATTATTAAGTGTAATTTTTCTTCTTTTCCTTTGGGCTTTTCCCTTCAAGGGATCGCCACAGCAAATCAGTGCCCTCCATCTTTAGAGGTTTGTTTTGGCCAAGCTTTTACGTCGGACGCCCTTCCTGACACAACCCTCTGTATTTATCCGGGCTTGGGACCGGCACAAGAAGACTTATGTCCCTTTGTGGCTACAGAACAAGAAAAAAATGTTGACAGTTCATTTATAAATCTTAGAACTTTTACTGTCATTTTAATGATTTTACATTTTGTTTTATCGATCTTTATGACTGTGTCGGCCGGCGCACACGCTTTCTGACCCAAATCCGCACGGCTTCCCACGCATGCGAGCTGTCCAAAAAACCAGCTTTCCCTGCTAACGGAGAAGCCAGAAGAGGTCACGTGTCTTAAAGAGGCGGCGGCGCCGACCGCGAGCCCGATGCGGCGTTATCGCTATTATTCACTGTAATTGAAGAGAAACATTAGAAACAAAAGAAAACGAGCCAGTTTGCTAGTCTTGCCATACTAAGCTGAGTTCACCCTCCCGATAAATATCAAATAATGTACGCAATCACCATTGCTTACCTCTAATTGATCGATGCGCCCATACAGTTGTCTTATTTCCTCAGACTTCTGCTGAATTTGAGGTATGTTTTCACTCACGATCTGTGATGTGTCGCTACGAATCTGCAAAATAAACAAGCCCAAAATTAACGACCCATCTGTGATGTGTGACCTGGAGTGCCTTTATTTACTCCACCATATCCAGCATGCCAACAAACTCGTCCACTCTGGTCAGCATTTCCTCCAGGCTTTTCTCCAAACACAGAATCTGAATGAGGAATAGTTTGTGTCAGACAAGGCTTTTTATTTGGCTGAAATTCAATAAATTAGGCATGCGGGTTTCTTCAGGAATGTAGACAAAACAAACAAACACACACAAGATCCAGTCTGTTTTTTTTTTAATCAAATAAAGAATGTCCAAATTGACAAATGCATAAATAACCACATCTCCCTCCCTATTTTCAAGTCCCACCTCAAAACCCATCTCTTTAAAAATTGCTTTCAATGTCTAGTTCAATCTGCTATTTTCAGAATCAGAAAACCTTTATTCGTCCCACAATGGGGACATTTATTATTATTTATCATTTTACTTATGGTTTTACTGTTGTGTGCTTTGTTTTTATTGTAAAGTGTCCTTGGGTATTTTGAAAGACGCTTGAAATTAAATGTATTATTATTATTACCTTCCTCAAAAGCTTTCTTTCTCTCACGTTAACGTTTTATAACGATTTACGGTTATGGCTAGTACATATTTCAGAAACCGGAGTTAAAAGACAACGACAGTTCAGTGGACATTGTTTCGGGTGGAATGTTTACCTCTTCTCCCGCAGTTGCCTTCACGTAAGAGGAATACGTGAAAGCGGTGTGCACCAGGTCGTCGTATCGTTCCGGGTTCTGCTGGGACGCCGACGCCGCTTCGTGAAGGCTCGGATTGGGCGAAGCGACCGCGTTAGCCGCCGCCGCCGCGCCGAAGCCGAAACTGGAACTCTGCGACACGCTGCCGCTGCTGAGGATGTCGCTCGCCATGGACAAACTGCTGGCGCTCTGCGACACGATGCCGCTGTCCCGACTGATTTCGGCGCTTGACTCCTCCAGGGGGGACAGAAGGCCCACCCTGTCCACGCGACGGCGGTCCATGCCGGCGAGCTGCTAAGGAGACTGCAGCTGGTGGTGCGGCAAAATAAATAAATAAATAAATAAATAAAGACACTAGCGTTTGGCCAGTCAGCTGATTGAGTCACGTGGTTAGTAGGACGAAGGCAAATCGCGAGGGTCAAAATAGATGACGTTGCATTTAACGCGTACTTTAAACCATTGTACATTCGACAATCCACTGTTAAATTTTGTTTATTCGCTGTAAAAGATTTTTGAATTAGTAGTAGTAGTAGTGGTGATGGTAGTAGTGGTATTATTATTATTATTATTAATTATTATTATTATTCCGGGGCGATTTTGCGTTGCATTTGGTGAACTGCACTCAACCCAGTTTTCTTTAAAACAACTACCGCTTCGAACAAAAAGGGCTCTATGTGGAGCAAAAATAATTAATACAAAACAAACAAGAAAAATAATTAAATATAAATACAGTAGAAAGCACAAAATAGTCGAACGAAAAAAAATCTCACGCTGAGCCGAAAAAAAAAACAAAGAATAAATTGTTTAACATTCAGTTTGAGGAGTCACGTGAGCGTGAAATGGTAACCACAGTAAAAGATGTTTATTAGATTATAGTTTTGAGTTATGAAAGCATTGCAGCTTTTGCCCGCGAGGTGGCAGCCTTTATTGTTAAATTTCAAAGTCAAAGATCATCGAGCTGCGCTATTTTTCATTCGCTGATTTATTTTTAGATGCAGTGGGGGCGCTACTAAAAGAGAAATCTGTCGAGTCATAGTTAAGATTTATTCGATTGTGCAGACGAAAGCGGACTATTTTGGCCTTGAGGATGATTATGTAGATATACAATGCGATATGCTTTGTAAACACAGCACATCAGTAAAGAGGTGAGAAGAGGTAGAAGGCTTAGTACCTATCAAAAACATCACTTTGCTGCTGTGAAATGTAAATTTCTCCATTGTGAGTCTAATAAAGGCAAATCCAAAAAGCTTTGTTGGTGTCAATATGAAATCATAAGTCAACACAGTAAGCACACTGAGAATTTCAAGAATAATTTATTGAAACAGATACAAGAATTTCATCACATTCGTTGAAAAGATCAATTAAAAAAAAACATAGTCGAGGCATCCAAGAAATATAGATTTACTCTTTCAAAAGACAATACTTTGGTCCCATGATTAAACAATGAAAAGAATCTCAAGAAAAGTGGTCACTTACGTTTTAAAAAATACAATACATTTGTTCTGGTGCTTATCACTCGTTTTTTTTTAAAGACAAGAAACATTAATAATTGGCGAAAAAAATCCAAGGTGTATATACAGTCGTAATGGGAAAACGAAGCTTCATGAAGCACTTGTGATATTTTTTGACTGTCCAGATGGTGCTCTTGGTTTAAATGCAAAGGAAATGTCTTAAAAACCCACTGCAGCTTCAAACCAAGTGCGCTACCTACCTACAGGAGTCAAAAACCATCACATGTGCTTCATGAAGCTTCACTTGGCCATCACGAATATAAAGTATGACCAATTTCTATGATCCTTGGCGTGCAACTTCCTATTATTACAGTAATGATCTTGAGGTTGGGGGGAAAAGTCTCTGCCATGGCATATTTGACGCTATTATAGCGTGATGACGGTGCCATCTTCCTCCACCCCTCCCCTCGGTAGCGCTAGGCTATGCCTCGGGTCCGTTTTCAGCGAGCTGAGGATTTTGTGCAGGCTCCCGTTACTGTGACGGAGTGCTGGATCGCTTGCGTGGTAGGGCGACTGGTTGCCGGCTTGATTTTGCTGGAGGTTCAGGTCTCTGAAGAGCTGGTAGCTCAGGCTGCTGTGTTGGTGGTGATGCGAGCCGCCGTTGAGGCTGGTCTGAGAGTGAAAAGAAGCGGTGGAAACCACCGAAGCGGGGCGTGACGGAGGACTGGGCGGCGCCGTCGGACCCGACGTGGCGGCGGCGTTAGATGTTTGCTGGTGATGCGCGCGAGATGCGTTTGACGCCAAAGAAGCATTGGACCTCCGCGACGGTCGCTTTAGGCTGCTCTCAATGACGATGTCGGTCTCGTCGTCGCTTTCCAAGTCGTCCTGGTAACCCTGGGCGACGGAAAGCGGGACCGCCCCCGGCGCCGCGGACAGGAGCGGGTACCCGGTGGATCCGCTGCTGTCCGAGGACTGGCCCGAACTCCCGGAGATGCGACTGCCGCGGACCACGTTGTTGCGCTGGTTGACGGGCTTGACGGTGACGATGAGGTTGTGACTGTTGGCAATCATCATGTCCGTGACCTGGTCCAGCGATTTCCAGCTCACCTCGATCCCGTTCACTTCCAGGACTTCGTCGTTGACCGCTAACAGACCCGTGCTTTCCGCTAGCCCGCCGGGAACCAAGCGGGATATGAAAATCCCCGGCACCTTCTCCAAGCCGTGGGGGGTGACCCGGACGCTGGTTCCGTCCCGGATGTAAAATCCCAAGGGTTTGTCTGAACCGTGGCGATAAAGTCGAACGCGGCGATGCGATTCGGGCAAGATGTCCACGTCGATTATGGAGGAGACCGGACGGAAATCTTGCGGCATGCCGATACGGATGTGCGCCCTCTTTCGGTTGATGTCGTTGCTACGTAGAGCCCCCACCGTCTTTTTCTTGCGGGTGAGGGTGTTTGTGCCGAAATTTGCGTAGTCCATCTCTTCTGCAAAAATGAAAAAAAAAGAAAAAAACATTACGAAAGAGAAGTACTAATAATAATAATAATAATCCATTTGATTTATAAGCGCCTTTCAAAACTAAATAAAAGGAAAGGAAGAGAGGAAAACCCGACCCCTGTTTTGCAAAACACAACGATTCACCATCGCGTTATTTATGTAGTGTTCCTTCTAATGTGTTCTCAGATGAAAAGAAGTACCCAAAATGCATTGTGTGTCGCTTTCTCGGTCAGGGGCGTTCCTGGCGTGACGTCACGTCAGGAATCGTCACCAACTGGAAAACAAGACTTCCTGAATATTCAGCGCAGTCTTAAAAGGTCAAATATAGCGACATGCCGTGAAATATGCTCAGTAGAAGTCATTTGAAGTGATTTTACAAATTATGAACACAACTTGTCCGCAGGCGTGGGTTGTCCTTTAAGGCAATTAGGATTTAGCGTTCCAAGCCATTCAGGACCAAACTGGAACGCTTGGTTGGAAACGTCCTCTTCAACAGCGGACATCGGATGGAAAGGTTCACATCACAAAGGAAGAGATATTCCCTAAATGATGACTTAGAATATTTTATGGGAAACATTTTGGGAAGATCTTTTGGAGTTTTAGAGAAGAGGCCAAAAATGACCCCAGAAAAACAATACAAAAAGAATGAGCCATTCAGCAAATAACACAGGTGTCCCGTTGTAGTGCAAGTCAGCATGTTTTTTTTCTCCAAACGGTCTCAAAACAGAGAGCTTCACTTCCTGGTGTCCGTTTCCTGTCTGTCTGTCTGAGGAGGTAAGATTAGATAGTGCATTTTTGGGGGGAGGGGGTTCTCCTTAAACAAGTCCATTCCTGTGGCGTTCCACCTGGAGGTAAATCGCTAAGCCGGTTCGTCCCACCCCCCTCCACCCCGTCAACATGTTTCGACTCGCTGCTTCGTCTCTCTCATTGTTATCTTCTTCTACGGAGAAGCTTTCCATTGTCTGATTGTTCCGACAGTTTCTGGTGGAATGTGGGTTTTAGACCTGAGAAGTTCCAACATGTTTTGAGACCACAAGACTGGGTCATCGATGAAAAGGTGTCCTCAGCCGTCATCTGTACTTCTTTGAAGGTGTCGGACGTTTCGCTTCTTGTCCAAGAAGCTTCGTTAGCAAACTAAAGTCTTACTGGTAGTATCTGCCCTATATATATATATATATATATATATATATATATATAAACCCCACTGTCCAGACATGGCGGTGCCGGACACTGCTATGATAGGTTGGGGGGGGGGGGGGCAGAGGACTAATCCCTGCAGCGCCACCGATTACCCCTATTGTCCTGACTGACAACTGGCCTGATTGCCCCACTTGCTCCGGTATCACCTCATCAGCATTACTAATATGATGATGGCCCACCATGTGAAATGAGTTTGACACCCCTGAGTTACACGCTGTCCAACCCCGTCTAGGGCGTTTCGACCCACAGCCCATTCATTCGCATTCCTGCACCCCAACAACCCCCTTGGACCACCTCAATCTGTACCCAAACCCCCTCCCCTGCTCCCACATGATGGTGTGACAAAGTGCGTAGTGACAGAAGAGCCCATAATCGCTGGAACGGAGGGGGAGGGGGGGCACATAGGGGCAAAGCGCAAATAGTGCAAGCGTGAGGTCAGTAAATGCTGCAGTAGTGGTAGCAGTGGTGGTCTGCTTCAGTCGGCCGCAGGGATTAGTCCTCTGCTCCCCCCAACCTGAGAGCAGGGACCAATCATAGCAAAGTCCGGCACCGCCACGTCTGGACAGTAGCGATATATATACACATATATAGGGCCGATACTACCAGTAAGACTTTAGTTTGCTGACGAAGCTTCTTGGATACAAAGCAAAACGTCCGACACCTTCAAAGAAGTACAGATGACGGCTAAAGCCTTTTCATCGATGGACCAATTCCTGTACGACCGAGACCTTACACAGAAGTTTTGGTTTAGCAATCACGGAAATTTGTTTGGTTGTTTTTCCACCGTCTGTTGATTAGGAAGAGCTCAGGAATCAAGTTAGTCGGGTGCAAACAATGTATGAGAGACACTGAGCACCAACAGGTTTTCTCACACCTTTGCATACGTGTCGTATGCCCAATGCTCTCTCCCATTTCCGAGCAGCCTCCCCGCCACTACCCAAGCACATTTTCCGGCACATCTGGGATGACTTAAAACAACCTTGGACACACGAGGGGGTGGGGAAGGGAGTTTTAGGCTCTCCGTAGGTCCCTCTAGGTACCCCCCCCCCCCCCCCCCAATGACATAAGCAGCAGGCCGACAGCAGCGTTGGGCACTTTGAGCATTCCAGACATCACTGGTGTCCGTCTCAAAGGCCTGCGGGGGGGGGCCACATACCATTTTACTTAGCCTGCATCAATCAAGCATAGCAACATGCATGATGCTTGCTAAAATCTCTCCCAATTTTTAAATAATTACATCTCATATGTAATAAAAGAACAGACATATAATCATTTTCTTGTTACTAGACCCCTCATTACAATGGCAAACAATAGTTGAATAAATTATTGACTTTTAAAAATGTAAAAAACTAAAACGTGATGCATAACAAACGATGTGATGACACGTTCACCTACTTGGCCTGCAGATTATTTTTATTTCAACAGTTCCGTCAAATACAATAATACCTCTGCTTATGAACATCTCTTCAAGTTACAAAACATCAACAGGAAAACAGAGTTCAATAAGAAAGTTCAAGATATGAAAGGATAAAAAGTAGAGTGAGGCTGGCTGGTCAAAGTTCCAAGTTTACCTGAACGCAACACACTTCTAGCTGCTCTGCCATTGGCTATTCCAGAGAATCTTTTGTGGCCATTTTAGAATTGAAGTACAGCATGTCAAACCAAAAACAAACAAACAAATAACCAACTCAACATAAATACACAACTAAATAAATAAATAAATGTAAAAAACTAAAATACATAACTAACCAACCAATCAACCGACCGGCGGACGGACCAAACAACCAACTAACTAGCTAACTAACTAATTGACGGACTGACTGACTAACCAACTAACTAAACAAATGAATAAATCAATAAATAAATACCCTACTAAATACTAGCTAGCTAACCAACCAACTAACTAAGTAGCCAGTCAAGTAACCAACTGGCTAAATAATAAGTAGCCTCTACAGTTGATTTGATTTGATTCCTTCACTTGAATGATTTCCCATGGAGGAAAAAGTAGTTTTGAAAAGGGAAGCATTTGGAAGCAACTCCGCTAAATTCCTTTGAAGACATTCGAGGAGGATGAAGCGAAATGTAGCTGCGGTGGAGCCGCCGGATGCCATGAGGACAGATAATCCCAGTAAACACACGTTCATACCTAAGCACTTCGTTTCAACAGCAGGAGAGGCTCAATGGAAAAATGATCAAAATAAAGCATTACCCCAATTAAATGTCTCTATGTCTTTAGCTTTGCAGCTCAATGCTGTAGTTGCTAACTGTAGCCGCTTAAAGTAACAGTGATTCACAGAGTTCGTAACCGCGACGGGTGGTTCTCTCTCACCCCGGAGTCACTTTCTAATCTTTCGACGGCCTGGCCGGCAGATGACAGACGACAAGCAGACAAACGGGATTAGCAAAACACATGTAGCAGGAATGCTAAGAGGTTGGGAGGTCCGACCAAATAGATTAGTTTAGCTGATACCAATGAACAAATGGCCCATTTCCTTGAACCGACTCATGTGTGAGCGGGAGATCGGTATTGTTTTTCATGTGATAGAGCAATTAAACAAATCGCGTTTTAGTGATCTCGATTCAGTTTTTCTTTTGCCAAAGGGACTCTGCGTGATTTGAATATCGTCATGCAACGTGACGAGACAGTGACATCAGACGGATATCTCGGATATCATCAAGAGGCAACGAGGAAGTTAATAATCCTTTGATGATTTCAAGGCAAACCACGGATGATTCGAGAACTTTAAGCGTCGTACAGGGATTCATAGTGTCAGTCGTCATGCTGAGGCAGCCAATTCTGACGATAAAGCTGCCAAAGCTTACAAGGAATCATTCAAGATGGTGGAAGAAGAAGGCTACGTTCCTCATCATGCATTTACTGCTGATGAAAGTGGCCACTCCATTCCATCAAGCCATCAACGACCATCACAAAGGTCAATAAAACCACTTTATTATACAGCACACTTTATTTCTTTAATTACAATCCAATAGCACATTTATTATACATAAAATAAGGTCTATTTTGTGTCATTTTTAGGCTTACAGTAAAGTCTCGTTATATCGTTATCGGATATATCGATAGTCCCGGTTATATCGATATTTTTTCGGACTCCCTTGAATATCGATATAACGAGACTTTACTGTATTTAGTAGGAAATTAGGTTTTATGGGGAACTGGGAATGGTTTATTCAAATTTTTAATGGTTTCTTATGGGAAATAAATGCTTGGCAGACGAACTTTTTGCCTTATTTAGTAGAAAATTGTTTTATGGGGACATGGAAACGGATTATTCTAAATTGTTATAGTTTCCTATGGGAAATTAATGTTTGGAAGACACCCTTTTCGCCTGACACACACTTTCTGGGAATCAATTAAGTTTGTAAGTTATTGCAACAATAGAGGGTTACTCACCCGAAATTGTCCAACATGATAATTTTTTAAAACATTCTGCTCTTTTCTCCCAAGGTAGTGATCGAATGCTACGTCGCACCGCTAAACTATGACATAATGTGTCGAAAGTCTCGCCACATCTGGAGACATTCAGTACATTGACAAACTGAAAAAAAGGAATAAAACAAAGACATGCATATTGCGACTTGACTTGCGTCCCGCCTGGGAAAATATTGTGATTTCAAGTTCAAAGAGGTCTGTCATGTTCTCATTGATCCAATCAAAGCATTTGCTTGTTGCTACGCTAAACTTCCACGTTTGAAGTTCACTCAGCGTGCGCCTCTCGCACAAGTCGACTGCCTGTAAAAAAATCTGGCACTTTTCTTTTCTCTGTAACAGGCTCTAAACTTTAGATGGTACATACACAGAATCGGGGGCAAAGTAAGCGTGGGACTTTAACGTACGTACATCTGGACTTTGACCTAAGGGTCGATTTTTTTTTTCCGGCTATCAAGCTTGTAAGACTACTCTTTGATACTAGTTGACACAAATTCCCAGCAGACAAATCATCCCATTTCCAACGGAGCTTGGACGGCATCTTGTACATTTTCTGGGACGCTGCATTGGAGTCCTGACGGCTCCAATTGATACGGGAGGACTTCTTTAATCGATTGCAAATTCCGGGGACATTTTGAAGTAGTTTTGAGAGACTTGAAGTCATTTTTATTGGTGTTTTGCATTCGACTAAAAATATCAGCCTGCACGTTTTGGCTATTTTAGATGCTATAAAACGTTTTTCGGATGTCAGTTAGGAAACAAAAAAAAAATGGTGTCGGTTGTCCTTTAAGCTACAAATAAAACAAGTTTCTGAGTGAGTGTTGACCTTCAAAGTGCACAAGAAACAAACAAGCAAACAAAATACAACGGCTCTGTTGCTCTTCTGGGTCTGTTTTTTCACGGGTGAGTAAAATTGATTTTCAACACACGCGTCTGCCATCATGTTTTAATTTTAGAAAAGCCAGCAAACAGTCTGGCCGTGCAAAAAGGATTTTGCAAACTCTTGTCTGCGCTTTAGTTCCAAGCAAAACATGGAACCGTTTAATGAACTTATTTCATTGAATTTATTTGTTGAATGACGTCCTTTAATTAGAACAACGAGCCGACATTATTCCCACTTTTGACAAGGTTTTGCAGAGACAGTTGCCACCTTTGGAGGTAGTAAAGTGTCCTTGAGAGTTTTGAAAGGCGCTTAGAAATTATTATTATTGGTGTATTAGTATCATCAAACTTGTCACTGAGCCAGAAGAGTTGAAACCCTGTGTTGAAAGGGGGTTGGTTTCTTCGGGGGATTTTTCAAGAAGGTGAGGTAGACCCAGTAGATTTCCTCCTTGTAGGTAGGATCAGACCCGTAACAGAAACGGGAAGACGCCTCTTTGTATTGGGCACTAAAGTGTGAAGGTCAACCCTAGAGACAGGGCGATCCCATCCTGTTGTTGGCGTCCATTAAGTCTTTTCTACGTCATACCGCATTGAATCATCTGCTGACTGTGCGAGATCATGGTATTTTGTGGGGTCTGTGTGGGATATAGGCTTCTTTGTTGTCCAGATTTTTACACGAAAAAGATCCCGTTTCCTGAAAGTGACATTTGAAGTCCAGAGGTTGTGACCTTCTCCGAAAGAGATTCATCTGGAAAGTCCCAAGATCAACTTTAGAGCAGGGCTATGGTTGAATCAGGCTGAAGTGAGTGCGGGAAGAAAGGCAGCTGGGCTCACAGTGGCTTTTAGTGGGTTCCGCAAGGGGTGGAGTGACTGGTTTGCTCGGAGGCTGCTTGCTAGCAGCTCCTCCTTAATTACAGCTCAGCTTCAACCAGGCCAAGCCTGGCATGCTCGAATGATACATCTGAAATGTCGCTCAGCCGCAAAGGCACGAGTTAAACATTTCTGCGTTTCTTAGAAGAATGCCCATGCGGGCATTTGAAAGAACATTTTCAATTCAAGGCCTAATAATCTTTGACGCTCCCATAGGCCCATATCCAAAAGACGAGTGCGCTCGCCTTATTTGCGTAGAGGCTATTTTGGGAAACCGTAATTACAAAGTGGCTCGGCTCAGTTTAGCTTGGCCGCATTGGCAACTCAGCCCATCTTTCTGTGTCTATAAAAGAGGTTTGTGTACGTTGCAAGCATTGTCCATTCTATCACAGGGCCATCTTGCACTCTCCTTTTGAAGGCTGCAGAGTCACTTATTGCCCTGTTAAATTCAGAGCCACAAACGCGAGAGACTCTGAGGAGGTTGGATGAACAGAGCCCTTGTGTCGTCAAGATTGCTCGCGACATTTGTTCATCTAGGAGTGCACAAACGTAGAGTTATGTGATCGTTCTTATGAGTACCAGTCCAGAGGCAATCGGCAGCATTGTGGACCAACTGGAGATGCTTCATGGAGGATTGGCTGACCCTTCTAGAGAAGATTTCCAAGCCTTCTGCAGACATTTCCACCACTCATTTGACGCCAGCCTTTGTGGGGTTTAGCACCCAAATGAGTATCCAGCTCAACAAGGATACAGTATATAGGTCATGAGGCTGAAACAATGGGACAAGCTGTCGCCCGTTCCTAACCCCTCCTCCCTCCTCCTTCTTTTAGACTCTGGCTTTACCAGCTTGCCTATTGTACTGGTGTAACACCAAAGGCCTGTGATTGGTTCAAACTGAGCCAATTTTCTTGTGACGGGACCATGAACATCACCAGTGATAAGTTGCTAACATCATGAGAGGGTCAAAATATTTATAATCTAACCTTTTCGTCCATAAATCACTGTTTGGGGCATCAAAACAACTTTTTGGGATGCCTATTTGCATGCCGCGCTTTTGGCAGCGTGAATCGGACAGCGTCAGCACTTTTGGATGGAAAAGGAAGGAAATGGAGCGCGGCGTTAGGAGTACCCTTGCGGGCTCTGACACTTTGGCTCCATGAAAAACAATAGACGCGTGACAACTGGTGTGGAAATACTCCCACTGACATGTTTGCGAGCAGGCCGAGGAGATGAAGTAAGTAAGCAAGCGGAGTCAGTGAAGCAAAGAAGCGGGGGAAGGCAGGAAGAGGCCGAGGATGTGTGTCAGCACGTGCAGGAAGTGATCTTTGCTTGTGATCCTTTGGGTTAGATCGAGGTGTGAGGGGCGGGTGTGGGAGGGATTTCTTCAATCGCGGTGCCGCAAGAGATTTAGGCTCAGGTGGCAAAACTACTCACAAGTAGCCCAAAAAAGTAGTGATACCTACAAGGGCAAAATCAAAGTTGTATAGTTCCCCTGCGCCACAAACAGAGCCGTGCGTGTTGCCACTGTCGTTACAAACATGTAAAATAAGTCAGCACAGGTCAGACTCCGCAGGAACGGCCTTGACATATGGAAAGATCAGCTGTAGTTGAATCGACACCATCTGATAAGTCTCCACACTTGAATCATTTTGAAATTGCTCGTCCAACCCTTTTGGGGACGGCGGTTACTACAGCGGATAGCTTATCGGGTCATCAGGTTATCATCTCTGTTTTCACTACAGGCATGTATGAACCCCCCCGCTGGCAATGAGACGATTGATGAAGAAACTTGTCAGCCACCAATCCCATTTTGGAAGAACGAGCTGGCAGCATGAAGCACACCAACGCCTGAACTATAAACCAACACCTCCAACTAGTCCAATGGTTCTCAACCAGGGTTCGATCGAACCGTAGGAGTTCGGTGCCTCCAACACGATTAAGAACCACTGAACTAGCCCAACAATGTCTGTAAATTTCCCCGCTCGGGGTAGGAGGCGGAACGAGGGGTGGGGTGAGGTTCACTCTTCAAAGCGTGGTCGGAAAGCAATTTGAAAAGGAGACGCAAACGCCAACCAGAGCTTTGGCAAACACAACAAACCTTGCGAGTTTAATGAAAAAGACCGGGCTGGGTTGGGGGGGGGGGGGGCACCAGTGGTGGTCATAGTGGGTGACGCTAGTAAATAATCACAAGGCATCCAAATCAAGTCTTCAAATAGCCGCAAATGCCTCTCCTGCTTATTTACAAGATGGACCACGCTGGGATTTCATCAGTACGAGCGAGACGGCACCCCGCTGTACGTCGCGGTCCCATTTCTACTCCAAGAGGCATTGTCTCAAGACTTCTTAGTCCGCTCACTTGTCATCAACAAAGACCTGGGTTTATACTCTCGCCACGTGTGCACACAATTGGTGGAAAGCGTTCCAAAATAACCTTTCTTGATGGCGGAAGGATTCTGAAGTCTTTCCAGAGGTAGCTAGGGTGTCTGTGGTACCACCTTGTGCTGTAAAGTATCACCTCTGGCAAGCCGATGAGGGGTAAAGAGCGTCCCCGCAAGTGATGTAAATCCGGGAAATGTTCGTCGTCCTTTCTTCCGGGCTGCTTTTGCTTCCACTCGGGACTGTCTGCAGACTTTGACAACAGACTTGTGCTTAAGCTCTAGTGTCTGTCTCTTTAGGTAGCTAGGCGGTTGGTGAGGTCAGACAGATGAGGTGAGCCAAAGGCCCGACTGTTTTGCTTGCTACGATACCTCTGGGCTTAACTCTTCATCTGTCCAGAAATCAGACGTAAGTAGGAGTTCAGAAAGGATATCCTCGAACCTTTCACTACTAGTCGGTAACACCTTCAAATACTAGATGCACCAGAAAATCCTGCTCCTGCCCAACAACCAACAAAGAACTCAGACTGGCTTCACAACGTTGGCTGTGTGTCCTTAAAGTTTCAAGCAGCTGCGGTATGCCACAAAACTTTAAAGTAGCGTACAGGCATTGTTGAAAGAAGAGCTAACCAGTACTTAAGTGAAAAAATAAAGGCACTCAAGTCAATCCAAATGGAAATAGAAAAACAAAACATTGAATGGCACTTTTCCAGGCATCCCAAACGCTACATTGATCCAGCTCTAAAATAAAACAGGACCAAATTGAAATAGCACCTTGTCACGTGATTTTTCACGTGACGGTTCACACACACAACAGTCATATAAGATAAAGAGGCTACAGTGCCTGACCTCTTATGTACCCGGTGTCAAGAACTGGTTTTTCATACCTTGATCATGACTATAAATGGGGTAAAACTGAACAAAACAAATCAGGAACGCCTGCTTAAGTGACACCACAACCTTTAATCAGATGGAACCGAGAGTCATCACATTCCCATGCCTGGTATGTGGAAAGACGGCCTTCAGTCTCATCGTGGTATGGCGAGCATGTGAGTTAATCATCCCTGGGAGGCTTCCAACATGCCCCAAAAAAACAAAAAAACATGACAGGAGTTTTATAGAGATTTAAAGTCGCTGTTGATGTTGTCATCGTGCGCCGAAACGTAGTCCATGCAGCCGGAAATCTACTGGCCGTTTGGGAAAGGGCCCCTATTTTTCCAGAAATGCCCAATGCCCCTCCCCCGACATCCATCTTGTGTGGACACAAGCGCAATAAGGCCTTTGGCATATACGGAGAGGCCAGATGTATAGCAGTTGGCCGCGTCCACAAACGCACCCAAAAGGACACGTTGAAACCCTGCGTAGCACGCCAGCGTACGCCCGCAATGACGCCAAGAAAACCGAAGATAATATGATGGGAATGTACGGAACAAAAACAAGTTGGGTCCAAGACAAGTAAGCTAACGTTCCTACCCAGAGGAAATTGGATGTCTACCTTCAGTCTTTTTCGTTCTTCAGAAAGCAAACAATAATAACTCCTAGCGATCGAAGCGCAACAAATGGGCGCTTCTCATCATTTCGATGTTTCTCTACAGTGTTATGAAATCAAAGATGGAGTGGAGGCTGTGAAAACATGAAGCGCTACTCCGTCAGTCAAACAGTCACATAAAGGTCAGGCACTTATGCAATGCGATGCTGTACATGCCCCAAATGTAAAAAAAAACAGTGATGTTTCTACCGTTGCCCGAGGACCAACTAAAACTTAGACCGCGTGTGTATGCGGGCGTGCCAAAAACGTATGACCACCTCATGCGTCATGGCTGTGTGCGCATATGTGTGAGATGACCGTGTCACACAGTGCCTGTCGACCAGGTCATCACAATGGAGGCCTCATTGTTTGTGTCCAGACCATCTCCGACATTTCAAACAACGGATTTGACACGAGCCGTGTTTCTCAGTGAACAGCACCGAAAGAGTGGCGGAAAAGGATCCAGCTCTTAAATTACTTACTTGGACTTTTACTGGGTCGCTGTGTGTGTGTGTGTGTACACATGACACCAACAAAGAAACAGCTACACAAATACAACTACAAAAATAAAAAATACAAATAAATAAAATAAAAATACATAAAATGAATAAAAGTAATAAATAAAATAAAAATAAATAAAAGGGTTTTTTTTAGTTGGCTGACGAAGCTTCTCGGCTGAGAAGTGACACGTCCGACACCTTCAAAGAAGTACAGATGACGGCTGAAGAAAGATTTTCATCAATAAGATGAGTACTTCCCATTTGGCTGATGGGATGTCGTGTTTTTTACGCGCGCATGCCCACCGCAAACGGAGGGAAGCTCGATTTTCATTGCCATCTTTTGTCCTCCAGTAATGTCTGGAATGCCAGGATACAAGCTTTGCTCAATGACCTGATTTCTATGGGGTTGTGTGTGTGTGTGTGTGTGTGTGTGTGTGTGTGTGTGTGTGTGTGTGTGTGTGTGTGTGTGTGTGTGTGTGTGTGTGTGTGTGTGTGTGTGTGTGTGTCCTTCCTTTGGATAAGACACAGGGCTTAACTGGGCAGACAGAATGATCCAGCCAATCAGAGGGCTTTAAACACAAACAGACACTCACACACACACACACACACACACACACACACACACACACACACACACGAAGCCTCACATGAGGTAAACAAAAAGGCCCAACGTAATTGGATTAGGAAATATTCAGACAGGAAACTGGTCTTTGGTCCAGTGCAGCTATTCCCAGCCAAGATGCATTTCATGTCAAAAAATGGACTGCTTGTAACACTCAAAACGAAATGAATGAAAATCAACGGCCATGCAAGGCTTCCGACTCAATATCAAACATGTCATGTGACAGCACAGGCGTCAAATTTTAATGGTTTCCTATGGGCAATTAATTTTTGGGATACACACTTTTTGCCTGACACACTCTGTCTGGGAACCAATTGAGTTCGTAAGCCAAGGTATCATCACATATCACGATCAAGTTTAACAGCTGAAAGTCGTGCAAAGGCTGAGCACTCCCAACGTGTGAGAGATGATATGGCGTACATTAACTTTGCTGAAATCCATAATTTATGTGGCAAAATATCGATCGGTTTTTCCTCCATAATAGCCCCACATGGACTTTACCTTGTCTCTGTATGAAGATCCTCAGCAGGGGGTGCGCAGTGGAAACGGCCTTGCAGAAATTGTCGTCATTATTGATAGGCAGGAGGTCTCCGTGCACGTCGGCGTATCCGATCATCACCTCCATGTTGGCGATGCGGTGGATGTGCAGGATGAGTTTGTAGAACTCCTCAAACTTGCCCGGTTTGTGGCGGTCCACCGAGAAGCGGCGGAACTCAGCGCCGTACTGAAAAGATGGAAAGACGAGCTTTACAAACAAACAAATAAATAAATAAATAAGCAAACACACAATAAATAAATAAACACACACTTTTGCCTTCAAGATGCATAGCCGCCGCTCACATGCAGAAAAAATATCATGTGACTGTAAAGTGTCCTTGAGAATTTTAAAAGGCACTTATAAATGTAACGTATCATTATTATTATTATTATTAGATTATTACACACACACACACACACACACATATTCCAAAGATATCAACGGTATCATGATACAGCTCCGATGCCGATATCAATGGAAGTATAATACATACTTTTGCAACAAAAACAATATTTACATGGTAAATTAAAAATCCCTGTCCAATATGACAGTGATATTTTTCTATATCTTCTACATACATGACACATGATGGAATATTCCAACACTATTTTGCTAAATTTATCAGTGGGATCACGATAGGGGCGATTGTGCGCTAATTGAGTTGCTGGACTAAAAAGCACAGTTGAGATCTGTCACTGTATGAAATTATATGGACATATTTTTGAAGCATTTGAGTTTATTTTTTTTTTTTTTAATGAATCATATCTCGTCCGGATGTAGGGCGGCTGGTGATGTAACACCTGGGAGTGATGCATCCTTTAGTTTAACATTAATCACGTCATGTTCAAGCATGTTTGCCCCCCTGCGGACTTGTCTTCTATTTTTTTATTTAATTAAGATCCAGATTATCTTTTTTTTTCTCTGTCTCCAACAAACCAGTTTGTCAAGCAGCTTCCTGATTGCCTTGGAGGTGCATGCAAGAGTCCATATTTGGGTGGATGGAGGTCAAGCGCACCTCGTGACAAATGTCAAAGATGCATGCGTTGGTTTTCTAGTATATCAATAACAATGCACTTTCGAAGTCACGATACGATTGTTTTGGTTTTTTTTTTTTTTTTTTTTGCTGAAAAATATTGCAATAATATTGTATGATGGATATTCTGTTACATAACTAGTATAATTGTGTATCGTATCATTTTCTAAAAAGAATGTTAGTGTGCACTCTTGCAACTAACCATCCATAATTAAATGGAAGGTTGAGTTACTTTACACTGGCCACCTCTATTACATAAAAAAAAACAGTTGAGTTTCAGTGATGTTTACTATTTACCGAGTGTGTTTGGAAATCTGCATAAATCAAAGTTATGGGATCAACATCACGCCGAAAACACAAGCGTTTATTTGCTCGTAACTTGAATCGAATAAAAGTCAATGACTGTATTATTTGCACGAGAGCATTGTTGTGCTATCACGATGGTGACAAACATTAATAAAGGCAAGAGATCCGTTCATTTTAGCTCATCATGACTGTGGTGATGATCATCAGATGTAGGACAATTCGGCTGATATGCCAAGGTTGTGTTATTGGAAATGTACAGAGTGTGTATCACATAGAAATATCGATTCCTGAAAAATATTGCTGTTTTTTTTCCAGCCATATCGGTGGTTATCACGATACAGTAGACGTGCTTTGGCCACGGAACGATGAAAAAAAACTATCAACGTTGGATTCATCTGCACAAAAATCGGGACTACAATTTTTTTGGTGCGTTTGAATATTGATTTTTCTTTGTCACCGTAGCGTGGCCTAAGCAAACTCAAGCAATTTGGTTTCTTTTCACAGTTCGTCTCTTTTAATTAGCAAATGTCCAGAACAACAAGGTTATTTGAACACAGCACAACCTACATTAATTTGACACATGCCATTCAAATTAAAACACTCCTCTATTTAAAAAAAACATATTCAGAGATCACAATCACGTTAAAACTCACAAAAAAAGAATACAAACCAATACAGCATGTCAAAAATGTATACAATATAGAATTTCCAGTGCAAACACCCTTTCTGTTTTTTTCGCCTGTTTGGAATCAAGTTATCGCATATCGTATTTAAAAGCCAACCAAACATTTCGGCGATGATAAAATAAAAACAATTCGATCTTACCCACCTTGCTTTTCACCTCCACGGCGTTGAGATCCACGTTCCGCAGTGGTTGAGACCGATTAAAGCTTCGGTTCATTTTTTCTTGTAATTTTAAAAACACACACGATCAGAAGAGGAAATGAAAACTTGTGCCCGCTGAAAAGGGGGCTCCCAAATGCAAAGAAGTCCTTCTGGTGTGTTTCTATAGATTATTTCCGCTCCCAAACACCCTCTGTTAAAATGGGAATAAAAGTCGGCTCCGCCTTTGAGAAGGCGACTTTGCTGCAGAAAAGGTGAAGAGCAACTCGCCGTGTGGAGTTTTGGACGCTTCGTTTAAGTTTTAAAATGACATCAGCGATCCGAAAAAAATACCTTCGCGGTCCCTCGTTTATTATGCAACTATAGAAAAATCCAAGTACCGTGTCTACGAGCGTTCATTAAACAGACACAAACTCGATATAGTATCTTTTTAAATTGTCGGAAATATCAGAAAAATACCAATCAAACATATAATAAAAACTTCTACGCAAGCTTTAAAAAAAAAGTAAAAAGGCTAATTACAATTTTTCATGAATGCAACATTTTTCATATTATTTTACGGCAGCAATCTTCGTCACGCCGTTTACTTGCTTCCAGGGAATAACTAGACGAAAGCGGACAAAATAATCTCCAAACATTTTCAATGTAATTTTTATAGTGTTTTTGAAAATACGTTTTTAAAAGAAACTGATATTATACCGTTTTTACGACATTCCAGCACAACAGCTGATGGTTAGTCCGATTGCCACGTACCGATGAATGACTCAAACAAAAATACAACATGGATATATTTTCACTTTATTCTCATTATATTTTCAAAATAATATTGTGTTCGCCGTTGTTATTGCTGCACAAAGTTGTAAATAATAAAATACCGTATAATTTTAGACAAATGTGACTTTGCGACAGTTTTTCACACTTTACGGAATTTTAAAATATCACAATTAAGCACATGGCGCCACCTCGTGACTAAATGTTGGTAGTGCAACAAACGGTTCTTTTCTGTTCGTCGCTCAAGTGGATGCAGTTTACAAGATTCGCCAGCATGTGTCAATAAGCAATCAAGGAACGAAAATACACGTTGGATGCAGACTATAAAGTAGCCAGAGAATGACAAGTAACCACACCTAAAAAGTTATTAATGATTGTTCAATTTGGATTAAGTTCTCGTGAAAAGCATCTGCCCACAAATATGTGTCAAATGTATGTTTTGGCTACCTCAGACGAATGTGACGAAATACAGTTGAAATGTCACGCCATTAACTTATCGCAGTGTTAATTTAGGAAACGAAACTAACGAAGTATCAACAAAAAACAACAACGTATTTTTTAAATAAAATAAAATGCTTTAAAAACTACCTGAAACAAAATTTCAGAAAAAAATTTAAATCTATCGAAAGTGTGACTCGGTTTCGTTTTTGTGACGTAATATATTGCACCAGCGTTCGGCGGTTGATTTTTAATTTTATATACTATTCCGAAAATATTGTAACACAAAAGGAACGTCGCTAAATAGAACCCAACATGAAGGAAATAATAAATGAATAAGAAAAATAGGCACATGATGACTTTGGTTCAAAGAGACAAGTTTTTTTTATTGAACCTGAAGTACAAACAAATTGCAAAAAGTAAAAAAGAAAAAGAAAAGTCACCAACATGAGAGTCCGGAGCAATAAATTAAGAGCCTGGCTGTTTGTCAGTGACCACATCCAGACTTTTGTATCAAAAAGCAAAGCTAGTTAAGGCCATCAACCTTGACGCTCACGGTCATTAGTTTTATTATTTCGCCACTGAAAACGCTCACGTCGGTTGGCGTTTTCTGCCTTAAATCGTCCGAAAAGAGTTTCTCAGTCTTCTGCGAGGGTGTGGATGATGACCAACAACAAACAAACAAACAAACAAAAAATAGGATCCAGGATGTAAAAGCAGTTTCTTTCTCAGTGCAACAAGTGGAGAGCTACAACAACCTTATTTTTTTTTTCTCTGTGTGAAATTTTCACACACGAGGAAAAACAAAAAATCTCACCTGCCGTTTTTCCCCCTTTTTCTTAAAAAAAAGTAAAGCTAAAGGAAGAAAACTAGGCTGAGGGGGGGGCGGGGCTTAGGAATGGGAAGTCATCTTATGTTTAGCGATATAAGCAGCACTTAAACAATTTTTTTTTTACATATGGGAGCGACCCTGTCGTCAGCGCGCATCGATGAAGAAAGGGAATTGTAAGGCTTTTTCTTCATCACCATCATCAGTCATCATCATCATCATCATCATCACCCCTTTTTCCCGGTGGGCTCAAGTATGTAAAAGACATTTACAGGATTATGTACACATACACACACCCCCAAATAAAATAAAATAAAATAAAAATCCCAAGGTGGGTTGGAGGGGAGAAATCACTCAATTTAATAAAGAAAAAAATAAAATAAATAAAAAAACATTTCACATTTGACACTAGTGGCTCTACTTGATAACATGTAAAAAAAAAAAAAAAAAAGAAAAGACAAATATATAAAAAAAAAAATGATACGAATTGAAGTCAGATGAAGGACTGGAAGAAAGATGGAATGTTAACATCAGAGATGAAAGTGGACTTTCCGGAAAATTCCGGAATTTAGATATGAACGTGTTCCTAATTTAAATATTGTCCTCAATCAGGGGTGTCAAACTCTGGCAACATTGTAGTTACAGTTTCCTCTCGGGGGCCATTTTGAATTACGGGAAACCATGACCATTTTTAATGCCCTCCACATAGAGAGTGCACAACAAATAACGACTTGTCACATTTCAAGTCAAAAATAATGACTGTTTTTGTGGTTTCAACCGGCAGTACATTATGCAGCTAAAAGCTAGCAACCACTCATTTGACGACAATGAGGTGAACATCTTTGCGAAAGAAAATAGATGCTTTGAAAGGGGAGTAAAAGAAGCGATTTACTTAAAACAGAAAAATCCTTCACTAAATCGCCATGGTGGGGTGAGGTTGATTTTGGATCATTCGTACAATAAACTGCTTAGGCAACATAGGCTTAGTTATGCTGATGAGGTGATAACAGAGCAATCAGGCCAGTCATAGACCTCATACTCAGGTAAGACAATAGAAGTAATCAGTGGAGCCGCTGGGATTAGTCCTCTGCTCCCCCCACCCTGAGAGCAGGGACCTATCTAGCAGAGTCCCGCACCGCCATGTCCGGACAGCAGGGATATATATATATATAGGGCCGAAACTACCAGTTAGCCTTTAGTTTGCTGACGAAGCTTCTTGGATAAGAAGCGAAACGTCCGACGCCTTCCAAGAAGTACAGATGACGGCTGAAGAAACATTTTCAGCGATTACAGATGACAATTTGACATTTTGGTTGGGACTTTAGCAAGCATCATCAGTTTGGTTTGCTTTCGCGGGTCGAAAAAAATGAGGTGATGGGCCAGATTTGGCCCCCGGGCCTTGACTTGAACACCTGCGGTTTAGATCAAATCATTAATCTGTGACGTCGGTTGCGTCGCCGCCGATTGCTTGAAAATTGGTTGTTTGTTCAATGTCGTCAACTAATATCCAGATTCATTTTAGGCACATTTTCCCTCCATTTTTAAAGGACAACCGACACCATTTTTTTGTTTCCTAACTGACATCAGAAAAAAACGTTTTATAGCATTTAAAATAGCCAAAACACGCAGGATGATATTTTAGTCGCAAAACACCAATAAAAATGACTTCAAGTGTCCCAAAACTGCCACAAAATGAGCTCGAAACTGGTGAAATTGAGTAAGTCCCGCCCACTTGTTTGTGACGTCACGCCAGGATACTCCTTCACAGACTGCCTTGCTCCAGAATCAAAACAATGACTTCAGAGAGTTCAGATTCGGAGAAGGTTCTTTCTTGTTACTCATCCAGTTATGAATATGATTCAAATAGTTCTGAAGAGGAAATCATACATGTTTGCAATCGATTCAAGAAGTCCTTCCGTATCAATTTGAGCCGTCAGGACTCCAATGTAGCGTCCCAGAAAATGCACAAGATGGCGCACAACCTCTGTTGGAAATGGGCTGATTTGTCTGCTGGGAATTTGTGTCAACTACTATCAAATAGTAGTCTTGGTGCAACACACAATGATTCACCATGCCGTTATTGATGTGTTTTCCTTCTAATTTCGCCATCAACACAGTGTTTTCAGACCAAACAAAGTACCCAAAATGCATTGTGTGTCGCTTTCTCGGTCAGGGGCGTTCCCTCCGTGACGTCACGTCAGGCATCGTCATCAACTGGAAAACAAGACTTCCTGCATATTCAGCGCTAGTCTTAAAAGCTAAAATATAGCGACATGCGGTGGAAAGTTTGCGCTCAGTAGAAGTGAGTGTGATGATGGATTATTAAATGATGGACGCAAGTTGTCCAGAGGTGTCGGTTGTCCTTTAAGGAACTTTTATGATCATTTTAAAATTTCCGGGAAAATCCAAAGGACTTTCATCCCTGTAACATGATTGCACGTCTCCAACCAAGTGAGAGGAAAAAAAAAAAAAAGCTTTTCCGCCATGTTAGCACAGGAGTGTAGCTTACGTCACACTTTAGTTATCGGCTAGAAACAGCACCAAAAAAACAAAAACAAAAAAAAAATTGCTCGCTCTGAGGCACACCTTTTGTTTTTTTGCACTCAAACCCCACCAAAAAAAAGTTAAAAAAAAAAAAGAGGCAGGAGGTGAAAGACGGAAAAAAAACAAAAACAGCAATAGAATTGTCTTTCAAGTTTTCCGCTACCATAGCGCCCCCTCTCGGCCGTTCCTCCCCAAGGATTTTCAAAGTAAGACTGCGTCGTCGCGTCGGGAACAACTTTGGCGAGGCGGAAGAAAAGCAAAATGGCGCCACCTGCGTTTGGTGGTGGTGGCAAGTGCAAAAAGCGCTCAAGACACGGCGGCCGCCTTGGCCAGGAGGCCGGACGGCAGGCGGCCCAGCGACACCTCCATGGCGCGTCGCTTGCCGCCGCCGCCGCCGCGCTTGGCCGGCGAATCTTGGGCGGGACTTACGGGGCGGCGGCAGGCCTCCGTTGCCGTGGCACCCCCGCCGCTCTTCAACATGGCGCGCCCGCACACCTGGTTGACCAGGTTGTTGATTTGCTCCTAAATGAACACACGCAAAATGAAGCTTTTGTGACTTTTGGACAACAAGGTGGACATTTCGCCAGTAATGCTCGTCAAGTGATTTTAACAACACACGGAAGTTATTGAAATGATTTTTTTTGGGGGTGGGGCTGACCTCATCGTATCTGTACATCATCTTGAGGCCCCGGCACGATTTGTGCTTCTCCACGTAGCGCAGCGCGCACTCGAGGCAGAACACCACGTTGTCCGTTTCCTGCACCACCTGCAAAAATTCACATTGAGTTCACATCCTTGAAAAGTGTTCACTCTTAATGACGTGAAAAATATTGCGTCAAAATGTCAATATTCTTGTTTTTTTTTTTTTTTTTTATTCGTGACCATAATGTTTCCATGTCAAGTTTTATTTGCATTTCAGCTGTTATTGGCATTGAAAGATGAGGGTTTTTTTTAAATATATACATGTTACATTTATATTTTTCCCCCATTTTTTTTGTTTTGTTCATCAATCAGCCTTAATTTTTTGTCATTTGTCTTTAAATTAAATTGTTTGTGAAATTAATTAAATTAACTAGTTTGTGATCACACTTTTTGTTTTCATTTTAAATATTCATAATGCTAATTTTGTAGTCATAAAAATATTTGCTTAGTGCAGACTTTCTTTTTACTGTCATTTTTAATTTTGTGATGTTAATTTATTAATATATTATAATATATTATTATATAATATACTCAATGAATTTATTCATCGAATATATTATAATAGATTAATAGATTAATTAATAATGTACAATTTTGCTATATAATTTATTAATATAATATATTATAATAGAATATATTAGATTAATTTATTATAATAATATATTATATGTTAATATATTAATTAATAATGTATTAATTTTGTTATATAATTTTGTATAAGCAGGGCTTTCTCATTAAAAAAAAGAAGAAGAAAAAAACAAAACAGTTTGTTTTCATTCTAATTTTGCAGTCAAAAAAAGTATTTGCTTGGTTCTGATGTGCTTTTTAATTTAATGTATTTTTTTATTTATACCACCTTGCGTGTTTTGGGTGTTTTAGACACTATAAAACGTTTTTCTGTGTCGGTTGTCCTTTAACAGTGCTCTCAAAAACCAAAAACAAACAAGTCACATAATATGAACATATTTTGTGAGGCGATTATTTGATGTTGGATTGAGGTGAAACTAAAAGCAAGAAACTGCGTGCGTGCGTGCGTGAAGAAAGTAGCGGTAGCGGCTGACCATGGAGAGGTAGCAGAGGTGGTGGCAGATTTGGCAACGTCTCTCGGAGGATTCGAGCGCCGTCCACTTGCCGCGTGGCTTCTTGCGGCCGTCGTCGTGAGCGCCGTAGCGGGCCGCCGAGTGCAGGCCGGCCGTGAACAGCTCCTCGCGCTGGCGCATCTCCAAATTCCTAACGGCGTTTAGGAACATTTTACTGGCGTTGTATCATTTAGCAGAAGAAAAAAAATTGCTCTGAAGATGAAATTATTTCTGGGAAGTTACTTGGATTGCGATTCGGGGGCGGAGCCTTGCTCACCTGAGATCTTTGAGGAGGGCGGCGATGGTGGCGAGCAGAAGGCCGTTGTCCCGCTTGGACTCGGCCGTGGCTATCTGGTAGAGCAGCTTCTCCATGGAGAAGGGCTTGGCGATGCGCCGGCACTTGAGGTCCTGTTGGGGTCAAAGAGCAAATCACTCAACTGTTGAGTTTTGAGAGGTGCTAATAAATCAAATGTAGTATTATTATTTTTAATAAAAAAACAAAACCCGAACAAATTCGGCAATGGCACTCCACGTCATGCTTTTCAATTCCAGAATAAATTCGGGAATGACAGTGAATGAATGAGTTCATGAATAAGTAGTTTTTAAATTTGAAGTCAAAAACAACTTATTGTGATATACAGACAACAATTTGAAATTTCGGTTCAGACTTTAGCAAACGTCATGGAACTTGACATGCTTGATTTGCTTTCGCGGGCCAAATAAAATGATGTAGCGGGCCAGATTTGGCCCTCGGGCCTTGACTTTGACACCGGTGGATTAAAAACAGCTCATCTTTCAAACAAATTCAAGTGGTTGACTTTTAATTTTGACCTGAAGGGGGCAGACCTGGATAGCATTGGCCGCTTTTTGAGATTTGAGAGGAAAGGAGCTTGCAGTTGTTGGCCAAAAGTTGCAACTTTTTTGGGACTGGGCTAAACATTACTTTGTACACTTCAATCTTATCTTTCACTTTTCATAAAAATAAAATTAAAAAAACGCATTGTTTCAGTGGAAACTTGGAACTAGACCACTATCATACTGCAGTTTAGTTTTTTTGGTCAGGATGTTACTACAGTAGAACTGAATAATATATAGATGGGTGTCCAAACAATATTACTGGCATGAACATCACCAAGAAAACTTTAAATCACTCTCAAGGAAAATAAAATAAACTAGTAGTCAGTCAGTGGCTTAAAGTCACATGATATTTTTTTTTATTGAATAAAAACCTTGGCGGCCTGGTAGCCCATCTTGATCCAGTGCAGCGTAGCAAAATGCACCGTCTCGGACACGCTGTAGCCGCAGCACACTTTGGACACAAAGGTGCCCGGAAAGCAGACCACAAACTGACCGCTGCGCTGAACCGTGCGGTGCACGCGGATGCCCTCCCGGCTGAGCACCTCCGGAGAGATCTAAAAGCAGCAGCAACAAACACGTGTCCAGTCTTATTCATCAACATTGAACCAATTGAATTTGTGGCCATCCACACACACACACACACACACACACCATGACGTTCTTCTCAAGCATTTCCAGTCCGGGCGTCCCGTTGGCCTGCAGCAGTGTGTGGACCACTTTGTCCAGTTTGGACTTCTCCTCAGCAGGGACACAATACCTGAAAGGACGCATTGGCACCTTTTTAAATGCTTTTTTTTCCCCCTCTTAAATATGCTTTGCATGATGTGCGGCCAGCCTACCAAATGCAATCAGCACCAGTGTGAAGGTAATCGATGTATGGAAGGCGATTTTGGTCTCGAGACCAGCATGAGGTAGAAAAGACCATGCCGATGTTCAGCCAGGGAATGGTCACCCCTGCGGGCAACCAAAGTCATCATTGATCATATATATATATACACATATATGTCAGTGATACATTGGTTTACAAACTTAAGTATGTGTAAGGCGAAAAGTGTGTATTCCAAACATTAATTTCCTATAGGAAACTATTCAAATGAGAATAATCCGTCCCAGGTCCCCATAAAACACAATTTTCAACTAAATAAGCCTTAAAACTACACAAAACATACCTTATTTTTGTATAACAAATGTGCTATTGTGTTGTAATTAAAGAAATAAACTGTACTATATAATAAAGTCGTTTTATTTACCTTTGTGATGGTCGTTGATGGCTTGATGGAATGGATATGTTTATTCATGTGTTTATCTGGAAATATATATATTTTATTTGTGTATATATTTGTTTTTTATGTATTTATTTCTTTGCTTATGTATGTGTTTATTTATATGTATAACCTCCGGGTTGAGCGAATACTGGCGCGTGTGGCTGCCGCTACTCACACGCAGAAAAAAATATCCTGTGACTGTAAAAAAAAAAAAAAAAAAAAAACGTTGGGTTGTACATCTTGGAAGTTGTGATATTGCAACAGCAGAAACTTCATTCATAGCTGGTTCCCTTGCTTGTCTTTTCTTTACAAATTGTACAGATGGCTTGTGCGGGTTATTTGATTGATGGGATATTTTAACCTTGCAGTCTACACTCTGCCTTTGAATTATCAATAAAGTTGAAACGAGTTCACAAGTGTTTTCAATCCATTTTCTCACTTTTGATTTTTTTTTCCCCCACTTTTTTTTTTCAAGCTCTATCGTCATGTGCTCACAGCGAGCTAACAGCGTGCTCACAGCGTGCTAACAGCGTACAATAGCATATTGCGAGCACACAGTCTGGTTGGTGCTAAAGTTCGAAGGCTCGCCTTCTTACCGGGCACAGCACCCAAATGCCTCAGGATGGAGCCCGAATTATTGGGGAGGACTGTCAGGTTCCACCCGTGTCTGCACACAAGATGGCGCCACATAACCACATTACAAATTGTGCTCAGTGTTTTATGTGGTTCTTTTTTAGGGCAATGCGGGGGTGGTCACTCACTTGGCAAAGGGCTCCGACTTGCCGGTGGGAAAGCCGCTCCCGTGCGTGCTGGTGTCCACCTTACCGCACTGCACGGCCACGTGGCCGTCGCGTTGCTCCACGATACGCCAGTACTCTTGCTGTAGACGCAAGCGCGCATGGCACTTTTATTCTATTTTTCAAACAGCCACCAAAAAAATGGTTTGGTTGGCGATAAGATAAATATGACGATGCTAACCTCGACCTCGCTAGCAGCGGGCTCCTTGTTGAAGCACATGGTCATGGTGTTACGAGCGATCCGGAAGAAGTTGGTCAGCGACACCGACTTGCCCTGTGACAGTTTCACAGATGGTATGAACGCAAGAAATGCCGCAGAAGAAACCGCGCTGGAAAAAAAATTACACGCAAACGGGTCCGAATTACAACTGTGTGTGTGTGTGTGGGATAGGCATCTAGCACGTTAAGCGCTATGTTACGGCTTCAGCTGTTGTTAAAGCGCGATATAAATCAATACGTATTGTATTGTAGATAGTTATCCAGCTAACAAATTATCTATGGTTAGCTAGCTATCCCCCTTATCAATACCTAACTACCTAGCTACCTATCCCCCCTATCTGTAGCTCGCTAACGAATTATCTAGCTAGCTAGCTATCCCCTCTCTATAGCTAGCTAGCTATAATAATAATAATAATAGTAATACATTTCATTTTTAAGCGCCTTTCAAAACTCTCAAGGACGGACGGTCATGGGATAAGAACTTTTTTTACAGATAACTATCCGCCCTATCTATAGCTAGCTAGCTAGCTATCCCCCTCTCTGTAGCTAGTTTTCTTGCTGTTATATGCTTAGTCAACATGTGAGACTCGGGATACCCGTTTATCACCGAAGTTATTTACGACTTGAACATCCTGCACAGGAAGGTTTCAAATGTATCAGCTCGTGGAAAAGACAACGTTTTATTGCTTACAGCTGGTGGGGCTCAGAACGTTGCAGGGGCGTGGTATTCTAATCAAGAAAAACGATGTTATGTATCACTTTCATTTGCATGTACTCTCAATAAATAGCTTGGCAGAGGGCTGCAGAATTCAGACGTCTGTCATGAATGACTACGTTTCCCGCCGGCAGTAAAGACGATCTTTCTGGTTCCTCGTCTTCGTCCCCAGTGTCTGACTGTCATATCCCTGACACTAACCTTGCAAATACATTTATGCTGCTCGCCAAGGATGCTATCATCAGGATGCTCAGCGACACGTCGCCCATCCTCTCGTCCGCCATGTTTTTCCTGAGCGAAGAGGCGGCGCCGGCCCGCTTTGACCTGAGCCTCCAGATCTTTCAGATGCTGGTAGACGCCATTGCCGCCAGCGCCGCCTGCGCCCCCCACCGTGCCACCCGCCAGCCCGTTCTTGGGCTCGTAGCGAGGTAGCGCCGGTGCGGCCGAGTCCGCCAGACCTTCTAGCGGCCCGCGCCGCGCCTCCAGTTGACGCTTCTCCTGTAGTACCTATTGGAACAATGACAAGGCTGAATCGTTCTCTATTTGACTTTCAGTATTCCAGATACTCCCTTGCGGAAATGTGACGCTACGGAATTTGGTGTTGTTGTGAGTCGTGTGGAACGGATAGAGGTTGTTTTTCAGCATTTTTGGCCACAAAATAAATCAAGGAGGAGACTGTGCTGGGCGGCATTTTCGCAGCTCTGCTTTGTTCAGCAGAAATGTTGGTGCTGTTGGAAAGTAAATTTCTCCACTGCGAGACTAATAAAGGCTAATCCAATCCAATCCATACATAAAAAGCAAAACTCAGGGAGGTTTGTTGTTTCCGCCCGCAATTTGTCATCGTAAGCAATTACCTCGTCGTGCAGCCTAAGTCGCTCGTCGGCGCCCAGCGAATCGTACGCCAGCAAGTATTGCAGGTAAGCCTCCTGCAGCTTGGCCAGACGGTCCTGCGCCGACTTGGGGATGCGCAGCAGGTCTGCCAGCTTGTTCCACTTCTTCAGGTCCATCACCTGCTGCATGCCGCCCATGTCGTTCAGCACCTGAAACAAGCGCGCCAGGTCCACTTCGCAGCCGCCTGCGCCACACCAGCTGCGCGTTAGTATGCACGTCACATGCCCGAGGTTACGCAAACTGGCAATCAAACTTCATGCAACATTGCCTTTCATATAATAATCATAATAATAATAATAATGTGGGTGAGCAGCGGCAGCCACACGCGCCGGCGTTGACTCAACCCGGAAGTAACTCGGACAGAAAGCTAGCTAGCTAATAGACAGCTAACAGATAGCTAGCTAGGCCTTCACTCAACCCGGAAGTAACTCAGATAGAAAGCTTGCTAGCTAATAGACAGCTAACAGATAGCTAGCTAGGGCTTCACTCAACCCGGAAGTAACTCGGACAGAAAGCTAGCTAGCTAACAGACAGCTAACAGATAGCTAGCTAGGCCTTCACTCAACCCGGAAGTAACTCAGATAGAAAGCTAGCTAGCTAAAAGACAGCTAACAGATAGCTAGCACGGCCTTTACTCAACCTTTTGTGATGCGATGTAGGGAAAGATGCACGTCTGCTACAAGCTAAATGTTGAAAACAAACACAAAGTTGTCGCATCCATTGACCAAAAGAGATTGTCTCAGGCTAAAACGCTAAAAGCGAAGCGCGCTCATTCAGAAATATCTGATGTTTGTCGTGCACAAGCAAGAATTGTTTGGCCAAAGAAAGGCATCCAGCAGAGGGCGCCAACACGGCGGCGTCTCACCGATGACGGGCGGCTCGTCCATGCTAATGCCCTGAGATTTGAGGTGTTTTCGGATGCAGGCCAGTCGCTGAACGTTGGGACCCCAGCGCCGGCCCAGCATGTGGACCCTCTGCACGCTGGTGACGAAGCGCATCTCCTCGCTCAGCTTGCACTCGGGCCTCCAGTCGGGCGGCGGCACCACGCGGCACAGGCCGGCCGCCTCCGCCTGCTGCCGCGCGCCGTCCAGGTAGGCCAGGGGGTCCTGAAACTGGCGGGAATCGGGCAGGAAGACGGGCACCTCGCCCAGCGCCGCCCAGCCTTCCTGACGACTGCGCCGGGAGCCCCATTGCCACTCCTGCTCGCGTTCCTTCTGTCGCGCCAGCTCCTTCTCGCGCTCCCACTCCTTGTCGCGGTCGGCCAGGCGCCCCGTCGGCGAGGCCCCGGGCAGTCCCGACCGGTCGGCGAGCGGCGAGGCGGCCCGTCCGGGGTCTGAGGTAGCGCCGGAGTGATTGCGGCCGGACGACGGGGACGAAGCGGCGGCGCGGCCGTGAGACCTGCTCAACTGCCGCTGCGCTTGGCGGATCAACATCAGCTTGCCGGCCGACGCCCGTTTGGGCCGCTGGTTCAGCGACTCCGCTGCCGCGGAAGAGGATTGCTGCGCCAGGGGCGTGGATGACGGGAGGGCGGGCGGCTCCGTTTCGGGGGGCGGCGGCGGTTCCGAAAGGCGTCCGCTTGAGAGCGGGGTGGTGGGAGTGGCCGACCGCATGGAGCCCGCCTTCTTGCCGCTGCGCGTTTCCGGCGGCGGCTGCAGCTTGACCTTCTTGGACTCCTGCGCGCCTTTTAGCACGCTAGCCTCCACCGAGTGCAGCACCACCTCCAGGCGGCGTTTGGAATTGCGCAGACCTTCTCGCCCAGCGGGGAAGTCGCCCTCGTGTCCGTCGCCGTCCTCCCTGTGCCCGTTTAGCCTCCCGTTGAAGCGGGAGGCGGCCGCCGCCGCGGCTGCCGGGTCGCCCTCGCGCAGGCCCTTGGCGAGTAGCACCTGTTTGCGGGTTTTTGCGTTGCTGTGATCGGCCGTTGCTGCCGCTTTTCCTGAGTAGGTCAGCCTGTTGTCGGCTGTTGGCTGGCTGTGCTGATTGTGATCGTTGGCCGTGTCGCCGCCGCCGCCGCCGCCGAGTTTGGTTTTCTTGCCCAGTTCCCTCTGCTTGGCTTTGGTGTAAGTGATGTGGCCCTTGGAAACGCTGGCCGTGTACTTCACAGTTTTGGACGGCAGACACGAGTCGCGGGTCCCCCCGGCGGCCGCCTGCAAGGCGCTTAGACGGCTCAGTCCGTTCACTCTGGAGACCTGATGGAGGCCAAGACGGAGCGCGAGGTGAGGATGGGAGGGGTTAGCGTCACGGATGCACACGGGAAATTGTGTCGCCAGGAGAAATGGACCGCCATTCGCCATTTGGAGAATATAGCAACAAAATACAAAAAAAGTCGGTCATTCCAAAATGTCGCTTTGGATTTGACGACGTTTTAAAAATCACACGCGCACGCGGATTGCAAAGAAACAAAGTGTGTCAATTGAATAGGCTAGAGAACAAAAGGCATAGCGATGCGATTAACGCACGCCAACGCTTGCTTGTCGCGTAAAATTGCTCTTTGTTATTGAAAGGCAGTTGCGCGTCTATACGGATTTCATTCTTTTTCTTCATGTTGACTCCTACCAGGAAACAGCAATTACATTGAACGACTTTTTTTGTTATTTGCATTTGGAAATGCTTCATTTTGATCAAACCTAATGTCATGCTGTTATCGGACAGTGATGGAGACATCTGGTCAAAAATATTGAGGCATCACATTTCAGCCATATTGCACACGGTGTAAAAATGTTGCTGCTGTGGGCGGACTTTTGCTCTAGATTATGTATGTATGATGTCACACTTTTTTTGCTGAGCAAGATTGAAATTCCACCTTTCTTTTTGAGAGAGAGAGAGAGAGAGAGAGCAAGCTCGCTAGCTCTTTAAAATTGAAAGTGATAGGTGGCTAACTAATGTTCCTGCACTCAAGTACATCATTTGTGACAAAGAGAGAGATAGCGAGATAGCATAGCCATTCAAAACACTGACACACTATTATTTTGTGCAACGCAGACAGACGCAACGTCCAAAATCAAAACGGAGCATGAAGAAGGGCCACATGATTTCTTTTGTTCAACTCGCAAAATACGGACGGCGGCGCTTTGTGGTGCGACCTGCTTGCGAAGCTCCTCGGCGGCCCTCCTGATGGAAAGGCCTTTGGCGGCGCTGCTAGCATTAGCGGTAGCCATGGCCTGCAACATCCTGACGTGTTCGCGCGCCTCGGCCCGTTCGCTGCGTTCCCTCAGGAGCGGCGGCGGCGGCGCCGCTTTGGGCCGAAGGCTCTCCCGCAGGCCCGCTTTCAGCACTGCCCATGGATGACATCGGACAAAATGGCATCAGACGGAGGTACGTCATTTTTTTTCAATCCATGAAAAGTTACGATAAAAAACCGCAGCAGCGTTTTGCTATGAATCACAACACTCAAAAGGTCATTTTTTTTGGAAAGGATGAAGACGAATATTTGAAAACACAAATTGAATACTAGGAAAACAAAAACCAAAAAAAACATTCTTTTAATTCAAATGATGAAACGTAATATTTAAAAAAAACAAAAACTCTTTTTTCATTAAATTCAAGACTTGAAGAATAGTGATAGTAAAAATGGTACATTTAATCCTTAAAACATAGTGGAGTAATTAGAAAATATGTAACCCCATTTATTTATTTAGCTCTTTATTTATTAGTTTATTTACTTGTCTATCACCTTGTTTTGTATTTATTTACATAACTAGTTATTATTCTATTAATCAAGTCATCTATTATTTTATTTCATTTATTTATCTAATTATTAATTATTCAATCGAATAATCTATTACTCTATTGATTTGTTTATCTATTTGGTTTTAAATTTATTTATTTACGTATTGACATATCTATTAATCTATCAATCCATTAATCTATGTATTTGTTTGTTTGTTTATTTTGTGAGGAATCTCCTACGTGTTTTTCTTCTCTTACCGTGGCCATTAAGGGGTTGTCGCGCGAGGGGCTTGCCCTTGCGTGGCGTCGAGTGGCAAGAGGAGGTGGAGGATGAAGAGGAGGATGAGGATGAGGAGGGGGCGTGGCCACCACCGCCGCTCGGCAAAGTGTGCAAATGGCCGTAGCCGCCGGCGCTCCTCAGCTCCTCGTGGTCGTCGTCGTCCACCACCTCCGCGAGGTCCTCTTCCTCCTGAGAGCTTCCAAAGTAAGCCATGTGGTTGGGCAATGCCGGCGAACCTGCCCAAACAGGCACAAAGGCAAGAAGCTGAACGTCTGATTGGTTGAATTTCAGTGGTCACTTGTTGCCGGGCAGAATCTCTTTTTCTTTCCCTGCCAATTTGTGACTTATGTGGTTTCTCTTTGACGACCAATCACACGGTGGCTAAACAAAGGCAAGAGCGCATACACGCACGCACGTTGACCCAATCAGCTTCTTAATGACTGGCTTCATTAGCTAAACGCTTGTAATTTAGTGCGCTGACCCCCGGGGTCAATGGGTCAATGACAAACAGGCCACAGCGGCAGTCGAGGGGGGGGGGGCTTTAGTATAGTACGGAGGAGGCCTTATGACCACAATTTCATTGAATTTGTCTGAGAATGATTGTTGATTAACGCCAGGAGCATCCGGCTCTTCCAGCTCAGGAAATAGAAGATGTCGAGTCTTGTTAAGAAAAAAAACCTTGATGTATAACAGAGTATGAGACCAGCACATGGCTTTGATTATTTAGCATCATGCTAACACACTCTGTAAAAAGCTATAAGCGGCCTCACAATAGCATTGCTGCTGTACTGTTGGTTTTTTTTTTTTTTACTTTAACCATTTATAACATGACAAGCTGTCCAATTTAGTAACGGCTATTCCTTCAATATAAAGGAACTAGTACAAGAACAAATTGCACCAACGACAACTGTAAGAAGTCGACATTTTCAGACAAAAATCTAGCGCCCAAACAAAAACAGGAAAAAGCGGAGTAATAAAACCTTTTTGGACACACCTGCATGACAATTAACGGATATTTGGGGTACGGTCGATCATATTGGGTAATTCAATTGAAGTCCACATTGATTCATCGAAGGTGGGAGTTCCACTTAGCGGCCATTACCTCCCGACGCGCAAGCTAACAAGTCACAAAATGGCAGCCGCTCTTGGTTTCCGGTTTCCTGGAGCGTGTGCACAATGTGACTCGTGCGGTCTAACTTTATCGATTAATCAAAGGTGGGAGTTCATCTTCTCGGCCATTACCTCCATCTTGAACCCCACGCGCAAGCTAACGCTAACTCACAAAATGGCCGCCGTTCTTGCTCAAGGCATCTGGTTTCCGGTTTCCTGGATCGTATGTGCATCACCTCGGTGGAAAAGCGTGTTGACACTCATACCCGCTAGCGGCAGACGGCTAGCGACAGCCCAATTGGCACATCAACAACGTTGCGAACGGGACTTTGCAGTTACTCCCACATTGCGTCAGGACAAAAAAACACCCCCAATTACTTGCAACCCCCGCAGGAAAACCACAACAACAACAGCTGCTTCTTTATCAGGGGGGGAAATAATCCCAACGGACGTTACGCACACGTAGCGACAACATTCAGATCGCTTTCAAAACATTTAGGTAGACACCGTCCGTTGCTTTTCTGCGCGAGAGGTAGTGACGTAAAATTGGTGGTGAAAATGCGCAAAGCTGAACAACAAACGAGCTGTTACGCTAGTGGGGGCGCGAGGGAATAGTCACGGCGGTCATTTTGGATTCGATTTAATGAATCTTGGTCAAGGACGTTTCCCAATGGCTGGGGGAATGGAACCGTCAACCTCCGGGCTGCGAAACAACCACTTTACCACTGAGCTAACGTTGAAGCGCTGAAGATGAAGTGCGATATAACAAAAGAGACGCTAACGGCGCCATCATCTTAGGCTGCTGTTGGTCATGTGACATCAACGAATCCCCCGAGCCTCGTAGCGTCTGAAGTTCGGGGGGTCCTGCTGACATTCTCCTGCGCCGTCACGCTAAGCTTCGATGGAGGAAATGTCACCTGAACGCCATGAATGGAGGTCAGGCGCATATATTGGCGTGCGCACACACTCAACTTGAGTCTATAAATTCTTGCTAGCAGCAGAGTGGAAATATCCCAGAGGGAATGAAAGCCTCATTTAAAGCAAGCATTCAATCCTCGGAATGCATAAATCCCCTACCGCGGCCTACGTTGGATTTATTTATACGTCATTTCCTTTTTATTCGTGCCATCTGACTAAGGATCAGGCTCACGTGCGCTGTAAATGGTTTGCATTCAGTCCAGTGGTAAAATGGCAGCCATCTTACCTCTTAGGCAGAGGAAGGTGAGGAAATCCTCCGTTTTGGGTTTTCGTCGCGACAGTTCCTGGATGGATGACGACAGGGACGTGGCGGCAAGCCACGGTGACAGCGATGAGGATGAGGCGGCGGCGGCGTTGGCGGCAGGAGGTGGCGGGCCGACCGGGCCCACGTTGAGGCCGGTGGGCTCGGCCACCTTGATGGGCGTAGTGCTGGGCGAGTTGGGCTGCGACTGCGCAAACTTCCTCTGCGCCTGAAGGCGAGGCCTGAGAGGGGATCAAAACAAGTGTGTGTGTGATTTAAATACAGATTTCAGCCATTTTGGTCTCTCAAGCCAGCACGGTGCTCAACTTCACATTGGTCTTCCTCCATTCCGCAATTTCCCCTTCACATCGACTCGCTACTACTTTTTTTTATTCAGTTTTTTTTTTATACAGGTAACATCCAATTTATGACCAGCGCGAGTTACACCACCCGCACTTACGACCACCACTTTTTTCTTTTAATTCTACAGCTGCCACCCCTACAGAATTTCTAAATTAATACATATATATAATATATCAAGCATCCAAAATGACACTAAAGGCCAACAAGTGGAGTGAACCAGTTTCCAGGAAAAAAAAAGGCATTGAGAATAAGGTACAGGTAGCAAGCTTCACAAGCAATAAAAAAAATCTAAATAAATAAAAAAGGCTGCGTTGCCTGGCAAACGTGTTCCGCCCTCTCAAGGAAAAAGACCACCTGGGCAAAAAGCCAGCATGCAGCGCTCGAGGAGAAAAGACGTCAGCCAGAGAGAAGGCTTCCCCGATTGGGGTTGACGGAGCTTGCCAGCCTTGTTCTTGTCTGACATCATCGATTCAAAAGAACTTTTATGGCAGTGGGGGAAAACAAACAAACAAACAAAAAAAAGCAAAGCGCAACCATCCTGCAATAACGCGGCGCAGTTAATGAGTAAAAATCTCAAGGCACGCGAGCGGCATCGTTATCGCGCCGTCAGCCCGACAGGAAATGAAAACAATTACGTTTCCCTTCAGTCGAGAAATTGAAGCAGATTGCAAACATGATGATGATGATGACAGCTAATGCTTGGCTCGTACATCGGCATTCCTCCGAGACTTTCTCTTTATTTACTTATGTACGTATTTGTTTTAAACTTATTCATTTATTTAATCATTTATTATTTTTTTATTTCATGTTTTTTTTTTACTTTATTTTTCTATTTTTTTTTTATTTTTTCTGTTTATTTTTTATGTATGTATTTTAAATTGGTATTTATTTATTTATGTATGTATGTCTTTATGTATGTATTTATTTGTTATGTGTTTGTTTTTGTGTATTTATTTTTTAATTTGTTTACATGTGTTTATTATTTATGTATTTATTTATTTGTTATGTATTTGTTGTTTTTGGATTTATTTTAGTATTAGTTTTGTGTTTATTATTTATGTATGTATTTTCTATATTTATTTATCAATGCATTGCTGTGTTTATTTATTTTTGTATTTGTCTTTATGTATCTATTTATGTATGTATTTATTTGTTATGTGTTTGTTTTTTTGTATTTATTTTTTTAATTTGTGTTTATTATTTATGTCTTCATTTATTTGTTGTGTCTTTGTTTTGTTGTATTTATTTTTGGATGTGTTTCTTATTTTGACAGGATCCGTTGGTGCCTGCTCGCTCGTCTTTGAGCAACTCTCAGCAGCGTGGCAAAGCAAACACGGCACGACTCTCAAAAGACTTGTAAACTTTGGCGTCTCCTGCCAAACCCAAAAAAAAAAAAAAAACCCTGACACTCCTTCGCACCTGTCCTTCTGCTTTGGCCGTCCCCTCTTTTGGGGAGGGACTTCCCTCCAAACAGTGATCCCTTCCCTTTTTTTAGGCCAAAGCCAGGTGCAACAAAAAAAAGCATGCTGGCGTAGTCTCAGTCTCAGCCTTCACGCCTTCTAAGAGGTCCGCTTGGCTCGCTCGCCGTTTCATTAGCATCAGATAGAAAGGCTTCTTTTTTTTTTTTCTTCTTCTTCATAGCGCCAGTCGCCGGCCGCCTCTTTATGCGTTCCAGTGAGACGACAATGAAAAGGCGGCGAGCAGGGTGGCCCCCGGCTGAACCCGACATGCCGCGCCAGCGTCAACAAGAGAAGGAAAGCGCAAAAGTCCAGATTGCACCTGACCGCAGGGAGCGCAAACCAAACCAAGACGCCGGCTGCCAATAGGAGCACACCGGGAGCGCACCTTCTCTTCCTCTTTTAGTCAATCACACATCTTCTGGAGTAACTATTGAATGAAAACTACACCCACGTGTTTTATAGCCATTTTACAAACAAACTCATTCACAAAACTCAAATGTATTTCAATTTAGTGCCATCCACTGTCTCAAAAATGTCCAAAATGACCCTCAGAATGGTCACTCTGACTGCTGCTATCTAGCTAGGCATAGCTAGCTAGCTTTCTATCTATTTGACTTACTTCTGGGTTGAGTGAACGCTGACGTGTGTGGCTGCCGCTGCTCACCCACAGAAAAACTGATCCTGTGACTGTAAAGTGACCTTGACAGTTTTGAAAGGCGCTTAGAAAAAAATATTATTATTATTATTAGTAGTAGTAGTAGTAGTAGTAGTAGTAGTAAGCTCTCAGTCATACAGGAGTGGTCCATCGATGAAAAGGTTTCTTGTGTGTAGGACGTTTTGCTTCTTATCCAAGAAGCTTCGTCAGCAAACTGAGAAGAAGCGAAACGTCCGATACCTTGAAAGAAGTACAGATGACGGCTGAAGAAACCTTTTCATCGCTATTATTATGATTATAATGGGCATCAGGAAAGCCTCAAGTGGCTTCTTCGTGTCTTCGCCTACGCGCGAGCTGGCATTTACAGTATCATGTGAGGGAAAAGAGGCAGGTGGTGCTGAATGGAGCTGCTCATTACTGAAGAACATCTGCTCCACGAAGAACAGCCTCCACGCCCCGCGAACAACCAGACCCCACCCTCTTCCCTGGCTCTGATGGGCTGTCAAGCGTGTGGAACAAAAACAACAACAGGCGCGCCTTAGTGGGCGTGCGAGCGTCTTACCTTTTCTTAGCCGGGCCGTCTTGGCAGAAGTCGCCGCCCTCGTCCGGGCGATCGGCGTGCAGCGAGTCGCCATCTTGTGGGCCGCCCATTGATCCGGAGCCATTGAGCTCCCCGTTGGCTAACGAGCCTGAAAATAAGGCCACAAGTTAGCAAAGACTTCCGGAAGTTAGCGATTAGCTCGGCCACACAGACAAGAGGCAGTTAAGTGAGCAAAGAGTTCCTCAAGTAAGCGATTAGCTAGGCCACACATTTAGCCCGTCGCTAGGTTACGGTGCTTTTTGGAAGGAAACGGTTAATAAAAATGGTGCCAATTCAAATAAATGGGACTTTTAAACCTTATAAATAGTTTCTTTCTTTTATAGCTTCACTGAAAAAGAATATAACAATTTGCTATTTATGAGCATGTTGTTTATGTTGTTATGTTGAGGTTTCTTCCAAATGTTAGATTGGATTTACCTTGATAATAATAATACATTTCATTTCTAAGCGCCTTTCAAAACTCTCAAGGTCATCTTACAGTCACTGGATGAGTTTTTCTGTGGGTGAGCAGCGGCAGCCACATGCGCCAGCGTTCACTCAACTTGGAATAAATCAAATAAATAATCAGCTAGCTAGATAGCTAATAGCTAATAATTTATTAGTGTCACAGTGGAGAGATTTACATTTCATGTAAATGAAATGTCAATTTCATGTACGTTTTTACATTCAAGAAAAATGATCCGCATCTTTAATCGATTGCAAATGTGTATGCTTTCCTCTTCAGAACTATTTGAATCCTATTCATAACTGGATGAGTAACAAGAAAGCATCTTCTCCCATTCTGAAGCCATTGTTTTGATTCTAGAGCAAGGGAAGACGTCCTGGCGTGACGTCACAAACAAGGGGGCGGGACCTTCTGAAATTCGCCATTTTCAGTGTCATTTTGGGACATTTTTATTGGTGTTTTTCATTTGACTCAAAATATCAGCCTGCGTGTTTTGGGTATTTTAGATGCTATCAAACGTTTTTCTGATGTCAGTTAGGAAACCAAAAAAATGGTGTCGCTTGTCCTTTAAATCAAAGGCAACAATTGGTAGGATGACTCATCCAAAGGAAAGAAATCAGCGGAAATTTACAAGACTCAAGCACGTTAAAAATGGAATCTTGAGTTTAATAAGCGGCTAAGCGCTTCTCACGCTGTCTCACACGAAGCTTGCGTGATTTAACAAGAGCATTCAAAGAAAGCGGGAGGCACTAAGCCAAGACCGAAACAGTCATCGCAAGAAAAAAAAAGGGTGAGGGAGGGTGAGGGAGGGTGAGGGAGAGGGGGTTTCGCCAGCAGGGAGATAATCAAGGCCTTTGCAAGTTGCCAATCACTCGGCGTCGTCCTGACAGCCGCTCAACGCTCGAGTGCTTTTGAGCTTTGCCATGCTGCTCCTTGATTCCATCTCATGAAAACAAAACAAAGACTCGCCGAGTGCGCCGAAAACCCCGAACGGCGCCGCCGAGCCCTTTCTTTTATGAGTGCCTTTCAAAACTCTCAAGCACACTTTACAGTCACAAGATACATTTTTCTGTAGGTAGCTAACTACCTAGTCAGCTATCCGTTAGCTAGCTGGCTAGGTAGTGAGCTACTAGATAGCCAGCTAGCTAGCTTTCTATCTCTTGATGACTGTGGGAAATGTGTGAAAAATTTGTGTTCCAATGTTCCCTTATTTCTGATACATATTCAACTCACCAATCATCTAATGGAGGCTGGCGACCAGTCACGACTTGAAAGCGAGCCAGGGTTCAATTTGGAAACGAGGAAGTCTTTGCACATTTTTGTAATCCCACGAGTCAAAAAGACAAGGCTAAAATTGGGAGCAGCGGCGGGATTGAGCTCATTAATTGCAGTTTGGGGGGAGCAACTGACGTCCCAGAAGAAGACAAACAAACAAGGCCCGCCTTCCTTCATTAGCCCCTTCCTTGCTTTACTCAAGACGCCTTTGACATGTTGCACATGAGCGCACGTGTGACGGGCAGCGCTGGTGATGTTACGGCGGGCGGCGAGGGATGGAGGAAGGCGTTAAACAAACAAAAGCCAAATTCTCCTGCCAGAAGGATGATTGAGGCTAAATTGGGGGTGGTGGGGGGGGGGGGGGGGGGGGGGGCGCGCCATGTGCAAAATGGCATCCTGACGCCTTTTGATTCCAATCAGATTTATGCGTGCTTAACTGAGCTTTTTGCCTCCTTACGTTTGCGTCTAATTCCCCAGAGATGTGCGTAGCGTAGCATCATTTGGTCCTCCGAGACATTAAAGCCATGATAATACGTGACGATAACGTTTATTCTTGACTTCCAGAAAGATGAGAAAGAGATACCTTGCTAGTTCACAGAGAGAGAGAGAACTAGCTGGCTAGCTAGCTTGCTGGCTCGTTAAAATTGAAACAGATAACTGGCTAAATAACCTTCCTGCACTCAAGTACATTATTAGTGAAAGAGAGACAAAGAGAGAGAGAGAACTAGCTAGCTAGCTTGCTAGCTCGTTAAAATTGAAACTGGTGGCTGACTAAATAACTTCCCTGCACTCAAGTACATCATTTGTGTGTAAGAGAGAGAGAGAGAGAGAGAGAGAGAGAGAGAGAGAGAGAGAGAGAGAGAGAGAGAGAGAGAGAGAGAGAGAGAGAGAGAGAGAGAGAGAGAGAGAGAGAGAGAGATAAAGCTGGCTAGCTAGCTAGCTCATTAAAATTGAAACTGATAGCTGGCTAAATAACTTTTCTGCACTCAAGTACATCATTTGTGTGTGTGAGAGAGACAGATATATATATATATATATATATATATATATATATATATATATATATATATATATATATAGAGAGAGAGAGAGAGAGAGAGAGAGAGAGAGAGAGAGCTAGCTATTGAGAGAAATTCCACTTCTAGCAGTTTCAATTTTAGCTAACTAGCTAATAGCTAGCTAAAAGAGAATTTCTTTCTCTAGCAAGCAAGAGAGAGACACAGAGGGATGGAAAGAGCGAGAAAACACCAAAGCGGGCGTAAGTAATCGGGAGCTAGCAGCGTTAAGCAGCGGCCTAGCAATTAGCTAGGCCGACATGTGGTAGTCATCAGGCTAATAAAGTTTGATACAATTCATCCCAAATGTTGCAACTTTTACGCCTCGTAAACGAAGTACGTTCAAATAAGTCCTTCGCCCCGTCAATGAAGGATGACGATGGGAATCTGGCAACCGGATCCGTTTTGTGGCGGAATGGAAAGCCGCTACGAGGAAGAAGTTGCTAACTGACGCAAGTCAAAGGCCACGCCATTGCAAAAATGCGACACATGAAATGTGGACCGATGACATTCTGTAAAACAGGAATGCCCTAATATGGTCAACTACCCACAATTCAATTGGTCAATTTGATCGTTACGGTGCCGTTGAACACCCTGAAAACCACCCGAGAAATAATGTTGGCGGGAGGTGTGCATAATTCCATCACCTGAAGATTGAAAGTCGGGGACAGTGTGTGTAAAGTGTGGGCGGAGCTAAAGGTTAAGCAGGAAGTTCTTACCGTTTTGGTTGCCACTGGCATGGCCGTCCAACTGACGTTTCTGCGCACTGCGAAACTCCTTGAGGGACAGGTACAGCACCTTTCGCATCAGACGCTCCTCCGACCAGGGGATCCCATCGCTGTCGTCCTGCCCAAAACAAAACAACAACAGTTCATACCGCGTAAACAAACACAGCGACAAGATGGCAATCATTGAAACCCAGAATTGACGTGATCAAAAGTCCTCGGTGACGACTTAAATTGGACAATTGAGCAGTTTCAGGAAGTAAAATGTATTCATCTACAGTCAAACCTCGGTTTTCAAAACTTTGGTTCTTGACCAATTCGGGGTTTTTAAGTCTTGGTTTACAGCTGAAAATTGGTTCTCGACCAAAGTGAGCGCACCTGAATGCATCACTTGACTCCCCTCTGCTTCCTTCGACGTCACTTCCTGGTGTCGCATCTTATTGTGACCGACGCACTCACCTCGTGTAGCGTTCCAATGTGAGCAGGCGTGTTTGTATCGTTCAATCACAATAAAAAAGTAGACATTGATTATAATGGGAAATGTCTTGGTTTTCCAACAGGTTTCTGGAACAGATTATGGTCGAAAGCCAAGGTTTGATTGTATCTGGTTAAATCATTGAGCAATATATTTCTTATGAAGAATAAAATAACGTTATTTGACAGAGAACTTGAAAGCATCGCCAAAAAAAGACGTTTGGACACGGGCTATCTCACGACGTCAAAACGTCGGATGTCAACGTCGCAGAGTGCCCGAGTCGCACAGCGCGCGGCGTCCGTCGCGAACGCGCTTCCTCGCCGCCTGCCCTAATTTGCTTCTGCATTATTCATTAATTGCGCTTTGTTGTCGCGGGTTCATTTCCTCAAGTCGTTAGTTTGACATCAAACAAGCTCAGACGACAGATTTCCCCCCATTAGGCTGTTTACCCTTACGTGTGGCGCCGCTTTTCCATCCACGCGTTCGCCTACAAATACGCGCAGCCTTGCTACAAGTCAACAATATTCTGGGGAATAATTGTCTACGTCAAATGTAAAGTGTCATTGAGAGTTTTGAAAGGCGCTTATAAATATAATATGAATTTAAAAAATACATTCCAAGTTAAAAAATTGATTATTTAAGCATGTAACATACAACATAGAAATATAACAAATAAATACAAAAAAATAAGACTCAGTGTGATAAAACTTCACATTTTAACATGGATTTGTTGTTCTAAAAAAAGCTTTTTCTGAAACAATTTAAAGCTGAGGGGGTTTTGGGAGCACTTCACAGCTGAATTTCACATTCAAGTTCACATGCGCATGTTTGTAGAGACGGGAGCTTTGCTAGCATAGCTGGCAGCCGCGACACACCCCGAGCGGCTCCCATCGGAGCTGCTGGAGTCTCGCTAATGAGCACCGGGAAGGTGTGTGTGCGCGGCGTATCTTTAATGTGCGCTGTCAAACCCCCGCCACTCCCACAATACACACAAACGTGTATAAAAAAACAAATCCCAAAAGGCACTCACTGAGCTAGCTTGCGTCTTTGTGCCAAATGAGACGTTTGGGCGAGTCAATGGTAAGAGTGCCATGTTTGGCACACACCAAGGATACTGGCACCACTTTTAAAATCGTTATTTCATCTATCAATTACAGTGACACCTCGGTTTACGAACGCTTTAGCTAACGAAATTTCACCTTACGAACATTAAATTCGCGAGAGCATAATCTCGGCATACAAATTATTTTTCAGGAAACACACAGAGCGCCACAATGGCTGGCGGTCTAGTTTTCGGCGGTCTAGTTTTCAGCGGAATAACACCAAACCACACGGCCGAACAGCGCCAGGGTAGCTGCCGGACTACTTTTCCACACCCCCTTTCTCTGAGTGCATATGTCGTTTGTCTTCAAGGATTTCTTATCAGGGATACTTTTGCTGTTATAGGACCGAAAAAGACCCCACCACAGGCTAGTGTTCAGCCGAAGAGAACACAAAACAAAATTACGGTCGAGCAGAAGAAGGAAGATCATCGAGAAACACGAAAGAGGTGTGCGTTTGTGTGACTGAGCGGCCCAGTACCAGTATGCTAAGTCAACCATTGCTACCATCCTTCGGAACAAAGAAGCTTTTAAAGGTGAGTGTATTGCTAAAGGTGTTTCCGTGTTGTCTCAGCAACGGTCTCAGGCAAGAGAAGAGGTTGAAAAACTGGTGTTAATTTGGACTTTAAGCGTCGTACAGGGATTCATAGTGTCATTCGTCATGATGAGACAGCCAGTTCTGACGATAAAGCTGCCAAAGCTTACAAGGGATTCTGCTAACGTCATCTCCGACGCTAGCGTAGCATTTCCTCGTGTTGATGTGTGTGTGTGTTTGTATTTCTGTGTGTGTATGTGAATACGCAAGCCGTCTAGGCTAAAAATAAAATCAGTGCCGTGCCGGGAATGAGGGCTCTGTGCCAACTATGCTAGCCCCCCCCCCCCCCCCACCCCCAATAGATTTTTCCACTTTGACTTGAGATGGCTTCAAAAAAAAAAAAGGCAAACGGAAGCAGAGGAAATGTAACAAACGGCAGGCTTCTTGTCGGGATGCTGAAACGCTTCCTTCGTAGCTCTTTACGATCCATGCGGCCCTGATGAGGGCGCATCGCTAGTTAGCGCTATGCCGTTAGCCGTCGTTTCGATTCCAAGGGTGTCACACCACCGGTTTTCTCGCTGGGGCGAATAAAAAAAAGATGGCAAAGAAGAAAAATGCCCACCCTTAGCAAAGCGGCGGTCGACAGGAAGGATTGAAGCAGGAAACGAAGCATAACCTTAGTTAACCTCCAGTCTTGACAGGAAGAGCCTGCGGGCTAACAGATCTGCTCACAGTGAGATTGGAAGCACGCTGGCTACATTTTGAGAAGGCAACTTTGCCTTGGGACTGTCTGACTGACTTGAGGTTTACATCTGGACTCGAGTTGGGCTCAGGATGCAAACAATCGGACCAAACTATTCCCAGGTGTTTTTTATTTTGGGGGGGGGGGGGTTGTGACTGTTAAACAAATGTCAGCGATGTTTGGATTGGATATGCCTTTATTAGTCTCACAGTGGAGAAATTTACATTTCACAGCAGCAAAGTGATGAAAGGAATGAAAGTAGAAAAACGAAATACATGAGCTGCTGGAAAGCAGTTTGATCGGACACTGTGGACCCAGAAAGATTGTCTTTACTGCTGGCAGGAGACGCAGCAATTCATGACAGACACCTGAATTCTGCAGCCCTCTGTCAAGCTATTTATTGAAAGTATATGCAAATTAAAGTGATACATTAGTAAAACATAGTTTTCTTGATTAGAAAACTATGTTTTACTAATATATCACTATAGACATTTTTAAAATTAGCAACTTAATATGAGAAAGCTAACAACGACACAAGCACCTTTCAAAACTCTCAGGGACATTTATCAGATGCTTTTTGGCCATTTATCTTTTGACAGGACAAACATCAGGAAAAGCGCGGTTTCTGGTACGAAGCTCGCCCGCCATTCCTCATAATGATCCACACGATCGCTTGTATATTGTGAGTGGCTCTGAGTAAGAAGGTTTTGTCAGTGTGTGTGCGTGTGTTATGAATTGCTTCTTTGTGTCCCCGCCAAAGCGAGTTGACCTCAAATGGTCTCGGCGAACTATCGAGTGACTGCGCCGGACGGTGCGGAGACCCCCGCGGCTCCAATACCGTGTCAAAACACGATTATTGTTACCGCTGTTTTGTGCGTAGAGAGGAAGGAGAGAGAACCGTGGCAGTCAGTCATCTCGTTTCCAGACGGCAGACGCACTTTTCGCCTTACACACACTTTCTGGGAACCGATTTAGTTTGTAAACTGACGTTTCACTGTCATAATGTGAGCGCAATCGTTGCGGATCATTTAAGCTAATTCTGTTTTCATTTCAGTAGGTTAATGAAGAGCTAATTATGCAAAAGGTGGTCCGGATGACCCCCAGCCCGCCCGCAAAATAAAGCCCTGCCGGGGTTCCTAGCTCGGGGGCAAGCAGGTGGACAGCCGGGGGGGTCAAAGACCCTTTTCAGGGACGGGCCTAAAAGCCACTCTTGCTCCAAAAGAACCTGCCAATCACATGCCCTGAAGTCTCCGGGGACACGTCCAGCAGCCCAAAGAGGACACCCCCGCCCTTCCACCCCTCGAAACAGAGCCAGATAAGAAGTCGAGAGGGGCCCTCTTTCAATGACGGTGGGGAAGGGGATCTGGGGGAGGTGATTTGGGATTGCTTTGAGTCACATGGTCCACATTCAACGGCATAAGATAGGCCTCTTACGCTTTTCTCAAAGCAAACGGTCGCGCGGGTATCGACGATACGCGCCCGCCTTCATCCGTCACCGCCCGACGTGGAAAAAATAAACAATCGCACGGCAGATCAATCACTGTCGGCTTAATGCCACGCACATCCCAGGCGGGACCAGTCCAAGATGGCAGCAGATATGCAAATGAGCACGTACAGTCGGCCTTCTCCAAACGAAAGAGGAATGAGGAACACAACTAAGGTGTGACCGGAAGCAAAACAGGAGAAGAAAGATTGGAACCGTAGAACAGGGAGGGAGCCACCATGACCAAGATGGACTTATTATGAGCATACCAGAAAAATAACAGCAATAAAAACAATGACATGTAAAAATAATCACTAATTTATCAAAGAAAAAGAGAGCGATGACAACCTTCAATAAATACATACATACATAAACAAATAAGTTAATAAATTGGAGATGACTAAAAAAGAAAAAGAAAAAGAACAAATGTAAAAAAACCAGAATGACTTCATCAAGTCGCTTTGAATAGAAGCATCCAGAAAGGCTCGCTAGCCGTCATCAACCACCAAAGAACGCGGCGGATTGTCCCAAGTGGTTCGCCATCATCGCCTTCTGGACCCTTCAATTAGCAACAATTTAAAGTCCTTTAAGATTTTCACATTTCCTCGCCGTCAAAGTGACTCACATAACCCGAGTCTGTTTTTTTTTCACGTTACCCACAACCCCCCTGTGGTGTCGACTGTGCCTCCGTGGGAAATTTTTATGACCGCCGCCTCGCCGCCAACACTGTTCTGAGTCAGCGAAACGTTGACTCATCGACTGTCAGCCCGCTTCTTAAAACATTGTCGTGTTGTGACTCCAGACATGCGGCCGGCAACTCGGAGGTGTTCCCCAGATTGGCGGAGTCTGTCGGGGCCCGAAACTAAACAGACTTTGGTTCGAGTCCGTCGTCGTTGGCTATTATTATTAGCGCCCCCCCTAGTGTTGTCATGACTCGGCGGGCTGAATGGAGCTGTAGCTGAATGACACAGAAGGGATTAATTCCTAAATGATATGGGTCTGGAGTTATCTGAGCTTGAAATGGGGACGGCTGTACAAAATACAATACATCCATATTGATTTCCATTTGATTTCCAGACGCCTCAATTTGATCCCGAAGGACTTCTTTAATCGATTGCAAACATGTCATGCTTTCCTCTTCAGAACTATTTGAATCTTATTCATAACTGGATGATTAACAAGGAAGCATCTTCTCCCAATCTGAAGCCATTGTGTTAATTGTCGAGCAAGGCAAGACGTCTTGGCGTGACGTCACCAACAAGGGGGCGGGACCATCGGAAACTCGCCATCTCTGAGGTCATTTTGGGACACTTTAAGAAGTCATTTTTATTGGTTTTGCATTTGACTAAAATATCATCCTGCGTGTTTTGGCTATTTTAGATGCTATCAAACGTTTTTCTGATGTCAGTTAGGAAACAAAAATATGGTGTCGGTTGTCCGTTAAGCCTTTCATTCACACCGTCAACCAGTTAATCTCTCCACTGTAGTACGTAACGCTCTCCCTGAAATAAAGTAAAAAAAATGATGTTATATTCTTGCTCGAAACAATAACAATCATTTTCTCCACTTCCAGATTTGATAAAGAGCCAATTTGGCCCGGGTGGTTTTAGGGACTCAATAAAATACGCGGTCCATAAATCCAGCGGCGGCGGATGCTTGAAAGCATTCTCCGACACCATTACAAAAGCTTTTTACGATGCTAGCCACATGGCCTCCATTTTATGCGGTGAGTCACCATTACCGCTCAGGTGAAGGCGTTAACTCGTTCTTCAGCCCGATTGGCCGCTTCTTGTTTGACGTTCACTGTTGACCCCTTCAGAAATTTATAACTTTGTCCTCTCGCTTGGAAAGATCGACTGCGCTTTTGCTGCAACTTTGCTTCTTTTAGTCAAATGTTGACGCTTGACTTGCCCTGCGACGATCGTTTATTGGCCACAAATCGACAGCACTTCAACCTTCGGAGCCAAAATCCTTGGCTTGACGCTTTCCACCCCTTGTCGGGTTACGAGTAGCGATTAATCATCGTAGGCGCCTCCTGCGCGGAAAAATGTTGCAAAACAATAAATAATCCATCAATCTTGATCTATGGCCCCTCTTTTATGTGGCGTTGACGTCGTGAGCGGGAGGGCAACCGAATCAATGGAGGTGGGAAACATGTTGACAACGGCGTTAGCTAAGGTGTTGTTTATGCACAGGCGGCGCGACATCACATCGACATTCTTCTGATGAACTGGAATTAGCAGACAAAGAAAGAAACGCAACAAGGATAGAATACAGTGATACGAACTTCATTGGTTCCCAGACAGTGTGAAACGCGAAAAGTGTGTATCCCAAAAAATGAATTTCCCATAGGAAACCATTAAAATGAGAATAATCCGTTCCCAGTTCCCCATAAAACATATTTTTCTAATTTTCATAGCCATGAAACTAGGTAAAATATAACTTATGCGGGTTATTTGTGGAGCCTGATTGATGGGAATTTTAACCTTGCGGTCTACAGTCTGCCTTTGAACTATCAACGTTGAAACGAGCCCAAATGTCACTGTTTTCTATCCATGTTCTCACTCTCTCTGTCGTCTGCCTGTCTCTTTAATGTTGAAACCACCTCCACCAATGACTCCAGCCGGCCCTCCAAAACTTTGCCAACTGCCACGAGACAAGTCAATTGGTATCGGAAGCAACCAAACGGCAAACAACTTCCAAGCAGACCCGGCGGGTGTGCTTGGAAGCGGGAGTACGGCGTTCGCATTGGAGACAGGTTAAGAGTCAGTGTCTGCACACCGGCGCAACGCCGCTACCAGCCACAACATCTGTTTCTTGGGGATCCTTCACCCTCGCTCCACCTTTTTTTCCACGCAAACATCTGTTCACGCTAGCTAGCTTCTATCTGCCATTCCACCTGGTTCTTCCTCCCCTCCTCCCACCACTCCGCTGTCGTCGTTTTCTTCATCTTTTTCTTGAAGCGACAGTCACTGAGCAGATAGACCACCACCGCCTTAGAATATTTTCCCTCTTTGTGCACCCCCGCAGCTTTCCCTCTTTTTACCCCCCCACACACACACACACACACTCCTAAGTGGTGGGTTTGTGCGGTGAAGGCAGCAGGGATTCATTAGACTTGCAAAGAGCCACAAAAACCACATGAGGAGAAAGCCAGGATGTTTGTGTTTTGTCCTGCCTTCCCACATACAACCTTGTTTTGCCACACTGTCAATCCCTAGCGTGTTCCCACTCCATGATGCTAATCTCATGAGAGTGGGATTCTGGAAACAAAAAAAAATGGAAGCACCGCAATCGGGTGGGTTAGCTTCGGACTGTTAGTCTTTCGCATCCAAATTTACAATCCGAGCGGTTTGACATGGCAAAAATTTGAAGTTAGTTAGCGAAATGGAACAGAGAGCTGAAAGAGTACGACAGCTAACAGCAACGTGCTATGCTTCTGGAGCTGTGCATGTTTACTTTCTTGCATGTTCATATTCATACGCTGTTGAATTTTGCGGTCTATACGCAAATATTGATCACATGCATCTTTTTTTTTGTCTCTGGGCATGAAAAAAATGATATCCTGTATAACATAATCACCGTGGAAATGATCGCTGTTTATTAAACATACGGTCCAGTGCTGCTACAGCAAAGCGGTCCCGCACCATCTCTGAAGAAACTGAGAAGACTTGCGTGCCAGGCATCCCAAAATTCTCCGTCATCTTACATTATTTTATAATCCCAAATGTTGCGCGGCGTTAGCATAGCAGTCGGATTTACATGGCCCCATGAGGAGAGCTAACGGTTTTAGTTGTTTTCAGGATTTTTTTTTTTTTGCCCCTCCCAGGTCGCGTTGTAACGACTCTCAGCCATTTCCCAATCTGTCGTATTGACGCCACCGCTAGCTAGCGGTGTTGCCTTACTGTACCGACTAGCTAGCTCATTTTTCTTCATTTGCATGAACGAGGGAGAGAAAGATGGTGTGCTCACAGGTGCGCAAAACGGGAGGGGCTACTCCATATGCAGGGCATGTTAAGATTTAACAGCGTGTCATTAACACATGCAAACCTTGCCGTTTGATCTGCTTTGAATGTGTACACGTGTTAAGATTTACTTCCGCGCACACCCAAATTCGATTACAGATCCGGTTTCATTTACCATTAGCTGTTCAGGCAAGGTGTGTGTGGGAAAGGGGGGGGGGGGGTATTTGAGTCTCTGCCAAGGTCCTCGCTCACGGATAGTCATCACGCAAATGCTACAAATAGTAGCATAGTCAAAAGAGGCGTCTATAAGATACGTAGAGGAGGCATTTTTTTAAATGGGAGCATTTTGATTGCTTCTATGCTAATTTTATTGATGCTATGCTAATTTTAAAAATCTGGGATCAGCGAGGAAACTGGGGTTTCCATTTGGGGAAATTGACATCTACTACAAAGTGTAATGTCCCACCCCCTTTTATTTTCTACTTTCAGGGAAGGGAGTAGGTGGGGTACACAAACCCACCCCTCACCCAACCGTCGGATTAGCCGTCAATCCAATCGGATTCACAACCAAGCCGCCAATCGTACGGCAACGCGGGGGGGGGGAGAGAAAGCACCTCGGATTGGCGGAGGAAGCCGGCTATGCCCTGACAACAGCGACCAACCGAGTGGAATTCCTTTTCTCGCTCACGCGTGCCCCCCCTCCTCCTCCCGAGCTGCCCAAAGTGTGCCGTTCTGTTCCAGTGTTGTCACCCCCGCCCCGCTAACCCCATACACACTCGTCATGTTTTTCCTCCCTCCCCCCTGCTGTCAGTTAAGCGCGGACGTTGTCACTCGCCATGACAGCGAGCAGGGTTCCGTGTGAAACTGGCAGAGTTCAGTCAAGTTCCCATTGAAAGCGCTATTTACACACACGAGCGGCCACAAACACGCACTTGCGCAAACACAAGCCCGTGTCGCACGCACACACGAGGCGCTCAGCTCGGGTTGAATGAGGTCTCGCCGCTGACCTACTTCTTCGTCGAACGCTGAGCTCACGCGACATGATGCCGCCGCAGCAACTGCTCAGGTTTTGTCGACTCAGGCTCCGAACGTCTCTGGGCCATTCACACAAGACCATAACCTCTCCAAAAAAAGAAGACCCCCTCCAACCATGTAAAACTGAAGTGTTTACAGCCTTCCACAAAGCAGCCATTTTGATAGTATGAAAAGAAACGGGGCGGGTTCTGTCTAAATGTTGGATCACCAGACACACTTTTGGGATTAGCATTAAATTGTCATGAATTCCCCTCTGTAATGCCCCTTTTACACAAACGCTGCGTGAATGACTCTCTTCGGCAGATTGTAATCGTGCTTTTCTTCAAAAGATGACCCTGCGTCTTGTGTCTTATATGTGATGTAATATTGAGCCAGAACAGGTCTCACAACTACTGTCAGTACCCACCGACTCCATTTTTACCGGTAGTACTGTGCAGAAAATACACCATTCATTGGGGGTGTGCCTTATACACCGAAAAATACGGAAACCTCTTTCACACAGAGACCCTGCAAAAATTACTACATCTGTACCAAGCGACAAGAGGAAAGAGCAGCAACTTTCACACGGCTTCGCGTGATCAGGTCAAGTATCTGTAAAGTCTTTAAGCTGACGCTATAAATGTTTGGATCGTGAAAGGGGTGTCCGATTTCAGTGGTTGTGGTCTCAGGTGATTCCCGTATTCACTACACTTTTTCCGTTGGATCAATATCGTGCCAGATTACAGTGCAGGCCAAGTTTACGGTTCATTTGCACTATGGCGCATGGGCGGGAAAAAGGTGAGCTTCTTGTGAAGGGTAAAGAATGAGAGGAGAGAGAGAGAGAGGTACTTCACCATCAAAATGTTAGGTGAATAAAAACTAGAGTACAAAAGAATAGAGGTGGGAGAGCCTCGAGATGAATCATCTTCCCCGAATCAACAACGCGATGAGTGACGTACGGGCTGCGCCATGATTCAACAGCCTACATTTTTTGTTTCGATTCGCATTGCAATAACATCGGCGTTTGGACGTAACCAGGAATTGCCGGACCACTGCTTGAAACCCTAACTCCAGACCCCAAACCATAATAAATGTAACAAGGGAGCCACCAAAAACCCAGATCAAAGTCTTGCGCTAACAAACAGAAGCTACACGACGGGAATATATTTTTTAACCATTATGGTAGTCAGAGCGTCTTTATGATTGACACGAGGAGAAATCCGGGGGACTAAGATGAGGCCAATTATCCTGCCATGTCAGCTGAGCTTTAGTGTGCATGTCAACATGACAGCGGCATTTGCTGCCAGCAAATCTCTGGTGTTAAACTTCCACTCCAGCGGCCTCTCGAAGACAAATCCGCTAGTCGAATATAAACAATGCACGTAAAAAAAACGCTTTTGTCTGATTAGGACGATGTGATATACCGCTATACCTCCTAGGACAGTGGTTCTTAATCTTGTTAGAGGCATCGAACCCCACCAGTTTCATATGCTCTTTCAGCGAACCCTTCTTCCAATGACTGTGCCTACGAACTGCAGTCTAACTGCGGGGTGAAACTCTGTGGCGGAGGATCCACCAAACCCCTGAGACTGACTCACCGAACCCCTAGGGTTCGATTGCACCCAAGTTAAGAACCACTGTCCTAGGATGTGTTGTTTAAAACGCTTTCCTTGAGAGCCAAACAAAAGAAAAGATTCCTTTCCGAGGCCCATTTTGACTGGTAATTAAATACCTGCAGCGACAATCCACTTTCCAAGCCTTTTAGAGCATTGAAGCTAATGAAAAAATAATAATAAAACTGAGCCCACCCCCTCTCGAGACAGCAAATCCGCTCCGGTAAACAGTGTGTTAGAAAGAGTTCACAGAGCCGGCGGTGGATACGTTTCAGACTGCCAAATGGGTGACAGGGGAGCTAAATGGTTGCGCTAAATCTCCGAAAACAACAATCATGGAAGGATAATGCCAGAGTATATACTAAAAGAAGATGTTTTCCAAGATTGTGTGCCTGGAAAACGTACACATTGTCTGTGTGAGCTGCCAGGGGGGGAAAGATAAGCCTCGGCCAACAACAGGCTGAGCCAGGGTAAAAATTTGAGCTGATAGAAGAAAACTCAGCAGGAAAGGGTTAAGCTTGGGGCTGGAGTCTTAATACACACTGGCAGGCAGATAAGATTAGCGGCTAGGCGACTGGACGCCAACACGGCGAACGAGAAAGACAGGAAGCGGCCGCGAGGGTTCTCCCGCTGATGCTAACACGTCAAGCTACGCCCTTACCAAGCCTAGCGTCGCTCCCCGCGGCTGTGAAAGAATAAAATAAAAAAAGGGAGCGTTTTATCTATCACGTGCGAAACTAAAAGTATCAATCCGTCTAACTGGTTTGCGATGAATGCCTCCTTTGGATTATGTAACTTTGATTCGATGACCGATTAACTGTTTGGAGGTTTAAACGTGACACTAGTTTCGTTTCACCGCACGACAAAAATCTGGGAGCTTATTTGATTATGTTTCAAATGTTTTCTTGATGCTCTGAAAAAACAATTGAGTGTGATTTGGCATTTCTGAAATTATGGCTCCTGCGCCATCGACAAATGTGGGCCAAGCCTCAATTCACATGATGTTACGCATGCCTAGTTTTGAAAGTCCTAGCATCTTGGGGTCGCCGCGGCGTTGCGCAATAGATGACCCAGACCTCAATTTGTTCCTGTGGCATTGGTCACGGCCTGCTGCGAACTCCAATTGGTCAATAGAAACTCCCATCCACGCTCACCAGGTGCACCGCATTCATTGAACGCCACCCCTGCCTCACCCCCAACCTCCTTTGCGCTAGCCTGAAAGCGCATTTCTCCACGTTTCGCCGTGTCCGACAATCTTAAGGCTTTTAAAACCCCGGCGTGTGCGCCGGTGTGACTGCAGATTACAGTGTTGCCGGAGAACGCTGTGAAACAAAGCCAGGGGCTTAGGCGAGAGGGGTGTGGGGTGTGTGGTGGTGGGGGGTTCCAATGCTTAGGGACTTGTAATGTAGGCTCGGGGAGTCCATTCCCTGGCACAATGCGGAGAAGAGGCAATTAAGGGAATGATTGTCACCTCTCAGCGCAGAGATAAAACCCTTATACCTCGGCGCCGCCGCCCCTTGCTGCTACTCACGTGTATTGTGCCAAGTCTGCAAAGAGGCGCCTGGTCGGGGAAGACAGACTCGCGGTATTACTTTTATTTTTGTTGTTTTAGCATTAGATATATTTTTTTTAAATACCCTACACAGATGGAATAAAATGTGATGTCAAGTGAGAAAATCGATACCAACGTTTTGCGACCTTCCGTTTGTGTTGGGACGCAGCTGTCTTGCGTTGTAATTGCTTGATAGTAACGACAACTGTAAGATTTTACGTTTTTTTTTTAATGTTTCTGATTGCCCAAAAAGCGACAGCTGTCCCGTGTCGTCCGCACATTGTCAGTTGTGACAAGCTAGCTGCTGTGGCTATTGTTTTGGTTCTGTACAACAGAAATGTGTGTTGGTTCCTTCAGATAGATAGCGAGAGAGTTAGATAGGTAGATAGCTATATAGCCAGATATTAGGTGGCTATCTAGCTATCTGAATAGGGAGCTAGATAAATAAACTTGATATCAAAAACTACATTTTCACCTGAACAACCCAAATAAGAGCGACAACTTCTCGAAAAACAGCCCAAATTTAGAATGCTAAAACTAGACTGTGGTGATCACAAACGAGTGAAATAACATTGATTAAGACGCTCTTTCCCACCAATGCCGAATTACAAACGTGAAAAAAAAAATATCTAAGCCTCCAGCGCTTATTAAAGAAAAATAACAATACATAAAAAAACGACTGTATCATCAAAAATTTACACCTTGGTGGCCTCCGTCGCTGTAATCAAATGCGCCGTTTGCACTTCATTAAATTGCTTAACGTGTCATCGCGCAGGCTCCGCCGGATTTAGTGCGAGCGCTAATGAATGCATCGCGAGTTACGTGGTAGCCGTATTGTCAAAAGCGATCATCAGCGTTCGTCTCTCGGCTTTGAGATAAACCAAAGAACAGGACAAACAATGACAAATGATTTGTGTTTGAGCAACAGCGTTTCTTTACGCTGGCTAATTTAATGAGTCGTCAATCTGTTAGCAGTTTTAGCTTCAGAGAAAACAATGATAGGAAACAGAGGGCAAATTTACTACAGGAAACCCGCACCGGACCACCGCCCCCCCCCTCTCTTTCAAGACCGTATTTTCCCACTTCGCATCACTTGTGTGACTCACACGCAACGACGCTTGAGATTTCCGCAAACGACCAGACGCGGTCGAATCCACTAGAAACCAAAACCGTCTAGCAGCTCAACACTTTCAACACAGCGTCACACCAAAAGCACGATTATACAATTTTATCCGCATGCGCTAGTCCTCAAGCATCACAGATTGCCATTTGATGGAAGGTTCCAGGTTTTAGCGATTGTACATGAGCCGCAGGAACAAGAACAAGTCCAGATGGTCAGATGAAATGAGCGCTGCGTCATTTTGCGCCGCTTCAACTTGGAGCGGCTTCCCGTTCTTATTTGGCAGAACAAAAGTAAGACAATTAGAATGGCACTCAGTAGTCCAGCAAGAAATGCGACCACGTCAAACTTGGACTCGACCGAGCTCCGAATACGAAGGCCTTGATGAAAAGATCTTCGTGCAGACACACAAAACGTATTGACGATGAGCTATTTTTTTGTTTTGGGAAGAGGACGAATGACTACCCAAACAAACCACAGAAGTCATTGATGCCAGAAACTACAGTGGGACCTTGGCTTACGAACTTTTCGGTTTACGAACGTTACATTGATGAAAATTTTACCTTGGCATACGAACTATTTTTCGGGATGCACAAGTCATCTGTACACTTGATGCAAAAAGCTATCAACCCAGCTAAACAGATCACAATTGATGAAGAACGTGATACAATTATCACAGAGAAAGCACCTACAAGGGATCATTCCTCAAGATGGTGAAAGAAGGTCATGTTCCTCATCAAGTGTTTAATGCTGATGAAACCGGCCACTCCATTCCATCAAGCCATCAACGACCATCGCAAAGGTAAATAAAACGACTTTATTACACAGTACAGTTCATTTCTTTAATTACAATACCATAGCACATTTATTATACATAAAACAAGGTATATTTTGTGTAGTTTTAAGGCTTATTTAGTTGAAATTTATGTTTTATCGGGACCTGGGAACGGATTGTTCTCATTTTAATGGTTTCCTATGGGAAATTAATTTTTGGGATACACACTTTTCACCTTACACACTCTGTCTGGGAACCAATGAAGTTCGTAAGCCAAGGTCCCATTGTACTGTGAAATTCATGAGCAGCTGACAAATGGGGATGGATGGTGGAAAATTCATGACATGAAGCTCCGCGAAAAAAAAAAAATCAATGTACATATATGGAAGGAACATGTGCGCTGCCGAGTCCATCAAAACATATGGCAAAGATGCTAACTCCTCGCCTTTCGCCGGCTCTGCGGGGAACATAAACACGAGTGCGGGCCAGTTAAGTAAACAGGCAATAAAGCAACGCTACGCTTTTGATTTGCGACGGTCGCCATGGATACAAAGGGGGGGGGGGGTGTACGGGTGTTGGCCCTTCAATACACACACCCTTTCAGCCATGTTGCGCACACGTGAGCATTTGCATTGAAACATAAGATTCAATGAAGCGCGGCGAGGCTCGGGCACGGCAGAAAAGAAAACAACTGTGTGACCCACGAGCCCACGTTGAGAGGCCCCCACATTTCATTTTTGGACGGGCCCACAAGGGGAGAGAGAAAGAGAAGGAGGGGTCCAGGGGGGGGGGCGGGGGGGGGGCCTTTTGCAACTCGTCACTGTGCGGGCCTGCTTACTCGATTTTGGCCATCCTCCTCCTCTTCATCATCATCATCATCATCATCGGAGGTGGTGCGCCTGATGAAACAAACCCTGACAGCCTCTTTACATTTGCAAAGACCCCCGCAGCAGCTGTGCTCGTCCCACACTCACTCGCACATATAAAACATTGGGAGGCTCCAGCTGGGGCCTTCAGGAAGGAGCAGGCCTCGCTCGCAGCGGCGGCAACAACAAAAAAGCTAGCAAACAACAAGAAAAAAACCCTAAAGATGAGCATCGGAAAGGCCTCGTGACTGTCGCCACTCCTCCATCTCAATCGAAGTAGCGTCGCAACATTGACGCGTTAATATCTCATGAGACTTTAGCCACTGGTCAGGATTCCCATTGTTGCTTTTGAAAGCAACACCCAGCAGAATCCAGGAAGATGTGGGCAAATCTCATGAGCATCTCAAGCACTTTCCACTTTCACCAAAAGGATATTATTGTGCGCAAATGGCAACGTTATCTGACGCCACGTGACAATAACCTGCAAACGGGAGTTCAGAACATTTAGAAACAGCCTTCTGATAACTAATTAAAACTACTTTTATATTCAGAATATCCACGCGGTCGAGGAATATGAGCTGTGAACTCATCAGGATTTCCTCCAGAGGACAAAATAATAGCATTTTTTTTCCCAGTGGATCATCTTTTGCCTGCTTCGCTTTTATTACGCTTAATCAATGATTTCATTACGAATGAAGACGCTATGTCTTATTGGGGTCCGGAGGGTGGGGGGGGGGGGGCTCATGTTTGGGGGTGAAATGGTTAAGCCGAGCACGCATAATTGTCTTACGCTAATTAAGGGAGGGCACCGGGGGATCAGTAAGACCCGGCTTGAAAACTGGAGTTTGTAGGTTGAAGGGGGGGGGGGGGTCAGGGTTGTCTTTGCAGGTTTGGCACAAATGTCGACTTGCCGACTGCAAGCAGCTGCTGATAAATGTAAGACAGATGTGGAATCTCCGCGTGCTAGCGGCGGAAAAAAGGCCGCAGACACAATCACGGTACCCCAGACCGTTTCAGGATGAAGTCCTCTACACCACTTCTGCATGGCAATATTCGTTTATTACTTTGGAGACCATGCACATTTGTAAACACAAGGTTTGTTTTAAAATTAAAATCCAAATCTAGCAATATCTCTTCTCTTCTTCTACCACTTTCCAAAGAGAGGAAATTGTCGTTTGTTTGTCATGCTAGTTAGCTACTTAGCAGATCACCCAATTGTAAGAAAATGTGTGAGTTAATATAAGCAATGATATCTACCACATTATGCCCGCTTCTTTGGGTTTAATGTCGTGATCTCTGTCTGGAAGAGACTAATGACGAATGTTTTACCTGGCGGTGGACTGCGACCTTGACTGGTTTTTGTGTAAAAAAAGTAATATTTTGATTTTGTGGCTGACAAAATATGGTTTCAAACAATGATTTTTGGCATCCTGGATTCTGCGCCAACCAATCACCTGTAGGCTGTAAAAAATATATTTTTAAACGGAATTTTGCAGGATCTCTGGAAGAAAAGATGAATGATGCTTCTCTGCTTATGGTCTCTAAATGTGCGAAAGGGGCACAACCAAAAATATCTTTTTTTAATGGGAATTTTGCAGGATCTCTGGAAAAAAAGACTAATGATGCCTCTTCATGTGTGAAAGGGGCACAAGCACAAAGCACATTGCCACAATTCTGATGGATCTCAGGGTGAAACTCACATTTATCATTCATTTCCATCAATTGGATAGGACATTGTGCAGCTGGGATTTGAGTAAAATAAGAAAGCTGACAGATGCGAGGTGATCTCAGAGCGATGACACAGGATCTGTATTAAAGAGACTCACTTGTAATACAAGTTTACCCATTTCAACAACGCTGCATATATTTTATGAGTAAATATGTTTTGAACACTAACGTTTTCTGCCCCCCCCCCCCAAAAAAAAAAAAAAAGCGAGTACCTGAACGCAGCACCGCCGACAACGCGCGAGTACGTGCAGCAAACTTTAAATGGCCAGACGAAGCGAGGGACAAAGCGACAACAACTTCAACACTTAACGGGACGTTCTAACACTTCACGACAGCCCCCACTCCCCCAAAAACATTCTCACAACTCTTGCTAACTGAGTGAAATATACACGGCCCTTTCACCGGCGGCGTTAAACGCGAGGAGAAAATGGTCGCTTCTCGTCACGTACACCAGCCCCACACGCGCCCCCTGCAATGCGAGTCATTTAAACGAGTCGGTTAACAAAACAAAACAAAACATATTTGACGTTTCTAAAGTCACCATTTGGTTGTATTGTTTAGGGTGGGGGATGACGCTAGTAGGCTAACCGCGCAAGGTTTTGCTTCCACGTTAGCTAGCTAGCAGAAGGTCACGCCAATACCTGCCAATGGAAAAGGGGCTAGCAAAGTGGGATAACTCGTGTATACGACCCCCACCACTCCAAGGAAAACACGTTTGAGTGGGGGTAAAATTCAAGATGGGGGAAAAAAATGCTGATTTCGCGTGACCCCCTTTCCCTTTCCTCGTTCACTTCGACGAGGAAGGAGCTGATTAAAGGGACCACAGACGACAACACACTCGCGTGGAGTTAAAACACGCTCCCGAGGAATTAAAGGGCTCCAAAGCCGGTGTTATTATTCATCAACACCCCAAAAAAGTGAGATAAGACGAAGAGACCGCTTGGTGGGCTGAGAGCCATCGACGACTGCCCCTCGCGCCCCCTCCCCACATTGAAATGCGATCTCACAAAAAGCCATTTTGCCTCCAAATTAAAGCCACGTTGTGTCCATTTAACACCATTCAACCCAATTAGCACAAAAGTGGAAACAATGATGCCAGGCACGGTCGCGGAAGCAGCAAGCACGGCGATAAAAAGGTGTCCACAAAAGCCCCCAAAAGAGGACTAAAAATTGAGGAATGCTGGAGTTTGATGTCAAATTTAGGGTTTAAAGCATGTTTTGGAAAGGCACAATGTGCCTACTGGGAGCTTCGCCCCCCCGAGCCCCCAGTTCTTATCCCCCACCCCTCAAATGAAAGTTGAAACATTTAAAGCAAGAAACTTGGTGTACTTACGTATTTCTTCTGAATAATATTCCTTTTGGGTCGTTCTTTGCTCATTATGCACGCTCTCCCCCCACACTCCCAAAAGAGGGAAAACTAGAAACGAGAAGGTGGCCACATGAATATCTCCCCTCAACCCCCACGAGGAGCACCAGCGAATTTAAATCCCCGAAGAGGAGCGAGAGAGAAAAAAAATCCTTTAAAAAGAACCCTTCCTTCGGTCGCCGTTTATCCTTCAAAGTTGGTTAAAAAGCGGCCAAATATTCCTCGACGACGGAGCGAAGCCGAGCTCACTCGGGAGTAGCATAGCCCAAACAATCGCGACATAACAATAAGTTCCGTTCGGCTGCTCAGGCTCGGATTCCGGTTCTTCTTTCAACATCGTCCGCCAACGCCGCTCGTGAGGCGTTCATAGCCCTCCTCCGGGGGACAATAAATAGAGTGAATTTTAAAAAAGACTACTATAAAAATATGAAAAAAACAAACAAAATACGCGTCGTGTATTCCCTCTCGCCGGAGCTCGGTGGCCGAGGTGGTTGCCAGAGCGTCTCCAGCAGCACTGGCGAGTCCAGTCCGAGCAGCTTCTTTCTTCGCAGGCGTCAGCCTATCACGACACGCGGAGGAGCAGCGGTAACTTTAAATGCGCCTCTGAGGCGGCCCCCCACGCAAAAAGAGCCCCCCGTGGAGGTCTTTATCTGTCCATGTGTGGCTTTACGATAGGTGACCGCAACACGTGGGATTCGAAAGAGAGTTTGAACGACATAAAAGCCAAATGAAGACTTTTTAAAATGGAAAACAGGAATATGGGACAATTGAACGCCCCTTTTACCGAGTGATGGTGCGTTCCACATACCTCGGAAATCTGAGGGAAATAAATACGATGGAAGCTCAAAGAATTCAGAGTTGGTACTGTACATCAAAGCTCGAAGAGCAAGAAAGAAAAATTTTACACTACGTGTCACATTCTGGAGATCTTTACCAAAATTAAACAGAAATTGAGATTTGTAGTTTTTTAAAGTTATTTTTAACGCCATCAAACAGAAATGAAAAAAGATGCAAGAACTTTAGAAAATCAGAGAAAATTGAACAACCCCGGAAGTAAAATATTTCACGATGCTTTCGATAAACCTCCGAAATTTGAAACTTATACAAACTGTGAATGTAGGCAATTCATAAGTGAGTTATAATTCACAATGACCACAGTGTAGTTATCATGTAAAAGTAACATTTAATTGTAGCATGATAAGAGAAAGCTGATTGGCTGCAGGAATGTCACCAGATTATTGGAATTAAAACGAAAATTATTTTCACTAAACAGTGTGTTGCTTTGTGTAAGCGAGTTCGGTGCTCCTTTGGACTATAGCCAGGCATCACTAGTCGAACATGAAAATACGATTTGCTCATATATTACAAATAGCACGTGTGTGAATGCTTTTCTCCAAAAACTATGAAACACAATCAGATTGGAGGCTTAAAAAGTTGAGGAAGAAACAAAAGGAACAAAACAATAAGCGTCAGAGGCTTTTCAGAGTTTATACAAATTGGGTCCCAACCCCCACTCTCTACTCTACTCTGTACCAACCCCCCTCTGCATTGTTTCTTCGCAGGAAACTGCAAGGTTCAGCTCTTAAAAATAAAGTCAGGCCGGTGCTCTCATGCTAATCTTGCTAATGCTAATACCTGTACAATACAATACATTTTTTCATGTATTTATTTCTTTATATATCTTTTTTTTTTGTATGAAAATTTGCAATTCAACGTTTCCCCGGTTGAAACCGAAGCCAGGAATTATTTACACTATATAATCTGTCCAATCATTATTCATTTTGCTCCTCGATCAATGTCCGTCTGTCCCAACAGCCTCAGGAGTCCTGTAGGCTATTCTGCGGCTGCCTTTTTCTTGGCCCGCCACCCCCAACCCAAGCTTCTACCCCCCTCGCGCGCCTCCCCTCGGTGTTGGTTTGCTAAGGGGGTCTCGAGGCCCGCTGGCTGGTGCTGACATTTGGGCCGCTGTTGATCGATAAAACGAGATCTTGTCACCATTAGCACAAACGCTAGGCCAATACGGCACCGCCATTGTTGTTTTTCTTGTGATCAATTCGCGTAGATTGAACAACTTTTCATGACAGTCGTCAGCGTTTGCAAAAATAAAGCAGATTTTTTTGAGGTTTTGCATTACGACTGCTGATATTTTAATCACAACAAAACGTTCTTATACATGTGACATTGGACACTGGTTGGCCTTTTCTAGCAGTAGCATAAAATCACGTGTGTTTTTTTCAAGTATGTATACTCTTAAAGGACAACCGACACCATTTTTTTTTCCTAACTGACATCAGAAAAACGTTTTATGGCATCTAAAATACCCAAAACACGCAGGCTGATATTTTTAGTCAAATGCAAAAAAACAATAAAAATGACTTCAAGTGTCCAAAAACGACTTCAAAATGAAACCAGAAATGGCCAGCTTCAGAAGGTCCCGCCACCTTGTTCGTGACGTCACACCAAGACGTCTGCTTGCTTGAGAACCAAAACAATGGCTTCAGATTGGGAGAAGATGCTTTCTTGTTACTCATCTAGTTATGAATATGATTCAAATAGTTCTGAAGAGGAAAGCATCAATGTTTGCAATCGATTAAAGAAGTCCTCCCTTATCAATTTGAGCCGTCAATGACACCAATGTAGCGTCCCAGAAAATGCACAAGATGGCGCCCAAGCTCCCTAGGAAATGGGCTGATTTGTCTGCTGGGAATTTGTGTCAACTAGTATCAAATAGTAGTCTTAATGCAACACACAACAATTCACCATGGCGTTATTCATGTTTTTTCCTTCTAATTTCGCTATCAACACGAAGTTTTCAGGTCAAACAAAGTACCCAAAATGCATTGTGTGTCGCTTTCTCGGTCAGGGGCGTTCCTGATGTGATGTCACATCAGTAGAAGTCATTTGAAGTCATTTTACAATTTATGGACACAACTTGGCGTCGGTTGTCCTTTAAATATTCATGTGTTTGTATGTCAAAGGACATTCACATGTAAATGACAAAATAAAACAGTTGTAATCAGTATGGTTGTGTCATTTTTTTTAACAAAAGGTTACATAACAGCTTATTGTGTTGCGTTCACTGAAGGCCAGAAAAGCGATTTTACATTTGCGCTTATCAACAGACTGGCTGGTGTCTTTTTTTTTTTTTTTTGTGCTTTTCAAGGGACTTGTAGATTTAAAAATGCAGTTTGGACACTCGTCTAAACGGCAATGCCAACAAACTGTCGAGAATTTGTGTGTGTGTGTTTGTGTGTGTTTGTGTGTGTGTGTGTGTGTGTGTGGTGGAGACAGCCAAGAATTGATTAGAGCTTTCACTTTCAATGTGGTTAATTGCCCAGTGAGGCTTAGCAGACGATGCTGGCTAGATGGATGTCCGATATCCAGGAGGAGGGGAGAGTCAGTGTGTGCATGTGTGCGTGTGCTTGTATGACTGCTCTTGTGAGGACCACTAACATTTCATAACATACGGAGTGAGGACATTTTTGACAAGAGAGGACCTTTTGGCCGTTCCTCACAAGTTTTTCAGTCTAAAGGCTTCTAGAGGGTCTATATATGCATGTGTTAACGTTTCAGAGAGGTCCTCACAAATTCACAAATGATTTTTTGGTGTGTATTTTCATTTCACTTGAATACACACACTTTTTACTCACTGTGTGTATTTATGTGTGTGTGTGCGTGCTTAATGAGAGGAAAAAGTTCATAGCACAAGAAGTAAAATGATATTTAACCAAATTCACCACAGGGGTGAGGACTTTGAATGTAGCCATTTAAAAACCTCACTCCTGCTGTTATTTCAGTTTCAAGTCCACTTTTTAATTTTTGTTTTTAAAGAAGTTGAAGTGGGAAATGAGGTGACATTTAGTCTTCAAATGGAACACTCGTTCGTCTTTAAACTTATCAGCAACGGTGGTCCTCACTCCTTATCTGGAGTGATCCGGACCTCACAAAACCATTAAAACAGGAATATGTGTGTGTGTTTTTAGGGGGTGTTTGTGTGTGTGTGTGTGTGTGTGTGTGTGTGGTTGAACTGATTCAGGTATCATGGGTCAAGATTTCTCCAATTAATGTTGAAAGCTGGAATGCTTATAGAACAACCGACGTCTCCGGACAAGTCGTGTCCATAATTTGTAAAATGACTTTGACTGAGCGTATTTGACAAAGATTCCACGGCATATAAAGCTCTATTTTACCTTTGAAGACTCGCGCCAAATATTGAGGAAGTCTTGTTTTGGAGTTGATGACGATGCCTGACGGGTGTTTGTCCTGATATCACTTCTGCGTTTCCGAGCATCTCGCTTGGTGTTTGTGTGTCGGACCACCCAGACGGCACTCCAGCCCTGGCGGCCTCCAGCTGTTCCCCTGCTGTGGCTTCAGTTTGTCTGACTTTGTTTTCACTGTTGCTAAAGTTGAAACAGCACCCACCGCCCGCCGCGACCTCCCACGCCACCACAACCCTGCCGACATCCACCCCGAGCGACCCACTTTCTCCGTTTTCCTCGCTACCAAGAAGACAAAATTCAGGGGAGCTTTTGTGTAGCGTGCAGGTGCCCCAAGTATGGGGGGGCGGGGCATTCAGCCTGGGACAACCCCCCCAACCAAGCCTCTCTCGCCATTCTTGACCCAACATGAGTCAGACGAGGAACTCGTGAGCGTTACAAGCTTATTGCGCTTCCATAAATCGAAAATGAGGCATGACTCCTTCTTGTGACTCGTGAACATTGATTGTAAAAAGATACTTTGGAAAGCCCCACGTTTTTTTGACAATTAAACATTTCTACCTAGAAAGCTGGTTTAGTTCGGTTGGATTTGTGTTGAGAATTGTGAATGTCTCCACTGTGAGACCAATAAAGTTTAATTAAATTACATTTAAGTCAATTTAATTTGATTTAATTAAATTAAACGTAATTAAGTTTAGTTTAGTTACATTCAATCTAGTCTTGTCTAATTTAATTTAATTTAATTTAATTTAATTTAATTTTAGTTTAGTGTAGTGTATCGTATCTTAATGTAATGTAATGTAATTTAATAAATTGTATTTTAATGTAATGTAATGCAATGTAATGTAATGTAATTAATTTAATTTAATAACAGCAACAGTGACATAAATTGTGCAAAACGAGACAAATGTCATGACTTATCATGAAACACTCATTCTGTGAACTGGTCTGTGACTTTGAATATGTTTTTCTAAATATGTTCCGGGTATGATTTTCTTCTTGCTTTTTATTGGTTGTCATAAAACTATGGCTGTGCTGCTTGTGATGTTTATTTTTTTTGTTTGTGTTATTTCAAATTAAGAGTCACCACGGATGACTTTGACGAAGCAAAGCCAATGTATTTCCGGTTCTAATCGGATGAATGCTTATATCCTATATTAAACTCCCAAATTGCCTTTCAGTCAAGCATGAAGTGTACGGGAACGGAAAAAAAAAGAATCAATTTTCCAGAGTACATCACATGTAATCTCGCCTTGTTATCAAGCACATCAAAGCCAATTTATCTCGATTTAACATCAGTTCTCAGCCCGGCCAAGAGGAAAAACACCGGTGTATGAATTAATGACCCCCCCCCATTCCTCCTCATTGCACAGCCATCTTTATTAATACTATCCTCCTTGCGCCCGCAGAAAAAAAAAATAAATCTCTCTCTGTAATGCAAATGTCCCAAAACGACTTCAAAATGACCTCGGAGATGCCGAATTTCAGAAGATCCCGCCCCCTTGTTCGTGACGTCACGCCAGGACGTCTTGCCTTGCTGGAGAATCAAAACAATGGCTTCAGATTGGGAGAATATGCTTTCTTGTTACTCATCCAGTTATGAATATGATTCAAATAGTTCGGAAGAGGAAAGCATACATGTTTGCAATCCATTAAAGGAGTCCTCCCGTATCAATTCAAGCCGTCAGGACGCGATCCCAAAAAATGTAGAAGATGGCGCCCAAGCTCCGTTGGAAATGGGCTGATTTGTCTGCTGGGAATTTGTGTCAACTAGTATCAACTAGTAGTCTTGGTGCAACACACGATTCACCATGGCGTTATTTATGTGTTTTCCTTCTAATTTTGCCATCAACACGAAGTTTTCAGACCAAACAAAGTACTGCAAAATGCATTGTGTATCGCTTTCTCGGTCAGGGGGCGTTCCAAATATGACATCACGTAGGGGATCGTCATCAACTGGAAACAAGACTTCCTGAATATTCAGCGTGAGTCTTAAAACGTCAAATATAGCTAGCTGTATGCGGTGGAATCTTTGTAAAATACGCTCAGTCGAAGTCATTTGAAGTGATTTTGCCAATTATGGACGTAATTTGTCCGGAGGCATCGGTTGTCCTTTAAATCTAAGGAATTCCCAGGACACAAACATCAAATGGCATTCACAGAAGGTTTAGCAATAGCACCGCTAAACCTATAGCAATCAAGTAAGAAACAGCACTTAGCGTCAACCTAAATGCGCTCATGTGCTAATGCGCAACGCGGTTCCCGCGTCCAAAAAGCCGTCAGTCAGACTGTGGGTTTTTTTTTATTTCCTCTTGATGTGATTGATGGCGAGCAATCCGAGTACATCGGAAACGTCCACTGACCCAAAGTGCTCGACTGCAACTGGTGCGGTCATAATGGAGCACTTGGGAGGGCAGCACTTGAAAAACCATGCTAGGCGATACATTATTCATTTCTTCCTCTCGCGCCCATTAGCGTATATTGCTAAACAGCAGCCGAGAGAGAGAATAGCAGAGTTGCACCTGAAATCCGTGGATGTCTCGTTCCCCCTTGCCGATTATGTGCAGCTATGTAGCATGCGGCTGCTCATGGAGGAAGCTCATCTTGTCGTATATTTACAAGAAAAGATCATGTACTCCTGCTTTCCGAGGGTGGAGTATGTATATCTTCTGAAAACCAAAGTCAAACACAAAGTAAAACATATCAATTGTAAAAAAAAAAGGGAAAAACATCTATGAAGTCTCTTTCCTCAATGATGAATGACATTTTTCAAGAGAAAATACATATATCATATTTTCTGAAAAATATGGACCTTTAAAAAAATCCTCACTGATAAAAAAATAAAGCTATATATACATATATACATACACAGTGATACCTTGGCTTACGAACTTAATTGGTTCCTAGACAGAGTGTGTAAGGCGAAAAGTATGTATCCCAAAAATTAATTTCACATAGGAAACCATTAAAATGAGAATAATCTGTTCCCATAAAACATACTTTTCTGTTTTCTAAGCCTTAAAACTACACAAAACATAACTCATTTTATGTTTAATAAATGTGCTATAGCATTATAATTAAAGAAACAAACTGTACCTACCTACCGACTTACCTACCTACCTATTTAGTTAGTTATACACACATCAAGTCAGCTAAAGAAGTTGACTGCATGATGCAACAGTACGTATTTGTGTGTGTGTGTGTGTGTGTGTGTGTGTGTGTGTGTGTGTGTGTGTGTGTGTGTGTGTGTGTTGCCCCCTTGCACGCAACAACACTGAAGCAACACAGGTGCCACAGGTGCGCTAAATCCCAGACGGTCACAAGCCATTGACTTCTTGTGTTTTGGACATAAAGAAGGTTGAGGTACTTGTCCTCACACGAATCTATTTGTCTGGCCGTGGATCAAAAAAAGATATCCTTTGTTGATTTGACTTTGGGTTGAAATACTTTTAGCGCCCATCCCGTGGCAGACAAAAAGCTTCAGAGGAAGTGGCTCGTGAGTCAGTGTCGGTTTGCTTGAAGCTACTCGGCGGCAACGGAGGCTCTGGAAGCGATTAAGGTCATTGGGGGCCGCCTTGGAAGCATTACCCACGTAGAGTGACCGGGCCGGTTTAGTCGCTAGGCCGTCTTTGAAGAGTCGGGCGGCTCATCAAACAGCAATGGCAAGGATATGCTAGCGGATGCTAATTGGCGTCCAAATGTTGACTTGAACAAAGGGGATAAGTTAGCGGTTTTCTTTGTGGAATAACATGCGGAAGCCACGTTGTTTTTGTCGTGCCTTGATGTGATTTATCGCGATTGTTCTTCTCGACCAAAGGACCATGTGTGTATGGGGGTGGGATCGGTCGCCATGGGGCTCGATATGCTGACGTCGCTGCTATTCTGGCGCATGTCGTGCCGGCTAACTCTGCGGTGATGTTAAAAAGCCCACGACATGATGTTCAAGTATGCTTTTGAAGTGTTGTGCTTGGGTGGTCGTGATGACACGCAAATAGAGAATTTCTGCAAAACATACGCCAATTAACTTATTATAAAATTATTTGCTAGACGGGCAAAAATGTGTTCACTCCAGTGCCAGGGTTTTTGTCATTGTCACTTGAATTCCAGGACGCACAAATTATGGAGTTTTAGGACTACATAAACATTCACTACAGAGTCAATTCCGAAGTTATATGGGTCTGGAGTTATCTGAGCTTGAAATGGGGTCGGCTGTACAAAAGGCAAATGCCGCCTCGTGAAAGTGAAATAATATTGTCAGAGGTCTGACCAGCGCTTTATCATATTTTCAATTCCCCACTGTTAAAACTAAAATGCCAACTTTTTGTGGTGAAATACGACAGTTTACACAACATCACGATGTGGCGTGACTGTCTTTTCGGTGAAGCTGTGTGAAAGCAGACACATGTGGACCAATGCACCGCCCATGCTGGGTTCCGTGTGAAAGGTTTACTGAGACTACTGTAATTCCCCAGTTTTGCAGAAATTGGTGCATTTGGTGCAATGGTGCATTTGACACCATTGTCTCCTTGCAACAATGGCAACGTGCTTTAAAAGGAAAAGCTCTCTAATGGAGGACACACTACACACTAAGCCACTCTATAAATTTAAATTGCGTCATTGGAGCTTTTTGTTTTGTTTTGTTTTTTTTTTTTTTGGGTGGAAGGACGACCGCACCGAAGCCCCCTTGGTGCCGTTTATTACCGCAGACAAGCTCGGGACACCCCCTCCAACCTCTTTTGAAAATTCCAGACAAAAGCCGGCTGGAGGCTTCTTGACACTTCTGCCGACGCTTCCTTGAGCGCGGCGCTAATTACATGTGGCGCGTCACACAACACTCTAATTGTGGCCGGGCTATAAATAGAGCGGCCTGTTGTGAAAGCATCATGTCGGCAGCGTTCGTGACAATGCGTCGATTAGATCCCCTCTTGTTTCTCTAAAAAGGAATACATTTACGATAAATATTAGTGAGTTTGAAAGTGACTGTTGACATTTGAGCCTTCACAATATTGTGCAGCTGACAACAATGATTCCTGATGTCCAAATGGTGAATCGCTGTGTGTTGAACCAAGACTACTATTTGATACTAGTTGACACAAATCAGCCCATTTCCATCGGAGCTTGGGCGCCATCTTTTGCATGTTCTGGGTGCTACATTACTGTCATTGATGGCTTGAATTGATACGGAAGAACTTCTTTAATTGACATGATTGCAAACATGTATGCTTTCCTCTTCAGAACTATTTGAATCCTATTCATAACTGGATGAGTAACAAGAAAGCATCTTCTCCGAACCTGAAGCCATTGTTTTGATTCTGATTGATGTCAGTTAGGAAACAAAAAATGGTGTCGGTTGTCCGTTAAGCCTAATTCTATTTCCTGGAAATTGCGTCTAAATACACTGAAAATAAACATCCAAGCATCTGAATCGGATCAGAGTGAGTTCCCATCAATGAATTCTTGCCTGAAATGGGGGCTTTGAAACCAAAATGGCCAACTTCCTCTTCAATTTCCAGACTGGTATTGAGATTGTTTTATGATTACAAGAACTGCAGGAAACAAATCTATTTGGTGACAGAAGTGCATACCAATAAAGTACAAATTGGATAATGCAACACTACAAAAACTAAAATTCCCACACTGAAGCCATTCATTAAAGTGTTAGCATTTAGCAGGCATCGGGAGAGAATGAGTTTGACGCCATCCCTCCGCGACTTCCTAATGATAGCTTTGCCCTGGGCCACAGACTAAAATCAGGGCTTGCTGGGTAAACCCACTCGGTCCAAGCGCTTAAGCCACGCTCTCCCTGTCCAACAACCCCCACCCGCTGCCAAACACTCAACATCGCCTGTGCATTCATATGCAAATTGTACGGGATCCCCCGACCGCCACCCTTTGATTTGAGGCTCTCTGGAAATAACCGGCGGTGGGCAAGGGAGTCGCTGTTACAGAAAATCTAATTACGAGGTTAGCTTGACACAAATGTGACTTCAAACGTGCACCTCATAGTCCGAAAGAAGCGCTAACAAATTGAATGTGTGGCCCGCAAAAGCGAGTCATTCACTTCAAAGTGAGACTTGTCTCTCTTGTTTTGCATCTGGGGGGAAAGAACAGGTAATAAGCTTCATGTTCCAGCTCAGTTCACAGTGTAAAGACACTAACGGTCATACATCAAGGTTTACTACTGAGCCCATTCATACTCTCGGTGAAAAGGTTTCTTCAGCCGTCATGTGTACTTCTTTGATTGCCATATTTGCTCTGGTATCAGGTGATACCAGAGCAAATATGGCAATCAGGCCAGTCGCCAGTCAGAACAATAGAGTATTCAAGTGGAGCCGCAGGAAGTAGTCCTCTTCTCCCCCCCAACCTGAGAGCAGGGACCAATCATACTTCTTACTTCTACGTACTTCTTTGAAGGTGTCGGACATTTCGCTTCTTATCCAAGAAGCTTCGTCAGCAAACTAAAGTCTTACTGGTAGTTTCGGCCCTATATATATCTCTACCGTCCGGACGTGGCGGTGCCGGACTCTGCTATGATTGGTCCCTGCTCTCAGGTTGTAAATGACGGTATCAAAGATGACCTTACAATACGTGGGGACGATGCCTTCAACTACAATTAGGGTAGCGGTCAACACTTGAAAAGTGGCTATTCCACAATGTTGCGAGTAACCACGGTTATGTTTTTGAACCCTTTTATGGATATCGGTTATGAGAGTAGACAGCTTATCATGTTGTCAGGTTGCAGGGTGTCTGGTGGGTTAAATTCCACCCAACAAAAATACAACAGGATCACATGACTCTGTTTTGTAAAAAAAAAAAACGTGCACCAGCCTCGCCACCCCTACATCAACGTTTCGGAGAGTAGCCAGCAGTTCTGTGATCCATGAAATGGGGAGTAAGCGCCGCAGGCAAAATGTGAAAGCTATGATGGATGGCAGGGATCAAGTAGCCGCTGGATATGAGCTGCTCTGAAACTAACCTGTGTGGAAACAAGTCTGCGCTAGACCAGGCCGTATTATCGACCTTCGGGCCAGGGCGCTACGTGCACTTCCGGGTGGCAAGAGGCAGTGCCATTTTTCCAGACTATTGGAACTAAGTCGTTTGAACAAGGCGGAGCCCATTCCGATGCGAGTCACCAGCTCGCTGTGATGAAAAATACATTTGACGCTAGTGATGCTCACGTCTGTGTAAGCTCTCAGTCGTACAGGAGTGGTCCATCGATGAAAAGGAATCTCAGTCACCCATGAGATACGTCTGAATTCTGCGTCCCTCTGCCAAGCTATTTATTGAGAGTACATGCAAATTAAAGTGATACATTAGTAATACATAGTTTTCTTGATTAGAATACCACACCTCTGGACGTTCTGAGCACCAACAGCTATTAGCAATAAAACATTGTGTTTCCCATGAACTGATACATTTGTAATCTGACTAATGGCCTCTTCCTGTGATAAAGAGTTTGAAGTCCTAAATTGCTCCCACGAAGCAGACCATTTAACTTGCTGCGTCTGTTGACCCGATTGAGGTTGCCCGTGCCTCAATTGTGTATTGAGTCACAAGTGTTGACTAAGCATACAACAGCATGAAACTTTTAAATATGATCACTTCTTATTCTGTCTAATCTCTATCAGAAGTCTAGAGAAGAACTTAAGCAAAGGCCGGCAAGTGCTTTGCGTCTCGTGTGTTTGTGTGCGATGGAAACCCCCAAAGTTGGCCTGGTGACAAGTGACCACCTCCTGCCCTCTCCTCTCCACAGAAGAGAAAAGGCCACGCCGGGCAAAGAAAGGAAAGAATGGATTGAACGGGGAAGGAGGGAGAGTCCAGCTGTAGGCAACACAATGCGAGCAGGAACTTGGCACTGGCTCAAAGGCGCCCCGAGCCAGTGCCTCCCACTGAACCCCCCCCCCCCCGAACCCCTTATCCGTTTCTGACAAATGAAAAGCGTTTGGTGTTGAGGAAGGAAAGCCTGGTGACGAGGAGGCGGCTGTTTCACAATCAGCAGCTTAATCCCAATAATTACACCCAAAATAAATAGAAGTTGGGCGACCCGGCGTATCGGTGGTTGGCACGGCGACCTCACAGTGTAGAAGTACCAGGTTCAATTCCAGCTGTATGGAGTTTATATGTTTTCCACGGGCCTGCGTGGATTTTCCCCGGGTCCTCTGGTCCCCCCCCCCCCCCCCCCCTCACATTCCAAAAAACATGCATGGCAGGCTAATTGAGCACTCTGAAATGTCCCTGTGAATGGTTGCTCTGTGTGCCTTGCAATTGGCTGGCAACCGGTTCAGGTTGTCTCTTGCGTACTACCCAATGACAGCTGGGATCGACTCCAGCAACCCTCGAGAGCTTGTGATGAAGTTTGAATGAATAGAAGTTATAAGCACGCACACACCAGTGGCCAAAAGGTGGGATGGGAAAATGCAGAAGATGGCTTCCAAGCTACTTTGGAAATGGGCTGATTTGTCCGCTTGGAATTTCACCATGATATATTCATGATATACACTATAATATATTTCTTCTGTTCCCCATAGGATATTTATTTTTTTAATTTCACTAATAATAAAATAACACATTTCATGTTTTTTTTAACGCTTTTTTCCTCAATATTTCTTATTTTCCATCCAAATGTTCATTTTTGCCATTTATTTTGAAAGGATTTGTGTGTCCTTGTGTGGTGTGCGCTCCAAAGCCTACGACGGACGCTGCGCAAATCAGCCACGTGCCGCGCTGCCTCTCTGCCAATTAGGAAATGCCGCCTGGCATACCATTGGCTGACTTTTACACTCATTAATTGAAACTAATGATTTCATTTTGGATTGATCCGGCGACGCACCTCCTGTCGCCTCCCGCGATGATCAAAGGGAGCCATTTTAATTGGAGCCTTTTGCAGGCTAATTCTTCCCTCTGTTGTAAATCAGCCGTCGTTAGCGTGGCCGCATCCTTGCTAGCAAATCGTTTTGCAGTTTTCATCTGGGATGCACCCCAGTTGGCGTAACCTCCGCACATGCATATGTAAAATACTTGTATGTCTAAAATGATGCAACAAAGTTATCACTCCCTCCTTCCTGCAAAAAACACAAAATATCCTTCATAAAGTTGTCACGGTTTGCGAGGTGGTGATGGTGGTTGTGGATCCCAAACAAAGCAGGCAGGAGGGAGCAGGATTTGACAAGTTGTATTCAAATAAAGTCAGCAGGAACAAAATCGAAAACATCAGTCAACTGAACGGAAAAGTACAAAGTATCAAAGAAAACTATGGGTAAAAGTCTGCCAAGATGAAACAAACCTGACAGGGTGCAGCAAACACACCCTGAACATTCTATGGTCACCACGGGCATGTTTAAACGTGCCTTCAAAATAAGATATACCACAAAAACAAGTGAAACAAAGACGGATGTAATCTGGTAATTTCTCATTTTTCAAAATAAAACATCGTTCGAACTCAGATGATAAATAAAATGGAAATTATGTAAATTATTTTTTCTTTCTGCGCGGCCCGGTACCAAATGACCCACGGACCGGTACGCGGCGACCTCTGATGTACACCACTCAACATCACTGCAAAATTGGGTCACCCATCCTCCCGCCCCACCAAAAAAAGGCCTTTCTAAACATTTCCTTATAATGCTAAGAAAATTGAAATACCACCCACACACAGCTTCTAAGGAAATAAGTTTCCTCAAACTTGTTAAGACGGCCTTCAACTCCCCTAAAAAAAAGTCGCTGCGCACCCCCACTCCGCTTCTTATCTTAAATCCCGGTCATAAAAAGTAACCAAAGACACCGTCGGTGAGGCTGAAACGTTAGCCATGTCGGCTAATCTTGACATCAGTCAACAACTCAGCGTACCCCGATCGCATGTCATAGATTAGAGCCGCGGATTGAACCAAAATCGAGCGGCGAGCATTTCCCGGACGTGGCGATTGAACAGCTGCCGCGCCGCGACACCAACGCTCGATTCCGGGTGACTCCGCAGGACACGTCGTGCTGTTTGCAGTCACGGCTTTGGTGTCCAAATGAGCGACCGATGCGGATCGCTTTACACTTCCTGACGGGTCAGTCGTTTTATGCTTCCTGTCGGTCAACCAACACCCTAAAACTTATTAATCCCCAAAACGCACTCATGCGTAGCCTCAAAGAGCACTTTGGGTGCCTTTTAGTTCCCAGTCAAAGTCATTTCAGACTTGAATGAATCAGGTGTATGATACTCGGATATGATATCATATCATAGCAGAGTCCACCACCGCCATGTCTGGACAGTGTATATATATATATATATATATAGGGCCGATGCTACCACTAAGACTTTAGTTCGCTGACGCTTGTTGGATGGGAAGCGAAACGTGCGACCTTCAAAGAAGTACACATGACGGCTGAAGAAACCTTTTCACCGACGTCATGAGGAAGGTAAGGAATAATCTGATCTAGAATTTTGGTTTGGAAATCCTTCAATACTTTCTGATTTCTGATTATGACTAGCAGCAGCTGCTACAGACACCCCCAAAACAAAATCACGATGAAAAAAAACGAATTGAAGAAAACGTTTTCAAGATCATCGGGCAGAGTTTGTCGATGAATTGATCATTTGAAGCGATCGTGTGTCGCATTGGGGAGAGATGGGAAAAAAAAAAGGGACTTTGGACACTTTTACATAGTTGACGTTGTTTTTTGGGGACTGGGGTGTTTCAGGAACTTTGCTTCCACCTTCCACCTCCATTTTGCATTCAAGCACTTGGCCCCTCTTGGGGTCTCGTGAAGAAAAAAAGCTGTGAAATTGAATGCAAGGGGGCAGGGGGTGTTTAGTTAGCGGCACAATGCGGGCAGCGCTGCATTGATCTCCATACGTCAAGCGAGCTCTCGCTTGAGTTGACCACACACTGATGGATGCTCAAGAGCAGCTGCTGTTTTTGGGGCTGGACGAAAACAAGTGCGATTCCTGAAAGAAGGCCTTTCACACGATTAACATCTATCCATTGTGGTCTTGGATAATTTTACAGCAAGTTGATTCTGGGTTTATGCGAGGTTTTTTTCATGACTTGTTCAAATTTTAAACCAATTGAGCAAAATCTCAACGAGGTCTTTTTCTTGAAACGAAATAATTGACTTGCTGCTTTTTGTGACGAGGCTTCTTGAAACTTTTTGATTTACAAGACAAGCAAACATTGCAAAGGGAAATTTTCAGATAGCCACGACATCAATGGACCGAAATTGGACTATTCAAATGATTGAAATCAATCAATCAATAGATACATAAATACATAAAAAATACTAAGTGGATGAATGATGAACAAAGAAATAAGTGAATGAACAACCGAATAAATAAATATCCAAAGAAAGAAAGAAAGAAAGAAAGAAACAGCCGAATGAACGGCTGAAAAACGGCGTGGAAATTCCAACCGGCGTTACGTTTGTTCAGCCGGAAAACACCGCATGTCGATTTCGCCTACATATAGTGTACGGCGACCGTACACATTGCGACACAGCTGTCATTAATCGGAAGCATGTTGCTAATATGGCGACAAGTACTTTGACCCCGCGCTGACTATATTCACATTGGTCACATTGGTTGATAATCCCAACCCCCTTTTCTCCAGTCGCTCACACACACACACACACACACACACACACACACACACACACACACACACACACACACACACACACAGGCGGCGTGTAATTGCCTCACTGACAATGCATTAAAAATGTACTGCTTAAGTAATCCTGGCAGATCAGATCGGGATAACATTTCAATTAGCTCATCGTCGTCTTATCTTTTGCCGCCTGCGTACGGAAAAACTAAAACAGCACAGCGACAGTTGCTCGCGTATGTATGTTATATATCGCCAATTATTGAAATACACACAAAACACAAGGTCCTGGAATTTGTAATAAGAAATATTACAGCAGTCTAAGAGACAACCGACGTCACTTTTTTGTTTCCTAACTGACATCAGAAAAACATTTTATAGCATCTAAAATACCCAAAACACGCAGTATGCTGTTTTGAATCAAATGCGGAACACCAATAAAAAGTGTCAAAAGTGTCCAAAGTTTGCAAAAAATTGAGCTGCGAATTGGGCATTTTCAGCCCCCAGTTTGTGACGTTACGCCAAGACGTCTTTCTGGACAATCAAAACAATGGCTTGAGATTCGGAGAAGATGCTTTCTTGTTACACATCCAGTTATGAATAGGATTCAAATAGTTCTGAAGAGGAAAGCATACATGTTTGCAATCGATGAAGGAAGTCCTTCCACACAACGATTCACTATCGTGTTATTTCTGTGTTTTCCTTCTAATTTTGCTATCAACAGGGATCAACACTGTGTTTTCAGGTGAAAAAAGTACCCAAAATATGCTCAGTAGAAGTCATTTGAAGCCATTTTACAAATGATGGACACAACTTGTCCGGAGGCGTCGGTTGTCCTTTAAGGCTGGCTCATCCATGGAAAATGTATTTGAATCAGTCTGGAATTGCCCACATTGTTTTGGGGACAGATCGTTATGCAAGTTAAGGAACGTTAGTTAGCACATGGCGCAAGTGGTTGACCCGTGCACAGCTTTGCTTGTCTGTCCCCAGCTTCTCTCTCTCTTTTTTTTTTTAATGGTGTCCCGCCGTCTCCGTTTTTACAGTCTACTTGCACTCTTTACATGGAGGCCCATCAAACCCGTTTCCTCCCACCTCCTCCTCCTACCATTTCCCTTTGCAGTTAACGTCTGTGTCTCGCCAATTACTTTTGTCACCGACAGCGGCCTCTTGTTCGCTTCCTGTTTTCAACATTTGCGACCACGGGCGCGTTTTGGCTATTTTAGATGCTATGAAACCTTTTTCTGATGTCAGTCAGGAAACAAAAAAATGCTGTCGGTTGTCCTTTAACAGTTTGTTGAAAACAGTGATGCGTATGCATCCCACCCAATGCTCAGTGTGGCCACCTAGTGGCCTGGCATGCAAATTACACATAAAAACGGAACGTTTGTGTGTGTTTTGCCCTCTGTTTGATTGCAGCGAGCGAGGAAGCGTAAAGAGCAACAAGCTAAATCAGCCCCCCGAAGCGCCGGGGGGGTTCGTCGGTGGAGGGAGGGGGGCGTTTTTTTTTTTTTTTTTTTTTCTAGCAGTCCCCTTTGTGGTGTAATCAAAGGAAGTGACGCTGTGACTGCGACTCCCACCAGCACCACGGGCTAATGGCTAATCAAACAGGAAGGCTGGCAGCCACACCATCTCTTCTAAGCCCACCCCCTCCCCGCTCACCATCCCCCAGTTTCTCTTTCTACTCGGCCGCCTTTTGCACTCAATCATTTTCTCCACGTGATGTCTTCAAGTGCTCTTCTACGAAACCTTGTCCACCCCCCCCTTCCCCTCAAGTCCAATTTTGCTAGTTTTGCCACGAGGCGAGATTTGCGATACAGGTTCCCAATCCCCCCCCCCCCCCTTTTTTTTTTTTTTGCTTTGTGGAGAGCAAGAGGCCAAAAGGTGAAGGTTTAAAGGCTCCCCTAGCTCGCCCCCACCGATCTTTTGAAATGCCACATCCCATCAAATCCCGCAGAGCATTTGGTGGAACAATCCTAAAATCTTCTAACCCTCCAAACTTTTGAGTGTACAAAAGTCTTCACAAGCCTTCAAATACAATAATAATTGAGCATTAATCACACATGTGATATGTAAAAGTGACTTTTTACAATTGGTTGTGGCATGTATGTGACAGAATGTGATAATGGCTATTTTGTCTTTTTTTTCATGCAAAGTTGATACGAATTCGAATAAAATGTGAAAAACGACATATTCCACTTTTCAATATTTTCAGTCAAACCTCCGGCTGCCATCGGCATCCCATTAAAGGACAACAGACACCATTTTTTTTTTGTTTCCTAACTGACATCAGAAAAACGCTTTATAGCATCTAAAATATAGCATGCAAAACACGCAGGCTGATATTTGTAGTCAAATGCAAAACCGCAATAAAAATGACCTCAAGTGTCCCAAAACGACTTCAAAATGACGGCGAGTTTCAGAAGGTCCCGCCCCCTTGTTCGTGACGTCAAGCCACAAATCACAACAATGGCTTCAGATTGGGAGAAGATGCTATTTGTTACTCATCCAGTTAAGAATAGTATTCAAAATGTTCTGAAGAGGAAAGCATCAATGTTTGCAATCGATTAAAGGAGTCCTCCCGTATCAATTCGAGCCGTCAATGACAGCAATGTAGCACCCAGAAAATGCACAAGATGCATTTTGAAGTCCTTTTTGGAGACTTTAAGTCATTATTATTGGTGTTTTTCATTTGACTACAAATATCAGCCTGCGTGTTTAGGGGATTTTAGATGCTGTAAAATGTTTTTCTGATGTCAGTTCGGAAACAAACAAGAAAAATGGTGTCGGTTGTCCTTTAAGGCATGTCACCCAAGCAGATCCTTGCTGTCCAAAGTAGAGGAAAACAGACGTCTTTCTACTCGAAATGTCACGCACCCCGTGGGGGATATGGACGAGTGGGGGAGCGTCACCATAAATTCCAAACCCAATGCATGGAGCATTTTCAGAATCGCTGCTATCCTGGTGTTTGTCTTCTTTTTGTTTTTGTTTTTATGTGGGTTACCCGCATCAAGGCATCTAAAATGATTAACTTGAACTTTTCTGCACCAAAAGAAAGAATTAAAAGCATTCCCCTTTGGGAATGATTCATATGGGCTTAAATGCCGACAGCCAGATGAGGCCCGGGCAGGAATCGGGGTTCACGGCTTTTGGACAGCGTGACCTTGATCAGTGTGAAAGGGGGCGGGGGGGCCAGGGGCGTTCCAGATGAGGACCTTTGACCTCGGGCGTGCAACCTCAACAACTGGCGAGTGAAGGAGAAGTTGCTTCTGGAACTAAACCCCGCTGTTATGGAGCCCGAGAGTGGGGAGAGGATTATGCTGCATACACGGGCCGTTCATGTTTGCTTCCTAACAGGCAATAAACACGTTATGCCTCAATAACTTGAGCAGACGGCCCAATTGTGGAACCGCAACACTCACATACTCTTTGTATTGGTCGCAGAGGAACTCGAGAGAATCGGCGAAATATATTTTGTACCCGTCATCAAAATGTCCATTTGGCCAGTAGAGATCTGCTGCCTGAAGACTCCGAATGAGTTTTACTCAGGAAACGGAATACAGCATTAAAGGACAACCGATACGCGCCATGATACTCTTTCACAAACTGCCTTGTTCCAGAATCAAAACAATGGCTTCGGATTCGGAGAAGATGCTTTCTTGTTACTCATCCACTTATGAATAGGATTCAAATAGTTCTGAAGAGGAAAGCATACATGTTTGCAATCGATTCAAGAAGTTCTTCCGTATCAATTCGAGCCAACAATCCCAGAACATGCTCAAGATGGCGCCCAAGCTCCGATGGAAATGGGCTGATTTGTCTGCTGGGAATTTGTGTCAACTAGTATCAAATAGTAGTCTCTGTGCAACACACAATGATTCACCATGGCGTTATTTGTGTGTTTTCCTTCTAATTTCGCCATCAACACAAAGTTTTCAGACCAAACAAAGTACCCAAAATGCATTGTGTGTCGCTTTCTCGGTCAGAATCGTCATCAACTGGAAAACAAGACTTCCTGAATATTAAGCGCGAGTCTTAAAAGGTAAAATATAGCTCGCTATATGCGCTGGAATCTTTGTCAAATACGCTCAGTAGAAGTCATTTGAAATGATTTTACAAATGATGGACACAACCTGTCCGGAGGCGTCGGTTGTCCTTTAATGGTCACTGTGTCCAGTCGATGTTGAATGGAGCTTGCCAAAATCCCTGCCAGTAGTCAACCTCTCATATTTTTATTGCGCACCGCAGGCTGGAGAGTGAAGACGGGTGGTTGCAAGAAGAGAGGAAGGGGGCGGGTGGGTGCGTATTTACCAAAGTACGGTGCGAAACCGCAGGAATGCGTCGGGCCTCGGAAATCCCTGACACGCGACGCAGCAGCAGGTGTGAAAGAAGCCACTTGATTTCCTCGGGTGATGGCAAGGAATCAAGCAAAGCGGCCATTTTGAGCCTTGATTACGGACACTCGAGGCGCGCCGAATGACGCGTTGCTCTGATTCGGGAGGGAGAGCGGCGTGAAAGAGGCCATTTGTGTGTTTGCGCCGGATTTGGGGAAGAAAAGTGCCGGCCGGCTCTGCATTCCGCCACAAAGTGGGCCGATGCGGCCTGCTGACAGCGCCGCATTGTGCGACCGTTGCACACCGTTTAGGCTCAAAAAAGGGCACTGTTGGAGCCACATTTTTTCTTGCCCAACTAATTTTCATAGAAATGTGAGGCACACATGACAGCAATGATAAACATCTTAACCCCACACATTTATTCACTTAATGACTTATTTAATAACTTATTTTCTTAATTCCTGACAGTACTTCATTAATTACTTCCTTACTTACGTACTTTACGTAAAAAAATATGTATTTATTCTACTATTTATTTGTGTATCTATTTATTTATGTGTGCATTTATTTATTTAGTTATGGGTGTATGTATTTATGAATTTATGTATTTATGTATTTATTTTTTGATTTATTGATTTATGTATGCAGTTATGTATTTATTTATTCATGTATTGATATGTTTATTTATCTATGTATATACAGTATTTATTCATTTATTCGTCAATTGGTTTATTCGTGGATTCATTTGTTCATTTATTCATTCATTCATTCATTGATCCATTTGTTTGTTTATTTACGTATGCGTGTATGCGTGTACGTATGTATGCATGCATGCATGGATGGATGGATTAAAGGAATCCTTAATCTCCTTTTTTTCTAGGTGGCCTAAAATGTTGTAGAGTGTTTAGTTTGAGGTACAGTTTAGCTGATCACATTATCAGGTTTCAGGCTACGCACAGAAGACTTCATAGCAGCTACATGCTACTTCCTGTGCAAATGTATTGAAAAAGCAGAGGCCGCTTGCGCAAAATAGTGGCGTGGCCTCTTAGCGGTGAGTCGGCCCGCCGCCGAAAGATTACACGTGTTGGCGTTGTACGCCGACATCCATTTTACATGAGTTGAGCTGACCGCCTGGCGCTCTTTCAAGGTTGCTCGCCTCACTTAAGCAGAATTAATTAGGCCAATGTCTTGCGGGGGTTAATCATTTTCACCCCTCCCGTGTTTGTCTTAAATAGAAACGTGCGCACGTGCTGTTCTCTGACGTTTATCTTGAATGAATCCTTGAAGCAACTTTGTGTGATTTAGGGCACAAAAGCGGCGGCTGATTAATTAATACGCATGCGGATTCATTAGCGGGCCGACCACTTTCATTTAACAAGTTAAGTCCAGATGGATTTACTTACTGCGTAGTGTTCTGCTCCCAAAATGTTCCACGTGCTCAGGGAGGACTTGTCCATCACTGCCGGGTCACGTCAATCTGGAAGAAAAAAAAAGTCCATCTTAAAGGACAACCGACATCACTTTTTTGTTTCCTAACTGACATCAGAAATATGTTTGATAGCATCTAAAATAGCCGCAGGATGATATTTTGAGTCAAATGCAAAACACCAATAACAATGAGTTAAAGTGTGCCAAAACGACTTCAAAATGACCTCGGAGATGCAGAGTTTCAGAAGGTCCCGCCCCCTTGTTCGTGACGTCACGCCAGGACGCTCCGCCTTGCTGGAGAATCAAAACAATGGCTTCAGATTGGGAGAAGATGCTTTCTTGTTACTCATCCAGTTATGAATATGATTCAAAAAGTTCTGAAGAGGAAAGCATCAATGTTTGCCATCGATTAAAGAAGTCCTTCTGTATCATTTTGAGGCGTCTGGACTCCAATATAGCGCCCAGAATATGCACAAGATGGCGCCCAAGCTTCCTTGGAAATGGGCTGATTTGTCTGCTGGGAATTTGTGTCAACTAGTATCAAGTAATAGTCTTGGTGCAACACACAACGATTAGCCATGGCGTGATTTATGTGTTTTCCTTCTAATTTTGCCATCAACACGAAGTTTTCAGACCAAACAAAGTACCGCAAAATGGATTATGTGTCGCATTCTCGGTCAGGGGCGTTCCCTCCGTGACGTCACGTCAGGCATCGTCATCAACTCAAAAACAAGACTTCCTGAATATTCAGTGCGAGTCTTAAAAGGTAAAATAAAGCGACATGCGGTGGAATCTTTGTAAAATACGCTCAGTAGAAGTCATTTGAAGCCATTTTACAAATTCTGGACACGTTGGACATTATGGACACCAAGTTGCCTAGACTCTGATTGGATGATTGATCTTGTTTACGGGAGTACTTCAAGTCTTGTTTTCTCCACCTCTCATTATTCATAGATTGTTGTTTAAAATTATTTTTCCTTTTCGATTTGTGTGATTCATTTCTTAATGTCTTCTTCTTATTATTATTTTTTGCTTACCTTTTGGAAGCGCTTTTGTTGATGTATCCCTTCTTCTGGCTCCTTGTCACCAGCGATTTCTGTTTATTACTTTGCCGCGGTGCTTTCCTGTCAATAAATATTTTGGTTATTGTTTGAGGCAAAATGTCTGGAATCTCCCAACAAAAACCATGACTGGCTTCGCTCCAGAAGCTGACAGTGTTCATCAATAGCAAAAACAATCAAATAAAAGCATCTCATGATTGTAGTTTTTTTTTTTTTTGGGGGGGGGACCCCACTATGATGATTCCCGCTGACTTTCCTTGTTTCCTTCTCTGCCGGCTGCGAGGGTTCATCAATAAAAATCAATATGGCTGCTTGGTTTTCCGTGTGCATGTGGACGTGAATGGACAAGCGGCGCTAAGCTCCGTCAGTCACATGCTGTTTGTCAAGCTTTGTCAAAAGACAAAAAGAGAGAGAGCCAAGAGGTATGAGGGGGGTAAACGGGGGGGGGGGGGGGGGCAAGGTGTTGTGCAAAGGCATTGAGAATTGGGATGGGCGGGGGTCATAGTTGGTGGGGTATCCATGGCGATGATGCCGGTTAGCTTACGAACACACTCAGAGGCCTACGGAGGATAGTGACAATAGATGCTATACTGCATTTAGAACATTTGAAGATTCAGCCAATCAGAGGGCATTAAACACAAATACACACAAATGCACGCACTGACAAACACACACACACACACACACACACACACACACACACACACACGTGTGTTATTAGTGTGTGAAGGTTGCATCGTCACAACAATAAGCAAGCTAATAAGCCAACGTTACAAATAATGGAAGCAAACATGAAAGGTCCAAAGTAGCAAACAAAACCATGAGTAGAACATGACGAGATGAAACGCAACTTTTCTGTCGAGTCCAAAATATCATTTTTCCTTGTACAACACTTTAAGTGGCATTCCAGCCGATTCTGACATGTGCCACCCTCCCCCCACCCCACTTTCCCTATTCTTTTTTCCTGGGTAGCGCTAATACAAGAAGCTTAAGCCTGCGGAGGAGCAAAGGCCAGAGTTCAGAGCGCAAAGGGCGACCCCCTTATTGCCGTGGTAACGTCACAAGCGATGGAAGCAGAGGGTCCACCGAGTCTCCCCATGAAACAATATCTAGAGGAGGCGAGGGGAGGAGGGGTGAATTTCACAAGACATGTGAAAACTCTTTTTTTTTTGTTTCCGTTCCGGTTCGAAAACAGATTTGGTCACAAACTGATACATTTCCCATTCTAATCACTCTCATCAATGACACAACGAAGTGACTACAGCGATACCTCAGCTTACAAACTTAATTGGTTCCCAGAAAGTGTGTGTAAGGCAAAAAGTTCATCTACCAAACATTTATTTCCCATAAGAAACCATTAAAAATTAGAATAATCCGTTCCCAGGTCCCCATAAAACATAATTTCCGACTAAATAAGCCTAAAAACTACACAAAAATACCTTATTTTATGTATAATAAATGTGCTAGGTCCATTCGTGAGTAGGAGACAAATACAAACAAGCTTTGGGTGTCATTAGTTAACTTGAATTTGCTATCTAGAGTGCGGGAGGCCCACCAGGAGTTCGTTTTGCCCCCTGAGGTCACACAATCGCTATCTTTGTCGTTTATTTATAGGCATTGGAAGTGTAGACAACACAAATAGCGGTTTTGTTGACTCAACGAGCCGTAATCCTGCCAGAGACACCCTGTCTGCAGCCCGTGTTCACGGTATACACAGTGATGTCACCACTAATTAATAATTAATTAATAAATTTCATTTATAAGCGCCTTTCAAAACTCTCAAGGACACTTTACAGTCACAGGATAAGTTTTTTTGTCCGTGAGCAGCGGCAGCCACACGCTCCAGCGTTCACTCGACCCGGAAGTAACTCAAATAGATAGAAAGCTAACTAGATAGCTAATAGATTGCTACTGATAGCTCGATAGCTAATAGCTGGCTATCTATCAGCTATCCAGCCAGCTAGACAGCTAATAGATTATGGCTATTAGATAGCTAACCAAATAGCCAGCTAGATAGCCATCCAGCCAGCTAATAATAATAATAATAATAATACAAGGTAAGACCACTACTGTACAGATATTTCATGTCCAAATTGATTTTTTTCTTCAAAATAATGATTAACTTTGAATTTTATGTCAACATGATCAAAATTGGTATCGTATCGTATTTATAGATATTAATGACAGGACCTATGGCTCTTTCCGCTTGTCGAACGTGTTCGCCAGACTCGTTAATGTTTAATGCTCACTCAGGAAACAGACAGACCCCGCCATTGGCCTCACACATTAGTGCACGTGCGCGCGCGCGCACAACCCCTCCTTCATCCCCCTGACAACACCATCCTCATTACCAGCCTGAGAGTTGACCTCTTACCCCGTGCGAGACCAGATGGCTGGTGTTTTTTTTCTTCTTCTTGAGAATGGACAAGCAGGGCCCCAGTGAGCAGTCCGGAGTGACCGCGGAAGTTCTGCTGAATCACAATCGGCCTGGACGGCTTGAGGCATGAAGAGGGACGTGGTGCGATTAAAGCAAAGCAGCCATGTCATCAGTGTGTCACTGTGGGAAACATATAAGGATGTGAAGGTGGGAAGAAAAGTGGAACTCCCTGCTTCCTTATATGTTTTGCAATTGTCCCCATTGTGGGACGAATAAAGGTTTTGATTCTGATTTTATGGTACAATGGCACCCTCTAGTGGTCAGCTATCAAATTGTCTCTAACGTAACAACGGTATAGTATCCGTAGCACGCAGTATGTACATGTACAGTAATGTACTATATCGCTACAGCATAAATGAGCATTACCGCCACACCAGACAGCTAAATACGACATTGTGAAGTACAAATTCGACAAAATGTTTTAAAACACGTTGTACAAGAGACTGAGGCTAAAACGCCTTACTTGACATGGTCGTTTTTTTCGGCTAAAAACGCCTTACTATACATCAGGGGTGTCCAAAGTGGGTCCTGGAGGGCCGCCGTCCTGCCTGTTTTCCAGCTCACCCAGGAACAACGCACCTGATTGAAATGATCAGCTCATCAGCCAGCCGTAAAGCAGCATCAATATGGTCCTGATGATTTGAATCAGGTGCGTTGCTCCTGGGAGAGCTGGAAAACAGGCAGGACGGCGGCCCTCCGGGACCCACTTTGGACACCCCTGCTATTCATGGTCGTTTTTTTCGGCAAAAAAAACGCTTTACTATAGGAACATTGATATTTACATGGAAATAGACATAATATAATAAAATATAGTCTATTTATGACTTATTATTGCGCATGTAGTGTTAGGAGGGACGTTCAAGTACAATGAGACTAGTTGATAAGTTGCGTCGTCGTGATGTTCATTAAGGGAAGGAAAAACTGAGTGTCCTTGAACCCACCACCATGACACTGTCCCCAGGTCACCTTTATTTCACTCTTTGAAGGGAAACAACGTGCACTACACACAAAAATATATAAATATATACGCAGCGCACTCCAAATCCATCAACAACTCTTCACTCAGGATTAGTCACCACAGACACACAGAATAAAAGATAATACTCAATAAGATTGGAGAATCTGGAAGCTATGGCTCAGGTTGAAACATTAAAAGCCACAAAGGGCAATGCAGAAGCTCAAGAAACAGCAAATATGCAAAGATAAGGACCATTTCCTCTTCTATGGTTGTCATCACATGACATATTTTTTGACCTGGATGATGCCGAGCGACCGAGCGACCGCCTCTACCAAAGTGTCCAGTAGGTTTGATGTTTTTGGAGGTTAATTAATGCCTTGTGCTCGTTTTCAGCACTTTGTACGACGACATCCAAATCATAAGACAACATCTGGACTTGAGTTCAACTGGTTGTGCTCCTAAACTTGTTGCGATTTGCTCTTTAAGGCAGACGTCATGCGGCAGTTGTGGCAGTTGTGGGTGTGGGCAGGGTGGGGTGGGCGGGGTTTGGCTCGTTCTCTCCGTCCGCCACGTCCGCCTCACACCCACCTGCTTCATCAAACCCTGGAGGAGCCGTCTTCCCTTTGGGGCGTCGGTCCTGGCGGCGGTGCCCTCTTCTTCCTCCTCCTCCTCACGGTCCTCCTTCCCGCTTCGTCTTCTTCCTTGTCCTCGTCTTCCTCGTCCTCTTCGGTGTTGCGGGTGGACAGTTTGTGGCGGAGCTCCGTCGGAGTGGGAACCGCCAGGCTTATGTCGGCGCTCAAAGACTCGGGGCCTGTGAAACGCAATTTTTCATTGTCAGGTTGGAGGAGATGGCCAAGTTTTGACTTCTTGGAACTACAAGCGTTTTAACCTAATGAGCACATATGCCTCGGCATGTCGCCGCTTGGAATTGAGGCGGATTTACGTGGGACAGGAGATGTGAGACAACGGATGCTACAGCTTCGTGTTTGCTTTCAACATTTAGCTTGTAGCTGCATTTCACCATGACGTCCCTGATCCACCGGTGAAAAGGACGCTTTGATCCTCTCCTCTTTCATCTGGAACTGCTTCATACAACAAAGAGGGCGCAGAAAGTGCTTCAGATTGAATGGCTGTCTTTGGGTTGTCATATTCTTTGGTTATTTTGCTTTTTTGTTGTTGTTTTGACTTCAAAATGGCGCTACGCGAGAGTGGCTACCTTGACGACAAGTCCTGTATTTTGTTTTTCTATTTCTTCCTTTCCTCACTTTGCTGCTGTGAAATGTCAATTTCTCCACTGCAAGACTAATAAAGGCTAATCCAATACAAGTTTTTGAGTGGCTTTTTTTATGAAAATAACAAACTCTTTGGCTCTTGTGGAATCTCATTTTCAAAGAATGCGACGCATTTGACACCACTGCGCTCAAACTGGAAACTTGTGAGCTTCTCCAATCATATCCAGCGTGATGAGAAGAAGCTAAGGAGGCACCTGCGACCGGAGAGGCGGCGCTGTTGTCCTCTCCGCCCGAGTGCAGGAAGACATCGAGCGCCTCGTGGTCCGACATGTCCATCAGGTCCATCTGCTCCAGCATGTCCACGTTGACCTCCATGGAGGACATGCTGCCTATCGGCCCTGCGATCATCAAGAAGAAGGCAGCAAGCGGCCGTCGTGACACAAAAGTCCAAACGGGGTCGTCCGTCCAGCAAGGGACGGAAATCCGCTGAGATGGCAAAACAAGGAGCTTTAGCTTTAGCAACATTAGCAAGAATGATTGATAATAGACATCATAAAAGTTTCATGCTTAGAAGGCCCACAATGGAAACGTGGAAAATCTGGGGTCAATTTGAGGTGAACCGTCATCTTCATGTAGGAGATCTGGTCTTGGACTAATTTAGGATTTGGTAAACTCCTTCAATCTCCAATCTGATTGGCCGATGCGGATAGTAAGATAAAATTGGCTACCATACCTCGATGCAGTTGGGAGGGTGGAGAAAGGGCCGCGTGGGTCGACAGCATATGAAAGAAGAAGAAGAAGAACACCATGAGATGGGATTAGCGGGTTATATGATGGCACTCCTGTCTTCCATCACGGTTTGCTTCGGGCGCGCCACAAAAATGGACAAAATCCGACTTCAACGGAAAAAAAATCATTAGCATCGCTCTACCCACTCTTGAGGACTTGCACACTGCAAGAATGGAAACAAGGGCACAGAAAAAAAAATCCTGTTGGACCCTCCGCACCCTGCCCACCACCTTTTCCAGCGACTCCCCTCAGGCAGCCAAATCCAGCAGACATTGAAACAGCATCTTCCCCCAAGCCATTAACTCTATAAACAGTAACCCAAATAGAAGTGTATGTACAGTGGCTATTTGCAATTTTTTAAGTGATGATACTAGTGCAGCGTGTGTTCTACATCCGAGGCAATAAAGATGATTCTGATAGGGTTCAATGGCAAAGGGCCAAAAATGACAAAAAACAGTGACAAAAAAAGCCAGCTAGGAACGGCGTCTCACCTCGTCTCTCGGCGATCTGGAGGTAACCGGTAGACAGGTACTGCTCCACGTCCTGCTGGAAGGCTTCTTCCAGCAGGACGTGTCTGTCCTTTAGCTTTAGCTGCCCGCCGCCGCCGCTGGACGAGGACTCGGCGGACGACGCCTTTGATACGTGCTCGCTCTCCACCTCCACTGCAAACAACAACAACAACACCGTTTGTTTTGTGCTTAGCTTCATTTATTTTGTTGATTAGCTGTGACTCGAGGATTTTATTATTGTTTATATTATTATTATATACATCTATATGCATATATCATTTTACATTTTAAAATTTCATCTTAATCTTAATCCTAATCCTAATATTAATCTTAATTTTTATTTTTATGTGAATTTGTTTGTTTAGTTGTCCTTTTTTCTTTTGATTTCTGTGTATTTTTTGTATGTTTATCTCCGTTTGAAACGAGTTGATTTGTTACATTTCTTGCATCTTTTTTTTTGACGAGATTTAGTTGTTTATTTTTGTTGTCATGTTTAGTTTTGGGGGGGTTTGTTTTGCTTTCTGAATTGCTTATTTTTGTTCATTTGAGTTTTCATCTGTATATTATTAGTAGTAATAGTACAGTAGTATTAGTATTAGTATTAGCATTAGCATTAGTTTAAGCATTAGCATTCTTCTTCTCCTTCTTATTATGATGATGATGATGATGATGATGATTATGATGATGCTTATTATTCTTATTATCATCCGTATTCTGTTTCCAAGCGCAGCTAGACAAGATCCCTCTGGTTGCGAGTGCACTTTGCCTCCCTACGCGATGCTTTTTTCCTTTTTGTTGCTCCGCGCGATTGTGTGCAAAAGCGCTCAGCCGACATCTGCGAAGCACTCTCAAGAAAAGACCCCGCAGGCTAAATATGAGCAAAGGGCTAAAAATAGCCGCCAGAAGAGCGGCAGGCGGCTGAGCTGACAACAATGTGGAGGAAGACGAGGCAGAAAGTGTGAAGAGGAATTAGAAAGCGCGCGCCTTCATCAAGCTACTGAGAAATGACAACAAGTTCATCAGGAACCTTGACTTATTTGTAATTTTTTAAATCCTAAGGATGACTCAATCACACTCATCGCCTCAAACCTGTGAAAGCGTCGTACAGTATTGCCCAAACAAAGATTGCCCACTTGAGATTGAGTGAGGTGGGCCAGGTGGCCACAAAGATAGGAAGTGGGTGGGTGCTTGAGTGTTACAATTGCAATTTCACTAAAGAGCAGTGTTTGAAATAACATCTGCCCGGAAGCCCGGGGCGTACAACTTTTACGTCAAAACGTCTCGGCCCTAGTGTATCTAGATATTATATTCAGGAAGTCTTGTTTTCCAGTTGGTGACGATTCCTGACGTGACGTCACGGAGGGAACGCCCCTGAACGAGAAAGCGACACGCAATGCATTTGGGTACTTTGTTTGCTCTGAAAACACAGTGTTGATGGCGAAATTAGAAGGAAAACACATAAATAACGCCATGGCGAATCGTTGCGTGTTGCACAGAGACTACTATTTGATACTAGTTGACACAAATTCCCAGCAGACAAATCAGCCCATTTCCAACGGAGCTTGGGCGCCATCTTGTGCATTTTCTGGGACGCTACATTGGAGGCCTGACGCCTCAAAATGACACGGAAGGACTTCTTTCATCGATTGCAAACATTGATGCTTTCCTCTTCAGAACTACTTGAATCCTATTCATAACTGGATGAGTAACAAGAAAGCATCTTCTCCTAATCTGAGGCCATTGTTTTGATTCTAAAGCAAGGCAAGACAACCTCGCGTGACGTCATGAACAAGGGGGCGGGACCTTCTGAAACTGGCCATTTTGAGCAGGCCTTTCTATTATTCAATCACGATTTAAAAAAAAAGCAGATATCGATCCTATTGACTATAATCGGAAATGTTTTCAAACAGGTTTCTGGAACGGATTATGGTTGGAAACCAAGGTTTGACCGTACTGTATATAATTTGGGTCACTCCCCCACAAAAAGTGAGCGAGACAACTTTGACAGTCTGTTTGTTTTCGCGTCTGTCGGCTGATCACGTCATTACACTTTGACCCCGGCGAGGCCAAGTGAGGCATTGTGGGTAAAATAAATAAACAAACTCCACGGCGGTGGGAGGAGGGCGAAGGATAGGGAGGAAAGGGGGCGGGGGGGCTATGAACGCCTGGAGGATGAGTGGGAGAAAAGGGCAGGGAGTGGGGGGGGGGGGGGTCGGTGCAGGTCATAATGGAAGTGATAAAAGGGCCGCTGCATCAAGTCGACTACTAGCGTCCTCCCCTTCCACCACCACGCTGATTGTGTAATGTGTGTGTGTGTGTGTGTGCGTGTATGATGAGTCACATCATGTTATCAATCAGCCTCTTTTCAGCACACTACTTTGTGGATATGTGTGTGTGTTTGTGTGTGTGTTGCAGAAGGCCACAATGAAGTAACAGCAGCAGCAGTAGCCTTCCTCCCACACGCACATTCTTCAATTGCCGTTTTTCAGCAACAACAAATCGGAGACCTCATGATTGTGCACGCTGGATTTGTATTTTATCGCCCGAAAACAAATGCAAATTACAGTCATACCTCAGCTTACCAACTTAATTGGTTCCCAGAAATATTGCCAAACATTAATTTCCCATTAGAAACCATTACAAATGAGAATAATTCGTTCCCAGGTGCTCATAAAACATCATTTTCTACTAAATAAGCCTTAAAACTACACAAAATATACTCTATTTGAGGTATAAAACATCTGCTATTTTATTGTAATTAAAGAAATAAACTCTACAGTATAACAAAGTTGTTTTATTTGTACTCTCCCTCTGGACACGTGCACGTGCACGTGCACACACACACACACATTCCTGTTTCAATAGTTTTGTGAGGTCCGGATAACTCAAGATAAGGAGTGAGGACCACCGTTGCATAGTTGAGATAACTAGCGTTCCATTTGAAGAGTAAATGTCAGCCCATTTCCCACTTCAACTTCTTTAAAAACAAAGAAATAAAAAGTGGATTTGAAACTGAAATAAAGAAGGAGTGAGCTTTCTCAATGGGTACATTCAAAGTCCTCACCCCTGTAGTGAATTTGGTTAAAATCTCGTTTTACTTTTTTGTGCTATGAACTTTTTCCTCTCATTAAGCACACATACACAAATATAAACACACACACAGTGAGTAAAAAGTGTGTGTATCCAAGTGAAATGAAAATTCACACCAAAAAAATCATTTTGGGTGAATTTGTGAGGACCTCTCTGAAACGTTAACAGATGCATATATAGACCCTCTACAAGCCTTTAGAATGAAAAACTTGTGAGGACCGGTTCTCACTTATCAAAAATGTCCTCACTGCGTATGGTATAAAATGTCAGTGGTCCTCACAAGACTAGTCATACAAACAAACACACACACGCGAAATGATCCAAAAAATCATCAAGTTTGCTTACAAGACTTCCTCTGGCTCCCGTCGGCTGCAGCAGGCGTGGTGGACATCCTGGATGTATGTTTGTCCCCCCCCCCCCCACCCCACACCTCCCTCAAGACAAGGTAGTCCTTTGCAGCTCCCCGCCAAAAAAAGACGCTAAATCAACCCACCACGCATCCTCACGCTCACGCCGTCGTTAGCACGTAGCATTTTCTTGCTTGTTTTTTTTTTTACATGCGGGGAGAGGAGATGTTGCGCTTGTGTCGAGGCGAGGCGTACACGACGTGAGAGAGAGAGAGAGAGAGAGAGAGAGAGAGAGAGAGAGAGAGAGAGAGAGAGAGAGAGAGAGAGAGAGAGAGAGAGAGAGAGAGAGAGAGAGAGAGAGAGAGAGAGAGAGAGAATGCAAAAAGAGCTACCAGGAGGAGATGAGGAAAAGGCACAGATGCTAATATGTATGTGTGTACTATATATATGTATATATGTATGTGTGTGTGTGTGACCTGTGAAAATCTGGCATCCTACGAGAAAGTGAAAAGATGCAATGCCTAACTCTGATGTGCGATCATCCCATTAACAAGCGTGACGCTAAGAGCTAAGATCCTCCTCCTCCTTCTTCTTCTCGGCTGACTTTCAAAAGCGTTTCAAGTGGGGCTGATGGGATGCATGAAAGCATCATTTGCTGCTCATTGATGACAGAAATTGCGGTGATGATGATGATGATGATGAAGGCAAGATTTATATGAAGATGTAAGGTGGGGGGGGGGGGTGAAAAGATGTTATTATTGTAAGAAAAAGGGGCCATCTTGAAGTCAAGATACAACCACTATTATTCTTCTATTTATCACCAAAGTGCACAAGTGATGATTATTTATCATGCTTAATGAAATCTTGCCAAATGGCGTTTGGACGACTATTGTACTCCACTTTCTTTTCTAAACGGCATATTTTGTTGTGACGTTTCATGAAATAACACCAGATTTAGCAGGTGTTTGGATTTGGCCGTCTATTGGTTTAGTTTTTTTTATGTAATTATCTATCTCTTTATTTATCTATTTATGTATGTATTTATTTATCTATCGATTAATGTATTTATCCATTTATCTGCAGTATTTATGTATTTATTTATTTATATGTTTAGTTCGTTATTTATCTATTTATTTATTTTGTATTTATTTATCTATTTAGTTAATTGTTTACTTATCTAGTTATTTTTTTTATTTAGTTATTTATGTATTTATCTATTTAGTTATTCATGTATCTATTCAGTTATGTATTGATCTATTTAGTTATCTGTTTATCTATTTATATATTTACATATTCATCAATTTATATATTCATCTATTTTTTTTTAATTTACTTCGCTGAATAAATAGATAACTATGCATTTAGTTATTTATGTATCTATTTAGTTATTTATCTATTTATGTATGTATTATTTATCAATTTAGTTATTTAGGTATTCATTTCTCTATTTAGTTATTTAGGTATTCTAGAAATGTTCCTTTAAATAAATAACTTGAATATCTCATTATAAAATAGAATATTTATGACTTTTTATACAATTTCAAAATAATACTAGTATAGAGGATAGTTTTCACTTTTTATTAAAAAAAAAACGCTCTCACGAACTCTTCACACAAGCTCCACTTTTTTTTTCTGTCGCTTTACACGCTGACCCAAACTTGTTGCCTAGCAACGCAGCAGACCGGGCCAACATCCAACATCCAACAAGCCGCCTCTCGGTAAACTGTTAATTCCGTTGATTTTTTTTTTTTCAACTCGTAGAATTTAGTTACAATAATTTTTGTATCGCACATAAAAATGTGTGATATGAGGTTAAAAAAAACATTGTTTCCATCTCAGGTACAGAGATTAGATTATTAATGTCAAAATCATGATTTTAGATTAGATTAGATTAGAATTTATTAGTCACACAGTGGAGAAATTTACCATTCACTGCGGCAAAGTTATGAAAATAGAGGAAAGGAAAAAAAGAAGTAGAAAAACAAAAAAAAAAAACAAAGACTAAACACAAGTTTAGTTATCTTTCTTCCCCGCTAAGGTAGACTGACCTTTGACCTTTCAGTGCACGTCATTTCGGCTCAAATGCGGAAATCCCCAAAAGTGATTTGCTTGAGGCTCAGTGGAACGGCGAACTTGCACTTCTGTAAATAGTCGCCCAGTTACAATTGGAGTGAGACATAAAAAAAATAATTATAATAATAAGACTTTAGAAAAGTGCACGTTTTCATCTATTCAATGCTTACATCCATATACAAACACCCTACTTACGAACATACGAAGTTATGAACAACGGTACAAACAGACATTTTTGTAGTAATATATGTAGTATTCTCTCCAGTTTTATATGTACATATCTTTAGAGAGCATATATTTTATTACATGTTTATTTTTCAGTGCAAACCAATACAGGTTACTTATACATACTTACTTACTTTGTATGTGTTATATGACTTTTTAAAAGTCACGCTGAATATTCATGAAGTCTTGTTTTCGAGTTGATGTCAATGCCGGAAGCCAAGTCGACCACCGTGCAAAAAGTCTCGAGAAGAAACAAACTTTCGAGAAACGGTTCCGGTCAAATGCAATTTTATTTTGAAATCAGTTAAATTAAACATTTTACCGTGTTTTTTCGCCGTAATACCATTCAGATTTTTTTAATAAACATTATACATTGGAAGAACACAAATTCAAATGATTTTTGTTGTTGTTGTGGACAAATTCAATTTGAAAAAAAAGCCACAATGCTCGATAACAAAGAATATACTTGATTATTGATAGAAATATGTTGTAACTTGTTAAAAGTATTCATGGTTACATGTGAAACTTTGTTATTATATTACACACGCGTATGTTTTTTGTTTCTCAGTAAGTAAGGAAAAATGGAGCCGTTCGTCAGGTCGGAGTGTCGCGCGGGTTTCCAGCTATGCAGTCTGGGCATTGGGGCGGATCGCTGTCGCCCTCTCGTGGCTGAATGTTGCAACGAAAGTTTCTTTCAATCTCAGAAATGCGCACACAATTTGTCTCCGTGGAATTGTATTGCTTTATCTTTGTTGTATGGATTTTTTAATGAGATATAATTCTCAAAACATCTCGTTCCAATATACTACATTGGACCATATCACAAAGCAAGAAAACAGCAAGCAGCTTGTGGGTGCATCAAATTGCATTGTTACCTCGAATTTCCAGCTAAAAATAGAGCTTATTTGCCATTCCCTTTGAATGAAATGAGGCATAAATAATGGCGGGGGCATGAATAAGAGATGCTATGGGAAACAAGGACGAGATCAATTCGAGCTGTGAGTGAGCAGCGATGAAAAAAAGGCCACAGGAAGACTTTGTCAAGTTGCAGTCCTGGAATTCGCTGCTACCAAATGAAAATGGCCACCTTGCTTTTTAATTCCATCCATGGGTCTTGTGGTTCAGGCATCGTCATCAACTTGAAAACAAGAATATTCAGCGCGAGTCTTAAAATATCGTAAAATATAGCTACATGCCGTGGAATCTTTGTAAAATACGCTCAGAAGAAGTTATTTTACAATTATGGACACAACTTGTCCGAAGGCGTCGGTTTGTCCTTTAAGGGCCTGGAAAGGCTCTTCTAAATAAAGCTTCAAAGAATGCTGCTATTGTATGCACACCCACACAGACACAACCCCCCAACCCCTCGGACACACACACACGCAGTGACAAATCTAGTCCAGCATCACAAGTGCCCTGCAGGAATCATCTATCGCCTTCTGCTTTGTCCTCCCAACACGTCAACACCCCAAAAAAAAAAAACCAAAAAAAAAAACCAGCCGACTGAGGAAAATATGAACCCAAAGTATAAAACAAAAACATTCCAGGCGCAATTAAACCAGGACACTTTTATTGATAAATGCTTGTCACGTTATTGCCTCTCATACACCGTGTAGAAAATATTTCCCGGGAGAGAAACAAAAAAGGCAGAAAATTAAACATGAAATGTGCTTTGAGGCCTTTCTGGAAATAGCAGCTCATAAAAAAACATGTTTGGAGGCTTATCTTGATGATTATGAGGTGAAATAAACCTGATGTCGGCATCTTAAAGGGCTTACGGTAAGCGATCAAACGTGGCAGACAAACAATTCACAGTTCTGCGGTGACCAGAGAGTCCGTGGCCTTCTGCCATGTCTTCGGTGGTTGGTTTAGAAAGCCTCCATTTGGCCTGGGAGGGCGAGTTTTCCCTTCCCTCGCTTGGAACTACCGACATAGGTGCGAAATCTAAGGATAGAACGTCTGCAAGAACCAGAAACTAGGACAAGTAATGCCAGACCTGCTCAAAACCTGTCTTGGGGATTGGTTGGACAACAAGACAGATCCTTTTGGAAGAATTGGGATTGGCCCTAAATCTGTCACGAACTAATTTTCCAATTTAGCTCTTGCCAGTGACAGACAAGACGGGTATGACAAAGTCAGACACATAGATATGGAAAACCAGAACTCAACATCTGATTTTAAAGGTTGGTTTGGTCCCCCCTAACGCAAAAAAAGTCCACCAGCGGTTCAGAATCCTTCCACTCCAGCGAGCAGTGAAAACTGGAGCCTAAAGGTACTACTAATTGTTCGGTCCACAAAGAAGGAGGCAATCCGAAAACTGACAATGGGTCCATGACAATCCAGAACACTACCTCCGTTCACTTCTGTTTCTGCCATTGATCAAGAGGCTCATCTGTGGTTCACCTGACCAAGGCAGCCAAACGCCAAACCTTCAAGGTAGTTCGCTCTCCCTCAAAAGGTTCTCTTCGCTCCAGCTGTGTATCAGTGTCACAGTCATTTGCAAACATTCTGGCTGAAGCTCCTCTAAATGGATATCCTCAAAGGACCTTCAAGACCAGACCGGTTCCGTTGTAGTGAACAAGGACGTCACTCTAGGCGTACCTTGTTCCGAGAGAACCAAACGCCCTCTGCCACATCCTTGGTCGTCTCAGAAAGCTTCCATTCAGCTTTGTAGCAGGAGTCTTCTCCTTCTTTAGTGGCATCTACAAGCTCAATGCGCAAGAAAGTGTCTTTCTCCGTCAGCACAGACCCCAAGTCCGACGCCAGCCTGGAGCTTGGCAACCTTGGCAAGGAACGCGAGAGCCCTCGGAAAGGGGAGGGTCCGGTTTTCGCTCCCTTGTTTGGTACTTCCTCTTCCTTCCGCATCACCTTTCTGTCGCGTGAGGCTAACTCCTTTGAGGGGCTACCGATGGCTGAATGCTGCTTGCTAGCTGATTGGCCTACCAAGTTCTTGCTCGCCCTGTTACGTGAGAGACAAAACGGCCAGTGGAAAGCCAGACACTGGGACATGGCAAACCACAAGTCCTGAGGCCGGAGAACGTTCCGTCGCGGAACTTGGGAGGCCCGTGAGGAAGCATCTGCCTTCTCCAGTTCTGACGCAGTCTTTTCTTGTTCTTCCTCGGTATCTTCATCACTAGACAGAAGTTGGGGGTCCTCCTCAAGGCTGAAGGAAGTGCTGAACCCCCGACTCCTCTTCATCACCCTCTGCGCCGCTGTCCCATCCCAATCAGACAACGGAGATTGATCCGTGGCGACATCGGACAAACGTTTTTCGGGATCACCGTCTTTGGGCCACGGGTGCGAGTTACCGGGAAGTGGAGCTTTCTTCATCCCTTCGCAGCTGCGCTTAAACTTTCGGGCGGTTGAAAGCAAAAAGATGACGACAACGGCAGAAAAACAACAGCAGGAGCATCGGCGGCGGCAACGGCCGCGGCGACCGCTCTGCTCGCGTGGCACTTTCTGACATAATCTGCGCTAGCAGTGAGCGGGCAGCGATGACGGTGTGATGTCACGCGGCCACACACCGACACAAATACACGCACACTCCAAAGCACATGCATGTGTTCATGCTACGCTAGGGTTGGGGGGGGGGGGGGCGGAGGGGTCGCGGTGACTTGATGTCACATGGCATGATGTCAAACATGGCCGCCGAGCAGACGCCAGAATGCAAACTAGTCGGGGAAATTTAATCGACCTACATGTGCAAGGGAAGCAGCTTGCATGATGGTACTAATGCCTTGAGTCATTTCTAGGTTTTGTGTGTGTGTCCCCACAGACACACACACACACACACACATGGGCGTCCGGTAGTGGACGTATTAGTGAGTCAACCTCACAGCGCAGAGGTTGTGGGTTCAATCCCAGCTCGGGCCTCTCTGTGTGGAGTTTGTATGCTCTCCCCATGCCTGCGTGGGTTTCTCCGGGTACTTTGGTTTCCTCCCACGTTCCAAAAATGTGTGGATGTTTAATGGAACATTCAAAATTGTCCGCAGGTGTGAGCATAAATGCAGATGGTTGTTTTTCTCTATATGCCATTTGATTGGCTGGCGACCGGTTCAGGGTATCCCCAAAGGCAGCTAGGATAAGCTCCAGCAGCCCTCGCGACCATTGTGAGGTTAAAGCGGATCAGAAAATGGATGGTGATGTACATACAGTCAAACCATAATGCGTTGCAGAAACCTGTTTAAAAAGCGATTTGGTTGAAAACCGAAACAATTCCCATTTTTATCAATGTAATCAATATCTGCTTTTTTTAATCGTAATTGAACAATACAAAGACACCTGCTCACATTGGAACGCTACACGAGGTTAGTGCGTCGAGGAAGTGACGTACATGTATAAGGCAGTAGAGGGGAGTTGAGTGGTGCATTCAGGTGCGCTCAGTTTGGTCGAGAACCGATTTTCGGTTGTAAACTGAGGCATTAAAAAAATTGTTGAAAACCAAATTGGTTAAGAACCGAGACGTTCAAAAACCGAGGTTTGACTGTATACAGATACATACCTCCATGTATATGTATAAATGGTTACGCTCCACGTGTGGCTTGTTTTATTTCCAAACAGGTACTGAATGCAACATTCTGTTCCCAAATAACACAATACATGTCCATACAAGTACAGGGCGAAACAGATACATACGGTGCAAGCATTTGTTGGATATTTCTTGTCATTTCCCGAAGGTTCAGACAATGCCCATCATGAAACGACAAGATTCAAATAGCACAACTCCCGTAGGAAGTCAACTTTTGATCATGTGATGTGCATCCATGAACAAATAAGGAGTTGCCAAAATGTGGCTGTTTTTATCCAAAACAACACTTACCCCTTTACCCAACAAGCGAGCATATTATTTTTTATTTTGGTCCATCTGTGTCGTCGTCTGAGCCAGTTTGCACGCTGGCTCTCTCTCTAAAGCTAATCTGGTTATATAACACAGTAGCAAGGCGGTGATTTTAGCCAAGCTTGCGTTTTGAGGGCGATTTGGGACAAAGCGACGCTTTGCATGAGATTTTTCCCCATCTTCCTTTGCAGACACGGACGGCAGCTACATATCGCCGCGGTGTCGCCTGATTTCTTACGCTCGCTCGCGGTGGCGTCATGCACGTCGTCCTCTCTGGCTTCAGAAGCCATCGCTGATTAACAAAAATTTGGCTGCTGCTGCTGTTAGCTTAATGGATAGCTTCATGTCAACTTCTTGGGTCAATGGTGTCTGTTGACCTGCTAGTTGACATCTTTGACAATAATATTGCAGCTAAACATGGAATTTGTAGGAAATAGTCAACTGACCTGACCTCTTTTCTCCTTGGTTTATGAATTAAAGCCATGTTTGTTTGTTTGTTTGTTTTTTTGTTGTATAAGAGTCTTTTGTATAACATATCCTTAAAGCAGTGTCATCGTGGACTGGATTCCTGTTGAGATTAAGAATTGTAGTGGTGCTTTCTCACATGTAGTGGGTATGCAAAGTCTGTTTTGCTTCCAGTCCTCAACATGCGAATTCAAGTCGTGTTTTAATAATGACTTCATCTGTAATAAGAATTAAAGCTGTACTTTTGCCGCATTTGTCTTTCATGCACCTGAAAACAAGCTGTCGACCGTAGTATCCACTGTACCATTAACGCAACATTAAAAAATATATTTAAAAAAAAATTATAAATAAATAAAAAATACGATAAAAAAGGCTTAAAACGGTGCAGAGAAAATACTGGAAGTGTAATTTTCTTTTGTATTTATTTATTCATTCATAAAATTGAAAGCATTGTCTTGTTGCCTCTGCAATGACCCATAAGCAGGATTTTTATCACCCATGTTGTCTCCTCAGCATGAATTAAATCAGAATTTTACCATCTGTATTGCATGAAAGTTAAAAGCAATTTGTAACACTTTTTTGTCCGGTAGTTCTGGGGATACTCGTCAAAAAGGAAAAAAAACTGCTTACTGAACTCAAGTTGAACTCTTATTTTGTGGTTGCTGCTTCTCTTCACAGAGCGACATGGAAACTGTTTGTGTTGTCATTTCTATGGACTTCCTATTCACGCATGAAATTACGCCATTGAAGAAGCATCTTCTTATGCGTTCCCGGAACTATTTCTGGACTGCGTTCACATATATAATTGAAAGAAACATCGTCAAGCCGCGCACAAGCCGTTATTAAACCTCCCGTTTCTGCTCGAGTTGTCTTCAAGCGTCTGCTCGATCGCAAGCGACTTTGTTGAGGGACGCAAAAGCGCCACGCGAGGGCGCCTGAACGCCTCACCGCAGCGTAATGCAACCGTACTTCCGATTGGCCGAAAACCCGGTAGCGACTTTAACAGCATATTCGCTATTGGTCATTCCGCAAACGGGGCGGGGCTTCAGTTGTGGGCTTCAGCAATATAGTTCGCAGCCGGCGAACGCAGTTGGGCCACAGGGAAGAACAGAACGCACCGACGAGGAGAAAGTTGAGAAGAGAAAGGAGAAAAAGGAGAGAAAGGAGAACGCAAGTGACTGGACGGACTCCGTATCATGTAGAAGACTCAAGCGTTTGACTTGTTCGTTTGTTGTGGTTGTTCGAGTGACGCGTGTAACCAAAGAGTCGCAATATGCTTTGCCACGTTACGCGTCCGGACTCGGTGGTGATGGAAGTGGAAGTTGACGCCAAGGCAAAGGGGGAAGACTGCTTGAACAAGGTGAGCTTCACGGTAGGCGCCGGGACAAAAAGAGACACGCCATTCGAGCCATTTTCGAGTCACGCGCAGAACGTGCGCTTTGGTTAAAGTGATCGTGATCAAGTTCATTCAGGTGTGAAGTGGACAACAACATCCTCGAAAGAAGTCGTAATGATCCTAAATTGCAGATAGGGCTAAGCCCAAGAAAAATGAAGGCGCATCCACACGAATGGCTAGTTACGCAAAGGTTACTCGAGTTCATTCTCATCGCCGAGCGCCTTTGCTGTTCGTTCGCCTCTTCGACGAAATCCAAACAAAGTTGTTGTTTTTTGACATCGTCAAATTCCCATTCGGTTCTGTAGTTAGTATGATAAAGTTTGATAATGTTCTATAATCTCAACTACTACTGCCGCTGCTGCTGAAGGGGGCGTGGCCTCCAAGACCGTAAAAATCGGAGACACAAAAAGTCAAAACAACAACTCGGGGGTGTCCAAACTCGACTCGAAACATGGCCGTCATATCTCTATTGTTGTGATGGACTGCTCAGTGGGAACGAGCACGACGGCGTGACACGAGTCAATTATCAACAAACACTTCCCTTTCACATTAAGACTCGTCCTTTCACTTTTTTCCCTGCCGTTGTCTCTCTCTTGTGCAACTTAACAACTGTAACAAGAATGTCTTTACAACAGTTCCGAGTTTCCCCATTTCATAATCGTTTTAATGATACATGATCAACTCTGTCATTGTAGCAGTTGAGGACTGAATACACGACTGACTGGAGCACGTCTTTATTCCAACTGCTAACAAGTGGATCTGAACATTGGAAAATGCAGTAAAATAGTCTGATCATAACCACGCCCCTTGCTGTACACCTGCTGGGTGAGATGCATGGTCTTAGTGCCCGCCAAATGATGTATATTTTTTTTTTGTAAAAAGCGGTTTTTGTTCAATGTGAAGAACAATTTCTACCAACACATTTTTGTCAGTATGTTTGCCCCGCATATGCCGTAATTATCACTCGTGACATTTTCTTAACCCATTCACTGCCAGATGATGTGCAAAAACGTGTCCAGTTCACTGCCAGGGTTTTTGTCATTGTCACTCTAATTGCAGGACCGACATAATATTGAGTTTTAGGACTACACAAACATTCAATGCACCGTAAGAAACCTTAGACTATCTTGTTTTACAGAATAAAATACAATCCTAAATTATATGTGTCTGGAGTTATCTGAGCTTGAAATGGGGGTGTCTGTTTTGTCCTTTTTTTTTTCTCCAGGTTTGCAGGAAGTTGGGCATCATTGAGGTGGACTACTTTGGGCTCCAGTTGACTGGCAGCAAAGGGGAAAACCTATGGATGAACCTGCGCAATCGCATCTGTCAGCAAGTTGATAACGTGGCGCCGTGCCGACTGCGGCTTCGGGTCAAGTTCTTCGTCGAGCCTCATCTCATTCTGCAGGAACAAACCAGGTATGGACACAGTTTCAAATTCTATCTATGTGCACCGGGAGTAGCTGGAAAAGGTGGTGGGGAGGATGCGGAGGGTCCAGTAGGGTCTTCCAAGCTCTTCACTTGATTCTTGCAGTGTGCAAGTCCTCGAGAGTGGCTAGCTTGCCACCAGGACAATACCCCTCACCCACCCACCGACCTCCCCGTCAAAAAATGAAGTCCTAAAAGTCAAAGCCAACCCGGCGTCTACGATCCACTATGGATGGTCGCTCATTCAACAGTCAAAATCAGATTCTCAAGAGCAAAATGTGAGAATGGCAACCCAGAGCTGCACGTCTTGCTATGATCTGATAGGTCAACGTCTAATTTGGCCAAATTTAGACGAGTGCCGTATCCATCCATCCATTTTCTAATCCGCTTATCCCCACAAAGTTCAGCATCGGTGCAGTACCGGAATCTAAAAATATTTGATGGTCCAAATGTAAAAGTGATGAATCGCCAAAACAATCTGTACGGCAGAATGTGCAAGTCTTGTTTTCTATTTATAGCCGCAAGTGGGAGACGCAAAGTACTGAGTCAGGAATTCTGCTTGTCAGGGTTCAGTAGTTTGAGGGATCTTGAATGTTCCCCAATCCTCCATTGTGTACTGTATATTGTTTACAATTTGCAAAAGCACAGAAAGCAGGCGATCGCAATAATAAGCGAAACGATCCGGAATGACATTGAAACAACTTCCAAATTTCACATGACCTTTTTTTCTTTGTGAGCCAGATGGACTTTCTGGTTGGACATTGATGAACTTTGGCTTTTGGAACCCATATCCAATTATTTGTGGATTCTCCACTTTTCAACCTATTGACTTTGCGCAGGAAGTCTCATATTTTCAGGCCGCCGTCACCCTTGACCTACTTAATGTGAGCTAGTTGTTGTCGCTCTGCAGACACGCCTCATTGTGTTAGATGCGTGCACTTGCGCAAAAAAAAGGCGTAGAGAAGGTGCTGCTCACATAGGTAATGTTCAACTGGTGCTTTTAGGAGATTCACACACACACACATCAGAAACTAGCTTGTGTGTTCAAGCATGGAGCATATGTGCGGCGACTGAGTCTGACAGTTTGGGACAAAGCCCACACACCACTAAAAAAAGGGGGCACAGAGTTCCAGGCTTGTTTTCAGTCTATACCCCCCCCCCCCCCTTCTCCTTCTTATAGGGCGTTTGCGTTATGTAACGTGCGCTGCACTGAGCACGCTTAAAGTTGCTTACGTAAGTTGCCGCTCGCCTGCCACATCCAGCTGATGGGGCGGCTTAAGGCTGCTGTTTAGGTTGGGAGTAACTTATGGTGTGCAAATGGCACGTGGGTGGGCACGTTGAACCCCCCACCCTTGACAATTGAATGGATTGAATGTATCACGCCTATAGACGTGCTTCATTTCCACAAGCTTATAGAGGCGGCTGTTTAAAAAGCACAATTTGCCCGTTACTGTTGGCTCTCATTTTGAATGAAGGCAATGACACACATGAATCACATTCAAAATTGACAAACATTCTCGTTTGTACTACCCGGTGGGGACATAAACCTGACCTCAAGTGAGGTCCCCAACTTGAGGTCCCCATGGGCAAATTGCTCTACGAGACTTCAAACCATGTTTGAAAGACCTGCAAATTTTAAATCTAGAAATATGCCATTGTAAAGGGATTTCTGAGTGAGCACGGTATATCGACGGTAGCATGGACATTCTGTATAAAAATCAAGCGATCAAAAGTGTGCATCTTCATGACTGCCTAATCAGAAAACCGTGACTGAAACAGAACACTAATTTCCACAAGGGAATTGGTCCAAATGATTCTTCAATTTGAAGCTGACGAAATGGATGATTTGTTGTGATGCTAAATTCCAAAGATGTTTTGCTCACGCCTGTTGGATCACCAAACGTTGCCTTTGTTTTCGTGCCATTTGGCAGCGGCCGGCAAAAGCCATACCACATCACTTTCTAAGCGCAGAGTGATGAGAGTTTACTGCAGTTCATTGACTGCTAGTAACCCCTCGGCATTTGGGAACGGCTCACAAACCGCATTGTTGGGACGGAAACTCTTGCGGGTGATTGGTTGCGAGCGACCGCAGCGTCCAAGCGGCGGTGTTGGGTTTCACTTTGTGTGAGAGATGTTTTGTTCTCAGCATCCCCCTTCTCGGTGGAGATCTGACATTGGTATACAGCAGTTTGAGGAAAACCCCGGAGAATTTGGCCTTTGAGAATTTTCAGGCCAGTTAAATGGCCTGCTCAAATTCATTGGCCAAAAAACGGAAGTCGTCCTAGCCGCGCAGATGTTATTTTGCCTGAACGGGTATCAATCAGGAACTCCAGCCAAAATCCATTGACGTTTGTGACGACAAAATTTCAGCCTTACGCCAGCTATGGGATCGCAGGAGTTCCACTCAATCAATCGGAAACTTACTGGACAACCTTTTGAACCAGTTCTATTTACAGCGTGGCTCATTTTTATTTATTTACACTGCCGGCGTGAGAAGCTTTTTTTTGTTTTTGTGGTGCTGCTGGAGAGGGTGAGGGGGAGTTGCTCATTCCACCTCAGGGCACTAAGGCTGAAAGAGCTGTCGGCTTCCTCGCTGATTCTTTTTAAAAATAAATATTAGCCAAACATCAGCTCCTGTTGACATGGGCGGCTAGCACCTAACAACTGTGTGCTGGCTTTGCCGCGGTTGACTCGTGTTACATTCGACTTTGAAGACCACCGTCAAGGGTGTTTGGTCATTGTCGTCATTTGTCGGTTTGTCGCTGGCTTTATCCTTACTGGCTTTTATCCTTATTGGCTTTATTCTTACAAGGACACAACAGGTGTTGTAGCCTATCCCAGCAGTCGGGGGAGGACACCCTGAACCAGTTGTCAGCAAATCGCAGGGCAGACAGAGATGAACAACCATTCATAGCTCAGACGCGCACCTTGGGACAATTTGGAGTGTTCAATCAACCTGCCCTGCATTTTTTGGGAGTGTGGGAGGAAACCAGAAGACCCGGGGAAAACCCCATGCAGGCCCAGGGAGAACATGCCAACTCCCTACTGGAAGGCCGTAGCCGGGCTTGACCCCATTACCGCTGTACTGTGAGGTTGACACACTAAGGACTGGTCTACCCGGTCGCCCAGTTTTTATCATCATGTCAATATTAGTTTGATATGACGGGAGCAACAGAACATTGGACGGTGGTAAAATGTTGCTGTAGAACTCTTTTTATGGTTAAACTATTTTGAACTGGATACAAATGCTCCCTGCATTTGTATTTGATGTCAGCAAAGGTCAAAGACTTTGCGAGAACTCAAGAAACAACCATAAACGGATACAATTGTGCATTTGACTTAATTAAGAAAATGTCTACAGTTAGACTGCATTGATGCTCAGCGACTCGGTGACCGATGGTAACCTGGCTCCGCCTGAACTGCAGTAACCTCTGCTTGCGCCTTGCCCTATAGTAACCCCGGGTCGGAACCCTGCCGCTCTCTAGTCTATTGTTTGCATCAGGTAGGTTGACAAAACGAGCTGCGCTGCGTCACATGACTCCTGCTGTGCTTCATACAATGGAACAGTGTTTGTTGTGCTGCATGCAAGAGGCTAGCCGGTGGGCTAAGAATGGGATGTTTGATAGCATATCAAAGCACTGTTTGTTACACCCACGCTTGGCAGGCTACCCCACCAGCATCTTATGCTTTGGTTTTGTCGGGAGCGGCCCTTGCAGCTGAAGTCGGCCCCGTGAGTGTGTCTACGATGGCCCCCAAAGACCGGATAAGGAAGCGCCCGTGTCACACCGCAATCCCCACGGCGGACCAGATTGTCGGAAAAGATCGGCAAGAGACTTGAACTATGTTGAAGGCGAGCACTTTAAGATGTCGTCCTTTAGTATCTGTCTAGGAAATGTTGCCATACCATACTAGCCATTTTAGCATATGGCCAGAGACACAAAATCCTGAAATCAAGACTTGCTGGATAACAATACAAGTGACTAAAGCAGCGTCTGGTGTAAAGAGCCCTGTTTCAGTTTTCTGCTTTCCACCCTGTCTCTGATGATAACCCCTTAGGAGGGTCGCTTCATCGCCCCCCCCCCCCCCCCCCATTCCACATTATTGGTGCTCATCTAGACTTCTCGTGCAGCTAAAACCAGGACCATGGGAGAAATAACTAGTATCTGGTTCTGGTATCTGGTTACCTGAGACACTAACCTGAAGCTAGTAAATGGGTTTCCTTCGGGCACCACTAGTTCATACCACAGCTCTATCAAGACTCTTATGAGACCATCTCCAGCTCATCATCCTTTAGTGCCAGCGTTTGATGCATCAGATTGGAGTTGAAGTCATTCCCAAATCTACATCAAATAGCTTTGTGACAACTGTGAGGCTTAAAAGGTGTCCCGGCATGAGTCACAAGTAGGCCTGCCCAACCTGATTTACAGTTCCAATCTTCTTAATAGTTACTGTGCTATAGGTCAACGACAAGGAGGCGTTGTAGGCTGAGGTTACTTCAGTTCAAAAGACTCAGTGATGATGTCATGGTGCACTCGTCTCCCGCTGTTGAAGAATCCCTTACATCTCGTGGACAAAACAATGGTCAGCCTCCACATCCAAGTCAACGCGTATTTTTCACAGTGGTTGTTGTTTTCCTTGGCCGGGCCGGAACTCTGTGTTCTCGCCACGTTGTTGTAGCAAAACATAAACAGTTTCTTCTCGTAATGCCGCCATGTTTTTCTGTCGAGCTTAGCGGGTTGATACAAAGCACAGTGCAATGAAAACTAGCAATCACTGGCCAAACAAACACCTGCCGTGAGACTGTGCCATCACAGTTATTTTTCCCGGAACTTCTGATTGCGCATCTTTACAGAGGCGCCAAAACAGAAAGTGAGTCATTATGACACTGTAAAGGGCACGTGTCCTGCTTCTTTGTATTCCAGTTGGCCCAGTCACATTGTCAAGACTTCTTGTACACTGAATGACTGTTACTAGCGGTAAACGGGCTCCTTTTATCCCCACAGACACATCTTCTTCACACACGTGAAAGAGGACCTCCATAACGGCCACCTGCGCATGGGCTCGGAGCAGGCTGAGGAACTGAGCGCTCTCCTGGCTCAGGCCGAGTTCGGCGACTACAACCAAAACACGGCCCAGTATTGGTACTCAGAGCTTTGTGGAGAGGATCCGTGTCCTGCTACTGTCAACAGGTAAGGTCTATGTAACGAGTGCAGTCAGAGGTCAATACGAGTAGTGGCGTTGCACTTTAAGTTCTTACGCAACCCGATGACTGTTCCAGAGGGTCATGTAGTAGTCCGTTCATTGACTACTGTACAAAATCGATCGTGGTGTTACTTTTTTTGTCAACTGAATAAAACTTCCAACTTGTCATCCCAGCATCGTGTCCAGACACAAGGCCCTGGAGGGCTTGAGCCAAACCTCTGTGGAGTACCAAGCCCTGCAGCTGGTCTCTTCCTTGGAGCACTATGGCGTGGAGTGGCACTGGGCCCGTGACGCCAACGGCCAGCGCTTGGCCATCGGCGTTGGCCCCGAAGGCATCGCTGTGTGCAAGGAGGACTTTAGCCTCATCAACCGGTACGTCCCTCCATCCACGAGCCTCTTCAATAAATGTTCTCTTCACCGCATGGCTTGAATTGCGCTTTGGGTTTTTGCACCCCTTCATCCAAACTGATCATTGATAAATTCTGCCTCCTCTGCGCAGAGTTAGCTACCCCGTCATTCAGATTGCCACTCAGTCAGGCAAGACTGTGTATCTGACAGTCACCAAGGACAACAATGACAGCGTGGTGCTCATGTTCAAGCTGATCAGCAACCGCGCTGCTAGTGGCCTATACCGAGCCATCACAGAAACCCACGCCTTCTACCGGTAAGCTATTTGCAAACAAATCTAGCAACTTCTTGCTGCTAAGTCCAAACAGTTCTTGGAAAGTCACATTCGTCCGTCTGTCCATAAAGGTGCGACACCGTTACCAATGCAGTAATGATGCAGTACAGCCGCGACTTCAAAGGCCACCTAGCATCGCTCTTCCTCAACGAGAACATCAACCTGGGCAAGAAGTACGTCTTTGACATCCGCCGCACCTCCAAAGAAGTCTACGACCACGCCCGCCGAGCCCTCTACAACGCCGGCATGGTGGATTTGATGTCCCACTCTGGGGGCGAACGATCCACACGCCCGCGGTCACCAAATCGCCAGGACGGTTCCGACGACGACGACGATGCCGGCTCCGATTGCGGAAGCTGCCAGCAGAGTCGGGCGCTGCAGGAACGGCTGCACAAACTGCAGGAGGCGCTGTTGTGCATGCTGTGTTGCGAGGAGCAGATCAACGCTGCCTTCTGCCCCTGCGGGCATCTGGTGTGCTGCCAGACGTGCGCCAACCAGTTGCAGGTGAGCCTCGGGTCTCCGCCGCACACAATTTCGGGCCCGAACCCAACTTTAACTCCCTGCGATGCCTTCGCACGATACAAACCACAAATACGAAATGTGTATTTCTCAAATGACAAAGTCAATATACATGACACTGACAAGAAATGCTGATTATTCAAGCGTAGGGAAAATAACTTCAACTTAAGAACTGTTTTCGCGTCGTGATATCATCCGCTCGCAAGAATCACCCCCCACAGCCCTCCATCTCACTTTTTTGGTGTCTTTCCTATTTCCTGCCAGTTGTGTCCAGTGTGTCGCTCAGAGGTGGCGCACGTTCAGCACGTCTACCTACCCACGTGTACCAGCCTCCTCAACCTGGCCATGAGCGGCCATTGTGCCAATGGCGGAGTGGGCGGCGGCGCCTGCATCCCCACCTCCATCTGCCGCGATCTGGCCTCCCCTCACCACTGCGACGCTGACGACTACAGCAAAATCTTCACGCATACGTGAGGGTTGCCCCAGACTTTTTTTTTTGGGTCCGTTCTCCGTTTCCTGGACACTTGATGTGCAAACCACTCCACCTGACCCCACTTGCCATGTGTTGTGTGTGTGCTGCCAAATTTTCATCCTCTCCACTCGGAACTTCTCAAGATCAGTTGAGCTGATCTGTACGTCAACATCTCTGACACGCCCTTTTATCTTGATTTCACTCGTTTGACTTTTTAAAGCTTTCCAACATTTTAAATTCACTCTGCTTTTATTGAACAAGTGTTTCTTTTTTTCTCCATTTTTGGTTCATGTTTGCAAGTCAATGAGGAGGCTACATTAGTTCTCGCATACACATACACTCAGTACACAGATTTTAGACCAGGGGTCTCAAACTCCGGTCCTCGAGGGCCGTAGTCCTACATGTTTTCCAAGTCTCCATGTTGCAACAGGTGCGTTGCAACAGGGAGACTTGGAAAACATGTAGGACTACGGCCCTTGAGGACCGGAGTTTGAGACCCCTGTTTTAGACACTCCGCTTTTTTTAATCAGATGATTAGAAGCACATCATTTACATGAGCAACTCTCGTTTTGTACAATTTAGCGTGAGGTCAATATGAAACATGGCCACCGTGTTCCGTACGCATGCTGTGATTAAAAATTGGATACATTTGCATCACCTCCCCAAAAAATGGCAAAACTGTCTGCTGCAAATAATCAAAATGGCGTCCTCCCCACTATTTTAAAAACCTTCCTCTCGCGATGAGATAAAACTTCCTGTGAGGTTTTTTTGAAAGGGTACAGAATTGTGTGCAATAACCGCCCGCTTCATGTTTTGTTTTTATTATTTAAATATCAGCTATTTAAAATGAACGTTGCCACTTTAGTAGCAAGGGAGCTGCATCCACACTTGTTGTCGTTTCAGTTTTGGCCTTAATATAGAAGCACTGCCTTTGTTGTTTCTGATGCATTTTTTCTCTTTCTTTCTGCTAGAAAGAAGAAGAAGAAAGTTTTTAATTTTTCACAGGTAGCGATTTGTTTCTGTTTTCTGAAGCATTTTACGCTCTCCATGATGTCTAGATAAAATAGTGGTAATAAAGTTTTGTTTTTTTAATGAATAAAAGCTCTGCTTGACATTCAATGAGTGTTTGTGTTTAATTAAATGTGTCTTTAAAGGACAACCGACGCCTCCGGACAAGTTGTGTCCATAATTTGTAAAATCACTTCAAATGACTTCTACTAAGCGTATTTTACAAAGATTCCACCGCATATAGCTATATTTGACATTTTTGAATATTCAGGAAGTCTTGTTTTTGAGTTGGTGACGATGCCTGACGTGACGTCACGGAGGGAACGCCCCTGACCGAGAAAGCAACATACAATGCATCTTGCGGGACTTTGTTTGGTCTGAAAACTTCATGTTGATGGCGAAATTAGAAGGAAAACACATAAATAACGTGATGGTGAATCGTGTGTTGCACCAAGACTACTATTTGATATTCGCTGACACAAATTCCCAGCAAACAAATCAGCCCATTTCCAACGGAGCTTAGGCGCCATCTTTTGCATTTTCTGGGACGCTACATGCTGTCCTTGACGGGTCAAATTGATATGGGAGGACTCCTTTAATGGATTGCAAACATTTATGCTTTCCTCTTCAGAACTATTTGAATCCTATTCATAACTGGATAAGTAACAAGAAAGCATCTTCTCCGAATCTGAAGCCATTGTTTTGATTCTCAAGCAAGGCAAGACGTCTTGGCGTAACGTCACGAACAAGGGGGCGGGACCTTCTGAAACTCTGCATCTCCGAGGTCATTTTGAAGTCGTTTTGGGACCCTTTAAGTCATTTTTATTGATGTTTTGCATTTGACTCAAAATATCATCCTGCGTGTTTTGGCTATTTTAGATGCTATCAAACGTTTTTATGATGTCAGTTAGTCGGTTGTCCTTTAATGTGTCTTCACTTCAATTGTGCACAATTAGCTTGTTAAAATTATAGGAGCATATAGAAAAAAAAAAAAAAACGGCATGCACGCTCTTGAGAAAAGCAAACTGAATTTTTCAAAGTTGATCGACAGGTTTGGTAGAGGAAGGTTACTTTGTGTCAAGGAAACAAACTCCTTTTCAAATTCTTTCCATGTGTTGTATTCGTGTTTTCTAGTCACGTGCGCTACGTTGGTTACTGTGTGGCGACACGAGGACACCTCAACTCAACGGCCATTTTTAATTTTGCAGAAAAGGGCAATCTGAATTTTAGAATGGCTTGTGGAATTATGTTTTTTTAGCAAAAAAAATTAACATTTGAAAGTAAAATAAAGTAAAACTACTCACAATCATTTGAAATAGCTTGATGGGTAAATTAAACAAAACCCCCCAAAAAGGCTACTTTGACCACGTTTAGAGAGTAAAAAAAAAAAATCGACATAAATTAAGTTAAAATGCAAGACAAAACGTTTTTAACTCATTCACTGCCATTCACAAATGTATTCAGGTTTTGCTTTTTTCATGCTTGGGCGCTGATAAAGAGCTGGCAATGGGCCTCTGGCAATTTTATTCTTTTCCACAAGGGGGCATAATTTCCCCTTTTACATGTAAGCGATTTGTTCCAGCTTCAGATGTTTTTAAAGCGCTACATAAACCAATATGCATTGTATTTTGGACAGCCACCCTCATTTCAAGCTCATATAACTCCAGACCCATAAAAATTAGTAATTAACTCTTTTTTTCTGATGAAAGAAGAGAGTCTAAGGTTGATAACGCTGTATTGAATGTTTATGTAGTCATAAAACTTAATATTCTGTGTGTCCTGGGATTTGAGTGACAATGACAAAAACCCTGTCACTGCAGTGGACACATTTTTGTATTTTGTCTGGCAGTGAATGAGTTTATTGATTAAAGGTGATCATTGATTAGGTGGTAGGCAATGGATGGTTGACTTTTTTTCCACGATCTAAATGTTAAAAAAAATATTTTTTTTCATACACTTATACATACTTTTCACTTATAATTTTCATACAAAATCATAAGTTCTGTAATATGTCACTTTCTCCTCCCTACCCTGTAGTTTAGTTACAATTGATTTACAGGATAAAGCGTATTTTTAAGCTGTAAAAGGTCTACAATTACAAACAAAATGAAATAAAGTTAAAGATTAATGCAACACACTTGTTTTTTGAAATCCCTGGCGCACAATTCCGGCGTTTCTGGTTGAAAGTAGTTAATTGTTCAAGGATACTTCCCCAAAAATCTTGGCAGAGTTTATGATTTGAAGTAAAGATTGACAAGGAGAGGGGATGTGAGAGTCGGGTTACTTTTTTTCATACATAACTCTACAGGGAGAGACTTGACATATTGAGGTTATGTTTTTTTTTTAAAAAGCATCTTCTCAATAATCATCATATTCCTAATCATGGCAAAGTCCAGCGAGCATTGCCGCGTGGTTCATCCGGCAGTCCCGCTGATAAGGTGAAGTTGGCTTTGCTCGTGCTGATTACGTGAAGTACTTTGTGTACTTTTGGTGGCACTACGAAATGATATGACTCCTTTTCCTCATCCGAATGCGATCGGAAATATGCATGATTGGCGTACGAGTCCTAAAAATGTCCGGCTAGGCATGTATGCCACAAAGCAAGACAATGAAATACGTTTGCTTTTAATGTCCTTATTTTATGAAGTCATTTCAAAGACATTATTTGATTCAATGGTTACTCTTCTAGTGTTCCTTATAAAACACATTTTTAACATTTATATTGACTATTTGTCTTACATATAAGTGGCTCATAATTTTCACATAATAATAACAATACTACTACTACTACTACTAATAATAATAATACATTTCATTTCTAAGCGCCTTTCAAAACTCTCAAGGTCACTTTACAGTCACAGGATAAGTTTTTCTGTGGGTGAGCAGCGGCAGCCACACGCGTCAGCGTGATCACAAATATTTTGTTTTAAAATTATGAACACTGATATGTATTTTGATACATACATACATACGTACACATACACATTTGTCAATTGTGACAAAAAGGTTTTCTTATCTTATATACATTTTAGCCATCTCTCCTAAAAATTGCAAGTAAAAGTAAATGCGCTAATGGTAATAATTAAGCCAACTGCGTTGACATAACAATGTTTGAGTCATCCACTTGACCCAAGAAGATTGCCGTGACCCACAAGCAGACTTTTGACGCGTTTCTAATCAACGTCAATTCAAAGTGATAGCAAAAACGGGAAGACGCGAAGGAAGCATGTTAGCTCCTCTTTAAATGTCAACGTCTCCGCGGAAAAACAAAAAGAAGATCAAGACGCTTTGGTTTCAAATCGTGCTGCTTACACTTGAAGGTTTATGAGGAATTGTTTGTGTTTTGTAAAAGGAATAAAAACGAAAGTATATTTCAACGTGAGTTTTTAAATGTTTATATAATTGAGATACATATTCAATTATTCACCTATTTAAGACTAAACTACAATTACAATATTATTGTTAATATTTGTCTAACATTGTGGTTGGGTGAGTTCCAAAGGAAGCCTGGCGTCGCCATGACAACGCCAAACGCGAAGGCGTCCGTTTAATTGAGTTTTGCTCCCACCTGCCGGGTGCTTTGTGAATTACATTTCTTTTTGGATTAAAAGTTTGGTCGAGTTTTCGAAAATGGGGATTTCTTTAAAGCGCGGTTTTAATTAAAAAGACAAAAAGTACTGATGATCATTGAGGAAGTTTTGTTTGTATTTAATATGACCACTGGGAATCCCCCGAATTTACCTTCAGCCCCAAAATGGCCGACTGTGACCATGTTGATTGAAATGGAATTTTGATATGTCCTGTCCCAATAAACAGCCTTGTTTTCAATTCCATGTGAACGTGTGCCAGGAGCGACTATTTCGCAACACTTTTCAAGTTATACACCCCAACTTCTTTCTTTCATAACTTTGCTGTTGTGAAATGTAAATTCCTCTACTGCGAGACTAATAAAGGTAAATCCAATCCAATCCAACCAACATCGCAATCCTCTCGACTGCGCGTTTCACAGCTCAGGCACAATAACAGTCAAACCTCGGTTTTCAAACGTCTTGGTTCTCGTCCCATTTGGTATTCAACCAAAAATTTCAGGGGTTTGTTGATGTTAAAATAGGTGAACATAAAACATTAGTTCTTTGATTACATGTGTATATGTTTTTTTCTGTAAAATAGTTAAAACGTGCTTTAAAAGTTGTTTTCTAGACTTGGAACGGATTAAAAAAAATACATTGATTATAATGGAAAGTGCTGTTTCGGTTTTCCAACAAAATGCTTTTCAAACAGCTTTCTGGAACGAATTATAGTCAAAAAACAAGGTATCACTGTACATGTATTTCCATTGTTCGGTTGCGGTGAACAACTGTGCAGGATTTAGTGTCAATATAACTCACTGTTGTCACACACAACCATTTTCCAATCGATCCGAAAGCCAGTGTGTGTGTGTGTGTGTGTGTGTGTGTGTGTGTGTGTGTGTGTGTGTGTGTGTGTGTGTGTGTGTATCCCTCTTGTGGCTTGCTCGTAATGCTCCACCGCAGCGTATGTGCATGTCGGTGTCGGTGTGTGTGTGTGTCACTGGAAAAGGGGGAGATGAAAGTGGAGAAGGTGGAAGACGAATAGGACGTGAAGGCCCAAAGAAAGTCATGGGGGGTGGGTCGGGCTGGACCCCTTTTTGCTATAAATACACTGGCAGCCCGCAGGCTCGGATTTGGTGGTTTGGGCTTCGGATACGAGACCCCCTTCCATCGTCGCTGTAGCTCGAGTAGTTGCCTTCCTCAAGGGAATTACATCGTCATCATCCAGGATGCCTCGCGTGGACGTAGACCTCAAGCTGGACTTCAAAGATGTCCTATTCCGGCCCAAAAGGAGTAGCCTGAAAAGTCGCTCTGAGGTAACATTGTGTTGTTGTTTTGTTGTTACAGCCAGGAAGTAGTCACACCCCAAAAGCTAACTTTGCTTTTATGATGCACGTCCCAGAATGTCATATTGATTATGCATTATCTCCGAGTGTGAGTGTGTTGTTGTTGTTGTGTAATCAGCTAATGGCTGCAGTAGGAGCATGTGTGACCTTCTCCAAAGGTGAAAAGCATGCAAATGCTCCACTTGTCATCGGAAATTAGCTTTGATTACATTCTTATGGGGTGAAAGCTCCCCAAATTCGCTCTCACAAGCCATTTGAAGCTAGCCAAATAGCGAACCAAAGCAAAAGATATAGACTACCTCCCACCTAAAAAAAGTTCCTTATAATTGTTATAATCGTCATTCACTTTTGGCGATCTCTTGGCATATGAACATTTTTAAATGCTCACAAGTTCGTTCATAAATCAACTGAAAAATAGCTAACAGCTAGCCGCTATTTTTTGAGCCAACAACAGTCGACGCTACGTTATCATGAGGCGACTCCCACATCACTCACCAGACCAGGTCAAAAGAGTCGTCGGTATTTATTTGTTAGTTTATTTATCTATTGGTTGCTGTTCATTTTGTATTTATTTATTTATTTGTTAGTTTATTTATCTATTGGTTGGTGGTTATTCATTTATTATTTGATCTTTATATGTTAGTTTATTTATTGTTTGGTGTTTATTTATTTGTTATTTTATTTATATATTGGTTGGTGTTTATTTATCTGTTATTTTATTTATTGATTGATTTATTTGTGTTTATTTAGTAATTTATTTGTTATTTATTTATCTCTTGGTTGGTGTTTATGTATTTATTATTTGATCTTTATTTACTTGTTAGTTTATTTATTTATTGTTTGGTGTTTATTTATTTATCTGCTTGTTGTTTATTTTTCGTTTGGTTGGTGTTTATTTAGCATTTATTTATTTGTTAGTTTATTTATATATTAGTTGGTGTTTCTTTATCTATTATTTGGTATTTATTTATTTATCTCTTGAGCTATTTTTTATTTATTGTAATTTTATTTACGTAATATATTTCTGGGAAAGAAATGGGCTAAACTCTTCCACCCCCCAAAAAATAATAAAAAATAACAATAATAATAATAATACATTATACAAAAAAACCTTTTGACCCCCTGCTCTAGAAAACACTATTTCAATGCTATGAAACGATGCCCCCCCCCCCACCCCATTGTGAAAATAGTTTTATTTAGTTCTGTTCTTTTTGACAATACATAATCCGACACCGTGACGACGTGCATTTGGGTGACCGACGAATCCGTGACGTATGCAGTGATCCGAATCCGGCAGCGGCTTCAGGGAAAAGGCGTTTATAAATAGAAAAATAGGACCTCGCACATTCTTCCTGTGGTAGCGCGACAACACGTGCAACCGCCCAATTCGGCAAAGCGAAACTCACATTCAATCAACACAAAAGTCCAAACACCCCAAGTCGGACGCCAGCTGCTTGTCAAGTACTACCTCAACAGTTTAGATGCATATACAGTGATACCTCAGCTTACAAACTTAATTGGTTCCCAGAAAGTGTGTCTTCCAAACATTAATTTCCCACAGGAAACCCTTAAATGAGAATAATCTGTTTCCAGGTCCCCAGAAAACATCATTTTCTACTAAATAAGCCTTAAAACTACACAACATATACCTTATTTCATTTATAATAATGCTATTGTATTTTAATTAAAGAAATAAACTGTACTGTATAATAAAGTCGTTTTATTTACCTTTATGATGGTTGTTGATGTAGTTGCCTCTTGATGATATCCGAGTGCTTTCTCGGCGATAATACCCGCACTCACACTGTCCCCTGCTAGCTGCTTTTTCTTCATCCAAATCAACAGAAGTTTTTCAACCTCTTCTATTGCCTGAGACTGTTGCTTAGACAACACAGAAACACCCTTAGCCACACGTAGCAATGGTCGACTTAGCGTACTGGTACTGGGACGCTAAGTCACACAAACGCACACCTCGTTGGTGTTACAAGCTATTTATTAATCGTTATGGGCAAATATATTGAAGTGCATTCATGTGCCACTAGGGGGAGCCTGCATCCCATTAGTGGTACGTGCACCAGACATCTGATTGAATTCCATCACTCATTCAAGTGGCTCCCGATTAATAATATAGCCGATAAGAGTTCTATAAATTCCAGATGTAGTCCTAATGTATATTGAGACGTCTATCTTGTGGTACTACTTATAACCGTGTGGTGATATTTGTCCCAGGTGGACCTGCAGAGGACTTTCACATTCCGCAACTCAAAGCAGACATACACGGGAATCCCCATCATTGCCGCCAACATGGACACCACCGGAACCTTCGAAATGGCCCAAGTCCTCAGCAAAGTACACGTTTATGTTCAATCATGATCTTGACCATTTTAACAAAACCATGATTTTACAGTCAAGTGGTTAGCATGTCGGTTCCGGGTTCAATTCCAGCTTAGGTCTTCCTGTGTGGGATTTGCATGTGCTCCTTGGGTCTGCATGGGTTTTCTGCGGGTCATCCGGTTTCCTCCCACAATCCAAAAACGTGTATGGCAAGCTAATTGAACACCCCAAATTGTTTCCGTTAGAACCGGGTCGTTCAGGGTGTCCCCCGCCAATCGCCGGAAAGACAGCTGGGATTGTTTTCAACGGGTGCTCGAATGGTACTCACTCAGTTGAACGGAGAGACGGTGGCGACGCTGTGGGTGAGCTTGTTGGCGGCCGAGGCAACGACAGCAGACCTCACCAGACAGCCAAGCAGAATCAGAAAACCTTTATTCGTCCCACAATGCAAGACAAAGCTGACCTCGGAGACGATGTTGCGTTTGCGGCACACTTGGGTCGATGCTGTACAAGGACAAAAGTTTCACTTTAGTTCTATACCCATTTATTTTTTTTAACAAAAAAAAAAAAAAAACATCCGCATACATATCCATTTTAAATCCTTACACTGGACAAAACAGGTCAACATAAGATATTAAACAGGATTAGCATGATTACTAAAGCAAAAATATTTATCTTCCAACCCATTACCTCAACCACTGCAAAACTCCACACGTCTATATAGTAGTTCACAAGGATATTTTCTCAAGAGAAAAATTTGAAATAAATAAATCACATCATACGATATTACTATATATTACATACTATATCATATATCTTTATTGAAACGATCCGCTCAGCAAAGCACTTTTGGTTGAACGAGCCTCATGAATTTCGGTTTTTGAGAGGCAAGGAGAAACTCGTCTCGTGTCCTGGTTTATGGAGCTCAAACTAAATTCTGATTGGCTAAAAGAGCCGGCGATTATAACTGTATGTGTGTATGACAACACGTGGAATATAAAGTCTTATTGGCCAAATATGAATTTGGAAGCCTTGACAGGCGTGTCACCGATGTTTTGTATTCGATTTCACTCTGATACTCGACATACAGGCTTAGCATAATCGTTAGCATGCTAGGTCAAATCGCTAATTACGATGGGGATGTTGGCATTTTGTACAAAAAAATTCGGTCGGAGCACAATAACTGAACAGTCAACACGAGATACTCACCCTCCATTATTAGAACAAAATGAAGCAGACACGTGTTCGCGTACTTGTTGAAGAATTTGTCAATGAGAAACATTTTGTTCCGGGTCGACTTCCGTAATTTCCACAAGTAACCAATCATCCCTCAGATTTTCCAGGTACAGTCACGCCTACCTACCAGGAGCTAATTGGACCTTAAAACTCAATTAACCAATAAAATGAAAGAAACCAAAAGATTGACACCTACCCGTGAGTTGTCAGCCGAACTAAATTAAACTGGATTTGTACCAAATAATTTAGAAAAAATGACTAAATATGGATGGGATTAACATGTTTTTCACTACTTTTATCTGTCATTCCTTTAAAAAAAAAAATCTGAAATTAACTCTAATTTCAGCACACGCTGTTCACGGCCATTCACAAGCACTACACGGTGGACGAGTGGAAAAACTTCGCTGCTAAGCACCCAGAGTGCTTAGAGGTACAGTAATCCTTTGTTTATCGCGGTAATGCGGACCGGGACCGCCCGTGATAGACCAAAAACCGCGATGTAGAGATCCCTTCATGTAATGGTAAATTTACATGTGTATCAGAACAAATAAATATTGATAATGCCGTATTTAGTGGAACACAGTTCACGAGATGAACAAAGAAGCACAGTAAATGTTTGTAGTACGGTACACAACTCTAATGCAGTAAAGTAAACAGTCCACTCAATGCACAGTACCTTCTCAACATACAGTATATATAGTATTGTAGCAGTTGAAGAAGGAGCAGCTGCCACAGTATACTATTTACAGGTACACTAGTCATCTTTCTTGATGTAACGCACCCTAGATTCAAAAATGTATTGTTTTTCAGTAGAACAAAAAAAATATCACCAGTATATGTTATCACATTGGCTTTTACAAAAAAACCATATATTTTTTTCTAACTAATGTGTTTTTTTTTATAAACTACTTCGTTTAAATCAAAGTACATATTTCATTCAAAGTATATATTATCCTAAAATATATCTATATATTTTTAAAAATATAGCTTTGAACTCTTACCTTTAAGGCTAACTGGATACATTGTTTATCATTTGGCGCCGTTAGCACGTAGCGGCCAGCTCGGGCAGCGGGAGCGGCGACCTGGACAGGCTGTGTGCCATCGCCGAAGCAGTTCCTGCCCTCAAGTACATCTGCCTGGACGTCGCTAACGGCTACTCGGAGCACTTTGTCGACTTTGTCAAGGCCGTGCGATTGAAGTTCCCCACACACACCATCATGGTATACATTACATACACGCACACAAACACAAGGACTTTTATGTCGTTGATCTAGAAAGTAATGTCCTCTGAAAATACTTTTTATAGTAACTACAGTATAGGTCTTTTTTTTTTTTGCCGTGGGCCACATTGTAGTTATGGTTTCCTCTCGAGGGCCGTTATAAATTTGGGGAAGCCATTAGAATGTTTAATTCCCTCCACATATGACATATAGAGCGCACAACAAATTAATTAATAACAAGTTTTCAAATCTCAAGTCAAGAATAATGACTGTTATTGTGGTTTACATCCAAAAATGTGAACATTTGGTTCGGATTTTAGCATTTCACAAGTTTGATTTGCTTTCGCGGGCAGAAAAAAAAGATGTGGCAGGCCAGATTTGGCCCCCGGGCCTTGACTTTGACACCTGTGTACTAAGGGCTAGGAATGAATGAATTACAAAGACATTGCTTGTCTATTCAATTCCATTTTCAGACTGTTCTACGCGTATCTTTTTCTTTTTAAGGCCGGTAACGTAGTGACAGGGGAGATGGTGGAGGAGCTCATCCTCTCCGGGGCCGACATCATCAAAGTGGGCATCGGACCAGGTGGGTAGAGCACACCGTCTGATATGGCGCTCGTTCCTATGCAACGTATCAGAGGACACAATAATACCATAATAATAATATTATAAGTACACATGTCATACATACCCCATTGGTGTGTTTGTGTACATTTGTGCATTTTAGGGTCTGTGTGCACAACAAGGATCAAGACGGGCGTCGGTTACCCTCAGCTGAGCGCCGTCATCGAGTGCGCCGACTCAGCCCATGGCCTCAAAGGTCACATCATTTCTGTACGTATGATGAGAATTGATCTGTCCCAGGAACACAATCATAAAGTTAACGTTGCATGAGCAGGTCTGGTTTGATCAATGCACCCAAGTGTCCAGTAGAGGAAGCCCTCACACAGTTGCTGGATTGATTAAAGTGTTTGTTTTTTTTTTTGGCTTTTCAGGATGGCGGCTGCAGTTGCCCTGGAGATGTGGCCAAAGCCTTCGGTGAGTCCATCAGAGAGCAACTGTTGTATTCACCCTGCAAAACAATCAAACACCCGGACCCATGAAAATTTCAATTGTGGCTTTGATTAAAAAGCTATTTATTTTAAATTACAGCCACACATTATTCAGTTTAGGGAAGACTATTCACCAAAGTTTCAGCTATTTCTGTCAATTTTTAGTCAATTTATGGCTTTCCAGAGATGTGTTGCAAATGTCAACTATTTCGTTGCAAGCAAACCTGTACACATCTGACAAAGTTGTCAATCAATTTGACAATCCTCTTTCGGGAGAAGACATCGCTGCAGTGAGGGAATCAGTACAAAACATCTTTTTTTTTTTGCGTCGTCCTCCTGAAAGAGGAGTGTGTCAAAGTGATTGACAACTTTGTCAGATGAGTACAGGTTTGCTTGCAACGAAATGGTGGACATTTGGAACGCATCTTGGGAAAGCCATAAACTGACTAAAAAATGACAGAAATAGCTGAAACTCTAGCGAATGGCCTTCCATAAACTGAATCATGTGTGGTTGTAATTTGAAATAAATAGCTTTTTAATCAAAGCCACAATTGACATTTTCATGGGTACGCCTCTTTTTGGGTCACCCTGTATTTGTCATTCAAGGGGAACTGGTGTGACCCCTAACACCCCCGCAAGTCAAAAACAGGCTAATCTCATGAATACTGCATCGGTGGCGTAAGAATCAAATTGATAAATCCACACATTTTAAACATTTTGAAGGTAAATGGATGCCCTGGTAAAATTGCAAGTGGTCTAACATTTGACCGGCAGGTGCGGGCGCCGACTTTGTGATGATGGGCGGCATGCTGGCGGGACACGATCAGTGCACGGGCGATTTGATTGAGAAGAACGGCAAAAAGTTCAAACTCTTCTATGGGATGAGCTCAGACACGGCCATGAAGAAATACGTGGGTGGCGTGGCAGAATACAGGTAAGACTTGGAGCCCCCCACAGTCAAACAACAACTCCATTATTGATCTCCAGAAAGGCATTATTTACACAGTCAAAGTTCGGGGGTCAAATCTGGCCCACCACTATCAGTTGGTGTTGGTGCCGAACCCCAAAAAATACAGACAGGAGGGAGGAGCAGAGTGTATTTGACGAATTGTATGAAATAAACTCATCAAAATGTCAAACGACGCAGTCATCGTAACAGAAATGTCCAAAGTAGCAAACAAAACCACGAGTAAAACAAACCTGACAGGGTGATACAAATAATGATCCGACACTGAATGGTTGTGCCGGGAGTCCTTTTAACTGCCACTGATTAAAACGAGCAACACCTGCGCGGCTGCAGGCAGGGCCCTACAGCGCCACCAATTGGTTGCAAATTGGAACGTGACAACTGCAGCCCATCCCAGCTCCACCATCTCCCCTGTCCATACGTTACCGGCCTTAACAAAAAGGATACATGTAGAAAAGTCTGAAAACGTGCTTGAGTAGAGAAGCAATGTATTTGTACTTCATTCATTCCTACCCCAAATCCACAGCTATCCAAGTCAAGGCTCGGGGGCCAAATCTGGCCCGCCACATCATTTTCTTTGGCCCGCGAAAGCAAATCAAACTGATGAAATTCCATGATGCTTGCTTTAGTCCACACCAAAATTTCAAATTAAACCAGTCGACCATTGCTACGTGTGGCTAAGGGTGTGTTCTGTGTTAGCGAGCTAGCTAACTTGATCTATTTGAGTTCTTCCCGGTTGAACGGGGTCACCGTTGCTGTCTACCTAGCTAGCTATCTATTAGCTATATATTAGCCGTCTAACTAGTTAGCTAATTTGAAAAATAGTTATTAAAACCATTCTAATGGCTTCCCCAAATTCATAACAGCCCCCTAGAGGAAACCTTAACGTTGCCGGCAGCAAAACTCAGACTTTTATACAACCTTGACTTCCACATTTTCATACAGGGCGTCAGAGGGCCGCACGGTGGAGGTTCCCTATCGCGGCAATGCGGAGGATACGGTCCGCGACGTCCTGGGTGGCGTACGCTCCACATGTACGTACGTCGGCGCCGCCAAGCTGAAGGAGCTGAGCCGCCGGACCACCTTCATCCGCGTCACGCAGCAGTCCAGCCAAATGTTCGTCTAGCGCCCCCCGGTGGCCCTTTGCTGTCAACCACTGTGACGCCCTACCGGACAAATGTACTTACAACAAACGCTGCCTTGACGCACATGATTGATTTGTGATACATGATCAGATTAGCTCTGTAAGCTTTCCATGAAAAGGTTTCTTCAGCCATCATTGGTACTGGTAGCTCTGGCCCGCTATATCTAAACATATAGCTACCGGCAACATTTTAGTTAGCTGACGAAGCCTCGTGGATGTGAAGCGAAACATCCAACACCTTCAAAGAAGTCCAGATGACGGCTGAAGAAACCTTTTCATCGATGGACCGCTCCTGTACGACTGACGTGAAGCTTTGTAAGCTGCATTCATAATAGTCGCTTCTCCTAAGTCACCATTGCACAAGGCACAGAAAGACGACTAAAACACCAAAGTCACATTTTGGCTGCTGTATTGAGGGAGATAAGAAGTGTGTAAAAATCTCACAATGTCACTTTTTCTTTCAATGCAATAAAAGTGCAGGCGGAAACGTTTGCTTTTGACCTCACTCGCATTCATCACTGTTGGTTCATTTTTTTTGAGTTGGGTTACAATTAACTTTTATTTTAAAAAATCACATTTTAGATTATTATCCCAAAAGGTTATTCATTAATTTATTTATCAATATATATATTTATTAATTTATTAAGTAATTGATTTCCTAATTAATTAATGTATTATGTAATTTTTTAAAGTACTTTATTGATTAATTTGATTAATGTATTTATTAATTAATGTATTGATTAATTTATTTATTAATTCATGTATTGATGTATTTCTTTCTTTACTTCTCTTTCTTTATCTATCTATTTATTTATTCATTTAATCCCCCCCAAAATATATTTTTGAGGGTTTGAAAACTATAACTTGTCATGGTCCATTTTTCAAGTCATTTTTCCCACCAATGATGAAGATACGTTAAGTGTGATGCGTTTGACAGACAGGTGGGCCAAAAGACACCCCGAAAACACAAAGTGCCCGTTTATTCCCGATATGTCAAGATTTCATTTCATTTCGTTTGTTTGTTTTCTGAAGAAGTGCATTTGTACAGATATGCCAAATACGTCCAGCGAGCTGCTAGCTTTCCTTCTGGCAAGTCAACAAGAAGAGGAGGACGAGGCTGAAGAGATGAACACAAACTGGGAAGCCATTGCCCCCCCCCCCCCCTCCCACCCCCTTATTGTCCTTTGCGAGCCACCGTCAAGTCCAGTCAAGTCCAACCGGGTGGGCAATCCTGAACATCATCGTGAAATGATTTCTCATAAATATAAATATCGTATACAAGCCAAATAGACCACCTTTGAAAATTGATTCAAACAATCAAAATGGCTCTATGCCTTTTTTTAATGGACTTTTTTTTAATCTCTTTTCTGCCTGAGTTGGTTATCCAGCGCGATGGACAAACAATTAAAATAAAATACAAAAAAAATATACAAATTCTGATTACATTTCAAAACACAATGAGGTGCCAACAAATATTTTTCCTCGTGTTTTTTTCATTTAAACTATTACCCCCCAAAAACATTTTTTTAATTTATCAAGTTGTGCAAGAAAAAAAAAGAATGAAAAGTGATCCTCTGTGTTGAGGATGCTTGTCATAAAAAAATAAAATAATATTAATAATGTTGACATTCTGGTTATTTCTAAGCGAATGATGTGACAAGCGCACAAAAAAAGCAAAAAACACCGAACCAACACGCCCTGGGATCTTGAGTCAAAAAATAAAATCACATTTAAAGGACAACCGACACCATTTTTTTTTGTTTCCTAAGTGACATCAGAAAAGCATTTTATAGCATCTAAAATACCCAAAACACACAGGCTGATAGTTTTAGTCAAATGAAAAACAAAATAAAAATGAGTTAAAGTGTCCAAAAACGACTTCAAAATGAAACCGGAAATGGCTAGTTTGAGAAGGTCCCGCCCCCTTGTTCGTGGCGTCACGCCAAGACGTCTTGCCTAGCTGGAGAATCAAAACAATGGCTTCAGATTGGGATAAGATGCTTTTTTGTTTCTCATCCAGTTATGAATATAATTTAAGTAGTTTTGAAGAGGAAAGCATAAATGTTTGCAATCGATTAAAGGAGTCCTCCCATATCAATTCGAGCCATCAAGGACAGCATGTAGCGTCCCAGAAAATGCAAAAGATGGCGCCCAAGCTCCCTTGGAAATGGGCTGATTTGTCTGCTGGGAATGTGTCAACTACTATCAAATAGTAGTCTTGGTGCAACACACAACGATCCACCATCGCGTTATTGATGTGTTTTCCTTCTAATTTCGCCATCAACACAAAGTTTTACGACCAAACAAAGTACCGCAAAATGCATTGTGTGTGGCTTTCTCGGTCAGGGGCGTTCCCTCCGTGACGTCACCAACTCAAAAACAAGACTTCCTGAATATTCAGCACGAGTCTTAAAACGTAAGATATAGCTATATGCGCTGGAATCTTTGTCAAATACGCTCAGTAGAAGTCATTTGAAGTCATTCTACAAATTATGGACACAACTTGTCCGGAGGCGTCGGTTGTCCTTTTAATTGCAAAAAAATGTGGTTGGAAAGTTAGCGGTACAAGATGGCGGATGCCACACTAAGCAATTCAAAGGGAAACAAAGAGAATAAAGAGAAACTTTATTCTTTTATAATCTACATGTTCTGCCTTTTTTTCTCCCTCCAACACAACAATCTTCCACTTCTTCTTCTTCTTTTGTGTCCGAGGAAGTAGCAGTCCAAGATGCAAAAGAAAACTTTTGTGCCTTTGTCATTTCTCTTCCCCTTGCGCCCAATTCAGAAATCAACTATTTCATATCATTTGTGCAAGACAAGATAGTGGTCCAAGATGTGCAAAATAACATAAAAAGGGGGATTTTGTTTGTTTTTTTTCGGGGGGGGGTGTCTTTTTTTTTATTTTTTTTTGTTACAATGTTTTGCCTTTTTATTGTCTTTCTCTTCCACAGTCACCTACTTTTGTCATTCATCTGAGAGATGGCAGCAGTCCAAAAGGTTGGTTGCTGAACGGGACAACATGGCAATGTGCAAAATAGTTTTGTTTTTTTGGGGGGGCGGGGGGGATTGGTTGTTGAAATGTTTTGTTTGTTTGTTTTTTTTTTCTTCACTTAACCTAACTTCCACCCCCTAAGCAAGCAATCAAAAGTCACCAGCTTTTGTCCACTTGTGTGTCGGTTGCATTTCAAGATGGCAGTTAGTACGTTAGCCAATGTGCAAAACAACAAAAACTCATACAACCCTCTATTTCTTCTTTCTCTCCTCAATAATATAGATTTTTTTCCCCCAATGCGGGTTTTAGTTGCTGGAGGATCTTGATAAAGAAATGTTTATTGCCAACTACACGACCGGAATGATTCTGTGTGTGTACGTAATACAGTGGTACACAAGCAAAGTGCATGATATTGCTTTTTTCGGTAACTCCAGCAATGCAAGAATGACTTGGCTTTGGCTCCGTTAGTTACATTGTGTGTATTTTAAACCAGAAGAAGAGTAAAAGTTGTCAATGTTTCAAGAGTACGATTGCTTGGGTTCCACGTTCCAGTGGAGAGGTTCACAAAAATACATTGTACGCTTTGAAGACACAATACACATCACAAATGACTTCTGCTTGAGACTGTGAGGATTCAGTGGAAAATAATCTGGAACTATTCTTTTCAAGCATCTTCAGAATCTCATACATGGACATGCCGCACACACCAATAACGTTATCATCTTCCTCATCATCCTCCACTCAACATCCATCTGTGCACCTGCTGTCACCATTGCTACTTTGTTTACCTGACAAGCCGAAAGCTAAAAGTGAAACAAGGCAGTGTTCTCATGAGCAGAACCTGCCAGTGCCTGTTGGGTTTTCTCAAAAGTTTCTCCGAAATTAAGCCCGAACTTACCCCCAGGTTGTTTTCAAAACCTAGTTGACCACTAGAAAACCAATTAAAATTCCCCCAAGTAGTCACTGAGTTGCCCAAAGGTTGCCCTCTAGGTAGCTAGCAAAATGGCTAATATCTACCTCAAGAATTCGCCACAATTTACAGAGGGGGTTTCCTCTGGATGCCTTCCCTTTTGAACCTCCCTGAATCACACACTGTGGTTTGAGCCCACACTCACTCACCATATGCTTTCTTAGGTCTCTTCCGAGTTAGCCGTTAGCATGTTGAGCGCACAAGGCTAGTAAGAAGAGTCATAAACAGGGTAAGACAATCGGGAAATTTACCTTTATGTTACAATCAAGAGAGCTTCTCTGATGTTCACGTCTAGGCTCATTTCAAGGTGCCAGATAATTCCCCAGGATTAACAGCTCCATGGCTGCTCACAAAAAGGGCAGTCAAATGAAGGTGATTCGATGTGGGCCCCAAGGACACATACATACAAGCCACCTAATAGCTTCGAGCTCATAAATTAATGTACCGCTGCATAAATTAGACATGAATGATAAAGAGATTTGGGGATGCTCCAGTGTTTCTGTCTTATCTTATCTAAGAAAACAGGGTTCCCCCCCCCCCCCCCCCCCCCAAAAAAAAAAAAAAAAAAAAACATCCGACTCCTTCTTTCCTCTTAATGTGCAAACAGTGAGATCCTCTTTGAAGACTCCAAAAGTGGAAATGTTGGGACATTGTCACTCGCTGTGGTTCTGTCTCTTAACGCCCATATTGTCTATGAAGTGAGTGTATTATTTGTCTATACACGGTATACATAAATTCATACACAAACACACCACATAGCACTGTGCAACTTCAACTACGAGTGAGAGAAGTTGAAAGAGCAGTCCGCCTTGGGACAAAAATGCATCAAAAACAGAATAAGCTTCTCCGTACAACCCCACTACAAATACATCAAATTACAGGGATGGTCAGGACTGTTTTGTTGTGTGTGTGTGTGTGTGTGTGTGTGTTGACAGATATTTTGCGCACAAATACAAAGACACTCTTGAAAACTCGCCCCACCGCGAGCCTTTCGTCAGGAAAATGAATGAATTCTTCGTCACTTCCGTTGATGAAAACGTTTCTTTAGCCGTCATCAGTACTTTTTTGAAGGTGTCGGACGTTTCGCTTCTTATCCAAGATGCTTCCTCAGCAAACTAAAGTCTTACTGGTAGTTTCGGCCCTATATATATATATATATATATATATATCCCTACTGTCCGGACATGGCGGTGCCGGACTCTGCTATGATAGGTCTCTGATAGCACCTTCAAATGTGTACAGATGACGGCTGAAGAAACCTTTTCATCGATGGACCACTCCTGTACGACTGAGAGCTTACACAGACGTCACTTCTGTTTCCTTTGAGGCACATCGACGGGACCCCCCCATTCCAAAAAACGTCCCCTTGCTTCGCTCGCCAAAGTGCTGCTGCCGCTACCTGTTTTTCTTCCCTACCCCACGACATACAGTACAGTACTGCATTTAAAAATAACGATAAATCAACATGCTCTCAGACAGCCTCTCTTTCGATCTAGTTATAAAAATATAGTTTTTTTTCTTCACCAAACACAGACCTTGGCCGAACCCAGTGTGTTTGTACAACGTTTGCTATCTATTATATAAAACCAATGTTGACCCGTCACAGTTCCGCTGCCCACTTTTTAAAACCCCTGATTGAGGTTTGCTAAACAATCATTGAAAAGTGGTGAGACACGAGGATCAAGACTCAGCCGTGAGGCTAAAACACTAAGCTAACAAAGTCAGAAAAAATATAACCTTGTCCGCCCACCCGTTCCCCTGTCTTGCCATGGTTAGCAACTCACGCGAACATGTTACGAGCTAGCTTGCGCCACACCAGCTACCAGATCATCTGAGCGCTGCCCAAAGACTGCAAAGATTGTTTGTGTTGGATTACATGACTAATAATAATGTGATAACGTGTAGAGCACCACCGTCTTGACTGTACGATGTGCGGTATTCAAGGTTAAAAAAAAAAGGAAAGTGGGCATTCGTGGTTTTGCAAGAAATCCCAATTTTTCTTGAAAGAGTCTTCACTTGCCAATATTCGATCTTCCCTCAATGGTGACTTTCACCTTGTGGGGGATAAAAGTCGGTTTGGCCACCCACGGTCAAGGGCAATTCCTCTGGTTTTTCTACGTTCCGACATTCGGGGGCTGACCATCTGCGCTTCCTGCTGGTTGGCTTCCTTGGGTCTTCCTTCAAAAAAGACGCCCTTTTGTCCAAGCCGAGATCCCCGTTCTCCACGGCCACTACGCCGTTCTCCTGCTCCCCATGACTGGATCCTCCACCAGCACTGGTCTGGGAGACGCCCGAGACTGTCTTGGTAGCGTCTAGGGTGCACCCGTGGCTGGAGGGAAGCGCTAAGGAAGCGGGGACCGGCTCCGGGAGATGAGTCTTGGTCAGGGATCCGTTCCTCAGGTTCTTGAGGGTGAGCGAAATACAAACATCGCCCACTGAGAGCTTGGTGCAAGGCAGCTCCAGGAGTTGGGCGGTCCGGTCCGGACAGCATGATGACCATCCCTGGCCGAAAACGAAGAAGGGATATTCCACCAGGACCTCCACACTCACCTGCAAGTGGAGTCAAAGATTCAATCAGATTTCTTTTTCACCACTTTTTTTGTCTCTCAAATTTTGGTCGACAAATGTCCATTTGTGGTGCAGTGGGACCTTTACTTATGAATGTCTCTTTAAAACTACATTTTCAAATTACAAAAGGTAGAAACAAAGTACGGGCGACTACTCCCGAGTTTCCTGAACGCAACATACTTATAGCTGGTCTGCCATTGGCTGTTCCCGAGCATAATGCTGGCATGCTATCGCTTACTATGCTGATGTTTGACTTGGATATTTACGTCTCAATTTTGCAGTGGATCGGAACGGATTAGGAAATTTCATGGAAAACGTGTCTCTACTTACAATTTTTTCGGAATTAGTTCATCTGGAACTAATTAATTTGTGTACGTAGAGATACCACTTTATTCAGAACAAGTCATTATTTGTGAAAAGTTTCTTACCTGTGAACGGTGCTCGCCCACGGAAAACTGAACAATGGCAAAGTTAGACGAGGGGCAGTTCCTGTCGATGCGCTCCACTGTGGACGAGTCGATCTTCAGCTCGTTGCTGATCTCGGCGCTCTGGATGAAGTCCTCCATCTTAAGTTCTTCCACACGCTTTAGTTCACCGTCCGCCAGCTGGATAATGGATCCTTTGAAGAAATACGCCGGCAGAGACGGCGGAGCTTCCGCACCACCGGCTGACAGGGGAGCAGGAACCATCGATGGAACCACAGGCAGATGGAGTTGGGCCTGAAGTACCGTGCCTGAGGTGACCTGCTGGCACGAGCCACCGGGATTGTCTGGAGTTTCTCCATCGTAGGCTTGGAGAGAAGATGTCGCTACTTGGGATGTGGGTGGATCCAGGGTCGTCACGCAACTGCCACTGACCGGGATGATGACCGGCTGGGCTCCTGCAATGAGGAGATGTTGCTGTAGGCTGGTGTGATAGCTGATTGGTGCATGTTGACTGCCGCTGGCTTCTGCTAAGTAACCAATAACTGGAGTACGGGGGTAGACATTCCTGGGATGCACCTCTACGGAAACCGGTTCCACCGTCGAGTTGCGAGTGGTCTGTATAACAGTCTGTGGGGATAGGGTGCTGACAGCAGCTTTCAGATTGTCTACACTTAAGGGAGGCGGAAATGTAAAAGAGTGGTTGGAGGACAAAGGGGTACGGTTGACCGGTCTTCCCAGGAGGATGCTGCCTTCATCCAGGTGCATCTTCCGAGGGCTACCCCGGGATGGTGCTGCCTGGGCGTCCCCATGGCTGTTGGGCACGAGCATGACGGAGGTTCTCAGAGCCAAGGGGTCGTGAGCGTACTCTGACGGGAGAACCAGTTGGCAGGCCTCGTGGGCATCGCGCAATTTGACCGCTTTCTCCGGTGTTGCCCCAAACTTCCGGTTTGGCGCCAGTCCCCCGTTGTGAAGGTCTTTGGAGCCTGCGCGCCTATCCTCTTTTCTGGCATCCGTGAAGTGGGTGTGATGGGACTGCAGGGAGGAGGTGTGAGGTGGTGGCATGGCGGAGGTGTACCGGATAGATGCTCGAGGTTGATCGGATTTGGAGGCTTGCGAGGAGGCGGCGTGTTTCTCGGGGAGCGACGAAAATCTCTGAGGGACTGAAGATGAGAGGGGGGGAGCCAGAGGGGGAGGGCGTGGCGGAAGAAGCTGAGGGCCGATGAAAGTGCCGTATGGGGCGCCGTAGGGCGAAGCGATGAACTGAACATTGGGTGGCAGTTGGGCATAGTGGACCGTCCCTCCCACGTGAGTCTGAGGTGAGGTGTATACGGCGGGAAGGGACGAGACGAGCCTCACTGTGTCGGATGCGGAGGAAGGCGATTTATACAAAGCCGTGTCCGACAGGGCGGCGCTACGAGGGACGCTCGTGGCGCTGCCACTCCCACCGGCCACGAACCAGGCGAGGTTCCCTGGGGACTGAGGGTCAGCGGCTGGAGGAGGAGCGATAGGGCAATGGCTTTCAGAAGGAACCGTGCCAGGAAGGATCTCCCTCTTCTTTGGGGGCAGACATTCATTACTCCGTTCATGATTGGACTTCATCCTGATCCTTCCTCAAGTAGGTTCTTGATCTTTGTTTTTCCGTTATCTAATCTTTGGGCTTTCGTTTTCACTTTGCACACCTCACCTTGTTATCTAACCTTAACGGAGGAGGGGGGAAAGGATGGTCAAGGTACGGTTGGGTTTTACGAGGGTGAGCTTGTGAGCGTCACGACATCACACCTGCTGCTGCCGTCATGGACGACGGGGGGCCGAGTGTGCCGTGCTTCATGCGGAATCATCGTCCCGCGGGCCTCTCGCCTCACGCTCCTGAAAGGGAAACAATGTTCGCATTTCAAACAAAACTTACAGAAACGGAAACTGGACCTTGCATTGGTCTGACGTTCAGATCATTTGATGCTTGGTAACGCTGGAGATTGCAATCATTGCTTCCAACGAGAAATATTTTATCCTCGACAACATTGGCTGGTAGGCCGATCATGAAGCCGGATTAAATGTGGCCGCAATCATCAATAGATCCGGAAAAAGGCCCAAAAACACGGGATATACAAAGTCTCTGATTTTCGTTCCAAGCAGTTATTAAAAGTCCTGTGGGATTCCTTCAAAGTTGAACTACTCTGGGACCGCGATCATTGCCTCCAACTCAAGCCAGTTTTCATGTCTATCATGAGAAGACACGGGGGGAAAAAACACACTCGCACCAAGTCTGCCATTTGGCTCAAAACTACCAGCTCAGGGAACCAAGATGGACTACACAGTTTCACAGATTCAGAAAATGAGATGCATGGCAACGTCCAGTGATCAGTGATTGCTCCCAACAGAGGCCAGAGTCTGTCTGTAAAGGCAACATTGCTGTATCGACCTCGTACCATGACGTCACCTTTTGTGTGTGTACTACAAATAGATGTGCGACTGAATGTATACATGGAAGTGTGTTCTCTCACTCTGGCGTGAATCTCATTCATAATTTAAAAAGCAGGACGACATCTAAGCGCACTGAGCGCAGGTGTTTTCCAACCAAATCTGTACAGCCACACACAAAGCGCAGTTTGTGGGGAAATGTGCATAAACTAAGCTGCATTCAATAGGAGAACACTGAGCGCTCTGCTGTATTTACATTTTTGGTAAAGGGCGGAAAGCGTCACGTGAGAAGGGGTTGAGGGCAAAGTGCAGCCAAGCGGAGACTGCGGAGTCCAAAGACACGACCTACCTACATGAAAGAAAGAGAGAGTATTGCCTCACTGAAACCAGACACCCCCCCGCGTTCACTTCAAATGCTCAGTCACCTCAATGTTGCTGACTTGGCAGCGTGGGTGTGTGTGTATGTGTGAGAGGTGATCAGATAACGGGTAATCCAAGCCGACTGTACTCCCTTGTGCTTCACTTCCCTCCCACAAGCATTCACAAATCTTACCCAAGTGTGTCAAGTGCCTGTGTGCATGTGTGTGCACACACAATCTCACTCAACATGAATTTTAGTCGACATGGCGACCATACAGTAAGTAGAGCGGCCATATTGTGGGTGGATTTTAACGGTGACGGTCATCAAAATCCAATGATTGACAGATACATTTAATCTGCCCAGAGAAGAGAGTCAAGTTTGACTTTCACATTTAGTTCTTTGTATAATGTGTACATTTTTATTATTATTTTTTTTTTTTTGGGGGGGGGGGGGGGGGCTCCAGAGAAGATATCAATATGCTAGCTTGGTATCGACACCTTATCATCTATTTGTGGAGACCCGATATCAACATGTCTGAACTGGGATTGAGGCATATCACTGCTATTTATGTCGATCTAGCAGTTTATTTATGTATTTATCTGTTTGTTTGTTTGTTTGTTTGTTTTTCATTCAATTATCTGGACTTGATAGCGACACGGCGCGCTAGCAAATGGGAGAGAGAAAAAAAAACAAGTTGGATGACTTTTTGCTGTTTGTTGCGTGTTGTTTTGGTAGCCTTCGGCAACACACAAGTGAGAGGCCCAATTGTCAGACAGAAAGTAGGACAGGACAAGTACACACGCACTAATTGCACACACACGTACGTACACCCAACATCAATACTGTAGTGAAATATTAAAATACACACACACAGACAGACACGCAAACACACGTACACAAACCTGTCTGAGTCAGCTTTGCTAAATCCAGACAACGAGGAAGGAGCTCCCTTGCTCTAAAACAAAAATAATCTCTCTCATAGTCATTTACACACAAACACACACAAATACACACACACACACACACACACACACGCTTGCATGCACACAACGTGCAAAAAGTGGTCGCACAAACTTGCAACACGCCCACGGGGAGGGAGTCCCGTATGCGAGGCACCAAAGCCTATTACGCAATGACTTGAATGAGTGCCCAACACACAAAGGTTGTACACACACACACACACACACACACACACACACACACGGTTGAGTGTCTGCATGATTAAAAGAGCGAAAGTGGGGTGGGCGGACGTACACTTGGAGCTGTGTCACTCACATAGATAGAAAGCTAGCTAGCTAATAGATATCCAATAGATAACTAATAGATAGCCAGCTAGATAGCTAGCAAGCCAGCCAGATAGCTGATAGACAGCAAATAGATAGCAAATAGATAACCAGCTAGGTAGCTAGCTAGCGAGGTAGCTAAAAAACTAACAGATAGCCAGCTAGATAGCTAGCTAGCCAGCCAGATAGGTAATAGATAGCAAATAGATAGCCAGCAAGGGGGAAGCTAGCTAGATAGCTACATAATTATAATAATAATCATAATACATTTGATGTATAAGCGATTTTCAAAACTGTCAAGGACACTTTACAGTCACAGGAATTTTTTTTCTGCGGGTGACTAATAGCTAGCCAGCCAGATAGCTAAGAGATAGCAAGACACAGGAATGCAACAAACGCCCCTTTGAGTTTTCCGCATTAGCACATGAAGGGGAAAAAGTGACTTTTCATATCTGAGCAGCTTTTATTTTGGATGGCGCATTTAAAATGCGTGAAAATGAAATCCGCTGGCGGAAAAGCAGAATTTGAAATATTTTCTCCAAGACGATGCGAGTGGTCGTGTCGACCCAAATGGATGCCAAAGGAATGAAGGAAGAAAGTTTGCCAGATGTGAGAATGGAAGACTAACACGACATTTCCTGTCTCACTTGTGGAAACGAATGACATTTTAGCCTTTCGTGTTGTTTTCAAATTAACTGAGCAGGTTTTCACATGAAAAGTCGAATTGTGTGAAGAGTGCGAAAGGGGGCTTCTGGAGTTGCGCATTTGACAGCGCGGCTAGCAAACAACACGTCTTTGTTCACATCTCTCTTCCACGAACAGTTCAGGAGCGTCTTCAGTTTTCAAAGTGTTTTCACCTCTCTCTCTAGCTGTCTCGAGCTATCTCGAGCTATCTCGCTAGCTAGAAGTTTCAATTTTAGCTAGCGAGATGGCTCAAGTTTGGCTACCTTTCTCACAATAGCTCGCTAACTAGCTTTCTTTCTCTATCTCTAGCTAGCTAAAATTGAAACTTATAGCTAGCTAGAGATAGAGAAAGAAAGTTAGCTAAAATTTAAACTTATAGCTAGCTAGAAGGTTCAATTTTGGCTACCGAGCTAGCTAAATTTGAAACTGTTAGAGATAGAGAGAGAGCTAGCTAGCAGTTTCAAATTTAGCAAGCTCTCTCTTTATCTCTAGCCAGTTTGAATTTTAGCTTGCTAGGTAGCCAAACCTACTAGCTAGCTAAAATTGCTCTCTTGCTGTGTCTCTATCTCTCTCTCTCTCGCTAGCTAGAAGTTTCAATTTAAGCTAGCTAGATGGTTCAATTTTGTCTACCTTTCTCTTAATAGCTAGCTAGCTAGCTTTCGTTCTCGATTGCTAGCTAGCTAGAAGTTAGAATTTTAGCTAGCTTGTAGGTTCAATTTTGGCTACCTAGTGCAGGAATGTAGAGTACGTATCTAAGTAAGTCTTTGTGGTCTCCAGCCACAATGATGACATCGTTGACCACAAGCACATCATTCAAGTGTGCATAAATGCTCACCCCCCCCCCCCCCCCCATAAGTGTCTCGGCAAAAGGCTGGCTATTAGCATCACCCCCGCAGTGTTTTGGTGGCGTGTGCTGTCAGCTCTCAAATGCACTCACTCGGCACTCCATCCTGGGGAATCGCACAGGGAGTAGCGTCGGGGGGGAGGGAAGAATATGCCAGCAGAGGTAATGGCCATTCATGTCGCGTTAAAACGAGCCGACTGGGCGAACGCTTGAAAAGCAGAAGCACTCTGCAGAGAGAGGAGGATGGGGGGGGGGGGGGGGGGTCCAAGAAGAAAAAAAGTTGCTCTGGTGGTTCGGGTTTTGATGCTAATGGATGACAAGAGGCCAGATAAGCAGAAGAGTGTCTGCTGGCTATTATTTGATTTGATGGATTTATTTGTAACATCATATCTGATGTACTTTTTTTCCCAGGAAGGAAGCAAAAAAAAATAAAAAATATCAAGCAATTAAAATGCATCTGACAAGATCAAGCTGACTGTGTTGAGCATTCACATAAACACCAAATAAAGTTCAGATCTTAATTTTATTTATTTATTTATTTATTTATTAACTTGTCAAAATGTTTATTCATTTGTCCAAATGTGTATATATTTATTTTTCCACATTTTTATTTATTTTTTTATGAATGTATCAATTTGTCAACATGTTTATTTATTTGTCCAAATGTGTACATATTTATTTATTTACTTACTTATTTGTCGACGTGGTAGTTTATTTCTTTATTTCTTTCTTTATGTATTTATGTATTTATGTGTGTACGTGCATATGTGCGTATGTGTGATTATGATGATGACTATTATTATTATGATTATTATTATTACATTACAAGTAGACCCACAAGAAAGAAAAAGACAAAACATTTTGGGGGGTTTGAAACAGCCATTTTATGGTTAGTATTTTTTTAATCCATGCCAAAGGTTCCCTTATAAGTGAAACCATTGTAAAGTTTGGTGGAATTTCCACGCCATTTGCAAGACAAAACGTTGCAAGAATTCAAAGACACGACAAGCAAGTTTTACGGCACGGCCATAAAAACAAAAGCACTCTCCAATCCCATGAGTGGAAGCGCCGCAAGCGTTTGTCAAGCTGACGGCAGGACTCGTCCACACGCGCGTGCACACGCAACAAGACGTTACATTCGCAAACACCTGTTATGCAAATGAGGCGGTTTGTGCAACGCTGCAAACAGCCTCGGCGACACAAAGGAAGATGACGACGCCAGTGCATTTTTCAAGATGACAGATCACACACGCAAACATTGAATAATAAAACGCAGACATTCACCAACCATCATAATCATATTATATATACCATGGCAATGTTTTCTTCGCTTAAAGGACAACCGACAACCATTTTTTTTGTTTCCTAACTGACATAATAGCATTTAAAATACCCAAAACACGCAGGCTGATATTTGTAGTCAAATGCAAAACAAAATGAGTTCAAGTGTCCAAAAACGACTTCAAAATGAAACCGGAAATGGTGAGTTTCATGGAGGTTTGATTTGCTTTCGCGGGGCGAATAAAATGATGTGGTGGGCCAGATTTGGCCCCCGGGCCTTGACTTTGACACCTGCGCTATATCTTATAAAAGGGTGAACGTTTAAATTGTATCTATCATTTTTTTTGCAACAGTTTGATTCATGTCATGTTTATTTATCTGCTGCCTCATTTAACAACAACTTCAGTTTATACTGCGCGCCTACTGAAGCTACCAATAAAAAAGTGACTGAAATGATGAAAAACAAGTGTTATGAGGACGCGATGTTCTTGAAAATAGCACGATTGAATTCATTCCTGTTCCTCTTACACACTTGAAACGCTTCGATGTGACGTACTAAGAAAGTACTGTATGACAAGGCCATCTCTGCAACGTCTCAACTCGCCGCACTAAAGTTCCACACAAGCAAATCCTTACTCGTAGTAGTAAAGGAGGAAAAAAATGACAAGGTGAGTGATAGGCCACTACCAGGACTGGGAGTAGTGTAGCATCGGGGGGGGGGGGGTTATAAACAGAGTAAAAATAGTCTCGCTATCGCAGGCTTCCCCACAGTCCCGTTATATAATAGCTCAAGCTGGGATGAATGACATCACGGCCAATCACCAAACCACTGTGTCCTTGGCACGTAGACGGGAAAAAAATCGTCTAACAGTTAGTAGTGGCATTAACAGTCCTTAAAAAACAACAACCAGAAGAGCCCCAATGGAGATCCATCAAAGCCGGGGTGGAATCGGTTGCACGCTTTGCGTGTCAACACACTTCCGTGATGGTGACACGCAGATATATTTTGTTAAATGCACCGAAAAGGGGAATGAAAGAGCGCAAACAACGAGTTGCACAACACCAACTTGACGTTTTTTAACCTAAGTGCCAATGCTGAAAAACGGGGAAAGAAAAAAAAAGCAGCTGAAGTGATCCAAAGGAGTGGCGCAGTTCGAGCAGCTCGCAACCCGGACGGACGCACTCCTCGCTCGGCTAAGACTCGCACCGAGCACCGGGGAGCTTCGAAGCTCTCGCCAAGCGAACAACTTTGGCCCCCACTCCCCCCCCCCCCCCACCCACAGTTAGCCGGAGACGACCCACCCTGGGGCGGCCGGGGAACGCGGCGTGTGTCGGGAGTTGCTTACTGTCGGTTTCGGAGTGGTTCTTCTCCTCCGGCGTCGACCTCGGCTCGCGGTGGTAGTGTCCGCCGCCGACCGACTCTCCCCTTCAGTGCTGCGTGCTGGCTGCACTCCGGGGCCTGGCGGCCGGAAAGCGTCGTTCCTCTGCCCGCCTGCTCAAGTGTGCGGCGGCCGCGCGGCCCCCACCCGCAGCAGCAGCAGCTCCACCATCACAAACCGTCACCGAGACCGTCACGCAGGCGCTGCGAGTTCACGCAGCGAGCACGCCAGTCTTACGTCGCTACTCAAGCACAAAAAAAAAGTCGTACAAAGCACTACTCGCTCACGCTCGAGTCTGAGTGTTTTTTTTAACATTACGAATATTTCAGTCACTTACATCACTAACAAAATATATATGCATGGCTGTTTCCTGATATCATGTAATACGTCTCATAAGACAATTGAAAACTATGATATTAAGTGCTTCTCAGTTTTCGCCTCAAACGTAACTGGTACTTTACATGGACTTGTTCTATTCCGCCTTGCATTTCGTGATACTTAAACGACCATTTCAATAATTCAGGTCACATTTTTTTAAACCAACAAGGATTATTATTATTATTATTATTAATAATAATAATAATAATAATAATAATAATAATAATATAATAATAATAGTAATTTTTTTGCGGTCTGAAGCAAACAAGCCGGAAACACAAATGTTCACTTCAAAATAAAAGCGTCCAAAAGACACGTCGACGTAATCTGATTCCGTCAACGTGTCGTTTGGAAACGCTTTTATTGTCAATGTATACGTTTCCCCCGAATGTATATGTTTTTATCGTTTCAAATGTACGGCGTATTATACGTTTTATACGGTGGGGAAAATGTGAACCGATTCCACAAAGACTATATTGGCTCAAATCTAGTTAGTCTCAACTGCTGGTAGCCAACGACAATGCTGCCGCCTATCGGCAAAACAGCAAAAGTAATCCCCAATTGTATTTTTTTTTTATCGCTTTTGATGTTTGTATTTTTCTTTACCGTGTGTAATAATGTACTGTTTTTATACAGTAATTGTAATCATTTATAAGGGCAGCTATTAGCCAAGTTTGACAGGTATGTTAAAAAAAATCACAAATCCCTTTAATTCCTTTATTTTGAAGTTACCTCGCATGGTTGTGTGAGGGCTCCTTCTTTCCGGAAATCATTTAATTGCAGATTTAGGACGCCAGGTGGCCAGAAAATTAATTGCGCCGTCATTTTATAATTGATGACAAATCTCTAGCGTTAAAACAGGAGCGTCAACAATGACGTCAAGCGCATTCAAATTTAATTGGATATTTTCAACTCAGGAAAACCATACATGTATTAAGGTGTGAGGTGGGATTTGAAAATGGGAAGAGATCATATTCCAGAGAGTCAAGATTACGTGTTTAGCTACTTTCCTTACAGTAAGTCCCTTTTTTGGTGAGTTTTTCTTATTTAAAAATAAATGTCCGCCCATTTATGTGACGGCAAAAAAAAAAAAGATTCACATTCTTGAAGAAATATGGTGCTTGAATTAAAACAACAGATATTCATGTGCTTAATGTAGTGTATGTACAGAAAGGAAGAAGTGCAAATGGTCATTTCAAGGACAACCGACACCATTTATTTTTTTGTTTCCTGACATCAGAAAAATGTTTTATAGCATCTAAATACCGAAAACACGTAGGCTGATATTTTAGTCAAATGCAAAACACCAATACAAATGAGTTAATGTCCCAAAACTTCAAATTGAAACCGGAAATGGAGTTTCAGAAGGTCCCGCCCCCTTGTTCGTGATGTCATGCCAGGACGTCTTGCCTTGCTCGAGATTCAAAACAATGGCTTCAGATTCGGTGAAGATGCTTTCTTGTTACTCATCCAGTTATGAATATGATTCAAATAGTTCTGAAGAGGAAAGCATAAATGTTTGCAATCGATTCAAGAAGTCCTTGCGTGTCATTTTGAGGCACCTGGACTGCAATGTAGCGTCCCAGAAAATGCACAAGATGGCGCCCAAGCTGCGTTGGAAATGGGCTGATTTGTCTGCTGGGAATTTGTGTCAACTACTATCAAATAGTAGTCGTGGTGCAACACACAAGGATTCACCATCACGTTATTTAAGTGTTTTCCTTCTAATTTCGCCATCGACGTTTTCAGACCAAACAAAGTACCCAAAATGCATTGTGTGTCGCTTTCTCGTCAGGACTCGTCACCATGTCAAAAACAAGACTTCCTGAAGATTCAGCGCGAGTCTTAAAAGGTAAACTATAGCTATATGCGCTGGAATCTTTATAAAATACGCTCAGTAGAAGTCATTTCAAGCGATACTACAAATTATGGACACGACTTGTCCGGAAGCGTCGGTTGTCGCGTAAATGAATGGACTCGATGGCCAACCACCAGCCGCAGCTTGGATCCTGAAATTCTGTCATTGTTCCCAAAAAGTTTGCCAATCCTAAACTCAAGTTTAGGATTGACGCAAGCTCCACCCGTCGCGTCACGCACACAGCATGGGCCTACTTTTTTCATCCGCGTGTCTCCTCACGTGCGTCAGCAAATTACGCTTGCGGGTGAACTTGTTCCCGCACACGGAGCATGTGAAGGGCTTCTCGCCCGTGTGGGTCCTCACGTGTGCGATCAAAACACATTTGAGGGAGAACCTGTTCCCGCACACGGCGCACGAGAAGGGTTTGATGCCGGTGTGCGTTCGGGAGTGCGTGGCCAAGTGCGAGCGTTGGCTGAAACCTCGGCCGCACACGGAGCAGCCGAAGGGTTTCTCCCCCGTGTGACTTCGCGTGTGCGACAGCAAGTGCTCGCGCCGGCCGAAGGTCTTGCCGCAGACGGAACAGCTGAAGGGTTTCTCCCCCGTGTGGATTTTCATGTGGCGGCTAATCTCGTAGCGGTACTTGAAGCTTTTGCCACACTTGGAGCAGGCAAAGGGTTTCTCGTCCGTGTGGCCTCGGGTGTGTCGGATGAAGCTGTCCTTGCGGCTGAAGGTTTTGTCGCAGAAGGAGCAGACAAAGGTCTTGTTGATTTTTGACGCTGGGACGCTTTCCTCGCTGCCGTCTGTCTCGTCGCAGTCTGACGCCGTTTCCTCCTCGCAGTCCGACGTCGGGGAAGAGCGCGCATGCGGTCGGGTTTGCTCACTTTCGGTCCTGAGATTACAGGAGGCAAAGAGATTTACTTTATATATATACAGTCACAATCATAGCATAATTAGCTTAGCCATGTTTGCACACCTCCCGGGGTCTAATTCGGCTCGCGAACTGCAGTTTGTGCTCAATTTTTGATTAATATCGGTAATCGTTATTGAAAATTCATAATTAGAGTCCTCGTCAAATCATTGCGTTCGCTAATTAATTAAGAGCCGAAGACAAATATTCTACCAGTCAGCCTCCTACCATAATATTTTTAGCGCCTTGGAATCATAGCATAACTGACTTAGCGCTAGGGCTAAGACGTTTATGCTATGAGCTCAGAACGGGTTTGATTGTCTTAGGCAATCAATTTGCCCCTAATTAGTCATTAGTGCCGGGTATCGAGTTCCATGTTTAATTGTCATTTCATTCGAACTTTTGAGCCGCATCATTCAAAACGACATCAGAATCGATCCATTCTTCCTTGAAATCGAAGTATGAACTGGCTAAGCTAATTATGTTATGATAGTGATGATATAGAAATCAATTTTGTGGAATAAAAACGAAACATCAATGTATCGTTTTCATCCGTCACAGGGTGACACCTGTGATTTACGCTAGTCACAACAGGGCTCGATTCCTCCCTCAGGAGTTTCATTGCATTAAAAATGTTCCCAAAAAAAGCCAATCGTCAATTATTATTTTTTTTTACAAATGTCCATGGAAATGTTGAGAGCATTTTGCAAAGCCACCTAAAATGTGACCACTGAGCCTCGTCTTCTTCGTCTTCAGTCTTCACGTGGAACTTGATGATATCCGCCTCGCGTAGCATCTTGCCTCCGTTGTGTGTCGGGTGGGGTCCTTTTCCTCCTCTTTGAGCCGGGATGGCTCAGCCTCCTCCTGACATTCAGGAGGAACATCTTCTTGACTGGATTGGATGTCTGTAGGACACAAATTACAACAAGCACAAAACATCAGTCAGTCACTGTCGCACCTACATTATGCAGATTGCTGTTTTTTGCAGCGCAGATCAGTTTAATGTCAAATAATATGTTTAGGGACCGCCGTTTAAGGTGGGTTGGATTAATAAAACAAACTTAATATATGACTTGCAGGAAAACGGTGGTGTTTTCAATACAATAATTATGATAAGGAATGTCGTATCTGGCCAAAAAAACTCTCCGGTACTTGAGACCCACAGAATTTCGACCTGTACTGGCTTATTTGGGGTGATTTTAGACTGAAAATAGGCATTCAATCAAAAAGGTCCGCCCCTAAAGAGCAGACAAAACCAAAGTGTTCTTGAAATGTCATCAAGTGATCCTGTTTTACTCGAATGTGAAGGAATTTTGTGATTTAACTTACCAGAGGTGTTCACGCACAAAACCTTCTCTGCAAATGTCCTTTTTAGAGACACAAAAAATATTCATTCTAGTCACGCAGCTACTTTGCAACTAATGAGAAGTTCTTTGCTTTGTGGTGATTGAGAAAGTAGGAGAATTAATCGCCATAACCAACCAAGGAAACAAGGCGAGTGGAATGTTTTGGAAATGCTCATATGGCAAACAATTGTGATTTTAAAGTCAAAGTCAGCTTGATTGTCAAATATGCTAATATGCATGACAAACAGCACAAATGAAATTACTGCCCATCATTTTACAAGTTGTGGCTGCCAACCCTGACCGAAAACACGAGCACGTCGGACGAGAAAAAGTGGCAACCTGTAGCGTCGACAACTCCCGCAGGTTCACGAGCAGCAAGAAGTTGACGTTGTCGCTGAATCACATCTTTGGATCGACAAAGTTCCTCTTCGTATTCGGCGAGGGTCTTTTCGAACAGTCCAAAGATTTCTTCCACAGCGGCATTTAATCGCTCGTTCACCAATGCTCTCAGCATTTGGACTTTGCACATTTCCAAACAACGCTACTTTCCGCTCGGCTTGCTTGGCTTTTGAAGCTAACTTCCGGAATTGGCTACTTAGCAGCTAGCAGGCTAAGCTTACGAGCAGAACGTCCACTTTTGGACGAATTCGGAGCGGACTAATATCCGGCGTCTCCTTAGTTGTTAAAGTAGATAAATCGTTACGAGTTGGAGCTCGTGGATCATCGACATGCTTCTTTGTTTGTTAAACAAACGAAGAAAATGAATCTAGCTCGCCTTTTCTTTTGTTATTGTTGACATGACTTGTGTGATGCTTACCGCCACCTAGCGGATCGGAGCGATTAGCAGCTCAATGTTTGCGAGCGGCTATTTGCTTCGAGTCTTTAATGTCTTAAAAGTCATTAATAATCATAATAATAATAATAATAATAATAATAATAATAATAATAATAATAATAATAAATTACATTTTAAGCGCCTTTCAAAGCTCTCAAGGACACTTCACAGTCACAAGCATAGGTACTATAATAAATAAAATACAATCACAAATAAAATACAATAAATAAAATACAATTATAAATAGAAAGAAGAGAGAGAGATAGCTACACAGAAAATGCAATTTTAAATAGGCTTTGACAAGCTATTGATTGAGGTTTAAAATTACACGTGCTTGTGATTAGTGAATTCATCTGCTAAATGCTGTTGGCTAAATGTTAAACAAAGCAAATCTGATTTGAAGCCATTGCGATTTCCTTTCGTACATGCTCGCGTTTGTAATCTTGAATGTGTAATATTACAGCGTTTTCTAGATTCAATGTGGGTTTCATTTTAAATTGCCGTGGTGGAAATGGTTGCCTCCCCACAATTAAAAAATGAACTGTGGTGGTTTTAACTGTAAAAATGTTCATAGAAAAACACGAAGTAATTATGATTATCATTTTATTATGCAAATTGTTGCTGCTGTTGAAAAGATTAACATCAGTTATGGAGTGTGGGGTTTACATTTTTCATTTTATGCTTCCTTGATGCTGAATTGACAAATAATTCTGAAGACTTTGTCTGGCTTTAAACCTCAAATCTAAGTTAGCATAAACAAGCAGATTTGTGCATTTTGGTTCTGATTCGAATCAGGTTACTCGCCGGTGTGAGATGGACTTTAAAAGGTAAAAATAATTTTCGTTTATTTGTGGTCTACTTTGGCAGACAAAACCACGTTGTGTTTTAAATAGAAATTAGTCTGGTTATTACGTCAATGCTAATCGCGTATACTTTATTGGACTTCATTTTTCCGAAGTGACATTAAACACAGGCGCACCTTTCGGGACATATTTGTCAGACACATAATTATTTTAATCTGTACTCTCTGTTGAAGACATAGCTTCTTCCCACAACGTAACGATATTAATTCAGAGTAGACTGGTCAGCAAGTGTTAGCATAGCATAAAGCTATCCCTCCGCCTGACAGAGAGGCAGGAGCGGAAGGATTCATAATCACGCGTATGAAACTACTATATGCGTTTTGTGCATGATTACAAGTTATTTACTTTTTACTCAAATTAATAATAACAACTAAGAATAACGTCTCCCCAGGCACTGACTACGAGATGTGATAAATATTTATTTACGTCGATGCTAGTAGGTAACATGGACCGACCGATACCACACTGCAACTTTAGACTGATGATATCGTACACACCTTTCACCGCTTGTATATGTGACAATATTAACAATATAATAGCTATTATTTTAATTATTTGCGGATACTATTTGGTTTCATATGGAGGATCAACTGAGAGTCGACTGCTTGGTGAACAACTGTTAGCATAGCCTCCAAAAGCTAACAATATCCATCCGCCATGAAGCGTGAGGCATGATTGGCGGAAGGCTACACGACAGCCAGTGGCCATATCACACACACGCAGCGTGTCTGCGGCTAACTGCTAGTAACTACTGGTTAAAGGGCTGCTTCTTGCTTTTGGTGTGAAAAGACTCCATTTTATGCTTACAGTGTCGCTCCGATAAGCGTTTTGGACAAACTGGAAAGGCACACAAAAGGTAAGAGAATATTCGCGTAACTGTTAAGGAAACGTTTGTTTTTTTAGGATTGACAGTATTGGTGGAATGTAGCTGCCGCGTTAGCACGTTAGCATTTTAGCATCGTTGAGTTGGAGTGAAGGGGTGGCGGCATTGAGAGGACGTCCACGGCAACACGCCAGCCGCTCACCTTTGCATCAAATCATTCCAAAAGTAACACAATGCGCATTAGTTAAGAAATTATGGACAATGTTGAAAGATACTCTTGTGAACAACTTGGTGTCATTTTGCTCTCACAACTTGATTCGCTCCAAGAGTATTATCTGTTTTTGTGTTATAATTTTAATTGTTGTAGTTTTATGTTCTTCTCCGTTGATTTTTTGAAAGAATCGTTTTGTAATGATGTAGTAATCCAAAAGCAGGAATAATGAATGCTTAACACTTATCCCAATAGCAACCCAGAAATAAATACTGTATGTTTCACAGAGCAAACAAGAGACAAAAGTATTTGAGATTACGCTGTTGCCTCCATTTATGAGTTTTCTTTTTAACCCAGACTGTGATTCGAACCCTGAATGTACATTTTGACGTCAAATCAGTTTTAGTTGGACATCTTTGAATAAATCAGTGGTGGTGTCATCAATCTGGCCTCGCTATCCAATATTTTTGGAATGACTGATCATATGAATTATTCAAATTATTCATTTGGTGCCAGTGAAGCTTGGAGAAAAAGTCTTGTGAACTTTTGTGATCAATTTATGTGACTGAGTCATTCATTTTTTTAGCCCCTAGCCTTAATTTCTCCTCTCATCGGTGCAGGTCTCTGTGTGTGTGCAGATGGCTGAGATGCAAATGGAGTTGGAGCAAGAAGAGTCGATGCACATTGAAGGTGAACCTCTCAAATGAATGTTGAATTGTAATCATGAAGTCAGCCGTATAAAAAGCCGCCGTCATGTTTCCTTTGGGTAGAAGTTGACAAGAATTACTCGCTGGTGAATACGACACACAGTCCCATGCTGTCGGTAGACGGGCGCGATACGCCGGAGGTAACGCTTGTTGTTGTCATCCGCCACGATCAATAAGATCACTTTGACTTACTTTTTGTCTTCCCATTCTCCCGAAATATCCAGTCGTCAGACACTTGTCTCAGCTTTTCAGTGAATGGTCGCCGTGTCCATCTACCGCCTGGAGGTCAGTCACATCACACGAAGCATCAGTTGCCATGGTAACTTCTTCATCAAAGTTGACCGTCTGATGTGATGCGCAACCTCCCACAGGAGGCGCTACACAGCTGAAGCTACACTTCTGTCCTAGCGGCTCTTCCAGCGGCTTCGTTAGCGTCCGCGTGGCCGCGTGTGCGGCAGTAGTGCACTCGCCTCCCCCTTCGGACTGCGCCCCCGTCATCACGAGTATGCCGCCGCCAAAGGGGGCTGGGATCGGGGGTCTCTCGTCTTGACATATCTGTCCTTTTTGTTTTTTTGAACAAATGGTTTCCACAGACGTGGTCTCGGGTCAAGCCGCTCACAAAGTTTTCAAGGAACATCAGAAGAGCCTCGTAAGGCAGAAGCTGTATTCGTTGTCACCTCAAGCCCCCGCCGTCGACATCAAAAAATATATCCACAAAGGTACAACGCCATCACCACAAGTTTAAAAGTCAAACGCAAGAATGCCACTTTTCACCTTACTGATGGTGTGTGTGTGTTGTGTGTGCATGCACATGCGATTAGGTCCGGTCCGTCCTTTCAGGTGTATGGTGTGCTCATCTCAGTTCAAGGCGATCTCGCAGCTGCGAGGATTCATTTGTGTAAGTTGAAGCCGAGAGCCGAGTCAAGTCAAGCGTCGTGTTTACGGGAAGTCCATGCCTGTCAACCGAACGGCCGTACTTTGCCCTATTCCGTACGATTTTTTTGCACATTTTTACATGAGTACGGCATGCAAGAAAGTTTGTACAGGGAAACGCAAACATTGTTCAATATAATTTTGAGATATTTTCCAGTCCGTTTTTGTCATTATATATTCATTATAACAAATATGGCTACTTGTAAAAAGTGAAGTCGACCACCGACAAAACAAGTAATATCATTCATATTTTTTATATATGTTATACATCTTAAGAAATACATAAATCCCCTTAGAAACCAGCTTGTCAAAAGAGTTGCGATTGACCACTGTTAAAAAAAAACCTATAAAAATAAAAGAAAATCTGTTTTTTTTTTACCACATCCCTATGAACAGTATGACTAATGGTCTAAATGCCTGACTCACAGCAATGCAGACAGTGAAAGAGCATTTTCACTCGTTAAAAAGATAAACACTGAATATCAGAATCAGAGAATCAGAAAACCTTTATTCGTCCCACAATGGGGGAATTTGCAAGAGTATGGTCGAGGATACCAGTTTCTTATTTAGATGAATTATGATGGGGAATGCTATCAAATGAATTGTTGTCCACAGCAAAAAGCAAAAAAATCCACACTACAACAAAGAACACACTTGATTATTGCTAGAAATGTGTTGTAACATGTTAAAAGTATTCATGTTTACATGTGAAATTTTGCTCATAAAATTGCGCTATAAAATATTACACACGCGTATGTTTTTTTTCTCAGTAAGTAAGGAAAAATTGAGCCGTTGGTCAGGTCACAGTGCCTTGCAGGTTGACTGGTATGGAAGTCCAACAAGCTGATAATCAAACCGACACCATTTCCTCTCTCCTAGCTGTGCAGTCCTGTTATTGCCGAGAGCGTGACTAAACTCAGGCTGTTGAGGAAGAGGAAGAAAGACAAGAAGCGCCATAAGATGAGAATCAGGAAGGCCTACAAAGAGTCACTGGCCAGCATGGAATTGGCAGACGACCCTCCCGCTGTGAGTTCCGCCGCATCTGTCAAACTCCACGTGACCATCGTAACCCACGTCACCTTATTTTTCACGTCACCCTCAGCTCAACGGGGTGAACGCGGTCTCCTCACCTCGCCCGACTCTGGCACCCGTCACCCCTCCGTCGGAAAGTTCGCCAGGCCCCGCCCGGTTCCCCGCCTCCCATCCGGTCCTCCAGCCCGAGCGCGGCAAACTGGTCATCATGGTGGACGACTTCTACTACGGATCCGACGCCGGCCGCAGCGCCGTCGTCGAGCGTTTCCACAAGTCGCGCTCTCACGTGCCCTACCAATGCCTGCATTGTCCCACGGCCCTCCCCAGCAACATCCAGTGAGAAACTCAAATTTGCCGTTTTTCAAGCGGTTGAGTGGCTGAAACGTCAACTATATCGTCAAATATTCCTTTGGGTTTCTCCAATCACAACACAATAGCTTTCCTCCACTTGCAGTCTAATGTCCCACTTGATGACGCACGGCGCCAAGGTGGCCGAAGAGGACTGCCGCACGGGCTCGGTCTCCAATTGCCCTCACTGCTTCCGTCGTTTCAGCTCTGCCTTGAAACTCGTGTGCCACGTGAATGCGGTCCACAAGCAAGACGTGTCAAGCGGTCAGTCGCTCGCGCACGTTCAACGTCGGCGCGTAACAAAGCTTCACTATCCCGTTTTGTGTGGCAGCCAAGTGTGAGATCTGCGAGCTGGATTTTGCCACCGAGCCCATCTTCTTGGGCCACATGAAGAACACGCACAAAGCAGGAGAGATGCCGTATGTTTGTGAGGTGAGATATCGTCGCTAACACGCTGGTGCTCGATACATCGATCGCGACCATCGACCAGTGGATCTCCAAAGTACTATTGATAGATCACATGACAAGGTAATGTGACATTGTCACCAATGAACTGACGCTATACAAATAAAGTTGAGTTGGATTAGATTAGCCTTTATTAGTCTGGCGGTGGAGACATTTACATTTCACGGCAGCAAAGTGAGAAAAGGAAGAAGTCGAAAAACAAAATAGAGGATCTGCTGTAAAGGCAACCACTCTCGCGAAGTCAAAACAAAATAAACCATGTGACACAACACAAAATACATCATCATTTAATCTAAAGCACTTTGTTGTATGAAGCACTTCTAGATGAAAGAGGAGAGGATCCAAGCGTCCTTTTCACTAGTGGATCTGGGACATCCGACATGACATTTTCAAAGTGCCTTTGTCTCATCTGCCGTCAGTGTGATGTATGGAGAGCGGAGGATATATAAATATATATAATGGAGGTTGTGTGGCAGGTGTGCGACTTCAGATCGTCCTTCTACTCGGACGTGTGGACTCACTTTGAAAAGTTTCACGCCAACACCAAGAACCTGATGTGTCCTTACTGTCTGAAGGTCCAACGCACCGCCCACTGCTATGTGCAGCACTTTACAAAGCATCAGGTGACACACACACACACACACACAGACTATTTAAATGTCTACCCTGTCCTTGTTGTGCTAAAACACGGGTGTCAAAGTCAAGGCCTCCGGGGCCAAATCTGGCCTGCCACATCATTTTATTCGGCCTGCAAAAGCAAATGAAACTTGTGGTAGTCCATACTTGCCCAAGTCCGAACCCACATTTCAAATTGTCCCATGTAAACCACAATCATTATTTTGAACTTCAAATTTGATAACTAGTTAGTCATTAATTTGTTGTGCGTTTTATGTGTAAGTGGAGGCGATTAAACATTGTCATGGTTTCCCCAAATTCATAATGACACCTGAGAGGAAACTAAGAACAATGTGGCCCGCTGCAAAAAAATTGGATTGGATTGGATTTACCTTTATTAGTCTCGCACTGGAGAAATGGACATTTCACATCAGCACAGTGATGAAAGGAATGAAAGAAGTAGAAAAGCAAAATACAGGAGCTTCTGTAAAGGCGCGTGTGTGTGTGTGTGTCCAGAGAAAATTTGTGTTGAGCTGCAAAAAGTGTCGCCTTCAATTCCTCTCTGTGAAAGAGCGCCAGCAGCACGACGACCAACACCACAGAACCCACATCATCCCCACACAAGTCACGGGTCTCAAACCAGGAACCTTGGTACAACCCGTTTTGCCTTACACCTACCACCCCCCTGATACCTGTGCCCTCTCACACATACTTTGTGTGCTCCTGCGCCCCATAGGTGACTGTCAGGACGTACTCGGTGGTGGCGGGAGCCAAATGTGAGGCGGCTGCGCCTCGAGTGGTGGTTCCGTGTAAGGTCGGTATAACGGCTGCGCAATTTAGCGAACACTCGTGCGTTATGACCCCCCCCCCAAAAAAAAAAAAAAAAAAAAAAACGGCGCCATCATCTGCCTTTGTCTGCTACATTGCTGTCATTGACGGCTCAAATTGATATGGGAGGACTCCTTTAATCGATTGCAAACATTTATGCTTTCCTCTTCAAAACTATTTGAATCATATTAATACCTGGATGAGTAACAAGAAAGCATCTTCTCCGAATCTGAGGCCATTATTTTGATTCTCGAGCGAGGCAAGACGTCCTGGTGTGACGTCACGAACAAGGGGGCGGGACCTTCTGAAACTCGCCATCTCCGGGTTCATTTTGAAGTCGTTTTTAGACACTTGAAGTGATTTTTATTGCTGTTTTGCATTTGACTAAAAATATCAGTCTGCGTGTTTTGGGCATTTTAGATGCTATCAAACGTTTTTCTGATGTCAGTTAGGAAACAAAAAAAAATGGTGTGGTTTGTCCTTTAAAAAGGCCTCATTTGACATGCTCTTCGTGTTCGTCTTCATTGATGGTTCTCCAGGTGGTCGACGTTGCGCCACCCCCGCCGGAACTTCCCAAGAAGAAACCGAGGGAGATGGTAGCTCACCTGTTGTCCAACCTGAGCAGGTATATACACACACAAACATTCCAGGCTCCGATATGAGATCTTAGGATAAATTGTCACACAAATTTCCTTCCCAGCGACGAAGACAAAGACAACGGACCCCTTCGTCCACGTCGTTGCGTGGAGTGTCTGGAGGACATCCGCAAGCTGAGCGCTCACTTTCCGTCTCGCGTGCTTTGCTCGCTGTGCCCGTTCACCACCTGCTGCTCCACCGCTTATGCCAACCACATGATCAAGTAGGTCCAAACCCAAATCGTGTCGTCTTCGACTCACTATCGTTCGGGACTGACTCGCCCGTTGATGTTTGCGTCCGCCTCGCAGAGCCCACACCCCCGTCAAGAAGCCGCCGCACTACCTTAGCATGTTCCAGTCGAAGGCGAGGTACTTTGCTGCACATTTTACACCCAAACATGGCCGATCGCTTACGACCTAGACTTGGAACCACGTGACAGTTACCAAAATCAAACCAATTAGTTTTCAATGTTTCAAAATTCCACCTGCAGATTTCAACATTGGATGATCTATTTCTGTTCACATAACACACTACTTTTAACACCTCCTTGTTTATTGTTGACGGTATTTTATTGCACTATAAGGTGCACTATCATTGAATAATATATTTGAAAATGTCAATTTAGCCTGCAAATCGACGTCAGGATTTTGCCAGATTTTTCCTTTTTTTTAATGTCAAACATGAAAATCGAAATTTCAGAATAATGGTTGGTATTTTCTGCATTTTTTTATGAGCTCAAAATATTCCAGCGTTTTATCAGAGATTATCACAATACATTCATAAATACAATTTTCTGTGACCCGGGGGCCCAAATGTAGCCTGCCACATCATTTTATTCGGCCCACGAAAGCAAATCAAAATCAAAATTCCAGGATGCTTGCTCAAGACAGAACCAACATTTGAAATTGTCCCATGTAAATTACAATAACAGTCATTATTTTTGACTTCAAATTTAAAGACTGTTCCGGAGAGGAACCCAAAAAAAAAATGGCTGACACCCGCTTTAAACTTTAATGTTCCTTAGGTGTTTTCATGGAATATTATAATATATAAATATTTACAATAGAAATGAAAGTATAATAAATGTTGTATGAGACACAAAATACAAAAACAACCCCAAAAAAACACTGTCATTTGGCTTATTTCTGCGCAAAATGTGCACGCTGTACTTAATTCAAGATAGACCCTCCCTGTTCACGCACCATTTCCACGGAAATTCCTCCACGTGGACTTTTGAGTGTTCCTGTGCTCGTATGTGTGTGTCAGATTGCCGGAAAAGCTGAGCTGCGCGTCATGTTCGTTTGTTAGCCACGTCGGGGACGAGATGGCCGTTCACCTGGCGGAGCGGCCGGACCACGTGTGCGTGGCGCCAGGTAACACTTTAGCAGTTGCGTGCGTGCGTGCGTTCCATCCATGGCTCCATGTACTTCTAAAGTAACATTTTGTTTTTTTTATCCGAGCAAGTTAGTCCTCTGTCGTTGTTTTTTTCAATGTTGAAATAACGAACGCGATGCAGTCAAGCGCTAGTGTGCCTATTCAGCTTCCTGGGCTCTGCTCCAGATAGCAGCGCCCAGGTCTGATGTCTTTCTGTGAACTTTCAGATGCTTCCGACAGTTTTGGAGCCCATGTGCGACCGACGTGCAATTCCGACAGGTATTCAGCCCGTCCTTCACACGCCATCAGCTGTTATTACGTTTGAGACATGAAGAAAGTCATATATATGACAAAATATAGCTGATTTTAATCTGCTCTTTAACCCATTCAACAGAATATTGAGTTTTAGGACTACATAAACATTCAGTACAGCGTTAGAAACCTTAGACTCTCTTCTTTCACCAGAAAAAAGAGTTAATTCTTAAATCATATGTGTCTGGAATTATATAGGCTTGAAATGAGGGCAGTTGTCCAACATAAAATGCAATACATGTTGATTTGTATATCGCTTTAACAACAGCTTCAGATGGAACAAAAGCGTAAAAAAAAAATCTGCTGTCTACGGGTGTCTTTTTTGATCCACGCTTACTTTTGTGTGATTGTCTGCCTTTCCAGCAAGCGACGTGGGACATCATCGGGAATGGGAGGAACCTTCATGCCCGTCGCCCTGGCACGACCTCGCCGGCTGTCGGTCAAAGCGCTCACTTCACCCTATAAGGCGCCCTCACCGGCTGCCATGACCATCAAGTTCCTCAGGCCCCGTCCACGTCCCGTTGAACAGGTTAGTTCCTTTCAATTAGTCTCTCCCAATGATTTCCCGGTTAGCGGTTAGCTTTCTATTCCTCCGACCGAGCCCCAAACACGCACAAATTGCCCTCAGTCAGCCCTGTTCTAAAAGTAGCTCAACAGTGACGGGACATTGTGATTTCCAGTCGCTAAGAAGAAGCTTTTAGCCTTGCTTGCTCTAAATGACTCTAAATTCTCTTGTTACGCTCGTCATAACCGACGGTTGTCTTTCGTTCCCAGCCGCCCCCTGTGACTCCGCCGCCACCGTCACCGCCGCAAGAAAGTCCACTGCTGCTGGAATGGGAGTGCCGCGCAGCCATGTGGGCTCTGATCCGCTACGAGCAGCAACTTTACATCAGCGATGACGTCCTGGTGCGGGCGAGCGCCCGCGTGATTCCCGAGACCAGCCGCGAGGCCATGCTCTATCGCCGCACCGTCAAGTGCCTGTGCAATCACCTGCAGCCCGGCTACTCCGGCGGACACCTGCCCCATAGAGTCTTGGCCAAAGTCATGGATGAAAGCAGCGCTTTTGTCCTGTCGCTCTGCTCGCGGGTGAGTTGCCGCCGCGCTGCCTACAAGTGTGGAAGGTCGGTTATGTTATTCTTTTGCCGTCCTCCGCCAATCAAGACTGGATTGAAAAGTGCTTTGGTGAAGTGCGCCAAAAGAATCCCGCAGCCAAGCAATATTTATCATTTTCAGGCTCCGATTTGACACAAAGCTAAATGTTTCAAGAATCTGAATGGATTATCAAACTAAATGTCAGTTCATTGGATAAGCCTGACATTATGGTACACATTTGGGTGTCAAAGTCAAGGCCAGGGGCCCAAATCCGGCCCACCGCTGCATTTTTTTCGTCCCGCCAAAGCAAATCGAACTTGTGAAATTCCAGATTCGGCCCCCGGGCCTTGGCTTTGACGCCACGGTCGTAAGTCATCTCACTTTGCGCCAAATGTTTTCCGTTGGGACGTCGCGGGCCAGATCCTGGACGCCTCTTTGCGACCGGGCCGCGTCGGCTTCATGGACGAGCTGTCGTTGTTTGTGGACGCCAAGCTCTTTGCGGGCCGCAGACTGCAAGCCTTCCAGCTGCAGGGTTGCCCCAAGCAGATCCCCCTTTTCGACGTGGTGCTCGCAGCGCTGTCGGACGGGACCTTCCTGCCGCCCGTGCTTTTCTACCACGGGGCGCCGGTCACCCTTCCCGACGGTTTCCCTGACAACGTGCTGCTGGAGGCCCGCCAAAACGGCTTCAGCGATTTAGGACGCCTGGAGCTTTGGACACGCAAGGTGGGACCACGTTCGTCGACCACTTTGGAATCTGCTCAACGTGCTTGCTTGGCATTCATGGAGCGGGTGCCTTCGACATTTTGAAAAGTAAAAAAAAAACAACATATCATTTGCAGAGGACCGCAATTATTTGTCGGCTTTGCTGTCCAGGTGTGGCGGCCGCACGTGTGGCCGCACGGCAAGTCGCTGCTGATGGCGGACGTCTATCGCGGACACACGACCAACGAGTTTAAGGCCCTGCTGAGCGCCGCCTCCACCGACGCCATTTACTTCCCCGCCGGCTGCAGTTTCCGTTTGCAGCCGCTAGATGTCTGCGTCAAGCCGGTTCTCTTCAAGTTCTTGCAGGTCGAAAAAAGCAACAAAAATAATCCACAAGTTCTCAAACTTGGCAGGGACAGGAAATGAATTGAACGAAGATGTGATGCTTGCAGGCCCGTTGGAACCACCTGGTGGCACAGACCGGCCTGCATGCTTTGAGTCTTGACCAACTGGCCCTGATGTTGGCCTGTTGGCTCAGCGAGGTGTCGTCCACGCTGACTTCAGACATTAACATCATAAGAAGGTTTGGAGTCTTCTTCTGCTCTTGTGGAGCCGTCGCGTTGTTCACACTTGCCAAAGCCGGTGACACAAACTTAATTGGTTCCCAGGCAGTGTGCGGAAGGCGAAAAGTTAGTCTTCCGAACTTTTATTTCCCATAAGGAACCATTAAAATCAGAATAATGCGTTCCCAGGTCCCCATCAAACATCATTTTCTACGAAATAAGCCTTAAAACTAGACAAAATATACCTTATTTTATGTAGAATAAATGTGCTATTGTATTGTCATGAAAGAAATAAACTGTACTGTAGAGATGCCCATCCAATCCTGATTTTATGAAACATTCTGAACCTGTTGACTAGCTAGCATTTTTGCTTCATCTTCCACATCGCACGTTCGACTAGAAAAACGAAGCTTCCGATCACTGTGACTGTTGACATTGGAGCAAGCGCGCCATTTTCATAATAATAATAATGCATTTTTATTCATAAGCGCCTTTCAAAACTCTCAAGGACACTTTACAGTCACAAAACAAGATCAATATTACAGATGTTGAGCCCGTTTGTCGGCCATCTTTAAAACGCGTCTCAAAAGTCACTCTGGCATTTGACTCGGCATGATTCCGACGTGATCTTGGTGCTTTCTACGAACTGCTTCATTACCTGTATATCAGAGGTCCCCAAACCCCCGGGCCGCGGACCATTTGGTACCGGGCCGCGCGGAAAGAAGAAATAATTTACATAATTTCCGTTTTATTTATTAATAAAACTGAGTCCGAACTATGTTTTATTTTGAAAAGTGACCAGATGACATCGTTGCGTAAACCGACAGAGCGTTTTGTTCATGTCCGACTGACCACGTTCCCCACTTTGTCCCCTCAGATCCTTCGCATCGGTATGTCATCTGCAGAGGGAGCAGGAGGACAGCAAGGAGTTGATCCAATTGCTGAACGATAAGCTCCGCGTGCCTCTGGAATACCCAAAAGCACCTCTTGATCCAATTCCCAACCCAGCTCCTGATCCTGATCCTGATCCCCATCTTCCATCTGAGCAGGTTAAATTTATGATGGTGCGACAGAGAGACCAGGAGCAGAAAATGAACTTTAGTGCAGAGAACGGAGAGCAGATGTTATGACATTAGCTAACTGATGCACGGACTGCTCTATGGCTAAGTCGGCCCTGTTGTGAAATGATTGACAGATTCACTCGGAGTCATTCGTGACGCTCCACCACCCCCCTGGCGCATTTTGTTTGGAACTGTCTTAGGGAGGAAATCTACATTCTTAGCACAGCCTTGGCAACACCTGGTGGGTGCGATGCAGTCTTCCCGCTTGTTACTGTTCACTTGAGAACTCTAATTTGTTTCATCAATTCTGAGAATTATTAAAAGATGAACATTTTTTTTACGTGCAGCTCAAGTTTGGTCAGATAAGGAGCGGGAAATACAACATACTATCACCATTTGTGATTTGTCAGGTGGTGGATCCCAAAAAAAGCAGGCCTCCTGCAGGGTGTCGTTGACAAATTGTATTCAATAAAGTTAGCAGGAAGACAAATCTAAAACATCAGAAGAGAAAAGTACCAAAAGTATCATCTCCCCCAGCCGCGACGCGTTCACAGTGTGTCGGAACTCTTGACATCGCCTGCTGCTTTGGGTTAAATTTAGCGTCCGTGAGAAGCCGCCACTTTCCCAGCATGCCCTGGGGCACGTTGACAACCTCGGGAGGATGCCGGCGTGACCAGCTGCATGATGGGAACACTATCCGCGTACTTTGATACCCCAACCCCTCCACCGCCACTCGAAGGTGTCACGTGACACGACGTCCCTTTTAACTTATATTGCGCGCCACTTCCTGTAGCTTTTTGCATTGAAAGGAAACACAATGCAAAAGAAGCTTTATTGGCATGTTTCCAGGATGTTTGCACACCTCCCCACTGGGGAGTTACCCCCCCCCCCCCCCCATGGGATGTGTGGGACATGTCCTGTCATCAGTTATCTTATTTTCCCACCGTGCAGTTCAACCAAACCATGTGACATGTTCTTTGGTTAATGACTTGAATTTCAACCTTTTTTTCCCATAAGGCAAAGCAACAGTGCATGGCATCCATCATCCGTCGCTTCTTTTGTGGGGTATGACCTTTGACCTTTGAGTGGTTGTCTTTCAGTACAGTATCTGCTAGCTTTCTGTATCGGCTCTGGTGACTCCTGCCAAACTTCCGAACGGTGATCTTTCAACTCAAAAATATGAGTCATCATTAGCATAGGGCGCTTTTGGCCTGAGAACGGAAAATAGGAAAATGACGCAGGAACTGTGTGTGCGCGCGCGTGTGTGTGTTTTGAGCCTATTGTTGAGCATCCAGCTGTGCTTGCAAAAAAACAAACAAAGAGCTCTTTGTGGCACGTGCCCACGTAAAGCATTTTTGCCTCCAAGAAGAAGTCCAGTCCATTCCTCAAACATTTTCTTCAACGGCCAAAGTGCAGTTGGCGGGATCTTTGTGGTTTTTTTGGGCCAAGAAGTAGAAACATTAAGTCATTCACCGCCATTCCCGAATTTGTGGTAAACGGCTTCCCGCCGTCTCGTCAAGAACGTCAGGAAAAGTGCTAGCTATCTGCCTAGCTAGCTAGCTCTCTATTTGCCATCTAGCTAGCTAGTAGCTATCTATTAGCTAGCGAGCTAGCTTTCTATCTATTTGAGTTACTTTCGGGTTGAGTGAACGCTGGCGCGTGTGGCTGCCGCTGCTCACCCACAAGAAAAAAACTAAGTCTGTGATTGTAAAGTGACCCATATCGTTTAGGAATTAACACTGGTTTTCTGATGAAAGAATAGAGTCTAAGGATTCTAACGCTGTATTGAATAATGATGTAGTCCTAAAACGCAATATTTTGTGGGTCCTGTAATGCAAGTGACAATGACAACAACCCTGGCACTGGCAGTGAATGAGTTAAGTTGTTGTAAGGCATCTTTTGGCCGAGCTGGCAACAAATTTGGTGGGGGGAAATTGCAAGCACGCCCACCACCCTTGAGCCACGCCCCTTACTTCTCCTCAAAATTGCCCTCTCTCTTTTTCTCTTTCTCTAACTCTCACACACTCACTCACACACACACACACACGCACAACACACACACACATGCAAGAAGTCAGTGCAGCATGTCGTCCCTGTGTGTGTCTGTACTCACACTCGTCCTCTTCTTTGCGGCTGGTAAGTTCCTACAAGTGTGTGTGTGTTTGTGAGTGTGTGTTATAGCAAACATTTGTGTGAATTATTACATTTTCCTTGTGTATGTATGTGTGTGTGTTAAGTTAAAGTGGCATACTTGGCTGATTGTCAGCTGTCAATCACGTAATTGTCATCCTTCACATCAGTGTGATTGGAAGCATCGTGATTGACAGTTCATGAAATCAGGATACACCCATTGGCTAAATATAATCAATATACTTCACTTCCTATTAGCGTATGTGTGTATATGTGTGTGTGGGCATGTTTGCTATTGTTTTATAACATACACGAATGATTGCCAGGTGGAACGCTTTCCTGTTCCTGTTTTTGAAGGACACTTTGTGTGAGTGTGTGATTCTTCACAATGTTTTCTCAATATGTGCTGTTCCAACTCCCACTGGTGTTCTGGCCGCCTTATCACTCCAGCCCGGAGTGTTCCATGTTACATTCAGGCGTGTGTGTGTGTGTGTGTGTGTGTGTGTGTGTGTGTGTGTGTGTGTGTGTGTGTGTGTGTGTGTGTGTGTGTGTGTGTGTGTGTGTGTGTGTGTGTGTGTGTGTGTGTGTGTGTGTGTGTGTGTGTGTGTGTGTGTGTGTGTGTGTGTGTGTGTGTGTGTGTGTGTGTGTGTGTGCGCGCGCGTGTGTGCGCGTTCAGGTTGCGGTGCTGACGTGACGACGTCATCCCCAGACTACGACTATGATGACAACTTCACACTGCACTACACTTTCTTCAGTGAGTTGCTGTTAAGATACTGTCAAAAGCCTTGAACCGACCCACAAGCTCATACACACACACACATTTGGTACAGTATATTCAAAGACAGCCACACAATGATAGTGTGTGTGTGTGTGTGTGTGTGTGTGCGCGTATGTGGACGTGTATATACAAATGTGTGTGTGAATGTGCGTGCGTGTTTGTGTGTATATATATATATATATATATATATATATGTGTGTGTGAAAGTATCGTATATGTATATGATTGTGTATATATTTGTGTGTGTGTGTGTGTTTTTTATATTTGTGTGTATTTATTTTTATATTTCTGTGTTGTTTGTGTGTAAATGTGTATTTATGTTTGTATTTATACATGTGTGTGAATGTTTGTGTATATGAGTGTATATATGTTCTGTATATGTGTGTATATTTCTTTGTGTGGGTGTAAGTGTGTATTTATGTTTATATTTATGTGTGTGTTTATTTTAATATTTATATATGTACTGTATATGTGTGTGTATGTTTAAATATATGTGTGTGTTTATTTTAATATTCTTGTGTGTGTGTGTGTGTGTGTGTTTCATTGGTGTGTGTGTGTATGCTATGTGTGTAGGTAACACAAGCATTGAGGACCTGGACAACTTCCTGAAGGACAGGAAGCACCTGCTGGACCAAGATGAGGAGCGGGACTGGGATGAAGGCCAAGTGGGCGTGACCACGGCATCCCATCAAGAGGGGGGCGGAGTCACAATTGTCAACGCAACATCGGCCACGTTCATCCGTTGGGTGAGAACGACAATAAGCTTAACTCCATCGATGGATGTGGGAAATAAACTAACGCTAATGCTAACGTAGGTCTTGTTTGTCTTCTTCTCGACTACCTGGGCAGGGCTTGATGATGATGATGGTGGTGATGATGGTGGTCGTCATGGAGACACTCACGTGACCCGTTGCTCACATACAGAATCATTTTGTTCTGTTTTTTTTCCTTTGTGCATCTTGACATGATGTCACGCGAATGCAAATTTGAACACGACAGACAATCACCAAATGATCGAAGGAAGTCACATGACTGAAAAGTTACGATGTCACCGTATTTCGCTGCATTCTTCCGCTTTGCATGTTGACTTACTTTGAAGATCTTGAAATGTGTCGAATGCCATTGAAATAAATCTCCAAAATGATGTGCCTTTTGACATCCAATTGGACCTTTTATAGATCTGTGATGCCCAATCAAATCCCATCAACATGACGTGGATTGATGCACACTGACAGGCTTGCGTACGTCACGCGAACCCCCGCTGAGACGACCCCTGGCTTGACGTGGGGCTTGCGGGCGGGGCAAACGCCACCTTCACAGTGGGGGGGGGAGGCATTAAAGATGATAAAAAGCTTCTTTTATGCTGAAAAACTTCAAGAAGGCCCATGTCGTTTGTCTACATGACGGGGGTCGCGCATGCCGCTTCATCAAAACACACCGACTTGGACCACATCCGTCATGCAAATGAGCGTACAGTGTTTTGTTGACTTGCTGAAGCAGAGATCGGTCGCGGAGATGGAATTCAGCGATGGGTCGTGGCCATTGGTTGCGGTGATGGGTCCGTGCCATGTGTCCCGGCAATGGGATTCGGGGATGGCTCGTAGCGATTGGTCGACGCGATGGAAAGCGCCGATGGCTCGCGCAGGCCATCTCTTTCACCAGAGCTCAGTGCTGCCACTTGCCAGGTTGTGGCACTGGATGGTACTGCGCAACCCAAACATTCAAGCTTGACGTTCTGGTAGTCCATTTTTTATATATTTCATCTTTTTAGTCTGTCCTTCATCTTTAGAACTGTAACTGTGGCGTGTGGTCACCTTGCAGTGACCCGTTGAATATGGAGCAAGCGCCGTCTTCATCCATCAGAGGAACGGCCAGAAGCTCGCGGACGCACTTTTGATGTGACGACATGGCGAATGACAAAGGTGGGAGGAGGCAGAGGAGAGCATAAAGGCGAAGGTGCCACGATGCCACCGCACACCACCAGGGCAACAACAAGACAAGAAGAAGAAGAAGAAGCCAAGAAGGAAGAGGAAACCAAGAAGCTGAAAAATCAACGCGCTGACATCCAGGTGACAATTTCCAACTTTCAATTTAGCTTGAGTGATTTTAGGGACGGACGGCGGGCAAGGGGCAAGCACACCTGCCTCGCACTTCTGATCAGGGTTCAAACCCGAGCGTTGCCTTTTGGATTTGGCAGAAAAAAAAACAAATTCTGAAGCCCCAAATCGACGTGGGTTTTTTTTCTTCACCTCACAGGTATGATGGAGAGCATGCGATTGTTCCTGTTCCTGCATGTGTGTCTGTCCATGTTGACGGTCCTCTGCTGGGGTCAAAGGTTGGACGCCGACATGCAGGTTCCAGCCTCACCCGACCAACCCAAACTCTTGCGATTCACAAACGACGACCTGGTCAGTCCGCCTGTGTGTGTGTGTGTGTGTGTGTGTCTGTATGGCTATTCTTGTGAGGACCACGATGATTTTATACCATGCGAGTGAGGACGTTTTTGGCCAGTCCTCACAAGTTTTTCATTCTAAAGGCTTCTAGAGGGTCTATCTATGCATCTCTCAAAATTTTAGAGAGGTCCTCACAAATATACCCCCAAAAAAATTCTGTGTGTATTTTCATTTCATTTGGATACACACACTTTTACTCACTACCACCACCTGTGCATGTGTGTGTGTGTGTGTGTGTGTGTGTGTGTGTGTGTGTGTGTGTGTGTGTGTGTGTGTGTGTGTGTGTGTGTGTGTGTGTGTGTGTGTGTGTGTGTGTGTGTGTGTGTGCGTGTGCGTGTGTGTGTGTGTGTGTGTGCGTGTGCGTGTGCGTGTGCGTGTGTGTGTGTGAAGGCGGAGGTGCTCCAGGGCTTCCTGGATGAGGCGGAAGACATTGGCAGCGACCTATCGCGGGAGAAGAAGGCCAGTTTTTTTCCTCGGGTGAGAATACTGTACTGATGACACCTGTCAATCATAAAGCGATGCACCACCCCAAAAAAAGCCGGACTATTTATGAGATTTGCTTGTGATTTTTGCGGATATCGTGTGTCAGTGCGACGTGGGCGAGCGCTGCGCCATGAAACACGGACCCCGAATCGGACGCCTGTGCGACTGCCTGCGCGGGACGGCGTGCAACACTTTTTTCCTGCGCTGCTACTGAACACCTGCGAGGACCACCGCAACCTCACCCCCGCAGCGACGTCAGTGCACCAATCGCATTACAATCCCGACGCCATTTTAGAATCTTTCACAACACGTCATAACTCCCCCCCATGTGAAAATCTTCTGTGGGCTAGCTAGCGGGCTAATTGTTAAAGGTCATTCACTGCCTCCTATGTAGCTTCCTGGTGTCCCACGCAGAATGTGGCACAACTCGATGTTCTTCCCATTGTCTCCTTTCAAATATAACTTTGTGTCATCTTGATCTTACTAATAAACAAAGTTCACAAAACTGGACGTGTCACACGGCTTCCTGTCTGACCACCAATCAACACGCTGGGTCAACCTCAGCCAACCAATATTGAACAATGAGTTAACTTGTACGTACAGTAATACCTTGGCTTACGAACACTTTAGCTAACGAACTTTTCGCCTTACGAACATTAAATTTGCGAGAATGTAACCTTGGCATACGAAGTAGTTTTCGGCAAGCGAACCAAAGCACGCGGAGCGCCACAGTGGCTGGCGGACTAGTTTTCCACACCCCCTTCGAGTGCAGACATGGTTTGTTATCGAGTGGAATACTTTTGCTTTTATGGGACCGAAGAAGACCCACCCACAGAAGAAGGAGATCATCGAAAAACACCAACGAGGTGTGCGTTTGTGTGACTTAGCTGTCCCAGCACCATTACACGAAGTCGACCTTTGCTCCCAGCCATTGACAACTACCATCACAAAGGTAAATAAAACGACTATTATACTGTACGGTTTATTTCTTTAATTACAATAAAATAGCACATTTATTATACATAAAATAAAGTATATTTTATGTAGTTTTAAGGCTTATTTAGTAGAAAATTATGTTTTATGGCGACCTGGGAACGGATTATTCTAATTTTTAATGGTTTCTAATGGGAAATAAATGTTTGGCAGACTAACTTTTCGCCTTACACACACTTTCTGGAAACCAATTAAGTTTGTAAACTGAGCTATGACTGTATATGTAACTGAAACATATCACAAGATGACGATTTTCATCACTTTTTCAATATAGCTGACGATGTAGTTGAATCAAAAATGTGTTTTGGGGCGACGTGGATGATGTCGTCGATGGATGTTCAGACGGATGAATAACAAGACGGCTTTCCTGTGAGCTCGTTTGGCTCATTGAAGCAAAGGCGATGCCTGATCAAAGATGAGCAAGGTGAAGTCTACGCCATGTTTTTTTTACATTGCTTCGTCGGGCACAGACCAAACAGGCTATTCACCCTGCTGGTATTTAGTGCACAGATAAGAGGCCTTCATCACACACACACACACACACACACACACACACACACACACACACACACACACACACACACACACACACACACACACACACACACACACACACACACACACACACACACACACACACACACACACACACACACACACACACACACACACACACACAAGCAAAGCTATTTACGCATTAGCAGCGTGGGGAGCAAGAAAAAAACATGAAAAGACAAGATGGCCTTTTCGCAGCAGTTTCAAAGGCAAGGTGACACCTCATTCGGTGTTTGTTGGCTTGAAGATCAAACATGCCAGTACGTAATTCGACTTCCATCTCCACCCCATGATTAATTTAAAATGATTCTCAACATTTCTTGAGCGAGACGACTCAAACGGATTTGATTGGTTCAAGTTTCTATGAGAGTTTTGAAAGGCGCTTAGAAATGAAATGTATTATTATTATTATTATTATTATTATTATTATTAGAGAATCAAACGTCTCCACAAGATGGCAGCGTTGCGACGTTGTTAAACCAGGAAGTCCACCACGCCCGCTCACTCGTTCGTAAAAGCGACGGTGTGAATAAAGATGTGAGATTATTTGAATATTTTTAAGGACAATGGCACCAAAATAAAAGTTTTTGACCAATGTAACGTTTTAATAATTCAGGAGACTAAAAACAAAAAGATGACTTGTGTCAGGTGAAGAATTGCCGCTTCCGGTCACTCGTCAAATTAAAAGGTATGGGAGGCAAACATTTGCGGGACAAACAATGTAATCATTTGAAACCGCCTTTAAATATGAATCGTGTGTTTATAGATTATACATTTTGGTATAACTATGAAACGTGGAACTTTTCTTTTGTGTTGGGGGGCGTCCTGTGGATTATTTTGAACGCAGTTGTTGGCCATCAATTGACTTCCTCCCAAAGTGACGTTCAGAATGGCCGCCGTCTTGTTTTCAGCCCTTGTGGTTTAAGAAGAACCCGGACGCTGCACTGACTTCATTCCCCTATTTTCTCTGGTCTGTTTCCTATCAGTCCCGCTTAAATCTCGGCTGTGTCTTTCAGCTCGTCAGCCTGTTCTTCTTTTTGCTCGTCGTCGTTTCTGGTGGCCGCCATGAACGTGACGTTAGCGGTGAAGCAGTACATCTCCAAGATGATAGAAAGCAGTGGGGCCGGGATGAAGGTCCTCCTCATGGACAAGGAGACGGTAAGGACACACGTCGCCCAACGAGGAACCGCTAAGGTTCCACGTACAAGAAAAACGACAAGTCCAAACAACGTTTGCTCTTCTCAAAGTGCTTACACACAGTCGGGTCCAGTTGGAAGTTGGCCTGTTGTCATTGCTCGTTGTTTCGTGTTGCGCCTTCATAGACGAGCATCGTGAGCGTGGTCTACACGCAGTCAGAGATCCTGCAGAAGGAGGTCTATCTCTTTGAACGCATCGACTCGCACAACAGAGAAAGCATGAAGCACTTGAAGGCCATCTGCTTCCTCAGACCGACCAAGGTGCGCGTCACTTGCCATCGTCGACATCAATAAGAAGAGGAGGAATTGGAGTTGACGTGCGCGTGTCTTGCAGGAGAACGTGGAGCATCTGATCCAGGAGCTGAGAAGACCAAAGTACAGCGTCTACTTCATCTGTGAGAAGGCCGAATCGGCTCGCCGCCATCTCGGCATCACGCCGGACTCATACGTGTGTACGTTTGTGTGTCAGACTTCAGCAACGTGATCAGTAAAAGTGAAATTAAAGCTTTGGCCGAGGCTGACGAACAGGAAGTGGTCGCAGAAGTCCAAGTGAGTGATTCTTGCTGACTTCTTTGTGGTTTCAGCCTCTCTGTCCTCCGTGACGTTATGACTGTCTGCGTCTGTGTGTGTGTCTTTTCACAGGAGTTTTATGGCGATTTCATCGCCATCAATCCTCACGTGTTCTCCCTCAACTTGCAAGGTGTGGCCAAGGTAAGAAACAACGTGGCACCGTGTTGCCCCGTCTCTCTAAACTCTCTCCTGAATGCGACAGGGACGTAGCTGGGAGCCGTCCGTGTTGCGGCGCTGCACGCAGGGCTTAACGTCCGTCCTCCTGGCCTTGAAGAAATGTCCCATGATCCGCTACCAGCTGTCCTCTGACATGTCCAAGCGGCTGGCGGAGAGCGTCAAGGTTAGCCCAAAGGCCACCGGGGTCGTCCCCGGGGCCTCGCGCTGACCTCCGGATTATCGCTTGCGCGCAGCAAATAATCACCAAGGAGTACGAGCTATTTGACTTCAGGAAGACCGAAGTCCCGCCTCTGCTACTCATCCTGGACCGCAGCGACGATGCCATCACGCCGTTGCTCAACCAGGTGACGCGCCCAGTCTTTAACTCATTCACTGCCAGATGATGTGCAAAAAATGCGTCCACTCCAGTGCCAGGGTTTTTGTCATTGTCACTCAAATTGCAGGACCCACAGAACATTGAGTTTTAGGACTACATCAACATTCAAATGGCGTTAGAAACCGTAGACTCTCTTCTTTCATCAGGAAAAAGAGTTCATTCCCAAGTTATATGGGTCTGGAGTTATCTAAGCTTGAAATTGGGACGGCTGTACAAAATACAATACATAGATATTGATTTATATAGCGCTCTAACAACAGCTGAAATGCTGCCCCCTCGTGGAAGGGAAAAGCATTGCCAGAGGTCTAACCAGCGCTCTATCGGCACCCCCCGCAAGAAAAGAACCAAACCCGAACAAATTCGGCAATGGCGCTCCTCCTCACATTTTTCAACTAGCGAATCAATCAATTCTATGAGCAATAGCCACAAATATAGCAATATGTTGTGACTTGTCTATTGGCAGTGGACGTACCAGGCCATGGTGCACGAGTTGCTGGGCCTCAACAATAACCGCATCGACTTATCCAGGGTACCCGGGATCAGCAAAGACCTACGCGAGGTGGTCCTGTCTGCCGACAACGACGAATTCTACGCCAACGTGAGTGTCTACCTCGGAGGCTTTCACACTAAAATCTTTCATTTGCATACCTGCCAACAACACTGCTTTTGCCGTAAAAACTCCCATTTGGCTTACGGGTTCATCAGAGTCAGGAAGTCTTTAATAGTCCCGCAATGGGGAGATTTGCAGCGCACAGCAGCCATTGAAAGATTAAAAAACACAAACTGCACGTCGTGCAAATATAAGAAAATCATATTGATATACAGTACGTAACTGTATTGCATCATCATCATCATCATCATAAGGTGGCTGTGCTATTTACGGTCCAAGAGTCCTTTTTTTCCATTCACGTGTTTCTTAACAAGTCAACGAATGAAAATGACAATTTCCAATAAAAACACTCAATCGTCACTCAATCGTACTGTAGTCGACGTTAATTTAAAACACGAGAATCAGCACAATTGCGCCTGCGCGTGGTTCGGGTCTTTCCTGGAATCCAGACTCAAGAGTTCGCATCGTTCTTAGCATTGTCGTGTAATGGCGTCCGATTGGATAAAAATCAACCGTTGTTTGGTGAGGAATACTCCCGAGCGTTTGCAGGAGTTTGATTTTGCTCAAGAAAAGGTGAAAATGACGGCGGTTTGACGTTCATACCTGCCAACCTTGGCTAATAGCTGCCTGTACAAAAGTGGAAGTACGCTGTAGGTTATTTGAAATGATAAAAAAGCGGAAATACAGACAGCTTATTGCGCACGCGCAGTAAGCTGGCGTATTACGAGGCTTTTCTGCTCTCCGAAGTGGCCAGACGTGCGATTTCCACACTCGTTTGGTCCCCGCTTGAATCTCCAAACAAGGCAGCGTTCCCCACTTCCGATACAATTGTACTTCTTCCAGAATTTGTACTTGAACTTCGGGGAGATCGGCACCAACATCAAAAACCTGATGGAGGACTTCCAAAAGAAAAGACCCAAAGGTCAACAGAAATTGGAATCCATCTCCGACATGAAGGTGCCGTCAATTCGGCGCTGGCGCGTTTGTGATTTGCCGAGTGACCCCGCCCCTTTGGACGTGCACCGCAGGCCTTCGTGGACAACTACCCCCAGTTCAAAAAGATGTCGGGCACCGTTTCCAAGCACGTGACCGTGGTGGGCGAGCTGTCCCGCCTGGTGGCCGAGCGTCATCTGATGGAGGTGTCCGAGGTGGAGCAGGAACTGGCTTGCCACAACGACCACAGCAGCGCGCAGCAGGTACACGCGCGCACGCGCACGCACACACACACACACACTCTTCCGCACCAACAAAAACATTTGTGGCCGTGAACATTCGGCGCCGTTTCGTCCAGAACGTGCGTCGGCTGCTGCAGAATCCACGCGTGTCGGAAGTGGATGCGGTGCGCCTGGTGGCGCTCTACGCGCTGCGCTACGAGCGCCACAGCGGCAGCGTCCTGCCCGTGCTGCTGGATGAGCTCTCTAGGAGGGGCGTTTCCGACAGGCACCGCAAGGTACGCCTGCACGCCAAGAAAAGAGGTTTTTTGGGCACGATCGGACATCAAATATTTTCCGTTGAGGTTTGCGCGTGTGGCTCAGATGGTCCAGTGTGTGGTGGAGTACGGCGGTAAGAGAGTTCGGGGAAGTGACCTCATCGCACCGACAGACGCGGTGGCCATCACCAAACAGTTCTTCAAAGGCCTCAAGGTGGGCGACCAGTCGGCACCGCGAATGGTCGTCAACGAGCGGCGTGTCACCAACGACTGCGTTGTGCGTACAGGGCGTGGAGAACGTCTACGCGCAACATCAGCCTCTTCTTCACGATACCTTGGATCAGCTGGTCAAAGGTCGCCTCAAGGACAGTCAGTTTCCATATTTGGGAGCCAGCAGCCTCAGAGACAGGTGATTGGTCGCCATGGGGGAAGGGTGGGAGATGGGTCGCTGCAGAGGACATAATGACATCATGTTTTGTGTTATGTGTGTGTGTGTGTGTTGGGTATTTTTGTGTATGTGGCTTTGTGTCTACGTGGGGGGATTGTGTGGGTGGGGGTGTATTTTGTGTTTTTGTGTGTGTGTGTTTGCACATTCAGGCCTCAGGACGTTGTGGTGTTTGTGATCGGGGGAGCCACCTATGAAGAAGCCCTCACTGTCTACAACATGAACCGCAACACACCCGGCGTCCGCATCGTGCTCGGGGGGAGCAGCATGCTCAACACAAAGAGGTCTCAACACACACACACACACACACACACACGCACGTTCAGCTCGTAACATCCGCGCCTCCCTCTCTTCTGCTCTCAGCTTCTTGGAGGAAGTGATGTCATCCACAAGTGGAGGCGAGCGGTCGCAAGGCGTTGGTCGCCACGGCAACAGACACTAAACACGCTTAGCACGGAGCTCCAACATTCCTCCGTTGGTCACGCGTGTCCTTTTTTCCGACGTCCGTCTTTGCTTTGGCGTGTTGAGGAAAAAACTAATCCTCCTAAACATGGATGTAACACAACATTCCTAGCTTGTACGCAAACTACAGTAAAGTCTCGTTATATCGATATTCAAGGGAGTCCGAAAAAATATCGATATAACTGGGACTATCGATATATCCGACTCTGTTTGCATGTAATTTTCTCCGTGCGTGCATAGAAATAGTATCGATATAACCGGGACTATCGATATATCCGATATCGATATAACGAGATTTTACTGTATGTGACAAAACGCGTCTCCTGTGAATTTGGGTTCTTCCATGATTTCAATCCATCCATCCATCGTCGCGGCAACATCTGCATTCAAACAATTTCATGTGCTTTGAAAAAAAATCATTTATTCAAAAACACAGTGACACAAAAAATCGGGTGGGCCATCTGGGCCTGCAAGGCCTTCTCTGCAGGCCTAAAGATATCTGAATCGCAGACTAATGTGACTTATAATTTGTCCCTGAATTCTTATTAAATAATTCTAAATAGTCTTTTGGGCTTCCTTTCATTACTTTTCTCCAGTTGTGCCGCTTCCAGGTGTGTCTTTTCATATTTAAGCATTTATCCAATCACATTTCAGCCAACCTGCACGCCTTCACAATCAGTTCTGCAGGCCCTGAACCCTTAAATGTGTCAATGTGTCAAACCGTTGCTCTAACCAATCACATTTGGAGTTGGCAACCCAAGGCCTGCTGGAAGCGGCAGAGTTTTCACAAACTATACGTAATTGGCGAGTCACTAGCCCCTCCCCCTTTTTAAAAATATTTTTTCTTTCCTCAGTGGGGGAGGATAAGCAATTGCAGAATTGGAAGATTTTATTTATTTACTTGCAAGGTGAGTGAGTCGTTACGTACTTTGAATGGATCTCTTGTCACACACACAATTTTTTCCCCCCCATATTTGCTTGTAAATGACACCGTCCCTTTAAATGACATTCAATGACCCAAAATTCCCATTGATGGTTTCCAGTTTGGAAAATTTCCACAATTCCACTGGAAACGATTTTTTTTGTCTGTAAACTCTCCAGGTCTTTCCAAGGCAGCACCAACGGACTAGGACTGTCCATTTTTGTGTGTGTGTGTGTGTGTGTGTGTTAGGACGCCGCCGCCGCCGCCTTGTCCGCGGCTTTGTCCGCCGCCTTATCCGCTTTGGCCTTCTTGGCTTCGTCCTCGCTGGTGAAGCAGAGCGGAAACATTCCCAAGAGGCATCCGATGAAGATCCCGATGGCTTTGCCCTGCAGGACACGTGGAATGAAATGGTACGTGCGGCGTTAATGGCGGCAAGTTTGCAACAAAAAAAAAACAAAACCAAAACCGGGTGAGAGTTGAGCGCCAAATTCACCATGTGCGAGCTTAGCCTGGTTTGCCACATATCGGCCTGCTTGGGCGTCAGATCCGGCACTTGCATGCCCAACCTGGACGCCAACGCCTCCACGTAACCTGCCAAGCTGAATTAAGTATCACGCACACACATGCGCACAAATAAACCTCAAATCGGGAGCACAATCACAAAAATCAATCACTCGATATGGAAGACTCCTAAACGAATACTATTGATCGAGTAATTGTCGGTCACAAACGCGATATTTCTTGCTGGCGGTTATCATACTGCCACACTCTGATCTCCAAAATGGAGATTCAAGATTTGTCAAGTTCAATCTTCAGAATCAGAAATCCCTTCGCAGTCCCACAATGGGGAATTTTTCAATCTACAGCAGCAACATTGAAAAGGGGGCGGCAGGAGTGGTGTATTGCATGTACAAAACAAATGTCACTTCACTCGGATCTCATCAAGAGGCAACTACATCAACGACCATCACAAAGGTGAATAAAACCACTTTATTATACGGTCCAGTTTATTTCTTTGATTACAATACAATAGCACATTTATGATACATAAAATAAGGTCTATTTTGTGTCATTTTAAGGCTTATTTCGTAGAAAATTATGTTTTACAAGGACCTGGGAACGGATTAGTCTCATTTGAAGGGTTTCTTATGGGAAATAAATGTTTGGAAGACACACTTTTCGCCTTAACACACTTTCTGGGAAATTAAGTTCGTAAGCTGATGTATCACTGTATGATACGACAAAAATGTTCATATCTACTGTTGTTTGTAACTCAAATGTAGGGAAGCGTCTATACGTAGTGCAAATTATAACATATAAAGTACATTATAGTAATACAATCTTTACACTGCCAACATGGAGTAAGTGAAAAACGTCAACTTACCCGAGACCCGCCAGGTCGGAAACCATGTTCCCCCAAGCGGCAGCTGAATGGAGAGACGGACAAAAACACTTTGGACAGAAAGAACAACTGAGAGACGGACGGGCCATCATCAGCATAAGGGGGGGGGGGGTGCTCGTCAGACCGCTTGATGATCCAAGACGTCATCGCTAAACTTAACGCAATCGTCAAAAATTCATCGTAATCATCATAATAAGATGTTACCAGCCATGGTGGAGATTCCCAGCGTGATTCCGATGGAAAGCTCAATCTGCGTCCCCTGCAGGAGAAAAACACAAAACAAAGTGACATCCTTCAAAAGGGTGTCAGAACATCAACAAGAACGCAACGTGGCTTGCCACTCACAGCTGAGATCATGATGGCATTGTCCAGGAAACCAAAGCCGATGAAGGGAAGAGTATTGTGGAATAAAACTGTGACACAACAAGACGAGACAGGCGTCAGTTCAGTCTGTTTGTATGACTAGTCTTGTGAGGACCGCTAACATTATATACCCAATGTAGTGAGGACATTTTTGACAAGTGAGGACCATTTGGCCGGTCCTCACAAGTTTTTCATTCCAAAGGCTTCTAGAGGGTCTACATATGCATCTGTTCAAGTTTCAGAGAGGTCCTCACAAATTCACCCAATATAATTTTTTGGTGTGTATTATCATTTCACTTGGATACTCACACTTATAACTCACTGTGTGTGTGTTTATGTTTGTGTGTGTGCGTGGTTAATGAGAGGAAAACGTTCATACCACAAAAAGTAAAACGATATTTTAACCAAATTCACCACAGGGGTGAGGACTTTGAATGTACCCATTCAGAAAACTCACTCCTGCTGTTTCAAGACCACTTTTTATTGCTTTGTTTTTAAAGAAGTTGAAGTGGGAAATGGGCTGACATTTACTCTTCAAATGGAACGCTAGTTCTTCTCTAAACTTATCAGCAACGGTGGTCCTCACTCGTTATCTGGAGTTATCCGGACCTCACAAAACCATTGAAACGGGAATGTATGTGTGTGTGTGTTTGCGTGAAGCTGACCGTATCTGATCTGAGCCGCGGTGGGTGGTGAAGGTTCCAACGTTTCTGTAGAGGAAAGGCATCCGTCAATTTTAAAATTGCCTGAGGTAAACCATCAAAACTCGCTTTTCCAACATCTCAGTTCTCAACCAATTCTCAATTTTTTTTTTTTTTTTTTTATGCCTCAGTTTTTTTATTCTGCAGTTTCCAACCAAACTGAGCACACCTGAATGCACCACTCAACTCGCCTCCGCTTCCTTATACCTGAATGGTTTGTAGGATGGCGGGGTGGTGGTATCAAACAACTCTAAAAATATGATAAATGAAAGTCTTTTTGTTCACGATCATTTAACGTTTTCCTTAGCTCACTCACTAGCGACAAAACGTCTAGTTTGGGACCAAATAGATGGATAAAGTTTGCCAAAAAAATAGGAAGCACTTGGACTAAATTACAATTTGTGAGCCCCAAGTGTAGACCACGCCCATTCGCTTGAAAGTCCGCCAGGTGAGCCTGGAATCCGGAAGTGACGCGTGGGGCGGGGCACACCTTGAGCGACAGCGATGGACTCAAAGTTGTGGAGCTCCTTGAGTAAACAGGCCCTCTCCCGGGCCTGCAGCCGGTAGATGAACTCTTTCGCCCGCTTGGACGAGTTGAGCGGCTCGCTGTCCATGCGGCTGTGAGTTCCTAGCAGGCGTCCTGACCGCTGGCTCGCGGTTCCGCCCGGGAACCTCCGCGAGCGAAGCGCCGCCGCAGCAGGGCGAAGCGCCGCCGACGGCCACAAGCGTAGCATGCCGAGCGCGCGTCGCACGGCACCGGAACGGACCAATCGATACAAACAAAATTCTCCCCGTGATCGATCTGATTGATTCTCAAAGTTCGCCCGAAAACAACGAGAGGCTTTCACGACTCCACTTGAGGCTCTCGTTCAAGTTCTCGCTCCGAAGTCAAGTCACACCGCGCGAGACACACTTCTGTTTCAGCCTTTCACAATAAAAGTTAGGCCTTCCGATTTTGCTTATTTTGGGATCCCCCGTTCTTTTGCAACGAAGGGTATTTTATGGCAATTTCAACAACGCGAATACACCAAATGTAACAAGTAGTGCGGTAAAATATGAATTATCACTATTATTATTATTATTTGATGATATTCGTTCATCCTTTTTTGATTATGGGGTCAAAATTGTGCACCGAAACATGTAGTTTCTTCATTGTAACAGATGGGGGCGCTACCGGATTGCTGTCATTCTTTGTTTGAAACAAGTTTATTCGTTTTACAGTTGTAATTTATTTAAAAAGAATAATAATCTAAAATATATTAATGTACTATTGTAGTCATTATTTATTAATAATAGATTTGTATTTATTTATGGTTTGGTCTCCGGCACGCCAGTGACAATTCTCTCGGAGGGAACGTCACTTCCGCCATCGATTTCCCCAACATGGCAGCCAGCGGCTTGAAACTCAATTTATGGGAGAATGGACCGACCCCAGGCGGCTTTTTCTCACCCAGGGGTGGAAACGGTGTCGGCCAGAGTTCAACTTTCAGTCCGGTTCGACACACGCTGTGAGCGCCGAGCTTTTGCGATCTTGTTTTGAATTTGAAACTGTTGAGTTTTCGCGTTGAGGACCAACGCTGCTGTATCATCGTCGAGCTAACTGACGCTATGCTAATTGTCGAGTCGCTCCGCCGTACGATTTAATCCTCTCTAAGAAGACTTCTCTTGAATTAAGTCTTATTTTATGTGAGGAAAACTGGACCTTGTTGTCTGCTCGCGTTTGTTTGTTGGATTAGCGAGTTAACGTTAGCACACTGTCGCTCATCTCGTTTATTTTTAGGATTAAATATGTACCAATGCTAATTTTTTACCAAAACACAGTCTAATTGTGGCCATTGCGTTAGGCATAACGTTGTGTTCGTGTTAAACACTAGTTTATGGCCACTACGTTTGTAATATGCCCACACTAAATACAAAAAAGTAAATAATGTCATTCCCCCCCCCCCCAGTTTGATAGGCATCTAGATTTGATTGTCACGAAATGTTGTGCGCAGGACCCCCATTGTAACCGGAACGTCGGTGCTGGCGGTCAAGTTCACTGGAGGCGTCGTGATGGCGGCTGACATGTTGGGCTCGTACGGCTCCTTGGCGAGGTTCCGAAACATTTCCCGACTCATGAAGGTTGCCTGCCTGTCTGCCGTGTGTGTTTATATGTGCGCCAACACATATCGAGGCAAATACATACCCATTTTTCGCCCCAAGGTGAACAACAGCACCATCCTGGGTGCTTCAGGCGACTATGCCGACTACCAATACCTCAAGCAGGTCATCGAGCAGATGGTGTAAGCACGAGGCTTGGTGCCTGAAGAGTGAAGCTGAGTCACATATTGATGACGCTTGTTTTTTCCTCTTCCCAGCATCGACGAGGAGCTGCTTGGTGACGGCCATAGCTACAGCCCCAAGGCCATGCACTCGTGGCTCACCAGGGTTATGTACAACCGCCGCAGTAAGATGAACCCCCTGTGGAACACCGTGGTCATTGGCGGATTCTACGACGGGCAGAGGTCGGGACGCACGCGTGTTAACTTTGAATGAGAGTCGATGTTTGTGAGGAGGGGTCCACGTCAACAACAGTAGGCTGTTCTTGTTTCTCCGTAGTTTCCTGGGTTACGTGGACAAACTGGGCGTGGCCTACGAAGCTCCCACAGTGGCCACCGGTTTTGGTGCTTACCTGGCTCAGGTCAGTGAGCCATCCTCTCCCGGGATACCCTCTTGTTGCTGTGTATTTGACCTGTGTACATCCGTGTACATAGCCCCTGATGCGGGAGGCGTTGGAGAACAAGGTGGAGGTGAGCAAACAGGAAGCCTGCGAGCTGGTGGACCGCTGCCTCAAGGTTCTTTACTACAGAGACGCACGCTCCTATAACAGGGTGAGTTCCCCTAAAATGGCAGTCAAGCAAAATGGCTCCCAAGTACACAACAGTTCGAAGTACACAACATCATTTTTTGAGTTGAAATGGAGGCAGAGGTTTGTACCATTTTGATTAAAAACTTTTTGTCACGTGTGTGCGCGCGTTCATTTCAAAGGGAACAAATACATGTTATTATTATTGTTTGTAATGTAGTGATTTTTTTAATATATATTTTTTTATCGGGAGCACCATCTCTCGTCAAAACACATGACTCTAATATAGAGTGTGTTGAATAAGAATTCAAGAATTTGATTAACTTATTCACTGCCAGACAAAATGCAAAAAATAAGTGGCCACCACTTCAGTGCCAGGGTTTTTGTCATTGTCACTCGAATTTCAGGACCCATAAAATATTGAGTTTTAGGACTACATTAACAGTCAATGCAGCATAAGAAACCTTAGACTCTCTTCTATCATCATCCTAAGTTATATAGGCCTGTAGTTATATGGCCTTCAAATGGGTGGCTGTCCAAAATACAATGTAATACATATATATTGGTTTATATAGCGCTTTAACAACAGCTGAAGCTGGAACAAAGCGCTAACATGGAAAAAAAGGGAAATGCCACCCCCTTATGGAAGGGAAAAAAACATTGCGAGAGGTCTGGCCAGCGCTTTATCGAAATCCAAGCAAGAAAAAAACAGACTGTACGTTATTAAATCATTTAACTCATCTGATGGTGTTTCTCACAGGCATTTTTTTGTTGTTTCAGTACGAGATTGCCATAGTAACCGAGGAGGGCGTGGAGATCATGGGCCCGCTGTCTTCCGAAGCTAACTGGGACATCGCTCATATGGTCAGGTAAGGGTCAAAGGTCTCGCCTGCTTCCTCCTCAGATGACAAAAGTGCTCATAAATTTGATTACTACATGAAATTAAGTCAATATTTGTATTTGGTCTTGTCTTGTCCTCAGTGGCTTCGAATGAACACCCGTTTTGAGCCACGGTTCCAGTGTTTCTGCTCTCGTGCAAATGTTTCTTTCTTGTCATTTTTCTATCATTCAAATAAATGCGTTGAAACAAACATTGTGTCGTTTTCTTTTGTTAGGCTACATATGCTAGCATCTATGATAAGATAACTCAACAACACACATCCGAAATACTTTATTGACTCTCTTCCCACCTTCAAATCCCACCTCAAAACCCATCTGTTTACAATTGCATTCACAGTTTAGTTTATTGTTCTTTTAATTGTAAAGTGTCCTTGGGTGATTTGAAAGGCGCTTGTAAATTAAATGTATATACAGTAAAGTCTCGTTATATCGATATTCTCGGGAGTCGGAAAAAATATCGATATAACCGGACTATCAATATATCCGATCCTGCGGCATGTAAATTTTCTCCTTGCGTTCATAGAAATAGTATCGTAATAAGCAGTATCGTAGTAAGCAGTACTATCGATATAACGAGACTTTACTGTATGTATACAATTATGTACTATCTTTTAAATAGTATACAGTATATTACTACATATATAGTATATATACTATATTGTAAATTTCTATACTACTATCATATTTTATTTTTGTAATAAATATTGCCAAACATACCCGTTTATTAAAAATGATTTCATCTCGACTGCTGTGACGTTTATTTTGTTCGCGCGTTTTCCAGACAGCTTGTTGCCATGCAGAATAGCGGAGACCAAATCATCTGTCTCGTAGCTGAGCAGACGAGAAGACGTCGGCCAATCAGAATAATCTCCGTCAGAAAAATATTTCACGTCAACGAATGGAATGGGGCCTAATTTGGGTATCTAGGCAGATTGGCGCACGCCCTCCAATGGCAATAGACGTGCGCTTTGTAGTCAGGCAGACATAACAGAGTCGTCCAATCACAAAAAAAATCTCAAGGGCTTTTTTTGCTGTATCTTGGCTCAGGTACTTTCCTTTTCTTTTTTAAAATGTCAGCTGTATTGTTAATCATAAGTGTTGTCATCATTTCGTAACACGAGTCATTACCCGCGCTTTGGGGATTACTTCCAAATAATATGGCCTCGAAAAACAAGTTTCGGGCTCGCTTCGTAGCTTGCTAGCTGATGCTATTGAATAGCAACGCGCTGGGTTTGCTTTGTTCGCGCGAGACAAACGTTGGCATCGTCGCGACTGTTCGGGTGACATCATGTTTGCCGGTTTGTACGAGTGCTGGTGAGATTTAGGATTATGATATGAATGATAATAATAATCATGGTGTGTCCGTTCCGGTCCGATAGCATGGCGGCTAGGTGCTTAGCTCGACGCTAACGAAGCCGACACATGGCGGCAGACAGAAAGCAGTCTTGCGTCACCTCGCCTCCTCCACCCGGGGTCGAAGCGACTGGCCGGGCGGCGGAAGTCCCAAAAACGCCGCTGAGCAGCGGCCTCAAACTCGGAAGACATTTGATCATTACTCATCTTTACTTGGTGTGTGTTCATTCAACTCATACAAATGTGTCCACATACGTATGTCCAAGACACATCTTGAAGTACATCACATTTGCTGGAATTCACTGTTCGGTCAGCACGGGGACTTGGTGGTTAGCACCTCGATTCAATATTATTTCTACATGAGCCTTAAAGGACAACCGACGCCTCCGGACAAGTTGTGTCCATCATTTGTAAAATCACTTCTAATGACTTCTCCTGAGCGTATTTTACAAAGATTCCACCGCATATAGTAGCTATATTTTACCTTTTAAGACTCGCGCTGAATATTCAGGAAGTCTTGTTTTTGAATTGGTGACGATACCTACCGTGACGTCACGTCTGGAATGCAGCTGACTGTGAAAGCAACGCACAATGCATTTTGGGTACTTTGTTTGGACTGAAAACTTCGTGTTGATGGCGAAATTAGAAGGAAAACACATAAATAACGCGATGGTGAATCATTGTGTGTTGCACCAAGACTACTATTTGCTAGTAGTTGACACAAACCCCAGCAGACAAACAGCCCATTTCCAACGGAGCTTGGGCCCCATCTTGTGCGTTTTCTGGGATGCTACATTGGAGTCCAGACTCCTCAAAAAGAGACGGAAGGACTTCTTTAATCGATTGCAAACAGTTATGCTTTCCTCTTCAGAACTTTTTGAATCCTATTCATAACTGGATGAATAACAAGAAAGCATCTTCTCCCAATCTGAAGCCATTGTTTTGATTCTCGAGCAAGGCAAGACGTCTTGGCGTGACACCACGAACAAGGGGGCGGGACCTTCTTAAGCTGGCCATTTCTGGTTTTATTTTGACGTCGTTTTTGGACACTTGAAGTCATTTTTATTGGTGTTTTGCATTTGACTCAAAATATCATCATGCATGTTTTGGGTATTTTAGATGCTATCAAACATTTTTCTGATGTCAGTTAGGAAACCAAAAAAAATGGTGTCGGTTGTCCTTTAAGCGGTCCAGGAAGGTCAGCTGGCATAGTGTCCGTGTCCAGCTCTTGAGGACTTGTGAAGATGTCCCATGTATTTGTTTTTGGATGAATGAAGAGCAACTTTGAGGGGCCGTCCCACCTGTGTTTAGATGGTGCTCCTGAGCACTGCGTAATCGGGTGGGTCCACATGTTGGAGGAGCAGCACCGGTGCCAGCCCGGCGGCGGCGAGGACGGTAACTCGGATCCGCCAGACGGCGACACCGAGCCCAGCATGCTGGTGCAAAAGCTCAAGACAAACATCTCGTACGTCGTACCCAGCGTCACCGGACGACAACAACAGACAGACAGCCTCAACAATCTCAGGTTCTGTTTGTCTTCTGTTGCAGGAAGAGTGTTCAGAGCAAAGTGGACCAGATCCTGGTGAGAACTATCCTGACGCAACATTTGGATGATTGTTTTCCTACCAAAACAATTCTTTTTTGACAAAAAGTGAATCAAACTCCCAAGTGAATTGCAAATGAAGGAACGCAAATCAAATTGCATCATCAGGAAACAATCTCGAATCACAACGTCAAGAATCAAAATGTATTTGAAATTGGAATGGATTGAATTAGCCCTTATTAGCCTTTATCACGGTGGATAAATGTACATTTCACAACAGCAAAGTGATGAAAGTAAGAGGAAAGGAAAGAAAGAAGTAGAAAAACAAAATACAAGACCCGCTGTCAAGGCAGCCACGCTCACGCCGCCATCTTGAAGTGAAACAAACTAAAAAAACAAATAATGTGACACAACACAAAAGACACAGACAGTCATTCAATCTCAAGTACGTTCTGCACCTTCTTTGTTGTACGAAGCAGTTCTTGAAATGAAAGAGGAGGGGATCAAAGCGTCCTTTTCACCAGTGGATCAGGGACGTCATGGCGATGACAGTCAAATGGCACAGAGATTGCTCCCAAATCAAAAACAGTGCTGACATATTCGTGCTGCCGAAAAGGCGCAATCGCTGAGCAGTTTCCTCTTTGATGAACGTTGTGGCCAAAAATGCTGAAAAACAATCTATTCATTCCATATTGGGTTTGTTCTTTTATTTATTTGTGTTTTTTGCTGTTACTTTTTTTTTCAAATTGTTTTTCTTCATATTCTGTTGATGTATTTCTGTATTCATTCATTCCCTGCCAAAAATGTGTCCGCTCCAGTGCCAGGTTTTTGGTCATTTGAACTGAAATTGCAGGAATATTGAGTGTTAGGACTACGTAAACGTTTAATACAAGGTTAAAAACCTTCCACATGACGCACAACAACTCTACGTGCTAAAAGAAACAACAAAAATGGACATTTCATCCATCTGAGATTGAACGTTGACATAATGCAGCGGTACATATCAGTCTCCCGTTGCCATGACACCAACAAGGAGAATCACCACTCGTACCGATTGATGATGTCACGGCGCGTTCTTGTTCAACAGCAAGATGTTCAGCGCTTCTCGGACAACGACAAGCTGTATCTGTATCTCCAGCTGCCGTCGGGCCTCGGCGCCGGCGACAAGAGGTCTGACCGCTGTCGCTGTCGAGTCACCCCCCACACCCCCAAAATCAGTCTAACTCCGTGTGTGCGTGTGTGTGTGTGTGTATGCGTGGCCGTAGCGGCGGAGGAGACAGTTTGTTCAACGCGTCTGACCAAGTTCACACCTGCAACTGGATCCGCAGCCACCTGGAGGAGCACTCTGACACGTGTCTGCCCAAGCAGGACGTCTATGAAACGTACAAGTAAGCGCACCGCGCACACTCACTCGCGCTGACCCGTCGTCCTCCATAGCGTCTGAGTATCCGGCGCCCTTTTCAGGCGCTACTGCGAGAACCTGCAACATCGTCCGTTGAGCGCCGCCAACTTTGGAAAAATCATCCGAGATATTTTCCCCAACATTAAAGCCCGACGCCTCGGAGGCCGAGGCCAGTCCAAATATCCTCGCGTTGAGATGAAACGTGCCCCAAAATGGCCACTTTTCGTCATCCAAGTGTCAAATGGGCCGTGAGCTTTCCTTAACTTGCCAGGCGACACATACTGCTACAGCGGAATCCGCCGGAAGACTGTACTCAACATGCCGCTGCTGCCCAACCTGGACCTCAAGAGCGACCCGGTAGCTAGCGGCGTGAGCGCACGTTATCCGCACACCCGCCGGATCGATCCCATCCCCGTCTCCTCCTTTTTGCTCACCCTCAGGCCGAGTTGACGGAGTTGGTGCAGACGTATAAGCAGGAAGTGACGGAGGCGGCGTGCGAGCTGATTTGCGATTGGGCGCAGAAGATCCTGAAACGTTCTTTCGACACAGTGGTGGAGATTGCTCGCTACCTCATCCAGGAACACATCGTCAACCCGCGATGCAGTCAAGCCGAGCTGGTGGCGTCGGCAGCGCTTGCAGGTGCCCGCGCGTCACTGGTGGCCTGCGCGTGTCAATCCTAGGCCTTCAGTAGTGCTACGTCTCAATCGCTCCACAGCTAGAGGGTGCCGTTGACCAGGAAATAACTTCAAGAAAGTGAAGAAATACTGTCATTAAGCTGCTCACATTTTTACTCTCAATGTGTGGATTCGTGATCACCTCATGAAATTGCAACATTATTTGCGCTAGATTTAGAGCGATCCCACCTTTCTTAATGATGTCCGTCAATTCTTGAAAAGTCCGTCTTTAAAATGGCTTTAACAGTAAATCTGCAACCAAATCCATTTCTTCTCTTTCAGCCGTTGTGGGTTGACAAAACCACAATGAAAACAACATTAGGCAGCAAGCGAAAGATAAAGTGTGCTAGCTGTGGCCAGTATGCTCTTATCACTCGCGGCTATGATTGGCTCTAGTGACTAGCCAATCGTAATTTGGTTAAAGCGACAGCTTCGTCGCCATTGATTTTTATGTGAATTGTCGATTTCTGACCCTGGTAACCAAAAATGGCTGAAATGTAATTGGCTAAATGCTTCAATGCGAAAACACACATCCGGAAGTCATGAACGGAATCTTAAAAACAAGATGGAATTATTTCAAAAGAATTCAGGGATTCAGATGAGTCTGTGATTCTGATATTTGTAGGCCAGCAGAGAAGGCCTCGCACTGGTGTGCGTAAACATGTTTGTCCGCTGTGTCCAGGAGGTCCCGCCAAGCCTCACAAGGTCATCAAGAAAACCCCCCTGTCCAAATGCGAGGGTGACGCCCCTGCCGACTCCAAGGTAATCCGGCCGCCGCCTGCCCGGCGCCCTCCGTGCGGCGCCCTTGATCGACTTCCTGTTTCCTCAGAAGGACTGCGCGGAAGCCGCTTCCTCCTCATCGGCGTCAAAGCTGCCGGTCGCCGACAAAGCGACGCCCTCGGCCAAGCCTCTGTCACTGGAGGCTCCGCCCTCCCCCGCCGTCTCCTCCCTGCGGCCTGCGGTAGGTTCCCTGCAGCTGTCTGTCAAATTTTGGCTTTTTGATCAATTATGATTTGCCCATAGAACTTCGTAATGCACTTTTTTTTCCGATTAAAGAAGAGAGTTTAAGGTTATTTACGCCGCATTGAATGTTGATGTAATCCTAAAAGTCAATATTGTGTGGGTCCTGCAATTTGAGTGAAAATGTCCAAAAGACATTTTGCACATCATTTGGCAGTGAACGAGTTAAGACAGTAGCCTAGCCAAGTAGCGCGCTAATGCTAATCATCATTTGGTGCGCAGCTGGGAGCTTTTTTTTACTTTCATTGCTTGTTTAGTGCACGATGACTTCTGAAAACATTCGCCGTTTTTTTTTTCTTCTAATTTTTTGGGTATTTTTTTTCAAACTTTCAAATATTTTCTCCTGTTTAATTAATTTTGTCTTTTGTTTATTTGTTTGATATTTTTGCTGTAACTTTTTTTAAATTGTTTTTCTTAATATTCTCTTGGTGTATTTCTTCTATTAACTCATTCACTGCCAGACATGAAAAATGTGTCCAGTCCAGTGCCAGGGTTTTTGTCATTTCAGGACTCACAGAATATTGAGTTTTAGGACTACATAAACATTCAATTCAGCGTAAGAAACCTTACACTCTCATCTTTCATCAGAAGAAAAGATTTCATTCCTAAATGATATGCCTCTGGAGTTATATGAACTTGAAATGGGGGCGGCTGTACAAAATACAATATAATAGATACATATTGATTTGTATAGCGCTTTAACAACAGCTGAAGCTATAACAAAGCGCTTACATGGACCAAGAAAAAAAGCTGCCCCCTGGTGGAAGGGAAAAACATTGCCGGAGGTCTGACCGGCGCTTGATCGGCACCCCTCGCGACAAAACCCAAATTCGGAATTGGCGCTCCATGTTACAATGTTCAATTTCCAAATAAATTCGGGAGTGGCAGCAAAGGCCATTCAATGCTTGTATCTCAAATGTTTGCTCTTAAGTCAAAGCATGAAATGGGTGTGTTGATTGCAGGTGGAGGCGTACATGAAGCAGCTTCCCCGAATCCTCCCTCGCAGCTCCATGCCAGACAAGACGCCACTATCGTTGCCTTCATCGCCGCCTTCGCTGACGCCCAAAGACACTTTAGTCGCAGGCGGCGCTTCCGGGACGGGCGGCGGCGTGAAGGTGATCGCCATGGCGACGCTGCCCCAACAGCAGGGCGGCCCGCTGCCGCTCGTGATCGTCCCTCGGGGCTGTTTGTCCTACGAGCGAGAGAAAGCCACGCCGCCCGCGACCGGGCTGCACAAAGCGCCAGAGGGCGCCGCCAAGCGGCCCCCGGAACCCGCCGCCGGCACGCCGGCCTCCCCTCCCGTCAAACGGAAACGAGGGCGACCCAGGAAACCTCGCCCGGAGGATGCTTCACCCCCACCCGCCGCGCCGCCTCAAGCGGTGGGCCCCCACGGCCCAGTCATCGCATCGGTGACAGGCGGCGTCATTCAGAAGGCGTCGGCGGCGGCGTCGGCGGCGTCGGCCTCGCAGTCGGTGCTGGAGCTGGTGATCCGGGAGCCGCCCGGTCTGCTTCTGAGCGCGCTGCCCGGGCCGCCGCCTCCTCCTCCGCCAGCGCAACGTAGCCAGCCGGAGCCCGAATGCCACACTCGCCCGCTGCTGCTCTTCCAGAGCGCAGGAAACGCCGGCTGGGAGTTGGCGCCATCTGGTCGCACGCCCATGGTGGAGGTCATCCAGAAAGCACCGAGACCCAACAACAACAACAACAACAACAACAACAACAACAACAACAACCTTCCGCTGGCTCCTCCCAGAATGCAACCCGAGTGCAACCAAGTGGAATTCAAGCTCAGGCCGGTGGACAGCAACTTGGCGTCGTCTTCGTCTTCTTTGGCCCGAAAGGGGGAGGAGCCAGCGCACAGCCCCTAGAGGCCACTTTTACCTCAAACCACAAACTTCCAGATTGGCCACGCGGGTGACCGATCGGGGGATACGCGAAGCCGAGCCCTCATTGCACTCAACCTACACTGCGGTTCGTCCGTCTGTCCGTCTGTCGGACCCACCCCCTCCACAAGCCCAAACAGGAAGTTGACTTTCTCCGGGTCAGAACCTGTTCCGGATTCTTTTTTTAATGACCTCTACGCTTTTGTGAGCTTTGTCCTTCTTTTCCTCCCGCGCACGCCAATTTGCGTTGCGTGTGTGTTTGCACACGCGTGTCCCCGTGCGTGTGCGTGCATGTTTGTGTTTCCCTTGTGTGTTTGCGTAAGTGTATTTTCATGTCTGAGTGTGTTTTGAGTTTTATGTGTGAGTGCGTGCGTGCGCGTCCTGATGCTCTTGTCGTTTAAAGCGAGCCATCGCGTGACCCGCGGCCGTGCAGCCGGACGGTCTCTCTCCAACCGCTGACATCATCTGGCTGCCGTGATGACGTCATCGCTTGGCGTATCATTGGTGAAGATGTCTTTGACCAAAACGGCGAGCACAATGTTCCCATGCAGTAAATTATCTTGTTAGCGTCTTAGCTCACACATTTGTTTGCACTAACCTCACATTTACGCCACGTGATGATGATGATTGCGAGGGGGGACTTTTATAAAAAATGTCACATGATACGGTGGGGATTCCACGGCAACAATGGTGGGAAGTGGAAGTTCTTTTTGGGAGGACGAGTTGAACGTGAAGTCGGTGGGGGCGCGAATGACGTAAAGATCGGTAATCGGGTAGCATGTGGATCGACCATGCACATGCGCCATCTTGCACTTTCAGGCAGGAAGTAGAAGGGTGAAGCCATGTCACGTGCCTGATCTTAGATTCTGACTGTTTGCAGCCAGTGTTTTGAGTGGACGCCATGCTGCGCCGAGCGAGGCATTGTTGCTCATCTAGTTCTGCCATTTTTTTTTCTAAATGTATTTTTCTTTTTGTTTGTGTGCTGCTATGAAATGTCCCGCATGGATTACCTGTGAGGTTTTGTTTCCGTTTTGGTATTTGTGTTGTTTCCCTTTTGCACTTTATACTTGTTCTTTATTCTCAACGTGTTCTTGGAACGTTTGGTTGACGACATGAAGCCTGACCAAGTCGGTGCAACTGTCAAAAAGGAAGAAAAAAACAAGATGCCACTCATGAGTGCAATGTACATTTTTGCTTTCTTCATTTCTTTGTTTGACGTGAAGAGAACGTGGAATTGGCCGGGAGTAATGGATCTATTTTCCTATGTGGATTGATCCAAAAAAAACAACAACAACAACTAAACATGTCATTTTTACAACCTGAATTTGGATTGGATTATTTTATTTTTATTTCCCTCCATTAATGTGGTGGATGAACGAGGGTTATCAGACGTGTGTGGACAACTGACACAGAAATTATACAGGTCAAATTCGTACCTCGGGCCTCAGAAATTTTTTATTTAACAACGTGTTACCTTGTTCATGAGGAAAAAAGTACAAGGCTCCATAGTTTGTTTACCTTCCGGTGTTAAACGTCGCTTGATACATTGGGTAGTAAAGAAAATCCTTTCTAATCAAATAATGGTGGCTTCAACGAGCCTACACAGATTTCTAGCCGTTGTATAGCGGCATCCCTGGTACGAAAATAAATTGAAGCAAGAGAAAAATCGACATTATCAGTCCGTATTCGCTTCTAAGGGTCTATGTTTCTCCAAGCGGAAGGACACTTAAAAAAGATGGGAAAATGTGCAACGTCAACATGTAACACAGTTAACTAGCGGAAGTGGTGGAATGCCATTCCGAAATACAAAAAGACGGGGGAAAATTGGCGATTCTGATTAAAAGCTACACTCGTCGCCGAATTAACATTGGAAAGATTATTGTTAACAAACAAAAATAACCATTGGGGACTTATGAGGAAGTTGATACAGTTCAAAACCAACGCGTGGAAAGCTTTTATGGCGACCAAAACCGGAAGTTTAGTTTGGCTGCACCCAAGCTAGTCGTTGATCTTCCGTCACGACTGGATGAAAATAAATCGGACGTATCGACAACACGTCCGTAAAACAACAACCGCAAAACATGGCTCCGTTGCCGGCGTGAGACGACAAATAAATGCCAAATTGGACCGGTGAAGGAAAACCAGGACGCGTCCGGACGGCTTCGAATGCGGCTCGACCAACTCGCTCCTCTTGGCTAGCGGTCAGTCTTCTCCAAGACTCGAAGCATTTTTTTCCGCCCTCTTGGGAACGAGCCGGCGATGACGTGTTTTGCTTGGGTGCTTGGACACCCTTTTTCTTTTACCTCCTCTCAGTCTAAATCTCGGCAACCGAGGCGCAAATACTCAACTAGTTCGCAAAGTCGCTGTCGCGTTATCTAGTGACGCCACCAGACGTGACGCCACACTCGTCGAAGTCGGCATTGACGTCACAAAAATTCCCTCAAGTGTGTGTGTGTGTGTGTGTGTGTGTGGGGGGGGGGGAAGAAGACAGAGAGTAATGCATTCCAGATGTGTTGTTGTGAGATGATGCTCCGGATAACTCCAGATTAGGAGTGAGGACCACTATTGCTGATAAGTTTAGAGAAGAACTAGTGTTCCATTTGAAGAGTAAATGTCAGCCCATTTCCCACTTCAACTTCTTTAAAAACAAAGCAATAAAAAGTGGTCTTGAAACGGAAATAACAGCAGGAGTGAGTTTTCTGAATGGCTACATTCAAAGTCCTCACCCCTGTGGTGAATTTGGTTCAAATCTCGTTTTACTTTTTGTGGTATGAACTTTTTCCTCTCATTAACCACGCACACACACACACACAGTGAGTAAAAAGTGTGAGTATCCAAGTGAAATGAAAATACACTTTTGGGTGAATTTGTGAGGACCTCTCTGAAACGTTAACAGATTGTCAAACATTGCATTGTTGATCTTGAGAAATGTTGTTGTCCTCCGCAGAAATGGGCGACACCCAAGTTTCCTTCTCCCCCGCCCTGCATCTGCTGCAATTAAGCCCCGCCCACACCTCAGCGCCCGCTCCCTCATCCCTGTCGCCCACCGCGTTTTCGTGCCCGTCGTCGCCCTCCAGCACCTCGTCATCCTCCTCCTCCTCCTCATCGTCTTCGCGTTGTTCCGAGAGCTGTTCCGACTGCCCGTCCCGACGACAGCGGCGGCGCCGGCCGGCGCCTCGCCCGCAACCGGCCCGGGATGATCGTCCATCCTCGGCCACTGCGAGCCCCCGCAGCTCCAGCCCGGGCGGCAGTAGCAGCAGCCTGAGTAGCGACGCGCAAGACGCCGTGGCGGCCACCCCTCCTCCCCCGGACGACAAAGAGGAGAAGGACGTTCAAGGTGAGCCGCAGAGGCCGACAGCGCGCCTTTGAAAAGCTTCCTTTGAAACATTCCACCAAATTTAAAGCCGACGTTGGAACCTGAAGGTTTCGTGGACCCAGTCATCTCATAACATGCTAAACTGTCCATGGCGCTTCTGAAAGGATTAAAACCCAAACACCACATGAAAACCGTCCATTGAACCGTAACTTAACTTTATAACCTGAATTTGGAGACCTTTTAAAACCTTATTTTGAAACATTAATCGTCAACATTCATGATGTTGGAAAGATTTTATTTTCATTTTATTTCACGTCATTTCAGTTTATTTATATATTTTATAAATCATACTTTATAGATTTATTTATCTGCTAATTTATTTGTTTACTTATTATTTATACAATATATTATTTGTTTATTTTTCTGTTTATTTATTGTTTCGTTATTTATATATTTGTTTATTTACTTATTCATTTGTGTATTTATTTATCTGCTTATTTATTATTTCTATGTATTTATTTGTTTATTCATCCATTTATTTATTTATCTGCTTATTTGTTGATTTAATGATGTATTTTCTTAATTTGTTTATTCATTCCTTTATTTATTTATCTGCCTATCTGTTATTTTTTATTTATTGTTGAGTTATTTATCTATTTATTTATTTAGGCGCTTAAAATGTAATGTATTATTACTATTATTCATTTGTTGATGTGTTTATTTGTTTGTTTATTTATGTATCCACTTGTTATTTATTAATATTGTATGTCTTTATTTGCTTATTTGTTGATGTGCTTATTTATCTACTTATTTATTCTATTTATATATGTATGTGTTCATTTGCTTGCTTATTTATTTATTAGTTGTTTGTTTGCTTACTTATTTATCTATTTGTTTATTCATTTGTTTGTTTATTTGCTTATGTATGTATGTATTTATCGATGGGCTGATTGATTTCTTCTCTATTTTTGGGGTGCAGTGATTGACGCGGAGGTGGCGCTAAAGGCGTGTCGGGAAGTCCTGCTGAAGGTCCAAAAGCAGCAGCGAGACGCATCCATCCGAGAGGAGAGGAGGACGAGGAGCGGTCGCCCGACGCCTGCGTCCCGTCGCCGGCGTCCCATCGCTCGTCGTGGCTCCTGCGCCTCTTCCAGTCCAAGCTGTTTGACGCGTCCATGGCGGTGGCCTACCTGTTCAAGTCCAAGGAGCCCGGGGTGCAGGCCTACATCGGGAACCGGCTCTTCGGGTTCCCGCCCGCCGATGTGGACTTTTACCTGCCTCAGCTGCTCAGCATGTACGTGCACATGGACGGCGAGGCGGGCGACGCCATTCGACCTTATCTGGTGAGTGGGCGGGGCAATGGGCGGAGCGGAACGGCCTTCTGACATGCCACCGGCGGGCAGGTGCACCGTTGCGGGAGCAGCGTGGTCTTCTCGCTCCTGTGCGCGTGGCTGCTGGGCGCCTACTCGTCCGACATGCGCATCTCCGCCCAGCGACATTCGCGGGGGGCCAAACTTCGGAAACTCATTCTGTCCGACCGGCTGCGGGCCACCGCCGCCGCCCTACCGACCGCGTCGCCCTCCCAGAGGATCCGCCAGAGGTCCAAGTCGGACGCCGACGCGGCCTTGCGCGGGACAGGAAGTGACCCCAAAGTGGAGGCGGACCAACAGGAGGTGAAGGATGCCATTTTTGTTCTCGTCGTTGTTGTTTACGGGCGCCTCCAATGCCTGAGGTTGAACTTTTCCGCTTGCGAGCATGTTGTCTCCTGAGCCCGGAATCTGATTTGTGGCTAGCCGGAGCGTCTGCGTCCTCAGCGGGAGCTGGTCAAGTCTCTTCTGGCGATCGGTCGCCGGCTGGCGTCGCTACGCAGTAAAGAGCAGAAGACGCAGCGTCTGATTTCCGAATTGTCGCTCCTGAACCACAAACTTCCCGCCCGAGTTTGGCTGCCCACCGCCGACTTCCACCACCACCTGGTCAGGATTCCGCACACGCAGGCCGCCGTGCTCAATTCCAAAGATAAGGTCAGTATGCCCATCGGCTCATTGGACAGTCAAACCTGAACCTGGGTTTTCCACCATAATCCGTTCCAGAAACCTGTTCGAGAACCGAAACATTTCCTCTTCTGATCAGTGTCATCAGTCTGCTTTTTTTTTCTCATCGTGATTGAATAATAATACAAAGACGCCGGCTCAAAATGGACGCCGCGCAAGGAAGTGAAGGTGAGTCAAGTGGTGCATTCAGGTGCACTCAGTTTGGTCCAGAACCCATTTTTGCTTCCAAACCGAGGTATAAAAATAAGTCGACATTTTGGGTTGAGAATCGAGATGTTCCAAAACTGAGGTTTGACCACTGCGGTACAGACGCTCCCCAACTTACAAACACGATACATTCTAAACGTTCATAAGGTGAATTCATTCATAAGTTTCATATTTTGTATGGAAGGAATGTACGACGTTTCAGGCTTATATAAATATGTTTTAAGGCTTTTATACCTGCAACCTGTATTGGTTTGTACTGAAAAATAAACATTTAATAAAATATATGCTCTATAAAGATATGTATGTGTACAACTGGAGAGAATACTACATATGTAAGAGAGCGAGGCACACGGCAGTATGTAATGAGATACATAAAAGGAAGCATGTTCACAATACAATATCTGACTTAGCTGAAATGTTTCAGTTTTCGACCAAATCGGTTCTCCAAGAGGTTTCCGGAATGGAATTTGGTTGAAAACTCCGATTTGACGATATGCGAGCCAGTCATAATCTCGCATCATGGAGGAATACACGACATTTTGTCAGTCTGACCCCCGACCCGACTGTATATGTCGCGGGCAGGCTCCATACATCATCTACGTGGAGGTGTTGGAATGCGAGAACTTTGAGACGTCGGCTGTCCCCGCCCGCATTCCCGAGACTCGGATCCGCTCGGCCGACAACCTGGACTGCAGTGCGGACCCCTCCGTCGGAAACCTCTGCGGCGTCCACAACGACGACGACGACGCCTGGGCTATCGATGACATCGGACAGCTGCAAGTGGAGGTGAGCGCTAGCGGGATGCTAACCGACCGCCTTCCTTTTTACTCCGCTTGCATTTGACTTCTCGTTTACAATCAATCAACTTCCCGTTCGGCATCTCCTCGTTCGGCGGCGGAGGTTCAGACGAGCAGCAGTGACAACCTGAGTCAGTTTTCCGCGGACAGCCTGACCAGCGTGGAGAGCAGGGAGGCGTTTGTCGCCGCCGGCGACATCCGGTGAGTCCGCGTCGGGAGTTGCGTGCGCGCTTCCCGTTCATCCTGCTAACCGATGTTGTGGCGTGGGCGGCAGACGGCGCCTGTCGGAGAACCTGACGCATATGTCCACTTCATTCCGGAAGGATCCCGAAGACCCTTCGGCTGTCGCCCTCAAAGAACCTTGGGAGGAGAAAGTCAGGTAGCTGGGCGTCATTGCGCGCGAGCAATGGCGCCACCAAGCCATTTGACGTGAAATCTGCGCGCGTAGGCGCATCCGGGAGACGTCCCCTTACGGCCACTTGCCCGGTTGGCGTCTCCTTCCCGTTATCGTCAAATGCGGAGACGACTTGAGACAAGAGCTTTTGGCTTATCAGGTGCTCACCCAACTCCAGGTGCCTCGTCTTTTCTCCTTTTTTTTCCCACCTGTTACCGTTGGCCACTTAGCACGTTAGCACGACGACGGCTGTTTTCAGGCCATCTGGCATCAGGAGCGACTTCCCCTGTGGATCAAACCCTACAAGATTCTGGTGATGTCGTCAGACAGCGGCATGATCGAACCCGTCCTCAATGCCGTGTCTTTGCATCAGGTAACCGCAAGCATCGGCGTTCACGTTTATCGCCACTTTCCATTGGCAATTTTTGTCTGTGCCGCATTTTCCGCTGTGCAGTAATCCCTCGTTTATCGCAATTAATGCGGACCAGGACCACCATCCGACTTACGACCAAACGGCTGTAAGTCAAAATGGTCGTAAGTCGAAATCCATTTGAAATGTTGAATAGAAATGACTCGCAAACTCCCCCTCTGATGCCATCACGCGGTCGATTGCCGTGCGAGCGTAGATGCTGACTGGCTGGCCAAAATTTTCATACACGTTGCTGGCCTACTAGCGCGTTGCAATTAAAAATGTAAAAATAGGGTCTGGGGGTCATATGTCGGATGTTACCTGTATTCATGAGTATGAATACAAAAAAAAATATTGATGAGGCCCAATTTAGTGGAACCCAGTACAGGGCATGCATGAAGAAGCACAGTAAATGGTTGTAGTACAGTACTAAAGTAAACGGTCCACTATCGACATACAGTGTAATATTTTAATAAAAATTTTAACAATTTTAATAATTTTAATAATATTCATTGAGGTTATAATGGCGTACAACAGTGGCATAACTTTCATCAAGTCATTGGACTTTTTCATTCATTTTCCTCTACTTTTTGGCTTCTTTCATATACGTATAGATTATATGTGCAAAACTTTTTATTCATTAAAGGTCCGCTGCGCCTTATATATGGAAAAAGTTTGAAAATACACCATTCATTGGAGGTGCGCCTTATACAGCGGAAAATACGGTTTTTGTTTTGAGTTAATTTGCTGTTTAATGAAGGTTGCTTAGTGGCGTTTGACTTGTTTCCGTTTGTTGCCATAATCGGAGTGATTTTCATCTCAAATATGGGACTGATAATCATGTCTAGGTGCACAAGCAGAGTCAGCTGTCGCTGCTGGACTACTTCCTGCAGGAACACGGCACTTTCACCACCGAACAATTTCTCAGCGCTCAGAGGAATTTCGTGCAGAGCTGCGCCGGCTACAGCCTCGTCTCTTACCTCCTGCAAGTCAAAGACAGGTCACACAAAATATTAGCCTTCACAGGCACTTATATATATATATATATATATATATATATATATATATATATATATATATATATATATATATATATATATATATATATATATATATATATATATATACAATTATTATTATTATTAATTATTATTAGTATTTAGTTTATGTTTTTATTATTTGTATTCTTTTTATTTTTTATTATTATAATATTATTTTTCTTTTGTTTTTATTATTATTATTATATTTGCGTTACTTCCTGGTTTTATCCTTTGACTGTAAAATGTCTGAGAGAGCTTTGAAAGGCTTTTATACAGGAAATGTATTATTATTATTATTGGTAACCATTTTCTATTTGAGGTACTATATGGTTTTATCCTGTGACTGTAAAGTGTCCTTGAGAGTTTTGAAAGGCGCTTAGAAATATATTGTATTATTATTATTGTTACTGTTATAATGGAGAAAGTGCAAGAGGCTGCTGTACCACTCCAGAACTGCAGATGGCAGTCATTAGAATTAGAATTATTATTATTAGAGCTCTTTTTCTTCACGCATGCTAAGCTAAGTGGAGTTTTCCCCAGACTCGTTGTTATTTCCATGCCAACAAAGAGGAAAATGTGATGTATATTTCTATCTATTTTGTTGTCCCCCCCGCCGCAGACACAACGGTAACATCCTCGTGGATTCCGAAGGTCACATCATTCACATCGACTTTGGCTTCATCTTGTCCAGTTCTCCGCGCAATCTCGGTTTTGAGACATCTGCCTTCAAGCTTACCGCCGACTTTGTGGAGGCGAGCGCGTCGTCGTCTTAACGCCTTTCAATGACCGTCGGGCGACCCTTGAAGTTCTTTTTTTTCTCGTGTTGTTCAGGTGATGGGCGGTCTGGAAGGCGACATGTTTGTTTACTATAAGATGCTGATGCTACAAGGGATGATCGCTGCCAGGAAGCATATGGACAAAGTGCTGCACATGGTGGAGATCATGCAGCAAGGTACTCACTCACCTTTATCCTGGCTAATAGCTATCTATTCGCCATCTATTAACTAGCTATTAGCTATCTATTCGCGAGCTAGCTAGCTTGCTTGCTATCTATTTGTGGAATGAACGTTGGCGCGTGTGGCTGCCGCTGCTCACCCGCAGAAAAACCGATCCCGTGACTGTAAAGTGACCTTGAGAGTTTTGAAAGGCGCTTGTAAATGAAATGGATTATTATTGATAATAATAATAACAGCTGGCTAATAGATAGCTAGTTGTGTTAAGTTCATTCTGTCTCCTTGTCTGTTACAAATTAGCTAGATAGCTATTTAGCTAATAGCTAGCTAGCATTTCATCCACATTGATATCTAATAATACTACAGTTCATGATTTATTGTCTTATTTTAAGATATATTGAGTGGTGTGTGTGCGCGTGTGTTTTGTAGGTTTGCCCCTGGCGTGCTTTCAGGGTTCAGGAACCATCCGTGGCCTGAAGGAACGTTTCCACATGAGCCTGACGGAGCAGCAGTTGCAGCTGCTGGTGGAGCGTCTGGTCAACGGCTCCGTACGCTCCATCACCACCAAACTTTACGACTCCTACCAGTACGTCACCAACGGGATCATGTGACACAACCACCTTCTTCTGGGGGAGAAGGACGGACAATCCTGGAATGTCCAGGTTAGATGTTTTTCTTCTTCCTCCTTTTTGCCTTGTGTTCTTGTGAAGCCCACGACAAGATGACTGCACGCCACGCAGAACTTTTCTGTTTCTGTTTACGTCGTCGCTACAACACTTAATGGCCGGAATGTTTGCACGGGCGTAGCTTGTTAGCATTTATTCCAAGTTTGCACACGCGATAGACGTTGAATGTTTTGTTCGCCCCGCGCCGCTCTGAAAAGTTCACGTTTGCATCTTGTAGTTGTGATGCTAACATTAGCGTGAGCGCTTGAAAAAAATTTTTTTTTTTGTTTACATGGTGACCTAAAGTTTGTTTGTAATTCCACATTGATGCAGCATTTTAAATCAAAGTCGTTTTTTTTGACACATTGTAGTTCCGCTTTTTTTTGTGTTTGTTTGAATGGCACATTTTTGTGATTTCTTCTGTTCACGGAAGCTAGTTTTGTTTCCCGAAGAACAGATGCATTCCGTTTACGCGACACTTTGTCCTTTGTGGCTCTTGCGATTTGCCAACGCGACATTCCTGCGATTGACTCTCAGGAGGCGCGATTACTACGCGGTCGTACGAGGACCTGATTGAAGACACTTTTGTGTGAAACTACACCTTTGTATCATTTGCCAATGACAGAAGGTAGCCAACGTTAGTGCCAGCCAACTGCAAAGTCATCATTTTTAATTGTAATAAAAAATGTCCAGTCCGGCCGGGTATTTACCGCAGGGCTGTCAAATTGTACTAATCACTTCATTATTTTTTTAAGTAATAAAAATTGAATTGGACTAAAAAAATTGTAAGTGGTTTGATTTACAGTGGATAACTTACTTTTCTCCCTATTATTAACAAGAGACAAAAGCACATCAATCGAAGCTGCTAGTATCCTGTTCGCTTATCTATTAGCACCTAGCTAGCTAAAACATTGGATGAAAATAAGCTTTAATGAAAACTTTCTCCCCTTCTTTTAGACCAGAAAAAAAGATTACATTTGAATGTGAAAGAGTGCTTTTAACGTTTTTAAATTCATGTATTTTGAGAATTGTAAAACTGGCTATTTTTTTTTAATTTTGGAAAGCAAAGATGAGCAATTTTGCCTATTTTCTGACTGATGTATAAAGACGAAAACAAGGAGCATATCCGTGCCGATTGAATGTATTTATTTGAAGGTACGTATCTGATCCTTCTTTCTGTATGGCTAGAAGTCAACAAATCAAGTGAAAACATCCTGACTTTGGACTCTCAAAGACTCTGGAAATAATCAAACAACAACAAAGTCGCAAATCTGGACGACTCCAAAATAAAGTTGAGTAATCAACAAAGCGAGTGCACCTGGTAAGCAAAGCAAGCGCCATTTTTGTTGAAACCCCACAAACAAGTGGGAGGGGCTTGTTATGACGGCTAACCTTTTGACAAAAAAAGCAAAAACAGTCACAAAGCACTGAGGTTTGGCATTTTGTGCGCGCGCTACACCAGGAAACCACTTAAAGCAGGACGCAGTCTGCGTCTTTTTCTTTTCTTCTGGCCCCTCCTGCCTCTGGCCCCTGACCTCTGACCTACAAACATATCACAATAAAGAACAAGTACTTCACTCGACATAATAAATCTAAGCGGAACAGAAAATAAGGCGGGGAGACATTTTGAACATGACAACGAAATTACACGACTTAAACGAGACCAGAGTGTTGTTGCCATGGTTACCTGCGAGGCCGCCTGTTGTGGTGCGCCTTGTTGTTGTTGTTGTTGTTGTTGGTACTCTTCCTGTTGTAGCTGCCGGGCCAGCTCGAGATCGCTGATGGGTCCTGACGCTGCCCCGCCGCTCTCCTGCTGCAGGGACACCGCCACCAGATAATCCTCACACACACACACACACACACACACACACACACACACACACACACACACACACACACACACACACACACACACACACACACACACACACTTTTATAGCCCCTAAAACAGGGTCTCAAACTCCGGTCCTCGAGGGCTGTAGTCCTACGTGTTTTCCAAGTCTCCCTGTTGCAACACAGCCTCAGGTGCGTTGCAACAGGGAGACTTGGAAAACACGTAGGACTACGGCCCTCGAGGACCGGAGTTTGAGAGCCCTGCCCTAAAACGAGTCTGTAACACGACTTGATGAAATACAACAAAATGAACTAATTCAGTGCCAGAAAATGAGCATTTCATTTTAAGTGCCTTTCAAAGCTCTCAAGGACACTTTACAGTCACAGACAAGCATAGCTACTATAATAAATAATATACAATCACAAATATAATACAATAAATAAAATACAATTATAAATAGAAACAAGGGATAGAGCTACACAGAAAATGCCGTTTTAAATGAATTAACTATAAAACTCAATTTGAGTGAAAATGACAAAAACCCTGGCACTGGAGTGGACACATTTTTTTAACACATCATCTTGCAGTGAATAATTTCAAAAACAAAACAGTTGAACTTGACAGCTACCTGGTCGATCTGGCGCTGCTGCTGTTGGTCGGAGGGCGGCGGGGGGCCACCGGGGGGCGTCACCGAGGCCGAATCCCTCGGGGGAGGATGACACAGGCGGAAGTCGGAGTCGCAAAAGTTGCCATCTCCTTCCACGTTGTGCAGAGACTCCCACACCAGGCCTTCCTCGCGCAGGAAGCCCTGATCAGTCACCAGCAGGTACAAGTGACCCTGAAAACAAAGACATTGAAGACGATTCGAAAGAACACGTGACTAAAACATGGCTGACAAACAATGACTGTGTGTGTGTGTCGCCACCTTGTGTTTGATCATGGTATTGAAGTGGTTGTTCCTGAAGAAGACGCACATTTCTCCTTCTTTGGCAGCGGCGTTGAGCTCGCACAGGCCGTGATAAGACAGCTGAGTGGCCGTCGTCTCCAGAAAATGCTCGGCGACCAGACCTGCACCACGTGACTTCCATGTTTTACAAAACAACGTACGTACTATATTTTCCGCTATATAAGGCGCACCAAAAGCTCAAGTAAGTGCAAACTAACTGTTTGTGTCTGTAAAATGGCCACATTTTCCCAAATTGTTTCAATCTTAAAGGACAACCGACATCTCCGGCGGACAAGGTGTGTCCATAATTTGTAAAATCACTTCAAATGACTTTGACTGAGCGTATTTGACAAAGATTTCACCGCATATAGCTAGATTTCACGTTGAATATTCAGCAAGTCTTGTTTTTGAGTTGGTGACAATTCCTTACGTGACGTCACGGAAGGAACGCCCCTGGCTGAGAAAGCGACACACAATGCATTTTGGGTACTTTTTTGGTTTTTTGATAGTCTAAATAATGTGACATCGTTGTGTGTTGATAGACTACTATTTGAAATTAGAATTCCCAGAAAATCACATAACGGAGCTTGGGCGCCAATTTTCTGCGACAGTGAATCGTTGTGTGTTGCATCAACAAGAAAACAAGAAAGCATCTTCTCCGAATTTGTAGCCATTGTTTTGATTCTAGAGCAAGGCAGTGAATGAGTTAACCTACAAATATACCATTTTTTATGAGTATTTTGAAATGTCGCCCTGATTCTCCCAATTTTGATGAAAGCTAACATGTAGCCGTTACCTTCGGCGACTTGCGTGCTGTCGGCGGAGTGTTTGTAATCGATGATCTTCTCCACCAACTGGTTGTAACTTAGCTTGCCCACAGCAGACACCATCTCGGGACTCTGTGTACGCGCATTTGACTGAGTCGTCAATGGCGCATCCCGTCAAGATGACTTCAAAAAGGTCGTTGGGGTCACCTGGGGGTCAACCAGCCAACCGTGGTAGAGCGGAATATCCAGCAGGTCAAAGACGATGCACTCGGGCGTGTACTCAAAGTCGGTGACGGCCGAGAAGCGGACGTTCACGTCCAGGCCCGTCGACAGTTTGGGGAGCACCGCCATGGCGTCGCTCATATTCTGAAATCATTCAGACAGACAGATACAAACGCTCCCCAACTTACCGACGAGCTACGTTGCGAACGGTCATTCGTTGCTTCGGTGCGGTATTTCGTATAGAATGTTTGTTGAAGGCTTATATAACTTTCTGCAGCTAGCAGGGGACAGTGTGAATGAGGGTATTATCGCCAAGAAAGCACGGCAACTTCACTCGGATATCATCAAGAGGCAACTATGTCACAAAGGCAACTAAAACGACTTTATTATACCGTACAGTTTATTTCTTTGATTACAATACCGTAGCACATTTATTATACATAAAATCAGGTCTATTTTGTGTAGTTTTAAGGCCTAGAGAATTGGGGCCTGTAAATGGATTATTCTCTTTTTTAATGGTTTCCTGTGGGAAATTAATGTTTTGAAGACACACTTTCTGGGAACCAATTAAGTTTGTAAGCCGAGGTATCACTGCATTTAGTCATGTTTTGCTCACACTTTTTAAACGTAGTCATGTTTTTAAAACATTTGTTTAATCACGCTCGACTCAGGTTTTCGCCACGCTTGCAAGTGAAGCTTTGGGTTGTGCGAGTGTGCGTGCGTACCTGTTGAAAATTGAGCTCCATGCCGTCTGTCTTTTGTCTGGGTGTAACTGACAGCACACACTCGCCTGCACGCGGATATAGTTGGTGTCATGGAGGTGAGGATGATGTTAGCATGATAGCATGATAGCCAAGAAGCTCACCCAGGTGAGCCATCAGGTCCTCTGCGGTGACAACTTCGGTCTGAGCCGGGAGCTTTGCCTAGACACGTATATGCATTGTTTTAATCATATTAATCATACATTTCAATGATGAATGATTACCTTCCAGCGAAGGAAGAGTATGTTCATGATGGCCAGCAGGGGGCAAGGTCCGTTCTCACTTTGAGTGATGATGGGCGTCTTCTTTTCTTTCCAGGTGATCCACTTGACCAGATAATACGCCGCCGACGATGCGCCTGCTGGAGCGCCGCTTCCTTTGGAGAGGAGACACATTATCTTCTCGCAATGTGGCTGCCCTGGCACGTCGCAGGCGAGTTGATCTTCACCTGCCACCTGGTCATCCTTCAGACTCGGTGCCTCTTTGGCCGGCGAGGTTCCCTCCACCGATGATAAAAGGTCATCTGGCTCCTGCGCGCTACCCGCCGCCGCTGTCGCCGCTATCCCCTCAGAGATATCCAGACTGGGAATGGAGAAGGATGCGGACTCTCTCAACTCATCTGAGCCGCCAGCCGTCGCCACGGACGACAAACTCTCCGTGGCGTCCGTCCCGGAACCTGCGGTCGCGGCGCGCAAAACGTGACGGAAACCAACGGGATTCAGAATTTGGACAAATGATGACAAACGCAAAACTGGCTCACGTGTCACAAAATGTGGCTGGACGGAAAGATACTTCTGTGACTCAAAACATGAAGCGACGTGATTTGACAACCTGGCAAAGTGCAAGCGTGGAAAGAACTGAAGCTCACCCGTGACCGCGAGCCCTGGAAGGTCTTCTCCAGCGTCAAGGAGCGTCGGTCCGTTTTCTGACAGTGTTGCCTCCGCCCCATTCGGATCATCTGAAGGCCTTTCATTCTGCTCACTTTCAGCTTTCAACTGCTCCGTAGCCTCGTGGCACTCCTTGGGCGTGCACGACGCGTCCTCGCACGATGGCTGATTTGAAGCCGACATGTTGGTGTCGTGGCGGTGATGATGAAGATGAAGATGGAGATGGAGGGCTCAGTCTAAAGGCTGAACTCGGCACATGGTGTCTTCACCAGTCTCTGTCAATCATCACTCCCGGAGCCGACATGGTCTGAAGAGGAAAATGCAGTCAAGTAAGCCCACACACACACACACACACACACACACACACACACACACACACACACACACACACACACACACACACACACACACACACACACAACATGGATGACTATTTATTTGGAACATAACATTCATAGAAAAAGACTTTGCGTAGCTTTAAAATCATCCCTATGAAGACATTTGATTCCAGTGTAAAAAAAATCCTGATAAGGCCAACTCCATTTAATTCCTTAATTTTCTGTGCACAATTGAGATACTTACATGGCTACAAATGACCATGTAGATGGAAAAAAAGCCTACTTATGTGACAACCCACGTTAACGCGAAGCAGAGGGGGCGGGATTTGCACACACTCCCTGTACCTCAGGATAAAAAAAACCATCAAAGTGTCAGTCATCGCTTTTTCTTTTGCTATATAAGGATGCAAACAAGAGATTATGCAAACCAGTTGGGAGTTGCATTTTGTGACATCCAAAGCGGTTTATAAATGACGTTTGAAAATGGCTTCTAACGAGCTACACTTAAATGCTACGGTCGCATCCTTTCCGTAATATAAAACGAATCGGGTTGTTCAATTCGTTTGTAGTACATTTAGTTCGAATGACAATTTAGGTTCTTGTTGTGTACGTAGTTCAAAGCGGAACCACTACTTCGTCCAACATGGCTACAAACACGGGAACTACGTCATAAAATGTAGAATTGATCCAAATATTTAGTTACATTAATGCAGCACGTCCAACCGTTCATCAAAAACGGCACTTACCCCGCTCACCAAAAAGTATATTTATGATTGTAAGCGAGTGCTCTTAAATATAAGGTTTAAAGTACAATAATTTCAGAAAAACTTGCGAAACCTGTCCCTGTACTGTATTTCGCCATTATGCACGCACATCTAAAAAGGTCCCGCCCACTTTTTACAAAGAGTTAGTGAGTCCTGTTGTTGTTTAAGATATTCATACACGATATATGCGAACCACAGTCGATGATTATTATTGTCGGCGATCCATTTATGTGTATGACTGTGAATATTGTACTCACAGGCTCTTAAACGACCCGAAACTGACGCAATGTTGAACAAGAATCCGATTTCGACTCGTCAGCACAGCTAGCTTAGCGGCGCATGCTAACTCTCGCGTCACGCCGCCTGTTTACCTTCTAAGCCACGCCCATTGCCGTCAAGAGGATCAAAAACATGGGTCGTGACGTCAGAGCCCTCACCAGACTAATTCGTTCGCTTATTTGCGGAAATAAATGTCAATCAGCTTTGTGTTTCCGGTTGGAAAGATGCTACTTTGATTGGTTAGCGACTCGTGGCAGAAAAAAATAATAAGCCTTTTTTTTGTTTATAACGTGAAAGCAACTTGAAATCTTTGTTGACAACGTAGGGGATGGTGTGCGTGTAAACGGTCACACATTATTATTATTATTATTATTATTACGATTGGATTGGATTTGCCTTTATTAGTCTCGCAGTGGAGAAATTTACATTTCACAGCAGCAAAGCGATAAAAGGAATGAAAGTAGAAAAACAAAATACATGAGCTGCTGGAAAGGCAGCCACTCTCGCGGCGCCGTCTTGAAGTCAAAAGAACAAAAAAAAAACAAATATGAAATCTTAATACTACTACTACTAATACTACTAGTAATACTTATAGTAATGCTACTACTAATGCTACTACTACTACTACTACTACTAATACTAATACTACTACTAATACTACTACTAATACGACTACTACTACTACTACTAATAATAATAATAATAATAATGTGATTATTTTCTACTGGGCTAGGCGGTTATGTCATCCATCACGCAACAAAAGAACCGACAGAGATCTCCGATTGGACGAGGTACTAGAAACTTGAGCCACTGTTGTCGTGACTTCCTGTCTTGGCCCAACTTCCCCTTTCTTCTACTTCCTGCTCTTCAGACGTGTTTGCGCTCGTTCAACGTTTTTTGAGTGCGTCAGGATAGAGACACACACACACACACACAAGGTAAATGGCTCCTCCCACACAGGTGAGGTGTCAGAGTCCACGCAGCGACAATGTCACCAGGTGAGTCCATAATTTCCCCGTATGACTGTCGACTAAAAAGCAGCTCTTTCGTTAATATTATTTGTCTCTGTTAGTGCGTGCGTTGCCGTGCATGTTTTAGTGTGACTTTGTGTAAACGTGGCTTTCTTTGTGTGTGTTTGTTGGCCTCTCTCTTATTGTTATTACATCGTGTTCTTGGCATTTTTTTCTTTTGCATTTAACCTTCTCAAAGACTCGACACGTCTGAGTGAGTACGGAGGTTACCAATGTTTGTGTGTGTCTGAGTTTGTGTTTACGTGTGTGTGTGTGTCTTCAGGTTCCCGTGAGACAACATGTCAGGTATGACGACAACTTTGAGGCCGAGTGAAACTGCCGGTCATGTGACATTCTCCTCTTCCTCCCTCGTCACTTCATTAGGTACACGAACCCATGACGCATGCATTGTATGTACTTGACAAAAAAAGCAACAATTGTCTCGCCATCAAAATGATCTGCCTGTGTAACATTTGTCAGAATCCCAAGAATGTAGAATCACCATGGCAACAGCAAACACTGACGTGGCAGGTGAGAACGCACAAATAGGTGTTTTTGACCTGCTGACCTCATTGTGTGTGTGTTTTTTTTTCTTGTTTTTTTTTTTTGTGTGCGATGAAGAGCTTGAAAATGAGCACAACCATTCAGGTGAGGAAGAGCAGTGTGTTGAAGAAACAACCTGTCGCTCATCGACTTTTCCTCTGTCGTCACGATTGATACGATGGTCGCCTCCATCAGAGGGTTCTTCAAGTGTATCGGCAGGTAAAGTCAACCGCTGGTCAATGTATTTCTATGAACGGAGCCTTCAAGTAGCCTAACGCTAATGAGCAATGCAAAATTCCTTTGCTCGATGAATTAATAGCGTCAATAAAAATGATTGAATCACAGCTCTCAGAGAACCATCACGGACTGACGAGGGAGCAGGCGATACATTGTTTTAAAATATAAATGGGAGATTGTTATTATTATTGTTATTGTAGTTGACTCCAGAGCTAAAAGGATTCATCTCATACTGCCAAAAAAAGACCCGCAGCCGTCAAGAGTTGACTTTCGTGAAAGGTACATGACATCACTTCCTGTCAACAGAGCGTCCGGTCACTCTGGCGTTGTCGCAGTGTGGTGGGGAAGGCGCAAAGAAGATCACCAGGAAGGTTCTGGTGGCACCGGTCCTCAGCGTCTCTCTAGGTCAGAATGACACAAACAAAACAACCAACATAAAAAACAAAAAATCATCTTACACAATCATACAAAACCATTAGACACTATTTAAATGTCAAACTTTTCAAGTCAACTTAGCTTAATGCTAACATATAATGCCAAACACCATTGATCGGAAAAAAAATAAGCGTAGATATTCTGATATCATCTGCTTCTCCTTACAGGGTTGCTAAATGGCTACATCAGATTTTACTGGTGTTATTACGATGATTGTGATGTTTTAAAAATAATTCCTCTATTATGGGATGCAGTAATTTCTTAAGGTTGTTGTTAAAAGGGATCGTTAGAAAAGACAAATCAATTTGGTAAGATACTCACCATAATGTTAAATCAAGGTGTGATTTCATTTCACAAAAACCTTTACTATCTTAATGCTAATGCTAATACAGGTGAATGGAAATTAGCGTTGGCAAGTGTGCATATTGTCTCGACGTCGTCCAGGTCGCAGCGAGTCAGGTGACTTCCACTCAGCGTTCCTGTCACCGTCGTCTCTCGGCGAAGACGATGACGACGACGGCGGTCCGGATTTGGACCTGGACGCTATGGAGACGCCCTCGGACAGCGAGTCCCTTCGCTTCCCCATCGATGACCTGGACCTGGACGGTAAGAGGATGCGTGCATTTTGCTGCTGCTTTGCAACAACAAAGAGCTACGTTACTACTTTCCTTTTAGCCATTTTTAGCTTCCAACGTTATTTTGCAAATTCATTTTTCTATGTTGACTCACCCAAAGGACAACCAACGACAACTTGCTATAATTACTAAAACATTATCTGTCTATCTGTGTGTGTATATGTATATATTCTATATATGTATATAGTGTATATATGTTGACTAAAAATATCATCCAGCGTGTTGGGTACTTGCTATAATTTTTAAAACATTATCTATATATCCATCCATATGTGTGTATATATGTATTTATATGTATATATGTGTAGGTGAAGGTGTAGATATATATATATATATATATATATATATATATATATATATATATATATATATATATACACAGTAAAGTCTCGTTATATCGATATTCAAGGGAGTCCGAAAAAATATCGATATAACCGGGACTATCGATATATCCCATATCGATATAACGAGACTTTACTGTATATATATATATATATATATATATATATATATATATATATATATATTTATTTATCTTCAGAATATTGACAAAATATTGCACAGAATCTCTAAGTGAAATTTATTATTTTCCAGAGAAAATTGTTTTAATAAAATAGATTAAAAAAACTTCTATGATTATGATAATACATATAATAGATATATTTTTATAGATAGAATTTATGAAATATGCTGATGATGTGTTGAGCGCAGATGAGTCAGGCGGGCGCGGCCCGGCGTCCAGCTGCGAGTCAGGCGTGGAGGCGGAGCCTTCGGGATCGGCACCACTGGAGCGTGACGATGTGGTGGACATCCACGGCACTAGATGGCGCTCATTCTCCGGCGGACCCGCGCCGCACGGCCGACGCGTCAACATGAGCGTGCTGGAACCTTTCCTCAGAGTTTTATCACACGCGGGTACGCCCGCCAGCACGTGCGCGCACTGCCATGATATCCCAAAACTGATCATCTCACCTGTCTCTTCAGGTTACTATGGCGACGGCATGAATGACATCATTGTCTTTTCTTCTTGTTACCTGCCTGTCAACTCGCTGGAAAATTATCACTATGTGATGGACAACCTCTTCAGGTAAGTCGCAGCCGCACACCATTTTACTTCGTTCACATCTGTGTGTGTGTGTGTGTGCGTCTTGTGAGGACCACTAACATTTTATACCATACGTAGTGAGGACATTTTTGACAAGTGAGGACCTTTTGGCCAGTCCTCACAAGTTTTTTCATTCTAAAGGGTCTAAATATGCAACTGTTAAAGTTTCCGAAAGGGCCTCACAAATTCACCCAAAATGATTTTTTGGTGTGTATTATCATTTTACTTGGATACACACACTTTTTACTCATTGTGTGTGTGTGTGTGTATTTCAGATACTTGGTGGGCACATTGGATCTAATGGTCCGTGAAAACTACGTGATTGTTTTTCTTTGCGCCGGCGGTCATAAGGACAACCTGCCAGGGATCAGTTGGCTGAAGGAATGTTACCACACCATCGCATGGAGGTCAGCATGCACACACAGAAAGACCCAAAAAAAAACAACTCACACTAATGTATATGCAAAGACAAAAATGAAAAATACACAAAGTAGAACCAAATGCAAAAAAAACCCCAACAACCAATACAAGTATATGAAAAGACAAAAATACACAATGTAAAACCCAATTCCAACACATACACTCACTTCCCTGCATGACCTCGGGTTGTCCACCAGGGGGTAGTAAAGTGCCGTTTAACGCGTCACAAACCAGCCTCAGTCGCGAGTCGACCATTTTGTTTGCTCATTAAATGTGAAATAAGCAATGACGTCATTCGCGGCCACCAAATAGTGTCACAAAACTTATTTTCACTCATCTAAAGACTAAATGCAGAGAGTAATTGATGAGTGATTCCGATCAAGCTTGCTAATGTCAGAAAATTGCTAATGGAGGCTAGCTTACCTTATGTCTGTATGTGTGTAGACTGAGGAAGAATCTGAAAGGCATGTTTGTGGTTCATCCCACTTGGGCCATCAAAACACTCATCACCATCATCAAACCCTTTATCAGGTAAGCTCGTACGCCATGATCGCACCTGCAGACGTCGGCGACAAGCTTCTGCGTATGTCTCGATCCTTCTTTGCGTTTATCAGCCGTGACTTTCTTTCTTCTTCTTCTTCTCATTCATCCAGTTCCAAATTCAGCAGAAAGCTCCAGTTCATCAGTAGCCTTCGGGAGCTTTCGTCTGTGCTGCCCACTGAGCACATGCAGATCCCCGAATGTGTCACCGTGTGAGTGAATCGCTGGCCAAAGTGTGGCAGGACGACCGAGAAGAGGAACAAGTCAATGATGCCCATCATCTTTTTCCGTCCTCGCAGGTACGACAATAATCTCTCCAGGTGAACACGTCGACGCTGGCTGGACGGGTCTGGTCAGCAAAGTCCTTCATATATAATCATCATAATAATTACATTACATTTTAAGCGCCTTTCAATGCTCTCAAGGACACTTTACAGACAAGCATAGGTACTCTAATAAATAAAATACAATCATCTATATATATGTATGTATGTATACACGTGTGTATATATATATATATATATATATATATATATATATATATATATATATATATATATATATATATATATATATATATATATTTGACCAGATTGCAATACCCTGAATAGTTTTATATTTGTACCACAGCATTATGAGTCACCGATTTTAAGGATATTGCAAGCCAGCGTTTTCAGAATGGCAGCCAGCTGTATCATGTTGTTGTGTGAATTTTTATTGTCTTTTTTTTGGGGGGGGGGACTAAGTGCAAAGAAAGAATGCTTTCTTCATTTTTCAATCGGGTGTTTCAAGTTGTTCATTGTGGAAGTGAATGGAGTCGTCTGCGAACACCTTCTTCGTGTTTATGACGGGACAGGAAACACTGCCGCCATTCAGGGCACAGGAAAACCTCAATGTGTGTGTGTGTGTGAAGTCAGGCAGGAAGGAAGTGAGGAGGTCTGCTGAGGAAAGCCCATAAACAGGAACGCAGAACACCACCACGACTGTGTCCAAATTCACAGGGTGGAACCTCGAAGGCCGTTTTTTTTTTTTTTTTTTCTTCTGCACATGACGTCACTTCTGGTGCGACTCAACAGCACGCTAAACTTCTTCATATTGGCTACACTTTATGCGCTTCACGTTGGAGCCTCGAAAAGAGCCTGCTGATGATCTTTCTAGAATTTTAAAAAGCACGAGTCGCGCCAAACTTGTTTTTCTTGTTAGCTTATCGCGCGCTAGGTCCTTTGACAGTTTGTGGTACATTGGTGCCCTCTTGTGGTCCACAAAATAATCACTGCATTGAACGTTTAAAGCAAGGGTGTCAAACTCATGATTTTTTTGCCATTTTTTTGTTTCCTCTTGGGGGCCGTTAGGAATTTGGGGAAGCCATGAGAATGTTTCATCCCATCCACATATTACATCTAGAGCACACAACTAATGAATGATTAATTAGCTTTCAAATTTGAAATAAAAACTAATGGCTGTTATTGTGGTTTACATAAGACAAAGTACAATTTTGGTTTGGACTTTGGCAAGCATCACAGCGCTTAACATGCTTGATTGGCCTTCGCGGACCGAATAAAATGATGTGACGGGCCAGCTTTGGCCCCCGGGCCTTGACTTTGACGCCTGTGCTTTAAACAGCGCAATCAGTGCTCAGCGTACCTGTCACTACGGTGGACAATAACACGGTGACCTTTGACCTGCTTGTTGACTTCCACTTGTTCCTCGTGGCGGCGCTACTTAAAAAGCCCACCCAGACAATAACAGACTACTTTTCTAAAGGAAAGCTCAAATGCTAAGCTAACCTATTTTACAATTGTGGGAAAAAAGACATGCAACAGGGACAACATGCTAAATGCTAATCAGAAACCCCACAATCGTCTGCTTTTGCTAACCTTGAGGACAATCTTTTAATTTTTAATCCTCTCTTGAGGGAGGGGGAGGGGTTACAACAGTGGACGGTTTATCATGTGATCGCTTTTTGCTTTCAGAGAGCAGGAAAGGCTTCAAACAAGTCCAACCGCTAAAACATATTTTCATGATGTCATCATGTACTGTATGTAAGCAAGCCCCATTTCCACAGACTATTTCCTACGCCTGTCTCCATGACGACACACACACACACACACACACACACACACACACACACACACACTGGTGGATTCAGATGTTACGTTTCCCTCTGGAAGTCGTCCCCTAATATGACCTTGAAGCATTTTTCAAGTTTGATCATGTTGTCTTACGTCATCCTCAGACACACGCGCGGCACACACAGCTGTTACTCATAAAAAGTGCGCGCGCACAGACATAATCAGACAAAAATATGCAGTTAGAGACTCAAACATGCGCAGATGTGTAGAAATACACGTATGTGCACAATTGACAAAAGTTAAAAGCCGCTGGAAGAAAGGAAGCGTGGTCTTTATTCATCACTTACATAACCGGCAGGCGCAGTTTAGCTTAGCTTAGCTTAGCAAGTAGGTGCGGCCTTGCGTACGCAAAACATCACGTGGGAGATGTCGACATGATCCAAAGGTGACCCTGAGCTTCCCTGGAGGTCAAAGTTCATTTGAAATGCAAACGTGGTGACGCACTCGTGTCTTTTTCAAAGGATAAATTGTCAATAGATACAAAAAAAAAAAGCTCACAGGAGCATTTGCGTCTTAAGTGGCGATAATGTGACCTAAAAGCACATCAAAAATCGTCCAATGAGAAGTGAAGGAGGCGGTCACGTGACCAGTCAGTCTTTGAAAGAGGAAGTCCTCCAGTGCATCGGACTTCAATGTCGTCGTCACCCAAGTTGGGATTGACCTATGAGCGCAAAGCATCCTGGGAACTTGAAATGCGACTGCCGATTGAGCAGGGAATGCTGGGAAATGTTCAAAACCACAAAATTGGACGAAGGAGACTTTGGAGTCCAGTGATGATACATACGCGTTTGAGCTCAAGTTCATCCCTTTCCGAGTTGGTCCGCTGACCGCACACGTTCGGTCGCCATCTTTGACGATAAGGACGATGCCCCCTCGCCCGTCCAAAAGGGCGGCCGGACGGAATGTGGGCGTGTCGACGCCCAGAGGATAGTCACCACCTGACAAAAGAGACAGAAGGCGTCGGCCATAAAAAAAAAAAACAAAGAGGGTCACCTTGGGAAAAGAACAGGAATCCAAAGGGGGGAAAAGAAAAACAAGTTGGAGAAACAATCAAGTAAAGCAGTGTCTGATATTTTTTTTTTTTTTGCGATTAGTCGTCTTATTGTGTTTCAAGTTGTGAAAAACGGGGCAGGCAACTTTATTGCTGGGCAGGCAACTTTTCAGAGTCTGTCTGAAACTCATGACAAAAAATAACCGGACACCAGACAACTCTGAAAAGTTGCCTACCCAGCAATAAAGTTGCCTGCCCCATTTTTCACAACAATAAGACGACTATTCGCAAAAAACAACAACAATTGTTGCAAAATATACATACAAATATTAATATACAAATTACCAAACGAATCAAAATTCCCAAATTTCCAAACCGAACCGAAGATTTTGAAATCGGAATAAAGCAAACATTTGAAACGTTTGACTCTTGAAAAAGTTGTCGGCCACCCTGGGCGGAGACGTTCTGTAAGTTGTACGCCCGCCCGGCGTAATAGTTGCACGCCCCGGGCGTCCGGGCAGACGTTATTTCAGACACTGAAGTAAAAGAACCAAAAGAAGAAAAGTCAAACCAAGCAGGATTGAAAGCAAAGAAGAAGTTTACCTGCTACAAAAGGCTGTTTCTGCCGTTCATGTTTTGACCTTTTGACCTCATCTGTTCTTGAACCGACCCCGACTGCGCACAACACAATATACACACACAAACACACACGTGAGACCATAATTTGCCGAGCGATCGTGTAGGTCGTGGGTCCTTACGGGCTGGCGTCCGTCGGCCATCTCCCCCGACCCGATATGGGTCAGGTGGACGAAGTTTGTGGGTTCGCCGATCATGCTACGGTCAATCCTACGCCGCCTCCTCTTCTACAAACACATCCATCCCAAAATCGTCACAACAAACCCATCGGCCGTTCCCAAACGCCTCCTCAAGTGACATTATATTGAGCGTATTTGGAATTTGTCGTGGCTTGGAATTGAAGCGGATTTACGTGGTACAGGATCTCTGAGGCAATCTCTTTTTTGTCAATGGATGCTACAGCTTCGTGTTTCAAAACTTAGCTTGTAGCAGACGTGCACATTCCACCGTGACGTCTATGATCCACTGGTGAAAAGGAGGCTTGGATCCTTTCCTCTTTCATCTAGAACTGCTTCATGCAACAAAGAGGGTGCAGAAAGTACTGAAGATTGAATGACTGACTGTCTGTGTCCTTTTCTCTGTTTGTTTTGACTTCAAGATGGCCCCGCGTGAGCGGCTGCCTTTACAGCAGCTCCTGTATTTTGTTTGGGCTGCGGTGAAAGATACATTTCTCCATTGTGAGATGAATAAAGGTTCATCTCATCTAATCTAATCTAATCTAATTAGCAACACGTCTGTGTCAAGGAGCCCCGAGTTAAATTTGAAGAATGCGCAAGTACCCGGTAATGACTCCAGGGTGCACGCCGGAATTCACCCATAAGCCTCAGCCCCCCAAAACAAAGTCAGTCAAGCTGGGATGCTCTTGCTTTCCATCCCTTGGCAACTTTGGAAGGGGATTTACACTTTGAACACGTGCTGAAAAGTCTTAAACCCCCCCCCCCCCCCCAAATAAAAACCCCATTTGCTTTCCCCGGCCCGCTCAAAGGAAACTTGTACGTCAACTTCCCTGAGAGATGAGCTCATCAGTGTGTGTGTGTGTGTGTGTGTGTGTGTGTGTGTGTGTGTGTGTGTGTGTGTGTGTGTGTGTGTGTGTGTGTGTGTGTGTGTGTGTGTGTGTGTGTGTGTGTGTGTACAGTATTGTTACACTGTCACAATAGAACAAAGAGAAAAGTCTAAAAATAAAAGCGGCGCTGCTTCTGTTCGCATCCTGTGAGCCCTTTCACAATAATAACCATCATCATTGTCATTTTGGCAGAGAATCACAATCATGTTTATGGGCCAAGCGTGTCCAACGCACAAGGCATTTATTTGTCTTTGGTAGAACACGCTGCACTAGTATCATCATAAAAAAGACATGACAAATAAGTATGGAATACTATTATTATTATTGTAATTTGCTAGCTATTTGCTGTCTATTAGATATCTGGCTAGCTATTTGCTATCTAGCTGGCTATCTATTCACTATCTAACTGACTGGCTATTTAGCTCGGTATCTGTTGGCTATCTGTTCGCTAGCTGGCTAGCTTTTTCTCTATTTGAGTTACTTCCGGGTTGAGTGAAGGCTGGCGCGTATGGCTGCCGCTGCTCACCCACAGAAAAACTGATCCTGGGACTGTAAAGTGACCTTGAGAGTTTTGAAAGGCGTTTGGAAATGAAATGGATTATTATGAATCTAATCTAATTCCTTAATGTAAGTGTTACAACTGAGACAACGTGCAAAGCAGAACTAAAGTGCGAGAATAAAATCTGATCACAGCAGAAAATCATTCAACCATTTTAAAGTGATCAGTCCCCGTATTTGTAGTAAAACAAAGTGTGCACCAAACCACACAGTCAAACAGCGCCACGGTGGCTGGCGGACTAGTTTTCCACACCGCCATTGAGTGCAGACCTGGTTTGTTATCGAGTGGAGTAGTTTTGCTATTATGGGACCAAAAAAGACTCCATTACAGGCCAGTATTAAGCCAAAGAGGACACAAAAGACAATTAGACAGAAGAACATCATCAAAAACACCAACGAGGTTAGGACTTAGCGTCCCAGTAGCGGTATGCTAAGTCGACCATTGCTACGTGTGGCTTAAAGGTGTATTTGTGTTGTCTAAGCAACGGTCTCAGGCAATAGAAGAGGTTGAAAAACTTTGAATTAACCAAAAGCAGCTAGCAGGGGACATTGTGAGTGAGGGTATTATGGCCGAAAAAGCACGGCAACTTCACTCGGATATCATCAAGAGGTAATGACATCAACGACCATCACAAAGGTCAATAAAACCACTTTATTATACAGTACAGTTTATTTCTTTAATTACAATACAATAGCACATGTATTATACATAAAATAAGGTATATTTTATGTGGTTTTAAGGCTTGTTTCGTAGAAAATTTTAGTTTTATGAGGACCTGGGAACGGATTATTCTCATTTTAATGGTTTCTTATGGGAAATAAATGTTTGGCAGACGCACTTTTTACCTTACACACACTTTCTGGGAAGCAAATGAGTCGGATAAAGAAGGCCGTTGGTGTCTTACCGGCGGCGCTTTGGCCGTGACGCAGCAAGCCATCTTGTGCCAGAATTCGCTCATGCCGATGCCCGCCCCAAACCAGGAAGTGGCAAACGGCCACTAATCCCGCAACACGCAGGAGGCAAAACGGTCCAGCCTGGCTAACAACCGCCGAGCTTGTTTCCGCGCTGGACCTGCAAAAACATAAGATGCCTTGTCAGGAAAAATTCAAGTGACGAGCAAGTCAAAAAAAATTAACAAAATTAACCCATTCAGGGACGGCAGTTACTACAGTGGACAAGTTCTGTTATCAGGTTAGCATTATTAGTGCATGAAAGGGTGAAAGCTAATTATGATTGGCTAGTGGCGGCAAACACAAATGTTAAAAAAAAAACGCGTTATTTAAAATCTGCATCAGAAAATGCGTTGATGGACACAGCGCCAACATTTGCAGTTGATAAGTGCAAAACTATTCAATGAATTGAGGATCGCGCGCGCACACATCCAAGCACCGTTTCGTCCTCCGTTTTCCGCCACACGGAGCGCTTTGCTGGTGTTATCCGTAACGCTGCGGTGAAGGTTGGAGCGAGCGTATGATAAATAAAGCAGGAATGTGCGAGCAACAAGCAGCTTCACGCTCGCCGACAGGAATGCAAACGCCGCAGGGACCAATAACACGTCAGGGGACGTCTGGGGACGTCTTTGGGGCTCATGTGGTGGACGTCAGGCGTCTGTGGAGGATGACACCCATGACCTCCATGACCTTGTTTTTTTGTCGCTTTCTGCGTTGCCGCAGAGTGATGATGTCATTGTGGAGTTATGTCAAAGAATATTATTACTGGGATGACACAATGGCCATCTGGGCAGTCAAATCGTGTGGAATAATGCAACTGTACGCTCCAACTCTACCACAACCACCTCTCACAACGAGGCGCTCTAAAACAGCAACGCTTTCATCATTTTTGCAGGCACAAGCAGCGCCTGCTAGCTAGCTAATTGTATGTCGCAACTGCTAGGTCAAAAAAAAAAAAAAAAAAAAAACGCTCAAGTTGATGTTTAGCTAGCCGCGTCACCAAAGCGTCACTGGTGTCAAAGCAGTCCATGCCGCACCAATCATTGATAACTTGTAGTAAGCGTCGTCCCTGAAAGGGTTAAATCTCTGGTTGACACTATGGTGTCATTGAAGGAAGAAATGTGAACAAAATATACTTTGGGTCAAAGGTCAGACAGGTCAGCCCACTCACTTCCTGTTCCCGACCGAGCGAGAGGGAGGGAGAAGTTACAGTGGCAAAACGTAAATACCTCTGCTAGGATCGCCGCGGCAACGGTCAACAACGTACAACCTTGCCACCGCTATATAAATAATAATAATAAATTTGATTTCTAAGCGCCTTTCAAAACTCTCAAGGTCACTTTACAGTCACGGGATAAGTTTTTCTGCGGGTGAGCAGCGGCAGCCATACGCGCCAGCGTTCACTCAACCCGGAAGTAACTCAAATAGATAGAAAACTAACTCGCTAGCCAATTGATAGCCAACAGATACCTAGCTAGATAGCCACCCAGCTAGCTAGCTAATAGATAGCTACTTAGATAGCGAGCTAGCTCTAATAATCCCTCAACCCAGAAGTAACTCAAATACATGTAGATAGAAAGCTAGCTAGCTAGCTAGCTAGCCAAGACTTCAATTTCCGAAGGAGACCCACAAGGATTCATCTTCAATGGTAAATATCCTCCACTTTCTGTTCTCCTCTATGAAAGCAGACTGATTGTGTGTTTTGTCAATGATTAACTTTGCAAGAGAATCATCATTGATACGTGCATTTTCTGGATGCTTTGAAATCATATTACCAGACATTGATTTTGGAATAAATGATTTAAAAACATTTTTTTTAATCTGATCAATGAAAAACAACACCTGTTATTAAGATACTTGTTAGTTATAGCTCTAAAATGCACTTATTAAATGATCCGAGAAACAGATCATGATTCAAACAAACTATTTGGCACGTGTGTTTAATACGTGTGTTATGAATGGGTCACAATAATGGTTGAATGACAAGATGAAAATGTTGCAAAATCCAAATACGACATTTCCACTCACATCGTTCTGTGAGATGACAAACATGCTCCTGGCTTTTGTGCGAGACTTCCATCCTGGAACATTTGACAACCATTTAACTGACCCCGCGACTGTAAAGTGACATTGAGAGTTTTGAAAGGCACCGACAAATGAAATGTATTATTATTTAGCAACAATTCAACGTGACCCTTGTGCAAGCATATTTGATCTAGTACACTGTGACTCCGCCCCTCACCCTAATCTGCTCCTGACTTGAATTTCTTTCAATCTTCCAACAGATTAAAAAAAAAGTGAATTAAAAAAAACGGATTCCAACTCCGGCTTAACTTTTTTCCTCCTGTCGTTCAATCAAGCGCCTTCTGAATGTGTCGCTTGACAAATCAAATTGATCTGAGAGCAGCGAGAGGCGAACTGTCAATCATAAACGACTCCATCTGAACTTTGACACATTCCAGGAAGAGCAACTAAAAAGAAAGACAAAAGCCTCACCTGACTCGCCAACAAGCGGACGGGAAACTAGAAGTAAATGCACGTCCAAGCTCGCGTCTGTGTCTCACTGACTCGATTTCTTACTTTTTTCTTTGGACTTTTTTTCTTTTTCTTCTTGAGGCGCGGCCCCCAAGCAGGAAGTCCCGCCTCCCGGTTCCCGCCCAACGGAGCAACTCGACGTCGCCCCCTGCCGACTATTTCTCGTCTCTGCTGCAGGAACCCCGCCCAGAATCTCGTCAGTGACGTCACCATTTCATATGACAAATGCAAAGGCGTCTCATCACATTAAAGTCATTTCAAGACCATTAAAAAGAAATAAACACAACAACAAGGATGGTAGGCTGCACTTTTCATGACAGGACAGATGGCTGTTCTGCGCATGCGCACCTTCCATAATGGGTCAAACCGGAAATTTACCGGAAACGAATACAAGTAGATGTCAATATAAATTGTAGGAGGCAGGACTACGATAGTGCAATTTGTCATCGTAAAAACATGCTCACATTGATAGATTCCCTAAAATCTACTAGCAGTCTCATTGGACCGATTCAATGTTTCATAAACCTGAAATATGGCTTTGTTTGCCGTTGCTCTACCGGAAGTAGTCTTTTGTTATTTAAACGAACTTGACTTAGCTGCACATCGACGCTCATTTTCAACCTGCTGTCAGCGACGTCGACATTTTTCATCCGTTCATCTTCATTTTTAGGAAAGAAGCTCAAGTACAAAGAACAATTGACAACCTTTGCACACTCGTACAGGTGATGTTCATTTTATTTCATCCTTGTCAATGAATGAAACATTTGTCCCGGTTTCATTCATTGCTTTAATCCGCGACAATGACACGTTTCGATACGTAGAGGAAAAATAGTATCGTGTTCTATTCGGTGACATTTCAAGAGAGAAACACATTCAAAATGAGCACGACGCTTTCAGCATTTAGTTGTGATCGTAATTAAATTATCTTTCTTTTAAAATCTAGGCCAACGCCTTAAAATTACCAAGCGATGCGAATGGTGACCGCTGGAAATAAAGCTAATTAGTTTGTGTATCGGTTGATTGATAGCTTGTGCGTCGCCATGAACAATTTTCGACTAGCGAACAAATGTGTCCAACTCGCACGCCTCAATGTTGCCCTGATGCTGCGCATCCAGAAAGACAACATGAATAAAAAAAGCAACAACTGAGCACGTAAAGCAAAATAAATAATCATTTCATTTTTGTCCATGTTTTTTTTAATTGCCTTGAAAGACTGGCAACTGGTTCGTCATTTCACCATTTGTCCTGCTGTTGACTGGTGACCAATCATTTTTTTAAATTGCATAACCAAAAATCAACTACCAACAGGCCAATATTTTACGAATACAGTACATGTATGTGCATTCACAGGGGCTAGCAACCAATCAGGGCGCACGCAGCCTCTTCCCCAAAGCAGGAGAGGCCCCATCTTATATTGGAAGCTGTCGTCTGTGTTCCAGGTTAACAATGATTGAGAAATCAAGCAGCCAGTATGACTCGTTCCTGTTCTGGAGGCAGCCCATCCCGGCTCTGGACCTTTCCGAGCTGCAGGAGTTGGGCTTGCTGGATGGGCCTCGCAAGCAAGCCCGAGAAGAGCTGATTGGACGGGACCAACATGTGAGTGAGTGAATGAGTGCAATTAAGACATGCCAAAGAGCAGTTGGTTGACAACGTTTACATATTTGGGATGAGAAACATCTGCCCGTGGCTTTTCTCCGGGTACTCCGGTTTCCTCCCACGTTACAAAAACATGCAATGGATGGAGTTTGCCCTGTTTGTCCACTGGGTGGAGCAGTGGCTCCATCTGACCCCAAAAGCAACATGGTCGTCCCAGTTCTCTTGACGTGCAAAAACTGCAGTTTTTAACATCGGTGGATTATCCTTAGACAATCTCCAAACACCGATATTAATTAAAAAAAATCTTCACTTCTCTACTACAGGCATCAACAACAAATGAGTGGCTTTGACCAATTTGATAATCAATTCAGTTGTGGCCAATTCATTGATTGTGACATCATATTTGACATTATACAGTTTATGTAACCCCGTATGCACATTAATTGGCGTATTATTTTGTCGTACCAAATATCGGGATCACCCTGAGAATACATTTCCCACACTGCACCTGAAGTCTCCCAACATCCTATAATGGGTCCGAAAACATTGCATTTGAGGGTCAAAGGTCACTCGTTTGCAATGTGTGCAGGAGGAGGAGCTGAGCGCCTTTTCTTCCTTCAACTACTGGAGGGATCCAATCGCCGATGTGGATGCGTTGTTGGCGGACCTCAACCTGTTGTTCTGAGCAACACCACCAACCTCCGCTCCTTCTCCCCAATAGGATGCGTGGTTTGAAAACTGTTATGTCACTAAGTTGCTGCATGTTGTGATGTGAGCCTGCAAACCGACAACATCCTCTTTGAAATTGTGGGTTTAGTTCACAGTAATTACATTGATTTATTTATTTTTATCCAAACTGTTTCCATATTCCTGAGATGCATTGATTTCTTTCTGATGAGATGGTGTTTTAACTATGATCTGTTATCACACCGAAGCCACTGGACAACAGAATTGTGTTTGCCTTATGGGTGTACTAATGGCAACAATTAAATGGATTACCTTTTATTGTACCAGTAACAACCTGTTCTCAACTGCCAATATACCAATATATATATAGATATAGAGGGCAATTCTTCCATGAGCGGGTGGCACACAGTTCAAAAAGCATACACAGTACGATATCGCTGACGAAGCCTCTGGGATAAGAAGCGAAACGTCCGACACTTCCAAATTCGTACAGATGACGGCTCAAGAAACCTTCTCGTCGATGGACCACTCCTGTACGACTGAGAGCTTACACAGACGTTTGGCGTTTATGTCAACCACAAAAACAAAAAATATCAAATTAAGGCATACGAGCATCATTTCAATACAACATTCAGTTCCTTTCAAAATGCCTTTAATCCTCAAAAACTTAACGCCTTTCCTAAATTCATTGGTTGGTGGCTGGCCGGAGTGCAGCAGTCGAGCGGTCACATTGTGGTCACAGCTTCATACTCGGAGTTGACAAACTGATCTGCGATCGGCCTGCGGGCCAATACAAAGCCCGCCCTCGAGCCGTTGTTAACTAGCGGCTCAAAGTAACCATATAGCTACAAGGAAAATATATTTTAAACACCCTTCGAAAACTGTTGAGAACTAGATGTTCTCGAGTACGGTTTATTTCGTCTAACGGATCGGAAAAGGTGACGATCAACGGCTAAAAGTGTTAGAACTCTGCCTCACTGATGCTGTGGCTAAGAGCTAACGGCTAACAGCTGGCGAACGCCTTCAAGTTAGACATAGTCGGCTTCCATACTCCCTTGTCAAGATTTTCAAAATAAGACGCATTGTGAAATCGGACACTACATACTTGGCATTTGGCAATAGTGTCCACGACATAAAATGTTCAAAAAATCACTATACGCAAAGATTAAATCGAGTACATTTTAAATACCGCTTGATTAGCGTTGCAAAGCGAGAACTAAAACCGGCCCGGAAGTTTTAACTTGGATGCATTGCTCACAACATCCGGGCATATTTCTGCCGTCTCCTTCTTACTTTGCCCAGTAAACAATTTTGGCGGGGGCAAGCATGCGTCGCTGTGGTCGGGAGCAAAACATTTGAAACGTCCAAATTAACAATTAGACTTGATTTGTTCAAGTATTCGCGGCGGAGACACATCAAGGCACACGGAAAGGTTTCTTTGGTTTGGCTCGCTCGCTAGCTGGCTAACGTTAGCATTCGCCAGCCGCCCCGTGGCTGCCAACAAACCTGGACGCGGTAAGTCGTCGCCTCGTGGTCTTCCCGGACATAAAAAACATGTTTCGTCCGCGCATTAAGAAAGCTTCGGGTCGGCGGACGACATTGTTGTGGCAAAAAACTCGACAGAAAAAGCCCCGAAAGCGCCTCAACGCTGCGCGCTCTTGGACGAGCGAGTTCACCGGATGTGGAAGTGGTTTTTTTCTCGCTGTGTAAAATAGGAAATTTCTCGTTGACTTCCCCCGGAAAACCAACAAGTTTATATCAAACGGTTTCCTGTCCGTCGCACATGACGTTTTTGGAGGTGTCCAAATTGAATGTCGGTGATTTGTAAATGATAAGTGCGGCGGGGAGGGGAGACGTGGCACATGGCGGACTCTTTTCTAGCCACAAGGCGCGTAAAATGGCTCCTCGGCCCGGCGAGAAAAGCTTCGGCTGTGCTAAGCGCTCAACATGATGTTCGGAGATCGCCTCCCTGCTGGCGTCATCGGTAACTTTTCTCTTTCAAAGTTACTCTCCCGATTCTGCCATGAAAAGCAAGGCGGCAAGTCCTATCTATTTGAAGGCGGCGGTGTAGATTTCTTTTTCCAACTCCAAATTCAAATTCGCCTCGAAGCGAGCGTGTCCGCCAGATGGCGCACTTATTTCTTTAGCTTCTAAAACACAACCTGTTTGGAGTTGGACACCACCGCCAATGGATTTGGGAAAAAAAAAAAAAAAAACTCCCGACTCTTATTTCCACGCTCGAAACTTCTATTTAGGAGTTCGGTCGTTTGGACATGTCACAATTACTAACTGACCGATTCTTTGATGATGTCGTTCAGTGAGGCAGCTAGCTTCATATAGACTCTCAAAGCTTTTTTTGGCTTATCCTACACGATTTTACGTTCTACTGCAACAGACAAGCCCGTGTGTGTGCCACTCTTATTGTACCTGCCAATAAAAACAAACGTAAAATGATGTAATATAAAAGTCAACTCTAACCGTTCCATTTGATCACTTTATGCCCAAAAAATGTCGCTCATATCGGATGACAATGATGCCATTTACATGCTATGACAAATGTGAGATGATACGCTCACAGCGCAAGAAGATAAATGTTGGTTCAACCAGCATTCTGACCTTTGACTTAATTGACATCTAAGCATTGAAACAAACCAAACCTCAGCAACCAAAATGTGGTTGTCAACAACAGCTGCCCAAAGTCATGTCTCCGGCAGGCATTTGATTTTGAGTCAGAAAACCTTTATTCGTCCCACAATTAGCAGCCACGCCCTGTGTGTGTGTGTGTGTGTGTGTCCCTTTATATGTCAGATGTCGCTGGTGGACCTGGGGAAGCGTCTTCTGGAGGCGGCGCGTAAAGGCTTGGACGACGAGGTGAGGAACCTGATGGCCAACGGAGCTCCTTTCACCACAGATTGGGTAAGCGCTCATCCCAACTGCTCACGTAGTTGTCACGAATCGCCTTAATCCCACGCAATCCGCACAGCTTGGGACGTCCCCGCTGCATCTGGCCGCCCAGCACGGCCACTACTCCACCGCCGACGTCCTGCTGCGAGCGGGCGTCAGTCGCGACGCTCGCACCAAAGTGGACCGGACGCCTTTGCACATGGCCGCCGCCGAGGGACACGCCATCATCGTTGAGCTGCTGGTCAGGGTGAGCGCTTTCGTTCGGAGATAATCCATTGATATCGATGGATTTAGACAAAACAAAATAATAATAGTCATCCATTTTATTCCTGAGCACCTTTCAAATGTATCAAGGTCACTTTACAGTCACAGGATACATTTTTTTTTGTGGGTGAGCAGCGGCAGCCACATGCGCCAGCGTTCACTCAACCCGGAAGTAACTCAAATAGATACAAAGCTAGCTAGCTATCTAATAGATAGCTACATAGCGAATAGATAGCCAGCTAGATATCTATATAGCTCATCGATAGCTAGCAAGAGAGCCAGCCAGCTCAATAGCAAATAGCTAGCTAGCTAAATAAATCAAGAAATAATTTCATAATAAATACAGATTTTTTTTTCCCTTTAGTCATTCATTGAACATCAATTTTAAATGGCAGACAATATCATAATTGGGAACGAGATTTTAATGTTTAAGATTGTTTCAGGTACACAATTTGGGATGAGGGGAGTAAGGGGGGGCGGGGGGGTTGCCCAAATCATGGCTCGTTGGTTTCAAATGTTGCATGTCAAAGCGCTCGAGGTAAAATTTGGATTCCTTTACCGATACGCACCTTCCCGTTTTTCCTCTGTGGCCTCCAGAGCGGCGCCGACATCAACGCCAAAGACATGCTGAAGATGACGGCGTTGCACTGGGCGGCGCAGCACGGCCACAACGGCGTGGTGGAAACCTTAATCAAGCACGGCGCCGACGTTCACGCGCTCAGCAAGTTTGACAAAACGCCTTTCGATATCGCCGTCGACATCCAGAACACGGACCTCATGTTACTGCTGCAGGTGGGCCCGTTGTCTCGTCCTGCCTCATTTTGAGCTTGGCTCGTGACGTTTTTGTGTTCTTTGTGTGTTTCTAGGAGGGCATGCAGAACCAAGTCAACATGAACCAGGTCAGCATGAATGTGGAGGCCAGCCATACGGGCAACCAGCAGCAATTCATCATCCAGGGCATCCCGTCCATACCGGGTGGTGTGGTCAACCTGGCTGACCTTCTCAACAAAGCTGGCACTGGTACACACACACACACTCACACGGTCGGATACGAGTGTGAAATAATTGTGGATTTTTTGGAGATCCGAGCACTGTATGGTGGCAGATAAGTCGTCTCACTACACAACAAGCAGCAGTTTGACTGCTTTTTCCACTCAGTAAAGGATTTCACGCAGCACCACTGTACTTTCTCTCATGCGCTTGTACTTTGGAGACAGCCAGAGTGCTGCGAGTTGTAGAAATGTGCTGGAACGGATAGTTGGCATTTCCATTCATTTCAAGGTGAAAAGATGATTTGAGAGAGCAAACTCAACTTGTCTCTCAAAGAACGACCTCAATAAAATAGCACCAAGCCACCAAATATATAAACGTAGGCATTAAATATTTTGGCTGTTTATTGTCATGAATGTAAATCGTGATAGTTGTTGGTGACATAATGCCCGTGTGACGTGACATTTTGCCTTCCAGGAGAATCTGAAGAAGCCATGGCCGCCAACGCTCTGGATGGCAACATCCAACACGCTGCTGTGGTCAACGAGGGAGGCCAGAGGGTCATCACCATTGTAACCGACCAACATGGCAACCTGCAGACCACCGGGGGCATGTCGCAGCCCTTCTTCGTCACCATGCAGCACGGACAACAAAGTAGGGAGCACTTAGTTACAAGCTGCCAAAGTCTGTTTTACTTCGAAGGGGACCACTTTCTTTAAAAAATCAAAAAAGAGTGAGCATTTTTCACCCACGGTTGATTTTGATCACGTTTGACTTTGATATCGGCTTGAAATAGACCGAAAATGTGTTTGTGATCTGAGGCGGAAACAATCGAGAGCCTTCTGGATTGGACTGTCATGAAAGTATAAGTAGTCAACCTGGGAAAAAAAATTACTAAGAAGCCTCACTGTTGCCATCTGGTGGCCGCCGAGTTTCATAGCTGCTTCAATCTTCAGGAATGTGCTGATTGACTTCCAACTTGATAGCAATTTCTTTCATCTTACTTGTATCGAGTTCTTGCAACATTTTACACGCGGTGTTGTCGTTTGGTTCAATGTCATATCCTGTTTGATGGATTTCAGCCTTTATTTTGGCGGCATTTCTCTCGTCTTTGGAATGTCCGTATGAAAAGGTAGCACCTCTCCTGTCTGCTGTGTGTAGTGCTGGCTGTGCCCGCCAACACGGTGACGGAGGAGGTCGTGACAGAAGAGGCGCAGGCGCCGCCCTCCAGGAAGCGCAAGTTGGAGGTGGCCAATAATCACAACGACACGGGAGAGACGGTCAGTCATGACTTTTTTTTTTTTTTATCACCAATTGGGTTTAAAGTGTTGGATGAAGCAACCCGGGTTGTCGATTCCCAACTGCCATCATCTGAACCTCGGGAATTTGAGCAAGTACACATCATTTGTGCACAAAAGCATTTTTACCTGAGTGCAAATGATGTTTCTTTGCTCATCTGTGTGGCTAAGTACAGAATATTTAGATGGCAGAAGGTACACCTGACGTGTCATGCGACCAAAGTCTTTGTGCGAGTAAATCAGCTTCGTGTTCGTTTTCGACGAGCCCACGGGTCAATTTGTGAGGGGAGTCGCTGGAAAAGGTGGTGGGCAGGGTCCGGAGGGTCCAGTAGGATTTTCCGCATACTTGTCTTGATTCTTGCGATAGTTGTAGCGCTGAAGGGGACGTTTTCGGAGAGCGTTTCACGGACTTGTTTGTGGTGCGCAGGAGCTGCTGCAGAGGCAGCTGCAGGAGGCCAACAGGAAGGCGCAGGAATACCGACAGCAGCTGATGCGCAAGGAGCAGGAGGCCGAGGAATACCGCATCAAATTGGAGGCCATGGCCCAGAGTCAAGCGGGAGGAGCCGCCGCCAACGTCAGCCCCGAGGAGGTGGTGGGCGGCGGCGACGAGGACGACGACGCGGCCGGCGTGGCCGTGGTGGAAGACGAAGGCCAGATGGTGGTGCTGCAGGAAGGAGGCATCATCATGGAGGGCGACGGGGGGCGTGTCACCTTGGTGGAGACGGCCGCCGAACCCGCGGGAGAGAGCTCCTAACGGAACACAAACGTCCTGAGATAGACTGAACACGGACCCACGTGACATGGCGCCTTGACGGCTTTCCAGCAGGGCTCTTTTTTTTTTTTTTTTTTTTTTTTTTCCCATCACAGGACACTCATTTTTTTGGGTTTGGAATGCAGCCGGACACTTCAGCGTCACTTTCTGGTCTCTCTGAAAAGCTCACAATATCACATCATCTAAAGCAGGTCAATTGCAAAACTCTGTCAGAAATGTTTCATCCATGTCAACTAAAGACTTTATTTCCTTTTAAACAATTTGCCAGCTCTAAAAAAAACATCATCGTCTGTAAAGTACACCTTTTAACTTTTCACAGACGATAAATCTTTTACAGACAAAAGTACCACACTCAATTCCCACCAAGCTTTGGCAACCCATCATTGAAATTGTTGCCGTTTGATGGCGTTGCTATTGATCCGGGGTGTCATTTTTTAAATTTTTGCCGCGGGCCACATAGTTGTGGTTTGCCTCAGAGGCCCGTTTATAAATTTTGAGAAACCATAGCAATGTTGAATCGACTTCACATGTTACATACAACATATGTCATTTTAAAATCAAGCACCGATGACTGCTTTTGTGCAATCCATACAATGCCGCTGATTTCCAATTTCGGCTCAGGCTTCAGCAACATGGAATTTGACACGCTTCATTTGCTTTTACGGGGCACAGATCCGAGCCCGTTGTGAACGGTGAATGTATGAACTTGATGGTGAACATGAGAATAACAAATTGCTTTTTCTATCCTCCCCAATGTGTTGCAGTTTTCAAATTTGAATAATCCGTCTCGGGAGTCAAAATGTCTGCCTCATGCTTCATACCAACTTTAAATGACACACACCAAATGGTAGCTGGGGAGCCGATAGCTTCTTTACTGAACTTGGACCAGCACAAAAATGAGTGTGCCTTCCTCATCTGTCCTGTGAGTTGACTTTGATATATATTTTTAAGAAAATAAACTCAACAGAGCAACCTCTTTCAATGTATGGATCAAATTGTGTTTCATTTTTGACTGTACCTGCCAAGTTCACCACGTAACAATAACCCCTTTGTTTAGCATTACCACCGCAGTGCCTAAACTTTGGTACTTTTTCGGAGCAATTTAATTTGACAAGATCCATAAATATAATATTCACTCAGGCTTGAGCTCGAGTTAGATTGATGGCTCCTTCACGCAATCCGAGAAGGAGGCCGAGCGAGCGCCATTTTTGTCCCGCCCACTTGTAATTCATCATCTTTTCTATCGAATGCAATGACACGAGTGGATCTTTCCCCGGACTTCCTCGAGTTTGAAGACATTTCCTTTCAACGCGGCTTCATTTTTCGGCTTTATAAACCACCAGAAGGGTCATTTGATCGGCAAACAACAAGCGTCACCACGAGGTCTACGCAAGCAGTCAGTTTGGGACGAGGCCTCCCCGCTCTTTGGATTAAGTCCGATCAGCTTCGATTGACACGTCTACCGGCCAACGGGCGCCGCACTGGAGCCCGGCAACCAATCACGTGTCGCAAAGGGCGGGACCGCGGCGGAGGGGGCGGGACGCGAGGTATCATGGAGGATCAGCGAACAAACTGTGACCGTCAGAGACGCGCAGGCGACGCTCTTGTCCCGGGGACTTTCTTCTCACTTCAGCGCCCGTCTTCTCCCTCGTCGCCGGCCACATTTTTGTCACAATGGATATGAAGAAGAAGATCATGTTGGAGCTGCGGAACCGAGACCCGGCAGAGGTGAGTGGAGCGCCTTTGAGCCACTTGGGAGGATGAAGGGGAGCCGAGCCGAGCCGAAAGCCGACGAGCTTCCCCCGTCGCGATGCGCCTCGAGAAGACCGCAGCCCGCCCGCCAACTTTGCTTTCACACACTTGCCCTCGCGTGCGGTCACCTCGGACGTCGTGGAAGTACCGCAACGGCGGTCAAGCGGGACCCCGGGTGGATGTGGATGGAAACGGCGGTTCGGTCTTCTCGCTCCGGTCAGCCGGCCATACGACCTCCCCTCTCTCCCCCCCCCCACCATGCTGTTCGTTCGTCTTTTGCCTTTTAACGCCGACAAGATGTCTCTTTAAGGAAAAAAAAAACGTTTAACCACCCCCAGTGTGCACCAGGAGCTGTTTATTTGTTTCAAAAAATGCAAGATCAACATTGGACATTTTTTAGCGCGCGGAGTTCCCTCACGGAAGCACCACGACGACATTTTCAAGTTGGTTGGTGGCGAACATTTGTGGGCACGTCGTCTTCGTCGTCTAAGAGCTGAAAAAAGTCGAAGCCATGACTGTAGTGACCTTTCAGGACGTGCGTGGCCATTTCGAAACAAGTGAAACGGACGAGCCCCCCTTTCCCGACATTTTGATACTCGGCCGAGTGACGCCATTCGAGTCGTATAATGTGCTTTTATTTGACGCACAGCTCGCCCAAAAAAGAAATAATACGACGAGTTACGACAGCGCACCTTGTTCGAAACACGACTGCTTGGGTCCGAAGCCCCAACTACTGTAACGAGGACAATCCCGTGCTTCCCACCCTCGGGCGGCTAACGTGACGACGGTAGCGCCTCAAAATGGAGGCACGTTACTCGTCGATGGCGGATTAACTCGCTCCACTTCCGACCGACAAAAGTGCCGCCAGCACGCGAGTCAAGTTTCGAGCCTCTCGGTGGCGTCGCCGAGCTTTTGGCAACGACTCGTGACTCGCGAGATTGTTCGCCTGTTGGCCCACTGGTTCGGTTCGGTTGGCGACCTCCGCGTGGCGTCGTCCTCTTTTATGGGGGAGACATTTTGTGTGGTGCGCGTGCACGCTCAGTGTGGTTATGCAAGTGCTAGCTAACAGGGCCCGGGCGCGCGCTCTCTCTCTCTCTCTCTCTCTCTCTCTCTCTCTCTCTCTCTCTCTCTCTCTCTCTCTCTCTCTCTCTCTCTCTCTCTCTCTCTCTCTCTCTCTCTCTCTCTCTCTCTCTCTCTCTCTCTCTCTCTCTCTCTCTCTCTCTCTCTCTCTCTCTCTCTCTCTCTCTCTCTCTCTCTCTCTCTCTCTCTCTCTCTCTCTCTCTCTCTCTCTCTCTCTCTCTCTCTCTCTCTCTCTCTCTCTCTCTCTCTCTCTCTCTCTCTCTCTCTCTCTCTCTCTCTCTCTCTCTCTCTCTCTCTCTCTCTCTCTCTCTCTCTCTCTCTCTCTCTCTCTCTCTCTCTCTCTCTCTCTCTCTCTCTCTCACGCGCACATACTCACGCCGGAACACTCGCGCACCCGCACGCAGCAACGTCAAATACAAATCACAAAGGCCGTTCATTTATGACAACATTATGTATTTGTTAATCGAAGAGCTGCAACAATTGAATATGAAATTCCCAACAACACTGGCCAATACTAAATTTTGTCTATAAACATGTATTTGATGGGAATTTCAAAAATGTAATTTTGCATTCAAGCACATCTGGTTTTGAAATATGTCCTGTTTTTTTTTTCATCTAAAAAAGCCTGCACAATCTAGATTTTACTGTGGCTTTATACCGTTTGAGGAAACATCAATTGCTGAAACTAACCCTTAATTCATCATTTATTACTATTATTAATAGCATTATTATTGTTGTTGTTATTGTTATTAAATCCCGCAGTGCTCGATAAAACAGATTGCCTAATTGTCCAATTAGAAATACAGAAATAAAACCAAAACTGTATGCTAAGCGAAATGTAGTATTATCAATGTAAAATGTTCTTGTTTAGGTGTGTATGAATGTGTACAGAAGAGGATGAAGGCCAACATTCTCACTTTTACCTCAGAATTCTGACTTTAGAGTCAGAATTTTTACTTCTGAGATTAAAGTCCAAATTCTGAGCTGAAAATGAGAATTTTGACAACTTTATTTGTTTTCTTCATTGGCCCTATCTTCTTCCTTAAATGTGTCATACTGCCCTCTGGTGGTCGAAGCGGGCACACCGGAAGGAAGGGAATCATGAGTTGAACTGGAGTACAGCGCGTTGTTAAGAAATGGCACCAATTATCCAGACATTAAATGCTCACGTTTGATTTATTTTTGTTTCCAGGTGGCTGAAATGGTGGTGGACAACAGCCCCTCGGTGAGTGGTGAAGTGGAAGGTCTCTCAGACAAGTTTGTGGAGCTGGAAGTCCTCCGAATGATCAACGTGGGTCTGAATTCACTGGCCAAGTTGCCCTCACTGCCCAAATTGCGCAAGGTGTGTCCAATTATCCCGATCCATCCGAGAATACCACCAAATTCTTCATTATTGTTTTTCCTCACTTCTCTCTCACTCAGCTGGAGCTGTGCGAAAACAACCTGTCGGGTTCTTTTGAGACTTTGTCGGAAAAATGCCCCAACCTGATCTACCTCAACCTGAGCAGCAACAAGATTAAGGAGCTGGGCAATCTGGAGGCCCTGGTCGGTGCACGCACACATGAAATTCAGTTTCTTTACTTGCCATTTTGCTCTCGTCTTATTCATTATTTGAACTACGTCATCTAATAATCATCATAACAAATCATAACAAAGCACACAACAATGAAACCATAAGTAAAATGATCAATAATAAAATAGCAGATTGAGCTAGACATTGAAGGCAATTTTAAACAGGTGGCACTTGAAAATAGGGAGGGAGTCAATATTACAGATGTTGGGAGCAGAGCGGCTGAAAGCTCTGAATCCCATCGCGGCGAGACGGGCAGCGGGCACAGAGGGGTGAAGGGAGGATGAGGATCTGAGGGAAAGGAGATTTGAAGCGCTTCAGACAGATAGGGAGGGGATAGGGGCAAGGTTATGGGTGGCTTTGAATGGAAACAAGAAATTTGAATTCGGGGTTCGAATTCCCGATTAGTCACATGATGCCTGACGTTAACTCTGACGTTAACTTTGAAAGGCGCTTCGAAATGAAATGGATTTTTATGATGATGATGATTATTATTAATTGCCTATTTTGCAGCTCATCTTCTTGCCGTTTCTGAAGATGCATCTCTTCCATTTGAGCTCAGTGTTGTTGACACTGCAAATGCGTGACTCTCAAGAAAAAAGCAACTTTTCTTTCAGCAAAACCTGAAGAGCCTCCAGAGTCTCGACCTGCTGAACTGCGAGATCACATCGCTGGACGATTACCGCGACAGCGTGTTTGAGCTCCTGCCTCAGGTCACCTACCTGGACGGCTTCGACCAGGAGGAGAATGAGGCACCCGATTCGGAGGGCGACGAAGACGGTGAGCTACCTGTTGCAAACGTCTGGTGTCAAAGTCGAGGCCCGTGGGCCGAATCTGGCCCGCCACATCATTTTCATTCGGACCGCCAAAGCAAATCAAGCACGTCCATTGCCGTCGTGCTCGCTAAAGCTGCGCGTCTTTCAGTTGACCTCATTCAAGACATCTTGAAAATTTATTAGCTGCCTATCTTGTTATCTAGCTATTTAGCTAGCTACTTTATCTATTAGCTATATAGCTAACTAGCTATTAGATATGTATTCACTAGGAATTATCTATTTGCTAGGTATTTGCTATCTATTCGCTGGGTATTAATAATAATAATAATAATAATGATACATTTCTTTTATAAGCACCTTTCAAAACTCTCAAGGATACTTTCCAGTCACGGGATATTGTTTCCTGAGGATGAGCAGCGGCAGCCACACACTAGCAAAAAAAAAACTAATTGGCAATCTATTTGCTAGCTATGAGCTATTTATTCGCTGGGGGAAGTCAAAACCTTTTGTTTGCGTCACAGATGAGGACGGCGAAGACGGGGCGGGGCCGACGGGCGACTACGACGACGAGGACGACGAAGATGACGACGAGGACGGCTCGGAGGGAGGAGAGGTGGGGCTGAGCGTTCGTGGGAAGAGGGCCGCGCATCAGGTGGGCAACGCTGGCGTCGGGCCCCCCGGCTCGGACGCCCCCCCCCCCCCCCTCCCCAGCATGCACCTGTGATCGATCGGGCGGCAGAGAACGGGACTCGGAGGCTGCCTTTAGAATGGCGCTCAAGACGCCAAAAGAAAATGAAGCATGAAGGAAGCATCAAGGTCCACTTGTCACTTTGATTCCATTTGGCTATCGCTAGCAGCTAGCATCAACTTTTCTTCAACATCTCCACGTAGCAATCGGGCAATGGGGATCGCTGAATGATCTGGAATCGTGCTACGTGCTAGCTCCGCGTTGGCTCACAAACTGCCAATCATAGGAGTAAAACCCGCCCCCTGGTGGCTACGGAGCCAAAGAGGCTCCTCTAGCCCTCAGCTCAAACCGGATTGGTTCCCTCAGGAAGTCTTCTCTGCCGCCTTGGACCTTTGACCCCTGAGCTGAACTATGACAAGTCAGATGCAAGTAAAAATAAAAGTAGGCTGTCTAAAAGTATCTAGAGTAGGCTCTCACTGGCCAGCTGGCTACCTCGCTAGCTATCTATTTGCTATCTATTAGCTGGCTAGCTATCCTTTAGCTAGCTAGCTAGTTGAGCCAAAGATAGACACAACATCAGTAGCCCGTTCTAAAAAAAGTGATTGGGCACCATCAATGTCAACATTCTTAGCTATCTATTAGCTAGCCGGCTTTCTATCTATTTGAGTTACTTCCGGGTTGAGTAAACACTGGCGCGTGTGCCTGCCGCTGCTCACCCGCAGAAAAACTGATCCTGCGACTGTAAAGTGACCTTGAGAGTTTTGAAAGGCACTCAGAAATCAAATGGATTATTATTATTATGATTATGTGTTTTTTTATTTTTTTATTTTGGAAATGCTAAACTAGTGATGCTAACCTTTAGTATTTATCAAATGTTGATAGGTCAAAGTATTGTTGGTAAGATGAGGGGAAAAAAAGCTCTGGTGGTTGACATGGTCACGGTGAACTATGACCCCCACGCCCCAATAGTGTCCCTCTGTGTGTGCACGCGTGTCCAATTGTGCACACGCATGCATTAACGTAAGATCGCTTTTTCTCAGGAGGATGAAGACGACGATGACGAGGAAGACTATGGTGAGGAGGAGGAAGAGGAAGGTGAGTGGACCAAAGCCTGTCAATCCATCAATCAATCAATCAATCATGAACCTTGTCATCCAATGGCTGTGCCTGTGCTTGCGCAGACGAGCGAGCAGACACTCAGGGACAAAAGAGGAAGCGAGACGTGGAGGACGACAGCGAAGACGACGAAGATGACGAGGACAACTAGTCGCGTTGTCCTTGTGTGGCGTGTGCGTGCGTTTCCCGTCCTCCGCTAGCTGTCGCCCACCTCCTTCCAATAGGCTTGCAAACATGGAAAGCATTTCCGGGGAAATCATTTTCATGGGGATTAACTGCCATTTGAATTTTGATGTTTTATTTATGTTATTTTATTTTTTTTATTTTTGGGGGGGGGGGGGCAATCTTCCAAAAAAAGTCCCTTTGCCCCTTCGCCCACCACAACAGATTGACAAATTCCACTCATGATTGGCAGGAATTTTTTATGTTTTTTTTTTGGGGATAAAGTTCCCTATTTTTGTGGCATTTAGCTCTTAGCAGCAACATTGGGATCCTATCTCCCATTTATTTGAGTAACCTGTTGGAATCGGCGTTAGAAATGGATTGGACACGCCCCCTCCATTCTGAAAATGAGGGTCCGCACCCCAGTTTTATTTTTTTTTTTAAAGACAACATCTGCTAAACCAATCATGGATGATGAATTTATGGGTGGGCCTTGCTAAATCTGTGAATTTGCAAAGGTTCCATCAAAAATAGACATTGCCTATTGAACCAAACCAAAATTACATACATAAATGTATTATTAAAAATATTTTACTTTGTCAAATCTGTTAATCCCCCTCAATTTTTCTGTTTTGGGAATTTGCTATCACTTTGCAACCCTACTTCCTGTATATCCGCTTGGCTCCACCACATGCAAGATGGCGGCCGGCCACATTGGCTTTGGAATCTTCTGGATTTTTTGCTGAGGACATCCAACTAAAAATTGGGACTTTTCATCGTTTATCGTTTTTTTTTTTTGCCCGTTAATGATGACATTGCCAACACAGGGACACATTATTAAAAACAAAAGACTTTTTGAGCACAAAAAGTTATCTGGGTGTTGAGGACGCTGATTTTTTTATGTTTTATTATTTCCAACACAAACCAAAGTCGGTGCAATTCAGAGCGCCCCCTTCAGGACTCCTTGTGCTTGTGGATCAGGAGCTTCCTCTTCCGTTTTCTCCCGATGATCACATGACCCTGTGCCCCGCCCACTTTTAGAAATATGCAGACCACTGTAAACTCCTTCTCTTATTATTCCGTGTGTGTGTTTTATTGTATTTTACACGCTCAGTGACTTTTTTTTGGACTTTTTTTTGAGAGGGGGTGTCAAGTGATGTGAAATATTCCAATAAAGTTGAGTCCGGTCACTATTAAAGCATTGTGGGATAAGGGATATCAACGTTTTTAAGATAATTGATGACAAAGCAATATTTATAGATTTTTACGAAGATAAGGTTGCTTTCTTGTGATCGGCCAATTCATTTAGTTCTTATCTTGTCTTTCTCTCACTGACATCCAAATAAATGTGCGCGTGTGTTTTTGTGTGATGATGTGTGCCGCTTTGAACCTTTACTACAAAAAAAGGATGGAATATTTGTGTACATACGTTTTTACGCTCTTCGGGTCTGATAGAAAAAGAAAATAAAGTCATTTAGTTGAACTTTGCTGCGGATTTACTGACATTACGAAATTCCTTCAGGGGGCGCTCTTTAGACACTTAACGTCACCCGCTACGGGTCGTTGGCAAGCTGTCAATCATTTTAGTGTCTTCCCGCCAGCCGGCTGTGTCACAACCGGCCAATTTCTAATTGACCAATCAGCGACGACAATTTGGCCTGACTGCGGCATTCGACCAATCGGTAACTTTGCAAGCTGCGCGACACTTCCTTGTTTGACCAAACGCCAAGGCTTGTCAAAATCGCTCATTTTTTTGAGCCTACTTGTAATTTCACAAGTATTCATGGTAAGTGGAGCGTAATTTATCATCATTTTCACGTCAAGCGACGACTAAAGTGCTTTGGCCCATTGAAAAGGAGTGAAATTGTGACATGACACGAAGGCCCAGAAGCGTTGGCGATTTCCCCTAACAAAGTTATGCTTTAGCGCAATTAAACATTCAAGTTCTAACGTGAAACGCTTTTTTTTACAGTTTGACAAAGTGATTTAGTTTGTTCTAAATTAAATTGAGAAGACACAAAAACGACATTTGTATTTATAACAAATTCTTGTTGGGAAAAACATGTCTCATTGAGGTACTTTCATACTTTTTACCATTATTGAGGACTCTGGATTTTTCTAGTTTTTTTATTTTATTGCAGTAGTACCTGTACTTCCGGGTTGAGTGAACGCTGCTGCTCACCCGCAGAAAAAAGGAAACTGTAAAGTTTCCTTGAGAAATTTGAAAGGCGCATATAAATTAAATATTGTTATATATTTTATTATTATTATTATTATTATTATTATTATTATTATTATTATTATTAGCTAGCGAGCTGGCTATCTGTTAGCTATCTATCCAGCTGGCTAGCTATCTATTAGCTCTCTAGCTTGTTAGCTGGTTATCTATTAGCTATCTATTATCTAGCTAACTGGCTATCTATTAGCTATGTAACAGCTCGCTAGCTAGCTTTTATATATTTTTTGAGTTATTATTATTACTGCTCAGTATTAATGCTCAGTGACTCAAATGATGTAGTTATTGTCCAGCAGATGGCGTCCTCTTATTTCTGCTGTAACACGCCAAAGACGGTAAATTTAATCGAATTTATTATTCAGTATGCTGTTTGTTGTCACCCGCTAAATGACGCCACCCCCTACAACAGACGAGAATGACGAGGACACTTTCATCTTTGTTGGAATGTGTTTAAAATGGTTTACCATTACATCTGTATGTGCATTTATTTAAATATTTACTTTGACCTCAAACCTCTTTTATTATTTTTGAAACTCATATACATATGTATATATACACACACACACACACACACACACACGGACGCACAATCATGAACATGCACACACACTCAGGGCTCTGTTGATGACATTGCAGTGAGCTCACGATTATGTGATGAGGTCACACAGTGCTGACAAACAGGAAGTATTTTTAGCTCTGTTGCTAGCCGGCTAACAAGCAGAAAGAAAAGAGGAAATTTGATGTTTATAACGCGCTGCGGGGCTTTGACTCACACAGAAACACACACACACACACACACACACACACACACACACACACACACACACACGCACACGCACACACACACACACATATATATATATATATATACACACACACACCTCCAAATGTTCCAGGTCAGTGTTACTGTTTGTTCTCATTAGGCTGTGTGTGCGTCTGTGTGGGTAGATAAAAGATGCGAGTGATGATGATGACACCGAAGCGTAAATAATTTAAACTTTCTGGAGTGTTTTGATGTCACTGAATAATCTTTTTAGCACGTATGCTAACACAGTGAAAATCTAACCTCACCATGAAACCCTAAAATTGCCTTCAAATCGTCATTTAATGCCATGATTGGTCTCCATAAAATGGTCTGGAAAGACAAATTTCAAGCCTAACATTGTCTTCAGGGCCCAAAAGCCAATTTCAATTTTTCATTGGAAAGCCCAATCCCATTTTGAATCATTGAACCTGTCTTTAAGGCCTGAATGTGGAACCCTAACTCTCTGTCGAAGCCCTACTTTCAAACTTAATCCTTATTTAGGGCATCAATTAGACACCCTTACCCTGAAATAAAACCCCAAAATGGTCTTGAAACATTTATTTGAAATTATTTTCTCCTGTCTTAAAACCTTGATTTAAAAACCTGACCCTGTCTCGAAATCCCTCATTTGGATTCCTAAAAATCAGAATCTTGTGATGTTTGTGCTAATCGGAGGCTAACTTGAATTTGTCAACATTTTGTTTTTCCTCCTCCAGCTTCCATTGGCCACACGAGCAAGAGACCAGGATAATTGACGCCTGCTGAGATTGACAGCAGCTGAAGAAGAGGTTGAGCAAGATGAGGTTGAAGATCAGACGGAAGAGGTGATGACTTGAATTCTCCTTTAAAGGACAACCGACGCCTCCGGACAAGTTGTGTCCATAATTTGTAAAATCACTTCAAATGACTTCTACTGAGTGTATTTTACAAAGATTTCACAGCATATAGCTATATTTTACCTTTTAAGACTTGCGCTGAATATTCAGGAAGTCTTGTTTTCAAGTTCGTGACGATTCCTTACGTGATGTCATGTCAGGAACGCCCCTGACCGAGAAAGCGACACACAATGCATTTTGGATACTTTGTTTGGTCTGAAAACAGTTTTGATGGCGAAATTAGAAGGAAAACACATAAATAACACGATGGTGAATCGTTGTGTGTTCCACCAAGACTACTATTTGATACTAGTTGACACAAATTTCCAGCAGACAAATCAACCCATTTCAAACGGAGCTTGGGCGCCATCTTGAGCATGTTCTGGGTGCTACATTACTGTCATTGGTGGCTCGAATTGATACGGGAGGACTTCTTTAATCGATTGCAAACATTTATGCTTTCCTATTCAGAACTATTTGAATGATATTCATAACTGGATGAGTAACAAGAAAGCATCTTCTCCAAATGAAGCCATTATTTTGATTCTAGAGCAAGGCAAGACGTCTTGGCGTGACGTCACGAACAAGGCCTTCTGAAACGGAAACTTTCTGAGGTCATTTTGAAGTAGTTATGGGACACTTGAAGTCCTTTTTATTGGTGTTTTGCATTTGACTTAAAATATCAGCCTGCGTGTTTTGGCTATTTTAGATGCTATAAAAGGTTTTTCTGATGTCAGTTAGGAAATGGTGTCGGTTGTCCTTTAAGGCGTCAGCGTGCGCACGTACGACTGCAGATGAGCCGTAAAATAATGTGCATACATGAATGTGTAATGACATGCACGCCTGTGTCGGATGTGTAATGGAGCGATGTTGCTCGTCTGCCCTACATCTGCTGCTCTGCTCTTTATTACAGCTCACTGACCTGTGCGTGCACGTGCACGCTGCGTGCACGTGCGCTGCCGCCGCATGAATTTTTTTTTGGGGGGTTATGTACCAGGGTATTCAAATCTGCGTGCACACATGAGGCAGTATGAGTCAGTGTGTGAATGGGGGGTAGGGTATCAAATTGTTACTCGGTGAGTTTGAATGTACAGCATGTACATTTTTGACTGCCAGTGTTTGCGTTTGAATGATGTGACCACATTTGCTTTTCATTTGATGACTTTTATTTTTCACGTGCGCTTCCAACAGGAAGTAACAAACAGGAAGTGTGTGTGCATGGCGTTTTTTTTAATCCCCACTTCCTGTTTGAGATTGGCAGTGCAGCAAACCTTCTTTTGACATCCCTTATGTGTGTGTGTGCGTGTGTGTGTGTGTGTGCTCGTGTGTTTCTGCTTTTTGGTCACAAGCGGCAACATGACAAATATCAGTCAAGGCTTCACTGTCACATTGAATCGGCTAATTTAAAAAACATTAGGATGATTGTCATTACAATATCAATATAAAAGAAAAGAGGACTTAAACGGAGTTCAATTTTCCTCCAGAATGAACACAACAAACATGAACATTTAAAAGTCAATGGTGTGAAATATTAAAAAAAAAAAACAAATGAACACGACATCTTTTTAAAAATAGTTCTTGAATTTGTGCTGTTTTTGCCGTCAAATGAACTTTTGAGAAATTCCTTGAAACTTCAAATCTTCAAGTTTGAAGGTATTTGGTGACATCATCATCGTCGCCGATGATGACATCATCGCTGATGATAAGATCATAAAAAAATCTGCTTGCGACTTGGAAAAAAAAGTCAAGCCAGGAAGTTTCTATATACAAAGCATCAAAATAACCATCGCTTAGTCAGCCATTTTTGTGGCTTTTTATTGCTGGTTGTCAAACGCGTGTTTGATTGCGAGTCTTCATCGGAAGCTACAAGCTGAAGCCATTTTCAGTCATTTGCTTTTTCAGCTTGAAAAATCTACTTGAAAACAAAATGTTGAAAAGGTGTTAAAGTGCTCAAGTCATCACATTGATGTCTCGTTTCTTTTTCTGCTGGTTAGAAAAGGGCACGCATGCCCTCCAAAGTGGAAGCAAAGTGGAAGATTCCTGAGGAGTAAGAGTCAAGCCACTCAGACTCGTACTTTGTGCAATAGCGGGAAGTCACATTGGACTCCAGTGGAGTCATGATGGAGTCACGTGGAATTAAATGGCAGTCAAGTCAAGTCAAGTCAAGTTACTCTTGGCCATGTGGTATCGCATGGCCCAAGGGTGTCAAACTGATTTCTTCGCCGCTGGTTTCCTCTCGGGGGGGGGGGGGGGGGGGGGGGGGTGTTGAATTCCCTTCACATATTATAGATTGATCGATGAAAAGGTTTCTTCAGCCGTCATCTGTACTTCTTTCAAGGTGTCGGACGTTTCGCTTCTTATCCAAGGAGCTTCGTTGGCAAACTAGTCTTAATGGTAGTATCACCGCCGGACACTGCTATGATAGGTCCCTGCTCACAGAGTCCGGCACCGCCATCTCCGGACAGTAGCGATATATATTGGGCCGAAACTACCAGTAAGACTTTAGTTCGCTGAAGAAGCATCTTGGATAAGAAGCGAAACGTCCGACACCTTCAAAAAGAAGTACAGATGCCGGCTGAAGAAACCTTTTCATCGACAACTCCTGTACAAATGCGAGCTTACACAGAAAAACAGATTAAGTCAAAAATAATGACTGTTATTGTGGGTTGTATGGGACAATTTGAAAATTTGGTTGGGACTTTAGCAAGGATAATGGAATTTCACACGTTCAATTTGCTTTCGCGGGTCGAATAACATGATGTGGCGGGTCGGATTTGGCCCCCGGGCCTTGACTTTAACACCTGCGACGTAACGTCAAGTTGATTCAGAAAGATGGCATCAAGTGGAGTCATAAGGTGACAGGTGGTTAGACAGTGTCAAATGGAGTAACATGCAATCTTGTGGAATCAAACAGGGGGGCACCTTGAGTCATGTTGGCGTCGGCACAGAGTCACCTGGAATCAAGTGGTGTCAGGTGGCCTTCCGCGATATTACGCCGAGTCGCATGACAAGTGCTGCTTGAAAAACACATACCCTGCAAGGTGGGATAAAAGTGGACGATTCCTGAGAGGGATCCAATTTAGTTCAGGGCGACTCAGACTCGTCTTCTGGCGACGTTGCCACTTTGCCCGTGTCGATGTCTGCCGCACCCTCGGATGAGGCGGGGGTGCTTGGCGTCATCTTCTCGTAGGTTCTCCTGCGCTGGCGTCGCAGCGTGTGGCTCTGGAGCTCTTTTACCTCCTGTAGAACTTCCCGCGCCTCCTGCCAGGAACACATGGCCTCCACGAGAAGGCGCTCTGCCTCAGCACGCCTCTTCTGGAGGTCCTCCTCATCCTGCTTTGGTTTTTGGGGTGTTTTGGTCTGACAGGCGTCTGACGACTCAGTCAAGCTCTTGGATTTGTTGGGACCTTTGCGGGACAAATCGTCACCGCTCTGTGAACACGTCGAGGACTTGGCCGGAAGATCCACGGCGCCGCCGTCTGGCCCGAGGGTGATCGGCGGCGATTGGCTCAGATGGACTCGGAACTCTGAAGACGGGTCCGGCGACTCAATCAGACGAGGGGAGTCGCTCGGACAAGCGGAAGACCGCGATCCTCGGGAGCGAGGGGAATCGACATCCCGGTTTCGATTCTTGTGGGCCTTGCACCGTGGAGATTCACGACCTCTCAATCGGGGCGAGTCCTTACGTCGGGGGCCAGGAGAATCACCGCTACGACTACGAGGAGACAAAGATGACCTGAGGACACACACAAAAAAAACAACAAATTCACTCAAGTTATCATTCTTGGGAGTCAGTCGTGTCTGCGTCGTACCTGGAATGAGGGGAGTCCCCGCCCCTTAGGTGATGAAGACGAGGAGACTCCACCCCCTTCCCAAACGTTGCACTTCCTCCTCTCTCTTGCTCAGCCTTGGCCTTCTGTAGCTCCTGTCGCAAGACATGTACCCTCACAAAGTCACACGGGGAACCAAACTAGTCAGCGCGACTAGTCAAGAGAAATAAACATGATGAGTCAGTAGGATGAACCAACAAGAAGATTTTAGGGATGAGTTAGCACTACGACATCGTTGGGTCAGTCAGGAGGGACTAGTCAACCTTGCTAGTGATGTTCGCGATTGAGAAGGACCCAAGACTCATCAGCAAAATGACTCATGGGGGCTCAGCAACAGGATTAGCCACAATGACAAATGCTAATGCTAACAAAGAGTGTTAACCTGCAGTCGTATTTCCTCCAGTAATTCCTGCGCCCGTTGCATCTTCTGGGCGATGAGGGACTGCAGTTGACCCACGGGTTGCACCGAGGCGCCGCCCTCCTCTTCTGCAGGACGTCGGTTGAGAGCCCAACGCAACTCCGAGCGAATCATCGCCGGTCTGTCAAAGACAGGGCGAGGCATATAGAGTGTGGGCCACTGTGGAGTTACGTATTCGGTCTGAAGGGCGAAAATGATGTCGCGGATGATGTCTAAAATGATGTGGCGGGCAGATCTGGCCCTTGTGCCGTGACTTTGTCACCTGTGACCTACTGGATAGATAGGCAGACATTTCCAGAGTTTGTGTTTACCTGGAGGAAAGGACTTCATCCATGGATGCGCAGCGACTGCGCCCCACCATGCAGTTCCGCTTGCCAGGTTGGGGGGTTCTGGAATGTTTTTGAAGGACCTAAAAGAAGACGCTTGATCACATAAACACATCCGTCCACAAAGCGTTTGATTTTCTTACCTGGAGCTGTTGGCTCTTGTGCACCATGGAGTTTTCCAGGTGGGAATATTTCCCCCAGGAACGCTCGCTTCCTCTAGGTAGACTTCCCGTCTTGACTTTGGCTTCCTTGGTTCGTACTCGCAGTTTGGACACGTCCGTCCCCGAACGCTGACGTCCGCCACCTCCGGCCTCCGCCGTTGCCAAGCGCCCATTGGAGCCCATGCGGAACACACTTTCCCAGGAGGTGCCGTCACATTCTGATGAAAATCCTTCCTCCTCAGCCACGAGGTCGAGGGATAGCATGCCGTGACAGGACGAGGAGGCCTGGACGTCTCAAAAAAAATGACCGATAAGGAAACAAGAATCAGACGTGGCGGACCACTTCAAGGCGCCATACCACAGTCATCAAATGTCCCCGGGTGGGAAGACGGCGTCCTTGCGGGATCTTGGCTCGGTCTCTTGTGGGATGCACCAACACGTCCTCCTCCATGGTCACCTAAGCGCAAGTGGATGTGGGGAAATGAAGTGATGAGGACGTGTTCAAGTATTGGGGACCAAAGTATGTGATTCTGGTCGGCATGGACTTATGGCATTTGGAGACATTTGGACACAAGGACATGCTTGTGTGGATGTGTCCAGATAAGACCAGAAAGACATGTCATGGCATGTTCTTGGACACACATTGGGAGTGTGGTCACATGTCCATACAGACATCGAAATGCGATGGTGTGGACATTTAAGCGTTCATAATGTTAATGTGGACTTTGATGATGGATGTGTGGACATTTGGACATCTTTGGACTTGTAGCCAAGAGGAGATATTGACATTTGGATATGTTAATTGATATTTCTTCACATGGACACATGCAGGGATTTTAAATTTGGTTGTCTGGGCAATGCAGAGTTTTGGACATGCTAAAAAAAGAGAGAGAGGATGAGTGGATGCATTGAGATGCTGACCTGGTCCAAAACTCTATTTTTGGCTTTAGCGATGGCGACATTGAGAGCGCTGATCCACGATTCTTTCTCCTCGGGACTCACAGCCAGGAAGAGAAGGTTGGGAACCTGTGAAAGAGGACGGAGGACATGACCGGGTCAGCATCCGAGGACACCACAATGACGACTGTGCCTCTGTCGGTGAGGACGCGAGTATCCATCACATCTTTTTATACGCCGTGATGCTAGAAGATGACGATGAGGATTTTGATAGCAGCAAGGCTAACACTGTCAGATTATTCCGCTCCCACTCGTCCTGTGACACACTAATGGGATTCTGTGGATTAAATCTTTTCACGTGGACGGAAAAAAAGCCCCAAGCTCAGCCAGTCAGAAGCGGGCAGAGCCAGAGTCATGAGCGGCATTAAATTCAGCCCACCAGAGGGATGCCGGAGAAAATCAGGCGGGGATGAAGTCAATCTCTTAGCGCGTCCCGTGACGTCACTAAAACACGCAAGAGTCGTCGCGCTGCCGCACTTTGGAAGCTTTTCCAATAAAACAAAATGCAAAGTGGCCCAAATCCTCAAGGTGACCTCATCCAAAGGCTGCAACGCATCCTGACGCCGGTCCTCAGATCATATCCAAAGCATCCCATATCCTGATCCCATGGTCCCATCTCAAAACCTCCTAGTTCCTGGATCCCTCCTGACATGATCCAAAACCTGGAAAGGGGTCAGGAACTATCCTGGTCTGTCCTCTAGCCACTTGGATTGGATTTGGAAATCCCCAAAATGACGACTGCATCAAAATATGCTGTTGACTGATGAAACTGTTATATAAATATCTAAAAATATATTCCTATAAGTGTTCAATGAAACATTATTATTATCAGAATCATCTTTATTGCCAAGTATGTAGACCACACAAGGAATTTGTTTCCGGTAGAACACGCTGCACTAGTATCGTCGTCAAAAAAAAACTGCTAAGTGGCACTATACAGTTCCATTTTGGCTACTGTTGAAGAGTTCAAAGAGTTAATGGTATAAATAAAAGATATCTGTGATGTCATAATTGTCAGAGAAGGCGTTGAACCGACCGTGTTGCCGGGCCGTCGGGATCGGATGAGTGTGAAGCGGCTGTGGTTCTTCTTGCTGCGACTCTTGGCCTTCCTCAACTCTTCCGAGCGTTCGTAATGGGCCAGTTCCACAACTTCTTGACTTTTACGTTCATCCCTCACCTGAGAAGGTAAATTCAAACATGGCAACGCTGAAATTGTTGGAAATTCTTTGCCTTAAAGGGACTTCATGTTGATCCGTGTTGATGGCGAAATTAGAAGGAAAACACATCAATAACACGATGGTGAATCGTTGTGTGTTGCACCAAGACAACTATTTGATATTTGCTGACACAAATTCCCAGCTGACAAACCAGCCCATTTCCAACGCAGCTCGGGCGCCATCTTGTGCATTTTCTGGGACACTACATTGCTGTCATTGACGGCTCGAATTGAGATGGGAGGACTCCTTCAATCGATTGCAAACATGTATGCTTTCCTCTTCAGAACTATTTGACTCATATTCATAACTGGATGAGTAACAAGAAAGCATCTTCTCCGAATCTGAAGCCATTGTTTTGATTCTCCAGCAAGGCAACACGTCTTGGCGTGACGTCACGAATAAGGGGGCGGGACCTTTTGAAACTTGCCATCTCCGGGTTCATTTTGAAGTCGTTTTTAGACACTTGAAGTGATTTTTATTGGTGTTTTGCATTTGACTACAAATATCAGCCTGTGTGTTTTGGGTATTTAGATGCTATAAAACGTTTTTCTGATGTCAGTTAGGAGACAAAAAAATGGTGTCGGTTGTCCTTTAAGAGTCCACAACTATTGCGTAACAAGGCGTCGGTACAAACGAGTCGATATGTGATTGACGGCACATTTCACACAAAACTCACGAGCTTGGGCACGTGCCACTCAGTAGACGCACGCATATGTTGTTTCGCTCCTAATGGGAAATGGCCAGAGGAATTGATGCTTCTCAGCTCGTTAGTGCGGCACTAATAGCAGTCGTTTGACCTTAACGCAGTGCTGACAAATGATTACACGCTGATGGTTAATACACGCGTTGAAAAACAGAATGCCTATGAAATCTCATCCTGGAAATGACAAACTCTATATTCGTGCGCGTGTGTGTGTGTGTGTGTGTGTGTGTGTGTGTGTGTGTGTGTGTGTGTGTGTGTGTGTGTGTGTGTGTGTGTGTGTGTGTGTGTGTGTGTGTGTGTGTGTGTGTGTGTGTGTGTGTGTGTGTGTGTGTGTGTGTGTGTGTGTGTGTGTCAATGTGCATTTGCACAGGCGTCCATGTCTTTGGATGCTCATCAGTGTGTGCTGGCTGCTGGCTGTCACATGATCTTGGATTCAATCGCACGTGTTGACTGCTCAGCAGGCAGCCCGCGTCTTTGGCTTTGTACATGTGCGTTTGCTGTCGTGCGTGTCTTTCCATGCCACTACGTGGTGTTTTTTTTTCAATCTCAAGTTTGTACCTGACTGCATGTCTGTTGCCATTGGAGGCTTGTGTTCTTGGATGCGTGCTTTGCTGTGTTCATTTTGTGGATCTGCACTTTTGTATGTCTTGCGCACATAGACACACACACACACATGTGATGCTCGTCCTTCTCACCTCCTTCTCCGATATGAACAAGTGTTCTCCTCTGAGGACCACGTATCGACTTCTCCAAAGCTCTCTGAAGATCCCGCGGCCGCAGAACTTCCTCAGCCAGCCGAACTTATCCGGCGGAGGTGTGGTGCCCGAATGGGCTGGGTCCTGAGGCCCCTGTCCAAACACACACACACACACACACACACACACACACACATAAACATATGTGTACATGCGTGTGCATGTGTGTGTCTTGTTGTATGCACGCATATTTGAACGGGTTATACATATAATGTATAATCTAAAAAAATAAATATATATATATATAGTATAGTATAGCATAATAGGTACACCACACATTGGTCTTCTGTAAATTGTTGATAGTAATATATCACATTTCGTAATTCTATCATTTAGAAAGAGATACTTGGCAGCAACACGAGAAAAATAAATCACAATACGTATTATTCTGACTTTTGCCGTGACGTCACAGAATATTTAGTTGCGGTCATGACGCTTTGATGTTGAGGTGGCCAGGCAAGGGGGATGGATGGATGGATGGAGGAGAGAGATGAAGGTCCGAACTTGGGAATGTTTGATAATGATGGAGGGATGAATGTGTGCGCGTTCCTACCGGTCCTGCGTGGTTGCTCTTCTTCATGCTCGCTTAGCTCGCTCCGGTTTTTTTCTTCTTCAGCTTCGTCTCGTTCTTCTCGGTTCCTCTGTTGTCTGACGGGTTGGAGGCGGCGTCCTGCCTGCCTGCGAGCGTGCGCGCGGGTGGGTGGGCAGATGCTTTCCCCCTCGTCGTGCACGCGCACTTTAACCTAGATTTCGAGTGCGTTTGAAGGCGCCATCTGGCGGCGCGAGCATGCTCGTGCAGGTCTGAACAAAGACACGCATCATTTTTTGGGGGTGGGGGGGTATTCGGGGTACTATTCTCAGTCAGAGTGGCTTTGAGGTGTGGCTGGAATTGACATATTGCTCTTTCTGCAATGCCAAGGCACTAAAGTGAAGTGATCCATCTCAAATTAGAGTGATACCATCTCATCCAAAACAGTAGATGACTGGATTTTGCGGCGCACCCAAAAGCCTTGATTTTCTTCAAAAGATGACCCTGCGCCTTATACACCTTATATGTGAAGTCATATTAAGCCACAAAAGGTCAAAAGTTTAAAAATACGCCATTCCTTGGGGGTGGACCTTATACACCAGTGTGCCTCATACATCAGAAAATACAATAGATTATTTTAGGTTAGATTAAATTAATTAGATTAGAATAATTTTCCAAACTGCTTTATCCTCATTCGGGTTGCTGGGGGACCCCCTGAATTGGTTGCCAGCCAATCGCAGGTCACACGGGGACAAACATTCGCACCTTGGGACAATTTGGAGTGTTCAATCAGCCTGCCATGCATGTTTTTTGGAACGTGGGAGGAAACTGGAGGACCCGGAGAAAACCCACACGGGCCCAGGAAGAACATGCAAATTCATAGATTGAGTAGATTAGTCTAGATATCCCCCCACCCCATTCCAATTGCTGCTGTGGACTGCAAATGTCCCCATTATGGGACTATTAAAGGCTTTCTGATTCTGATTTGTCTCACAATGGAGAAATCCACAATTCACAGCAGCAAAATTATGAAGGGAAAAAGAAAGAAAAAATAACAAGGTATAGGAGTTGCTGGGAAGTCAAACTAAATCATAAATGAGTGGGAAAATGTGCACGCGACTGTGGTTGAGCCTCCATATCATGTCATTTCTGCTTTGCTTTGTTCTATATAATATAGATTATGAACCATCATTACCTCCACCTGGGATCAAGTTTTTTTTTCATTCTATAACATTGATCACAGTGTCGACAAAGTCACCCAATGCCCCGTCCAGCCTTGGCCGAGTTGTGATCGCCATGACAACCGGGACCAGGGGTGAGGGTGTCTCTGATGTGACATCACACAGCTGATCATCATCTGTGTCGACTTTAGTGCCGCGACAGCCAAAAGAAATCGGCATCCTTTGCGCGGCTATTGAAAAGAGACAACCTAAAGCGTGGCAAAAGCACTGTTGCTTTCCAACAGTGCGCAGCGCCAATCATACTAGCCCTTAAGACCGCAAGGTTCGGGCTACGGAACCCTACGCGAGCCAGGAAAGTATCTCAGAAATGGAAATCCTTCGTCAGGTCATCCAAGAGGTGGCCACTCAAAACAAGATCGATATGGATACCCTCCGCCAGGAAGTCAAGCAGGCCGTCGGCCAAACGCACCGAGATGCCAAGACGGCTCGCCAGGAAGCCAGGACCCTTCGTCAGGAGGTGCAGAAAGCCATGGGCTTCAACCCGCCCGACACGGAAATCCTGCGCCAGGAGATCCGCGAGCAGACCCAAAGGGACATGGATGCTCTCCGCCAAGAATTGCTCAGCACGCTGCAAAGAGACATGAAGGTTTTCCGCCAGGAGTCCAAAAGGCTCCGCCAGGAAGCGCAGAGCGTGGTCACCCTGCGCCAGGAGTGGGAAGAAGTCCGCGGCAACCTGTACACTTTGTCGGACAGGCTGAAGGCCGTGGCCGATCACACCGGCGTCAACGTCGGGGTTCCCAAATCCATCCCGTTGAACTCGGCTAAGAGGAAGCTCCGAGATACCTGCTGGGGGATCTCGCTGCCGCTGGCCATGACGCTGTGTGCCGTGTTTGGCTTTGGAATCGGCATCACGCTGTCTTAGCTTCAAGCTTCGAGCAAGAGAAATGTCGGAAACCCGCCTTCAAAAAAGAAATGCTTTGTGCTTGATTTTGTGAAACTCATGACACACCCCCTACACTCTCTATAAATACATTCCTCTAAAACCCATGTTTTCTTTTATTTTTTGAAGACTGCTGAGCCCCGTTAACTCATTCACCACCAGACGATGTGCAAAAATGTGTCCACTTCAGTGCCACGGGTTTTGACATTTTCCCTCAAATTGCAGGACTCACAGAATATTGACTTTTAGGACGACATAAACATTCAATGCAGCGTAAGAAACCTTAGACTCGCTTGTTTCATCAGAAAAAAAAAGAGTTAATTCCTAAGTTGTATGGGTCTGGAGTTATTTGAGCTTGAAATGGGGGCGGCTGTACAAAATACAATACAATAAATTTTAAAAAAACTGTACACTTGTACTGTAAATATGGGTTGATGCAATACGGCTACATATATCAATATGACTTTCTTGATACTTGCACTATGTACAGTTTTTTTTATGAAACGGTTTTGCACATTTACTCTATACAGTTGACATTTTTATTTTACTATGCTTAGAATATGTATCTTGTTTTCTATCCTTTCACCCCCTCCCTATCCCCGTTTTGAATTGCTGCTGTGGACTGCAAATTTCCCCATTGAGGGACGAATAAAGGTTTTCTGATTCTGAATACATATTGATTTATAGAGCGCATTGACGACTATATTGATCAAATTGAGAAAATCAATCCACTCGCTGGACAATGTTGTGTGTTGCTGGACAAGATGAGCATCTTTGCATGTCCGCTGATACTTGGGGGTTTTTTGTTTTCTGTCATTGATGGATTATTCAACAATCTCTCCAATCCTCCAATTGATGTTGTTACATTGTGTCCATGTCAGCTTCCCATCATCCAGTAGAAGAGAAGAAGACCCTGTTGGTGTTGTCGTAAATGCTGCGGGAAAGCTCCAACGGGTCCTCCTCCCTCGCTGCGGCCATCACCTCCAGAACTTGTCTGAACGAGACAAATCAATGGAACATCAGTCACATCACGTCCACGTCACGAGTAAGTCTCAATTCTTGTCCTTCCAACTTTGTCACGGTCCCGACAAAGTTTGTACGTGTGCGTTTTGAGCTTCACCGAGACTTGGTACGAGCGTATGCTACACACTGGCATTTTCATTGCAGTACCAGAAAATAATGTGACAATGCCATGGAGAAATCAATGTCATGTGACAACGCAAGATGGCCACCACTGGCTTGATACAAGTAATGTGAGTTTAGACAGCGGCAACGCGAGATGGCTGCTGTCGGCTTGACTTCTCACGGTGCTGAGTAAGAAGGCATTAACTGTCCAAGTTATCATGTATGTCTGTGAAGCCTTTGTTTAGTTTTAGCCGTGCCAGCCCCAAATCTTCAATTTAGCACCTTCGGTCGGTGTGGGATCCCAAGTCACGTGACCACCCGCAGCCCGTACTCACATAATGTGACAAGGCTCGTTCCTGTCCTTTAGGCAGTGCCCCGCCTCCCATTTCTTCTTTGTGGGGAAGGTGCTGTTGACGTATTTGAAGCCGGCGTGTGTGCTCTTGATACCGCACCACGGAGCATCTGGCGGCCATTGGAACGACGTCAAATCAAAATGTCCGCCGCAACAACGCTCGAGACAACTTACCGGTTTCTATCATCAGTCGCTCGGTGGGAATGCGCTTCATGGCGTCCATGTTGGCCTGGCTTTTCAGTGAACTGAAATGGAAGGTCTTGTTAGACGCAGGTTTTGGAACATCATTTTGGCTTCCTTATACCGTGTCGCAACAAAGTGGTCGGCAGTATAATACTGAAGGAATGATTGAATTTCTTAAGAGTCACTTGGTTTGTTGCAGACACGCCCCCCGGCTCTCACCATCCGTTAATCCCGATGTAGAGGTCCAGCTCAATCAGGGCGGCAGCCTCCTCTGCGCTCCCATCGAACGAGTGGACCTGATCAAGGCATTCCAAGGTGAACAGCGAGTAAATCACAAGGTTTGAGCTCACCTCAACTCTATTTACATTTCACTTTAAAACACATAGAAAGCGCTAGACACGGAGCAAAAGAATGTGTGTATATGACAACAGTTACAACAAAAACCAAGCAGCATCTCATGCTGAGTCAAAAGCTCAAGAACAGACTCCAAATTGTACAGAAAGCCAGTGAAGGGAGGCCAGAGTACCAGTTCATATGCTCCCTCTTATGAGTACCAGTCAATAGGTGAGCAACAGCATTTTGGACCAACTGGAGATGCTTGACGGAGGATTTGGTTTTCATTTCATTGAAATTCCAAACACACAACAGACATATTTATTACCTCGGCCTTGAAGAAACATTCACTCACCACGCCTCCTACGCATCGGTCTCGATTCTTCCTCATGATGTCTGCGAACCAACAAGTCTCTCAGATCGTGCGAGACGTGACTGCAGCGGGACTTTTGGACTCACCCGCAAAGTCCTGATGGGAGTTACGGCAGTGGAGGAACATGGGAAGCTTGCTCTCCTCAGCTAGATCAAATTGCATCTCAAAGTATCTGTGACACGTGATAGACAACAGAGTAGATCAAGAAACGTGGCGGCGGGGTAAGGATGGACATGTCCTGGACTTACTTGAGTTGCATCTCTTTGGGGCAAAATTCCAAGCGGTCAAAATCTACACACACAAAAAACAATCACAAAGCCAATTCAAGGCGTTGACTAAACGTTTCTTGACAAACTTGTGGCTACGGACTTGCCTAGTCCGCACTCTCCGATGGCGACCACTTTGCTTCGGTTATCCGCCGCCAAACGCTGAAGGCGGGCCAGATACTCGGAGGGTCCGGCGCCCTCCTCAAATTGGCCGCAGCGGGTTGGATGGCAACCCACCGTGCAATAAAAGCTTTCTGAGCTCGGCCCGGGAAAAAGAAATCAAGATTCCAAGTAAGCCTTAAAAAGGCTGCTTCAGTCGCCGCGCTTACCTCTGCTTTGAGCCAGTTTGACGGCCTCCTCGCTGTCCTCCAGGCTGCCTCCGGTGATCACAAACTGCACACCAGACACAACATCCCAATCCGTCACTTGTTACATTTCACAAGTTGATTTTTTTTTTTTTTTTTTTTTTGTCACCTTTTGGACCCCCGCGTGGACAGCTCGGTCGATGACATGGTGGAAGTCGTCTGTGGGAACATAACACGGGATCAAGTGGAAGCCGCGACTTTGACTTTGACTTTGACTTTGAGAGGAAAAGGCTCTCACCTTGATGCTTACGCTTGCCTCTGTAGAGCCCACGGAACACGGGGTCTGTCAGGTTGACGCCAATGTCTGATGTTTGGACACAAAATTACAACATAGGGTTGTTATCTGGTATGAAATGTTGACATTTAATTACCGTAGGGCTCCAACTAACTCCCTTTATTAAAAAAAACAGGACATCTCAAATTCATTGCACAAAATGTCCAAATAATATCAATACATTCAGATTTATTTACGTTTGCTGCAATTTAATTGCCAATACTTTAGCATTGGTTCAGCATTCAAGCTCATTTTCTCCCCCAAAAATAAAAACGCGGGGTTATATCAACTGGCTCCCAGTAGTTTGTATATTGACTCCTTGCGAATAAAACCAGTCACTTGTTTTTAATGAACACTACTATAACTACTGCATTTTGACGTAGTTGCTGGTTGTTGGAACGACTTGGAATTTTGTTTTGTGGCAGTCGATGTAACATGTTGCACAACCACGAGACGAGCGAATCATTATTTAACTAAATCTACTTGACATTGTTTTCTTGTGAAAAGTAAATGGGATGATTCACTCAAGCGAGGTTCTTTTGAAATCATGTACGTTTTAATGGAGTGAACGCTCTTTGCATTAGCCCGCTAAATGACTTAAAACAGAATTACAATGTGGAGTGTTTTTTTTTTAATTCATAAAGTGATTATTAACATCCTTACCGATGAATTTGTGGCGGGCCATTGTTGACAGAATTAACGAGTCCGCCTTGCGAAGTACACGCATGCAGCCTTCATCCGGGGTGTCATTTGTCATTACCTTAAGACTCACAAAAGAGGAGCTCAATTTACTCAAATGACTGAGAATATTTTAGCTGGAAAAGTCACATCGAATTTACAGACTAGTATTTTTGTAATGTCTTTCCTCCCAGTATCTGTACTTCTACTTCCTATAAAGTCATAACCAAGTTATTCATGCGACATGAATTATTACACAAATTAATCGATAGACAAATAAACAAGTAGATAGATAAATAGATCAACGAATAAATAAACAAATAAATAATCACAAATTAATCTTCCCATAAATAAATAAGAATAATAATACATTTCATTTCTAAGCGCCTTTCAAAACTCTCAAGGTCACTTTACAGTCACTCATCCCAGAAGTAACTCAAATAGATATAAAGCTAGCTCGCTAGCTAATAGCAAGCTAAATAGATAGCTAGCCAGCTAGTTAGTAAATAGAGAGCTTATGTTACATACGTACATATGTGTAGTTTGCCCTCAACTTTTACTTACTTTCTAACTCGACCCCCCCCCCCCAAAAAAAAAAAAAAATCTATTGTGAATGTTTTATTGTCTCCCTTGTGCGTTTTGGTATCTGCCACTGCAAAACAGCTTCATCTGTTGTTAGTGTTATATAAATTGTATTGTAACGCTTTATTACATAACAGTCATTGTGGCTGGATGTGAGTTAAAAAAACACACACGCACCACACCACCACCAAAAACTAAAGTTTAACATGATAGAATGTCAAAACAACCCGAATTAGAAAAGGGCCTCAAAGGTGCGTTTTTGTTTGGCGTATTACGGTAAGAACACGTGACGTCTCCCTATCCTGGTGTGAGTTCGGCGGCGCTCGACTGGAAGGTGACATTAAAGTAGGGCAAAGCGAACGACCGGCAAGCTAGCGAGTAAGCTAAGCAGAAGAATGGCCTCGGCCTTCCTCAGCCACCAGCAGAAAGTGCTGCGACTCTACAAGAAGTCTTTGCGTCATCTCGAGTCATGGTGCATCTTTCGGTGAGGCGCGCAAACATTTTCACGACGACGTGCAGCTCAATTTAAGGCTAAGCTAACAGCAGAGCTAGGGGCTAACCGGGGTTGAGACTATGCAGCCAAGCTAACCGCTAACTAACAGCTGAGCTATGAGCTAACCAGTGTTGACGCTTAACGCTCCCCCCACGAAGAGGTCAATTTCACTTGAATGCGTTTGTTATTAATTAAAGTAAGTTTGCACCCGAACGGCCATTGAAAACCGCTTAAATAGCGATGTAAGTATCAAAATATCAACCACGAATCGGGTTCAACGCAATTGTATATAAATTGAGAACATTCCATTTGAAATTCAAGATAACATGAATTGTACGACCAACTTCGAATAGTTATTAATCATAGTTTAATGTTTATTCACTCAGTCTAGATGGTTCGAATTCCATCGGTTATTGTTATCATTGGAATGCCTCGAAATCCTTGTTTAAATTCAAGCATCACATTTTTCTTCTCATTGCACACAAGTCCACTAAAATGTGTTTTTTAAATCGAACATTGACTGGAAACGTATTTCAAGGACAATCTGACGTCTTTATACCTAAATAACCACTCTGCCCCCGAGTGGAAAATCCTTGAGGTGCACATCATTAAAAATATGAATTCAATGTGGTTTGTGCATTTATTCCGCTTTTAAATTATCCTGCGGGCCTGATCAAACCTCCTTGGGGGACCGGTTCCGGCCTGCGGGCCATATGTTTGACACCCTGATCTAAATGATTCCATTTTATTAAAACGAGATAAACAAGTCTTATTGTATTGTTGCTAGCCATAGGCCGGCTAGCAGCAATAATGAGCACTGATGTCGGAAGCCTGAAAAAGCAAAATGTTTTTTTTTTTTTTTTTTTTTTTTTTTTTTTTTTTTTTTTTTTTTTTTTTTTTTTTTCTTTCAGGGATAAGTATCGCTTCTATGCGTGCCTGATGCGCGCCCGCTTCGATGCCAACAAAAATGAGAAGGACATGGTGACGGCTACTAAAATGCTGAAGGCGGGCGAGGAGGAGTTTTGGGACAGGCAACATCCGCAGCCCTACATTTTTCCCGACTCGCCCGGCGGGACCTCCTACGAGCGCTACGACTGCTACAAGGTTAGCTCACCCTTTTTTAAATACTTTAACTTCACATGCTTGTTCTCTCCATTCCCCCCACACAAATGACATTTTGAATGAGGAAAAGTATTGGAATAAAAAGTTGGGGCATTTTCAAACTTGTTTCATTTATTTATTATTTATTCCCTCCATGTAATATACCGTATGTTATAAATTAACGATGTACCTTGTGGTTTTTGTTCTCCTTCACAAATCCCTAAATTATTTCCTTTTGCTCAGACATGTTCAGAGCCCCCCATTATAGTATTTAATTTAATTTATTTGTTAATGATTTTATTTTTAATTTATTTAGTGAACAATGTTTATCACTGCCCTCTGCTGGATGGTGTGGGAACAACAGCCATATTGCCAATATAGTGTCAAGTCGATTTGATCAGCATTTGGAAATGGTTTGATGTGTTTGTGGACAGCAAAGTGCCAAATGTGGTGTTAAAATGTGGTGGCAGGTCCCGGAGTGGGTCCTGGATCAGTGGCACCCTTTGGAGAAAGCCGCCTACCCCGACTACTTTGCCAAAAGGGAGCAATGGAAGAAGTTGAGAGCGGCCAGCTGGGATAAAGAGGTGCGCCCCTTTTTCCCTTTTTGTGTCACAGTACGCTTAGTAGCCACAAATATCTATCTTTCCGGAAAAGGCAACCGATTGCAAATCACTCACTAGCTGTGATTCAGGGGTTCCCATTATAAATTCGCCAGAATATAATCTTGGCATACAAACTAGTTTTCAGCGGACGAACCAAACCACTCGGTCGAACAGCGCCGCGGTGGCTGGTGGACTAGTTTTCCACACCCCCTTTGAGTGCAGACGTGGTTTGTTATTGAGTAGAGTACTTTTGCTGTTATGGGACTGAAAAAGACCCCACCACAGGCTAGTGTTTAGCCTGAAGAGCACACAAAAGAACATTCCGGTTGAGCAGAAGAAGATCAGCGAAAAACACCAACGAGGTGTGTGTTTGTGTGACTTAGCGTCCCAGTATGCTAAGTCGACCATTGCTATGTGTGGCTAAGGGTGTTTCTGTGTTGTCTCAGGCAATAGAAGAGGTTGAAAAACTTCTGTTGATTTGGTCGAACGAAAAGCAGCTAGCAGGGGACAGTGTGAGTGAGGGTATTATTGCCCAGAAAGAATGGCAACTTCACTCGAATAAGAGGCAACTACATCAACGGCCATCACAAAGGTCAATAAAACCTCTTTATTATACGATACAGTTTATTTCTTTAATTACAACCCAATAGCACATTTGTGTAGTTTTAAGGCTTAGAAAAGTAGAAAATTATGTTTTATGGGTATCGCGGAACGGATTATTCTCATTTTAATGCTTTCTTATGGGAAATAAATGTTTGGCAGACTGACATTTCGCCTTACACACACTTTCTGGGAAGCAATTAAGCTCGTAAGCGGAAGTATCACTGTACTTCTGTTTGGCTGACAACCAGTTCAGGGTGTCTGCAACCAGAGTGAGGATCACATGCTTCGTAAAATGAAATAATGAAGGTCAATGTTGAACCTCCGCTTATGTGTCCGTATCAGGCTGTTCTTCAACATATCGTATGCGGAGTATCATCTCTCCTTCCTTTGTTGACCCCGATGAATAGAACCCGGCAACCGCGCGCGGCTTGTTTCTGCCCAGTCGATCTGTTGTCATTTGTTTGGCGGCAATTTGTTGCCCAAAGCAAACCCAAAGCGGAAAAGCCCAGAAAAAAGAACCAAACGTCGTCCTGAGCCCTGCGTGACTTTCCAGGTGGCTCAGCTGCAGGCCGAGACTCCGGCTGACGGGCCCAAGTCGGAAGCGCTCCCTCCGGCCCGGAAGGAGGGCGACCTGCCGCCTCTGTGGTGGCAGTACGTCACCCGTCCCAGGGAACGCCCCACATAAACGCCACACCTGCGCCACCGGCGTGACATTTCGGACTGCGGAGAAGACTTCCTTTGCGCCCGCTCGTGGGTGACTATCTGTCTTCATACGCCTCAATAAAAAAAAAAAAACATGTCAGTAAGAAATATTGTCGCTCTTGTTTGTCACACTGATAATGTGTCTAGCATGGGCGCAGGTCAAAATATGTTTGTTTTTGTATGCAGTCTCAACGTCAAAAATGTACATTTCTTTTAAATGATAAAATAAAGTAAAAATACTAACTAAAACCTTACATTCAAAAGCCTTTAAGAATCTGCTTCAAAGTACGGTGTGAAGAATTTTAGTGCCATCTACTGGCACTAAATATTCTGTCGTGTGTTTGCAACTTTGAAGGAAATACAATTTATCAGCCTTCACTAAACCCGTCCAAACAACCAAAAATGTCCTTGAAAGTTTTGAAAGGCACTTATAAATCAAATGTATTATTATTATCATTTATTTAATGAGTGACATTCGGTGTATTAGAGCTAACTAGCTATCTAGATAGCTATCTATTAGCTATATAATCGTAAAAAATACATTTCATTTATAAGCGCCTTTCAAAACTCTCAATGACACTTTACAGTCACGAGATATTCTATCTGCGGGTGAGCAGTGGCAGCCACACATGCCAGCTAGCTAGCTAAATGTTGCTATTTATTAGCTATCTACTAGCTGGCTAGCTTTCTATCTGTGTATTTAATAGTGACATTCAGTGTATTAACTTACTAACTAGCTAGCTAGCTATTAGCTATCTAGGTGGTTAGCTTTCTAGCTGACTATCTATGAGCTATTTACTAGCTGGCTAGCTAGCTTCCTATCTATTAACTTCCGGGTTGAGTGAACGCTGGCGTGTGTGGCTGTCGCTGCTCACTCACAGAAAAACTTATCCTGTGACTGTAAAGTGACCTTGAGACTTTTGAAAGGTGCTTATAAATGAAATTTTTTTATTATTATTGACGAAAAGAGTTGTCTCACATCTCCTGTCCCACGTAAATCCGCTTCAATTCCAGGCCGCAACAGTTCCACAAACGTATCTTCGCTCTGCGCTAACGCTCCTTTCTTCTCAATGGGGGCTCTTCAATTACAGATTAAAGTCAAGAACACTGTCAAAAAGCATGTCAATGTACAATTCTGCAAATATAGTTATGTTAGGATATAATTTTATTGATTTTTTTTTTTTTTTTTTTGCCAGTCAACAGGAGGAGTGAAGGATTCCAAAAGCAGCGATTGCCACATAGTAACAAGCGTTGGCATTCCTTCATCCTCCCCAACTGTCAATCATGATACGGCTACACTCCAAATCAATCAGTGAAGTAACTTGTAAGGCCTAGCTAGCTAGTTAGCGAGTTAGCAAGTTCCTCCAAAAGACGTCAAAATGAAGGGCTTTCTGTCTTGGTTACGCTCCCAGAAGCCTCTCTCGGGACCCCCGCAAGTGCTGATCCACTTGCCGCATGTTTAACCCCCCCAACCAACCAATGTAAGCCCCTAATGAGATTGGCCGTCCCCGGATATCCCATTAGATGGTGATTAAGCGGGCTCAGCTCGTTAGCGCAAATAAAAAAACCCACACATTCACTTAGGGGAGCGATTTAGAAGCGTGTGGAAAACCGCTGGTAAATCTTTTCTCATCCCGTTTTGTCTCACCGCATCGGGTGGAAGGGGATGCTCTTGATTGGTCACCGACCAATGACCATGACACGATGCATACATTGCGCTGAATCCCAAAATTACTTCAAACCAAATCCTTCAATGATGGCAATATCAATCCTTGTTTATCATTATGATGGAAAACATGCATGTGGCGACCAGTCATTGTCTGACTGTAGCCACCTTGAGATCGACTGGCAACTGTCTCCATGTGCCGTGACATTGGCGGTTGACCAGTCAGTTTGTTTGCTTCCTTACAGTGACTGGTCACTAGTTTATTATTGTCATTGGCTGGCGACCCGTCATGGGCGTTCACTGCCTTTCAGCCAATGTCGGATGGGATCGGCTTGAGCTGTCATTTTTTGTTGTGTGTTCTGGTCCCCTCCTTGAATTTTTTTCCCCCTGCCGTGGCTCGCCTTGCACTTTCCCGGCGACCCATCCTCACCAGTTTGTCCCCTTCCTCATTGGACGACCCGATAACCTGATTTTCTCCCCAATCGGTTTAGCCTCCTCGCCCTACCACGCTCGCTCGCTGGCTCACTTGCTCTGGCGAGCTCCCTTCTCTCTATTTCCATCTTTGAGCTTTATCCCTTCATCTCTGATCTCCTTCATCCGCCGCAATCCTCATCGGCGCTCAAGAGAGCGGAAGGAAGGACTTTCTCGCCGGCGACCAGTCAGCTAGGGGAGCGCAGCAGCAGAAGAAGCAGCAGTAGAATCTTGGGATTGTGTCGCGCCTACGAAAGGAACGGACGGACGTGTGAAAGACAGGTGAGCAACCGCCCGTTTGGAGATTTCCCACTTTGGGCCAATGAGAAGTTGCGCAAAGTTTACTGCTTGCTTGCGGGAATTCTTTGAATTTATCAGCCGGCGTCTTAGCCGCAGGGCAAATTTGAACAAAAAACATTGGCGTCAAACTCAATGCCCGGGCTATAATCGATTCATTTGTTGCCTTCAGGTAATTATCCAATAACACGTCTGTGTAAGCTTTCAGTCATACAGGAGTGGTCCATCGATGAAAAGGTTTCTTCGGCCGTCATCTGGACTTCTTCGAAGGTGGCGGACATTTGGCTTCTTATCCAAGATGCTTCTTCAGCGAACTAAAGTCTTACTGGTAGTATCGGCCCTATCGGAATATATATATATATATAGTGCTGATACTACCAGTAAGACTTTAGTTCGCTGTAGAAGCATCTTGGATAAGAAGAGAAACGTCAAAGAAGTACAGATGACGGCTGAAGAAACCTTTTCATCGATATCCAATCACACGATTCAACATTTGGGTGCTTTCACTTTCATCTACCGAGTGAAGGCGTACAGTCCAAAAAATGACATTGACGTGCCTCTTTTCGATCCTGCCATCCGTTTTGTGCAAAGATGTCCAGAAACTCCTCAGTGGATTTCTTCTTTGTCTTTCATTGTCGGACAGAAGAATTTTTTAGGCTTTTCGTCATCTCTCCTAGACGACATTTCGTCAGTTCCTGATCCCGCCTAGGAGTAGAGAGCAGCCGGTAATCGGATGACGGGAGATTTGAGCTTTCAAGTGTCCCGTAAAAGACCCGAGGGATTTGGCCCGGGCACCTTGATCCCTTTCGGCCACTTCCCGGCTCCTGTCTTCCAGACAACAGCTAGTTTTGGACACCTTTTACCCCAAAAGCGCCCCTGGAATTCACGCTCCATGATATAATGCTGATTAGCATTAGCAACATGCTAATAAACTCACTTCACATGTAGAATGAGATTAAAAGCGGATCAACTTTTTGGGGAAAAAAAGGCTTAGTTTTGCGCTTCTCGGGAAGTCTGGCCCTCAAAATATTTCTGTTCTTCTTGAAATGTTCTTACCAGATGCTTTTTGAGATCAGACGCAGACCGTCATGGCTGTCATCATTTTCTCAAGCTTCCTGGTCAGCATCCTTCTCAAGCGCTTTCTTTGTCGTCAGCGTTAACAGCATTAGGCGGGATTACGTCCCATCGCGTCCATGTCTAATCTTTCACATTCAAAAGGTGTTCTGGGTCAGAGTATCTAGGCCACGGCTCATGTGATCTTTGGGCCATCTTGTACTGGACTTGGCCCAAATGACGGTTAGCGTTTTGACTGGTTCAAATCTGCATATCACTTTGGCCGTAGGGACAAAAGTCAATGGGATTTCAATGCTCTTTGGATAACGTGTGACTTGACTCGTTCCCCACCCACTTAAGACTCCATTTGGGATGTGATCATCAATTGATCCGATTGGTCTTTTCTCAAGATGAAGACTTGCAGGTAAGATTGCATTAAGGCCTGACTTTGCCCAAGAAGACAAAATGGCCCAGAAGTCATTTCAGACTTGGACTGACTTCATTTTTCGTAGGAATTGACTTGGGCTAGACATCATGACTTGGGACTTTAGAGACCTGAAACCTACTCGCGTCTTTTACAATCAATCCAATCCCTAATTTGACGTTGACTTTATAAACCTGGCTCTCTGTTTGCAGTTTCATTCGAGTTTCCTGTCGCCATGGCAGCCGAGAAAGCTGAGATGGATGCGTTGAAAAAGGAGTGCGATGGGCTCCGGGCCAAGATTGAGGTGAGTTAGCACCCGAACTAGCCCCAACGGCCAAAAATGTAAAGTGCGGCAAATTGACAAAAGTCTTTGCGTACCAGGCGGCCCGCAAAGCTGTCAACGACACCACCATGACGTCATCGGCTGGCAGCGTGGCCTCGGTGGGGCGCGTTCAGCTCAAGCAGAGGAAGACGCTCAAAGGTCACCTGGCCAAAATCTACGCCATGCATTGGTCAGCTGACTCCAGGTGAGTGACCCCGACGTGCCTGGACGAAAACCCAATTTGATTTCCGCAATAAGTGCCATCGATGGAAGCGTTTTTGCACTTTTCTGTGTCCAACAGGCAAATGGTTAGCGCGTCGCAGGACGGCAAACTTCTGGTGTGGGACACCTTCACCGGGAACAAGGTGAGGCGCAAACACGGAGCCGTCACAAGTTTGTCCAGAAAAAACCCAATCCGATTTTTGGGCCACGATTGCAAGAAAGACACGAGGAATTTACTTCCTGTTTACAACCCATTCAGTGGAGCAATCGTCAAAATGCTAACAAATTACCTCTATTGTGCTACGTCTGTGTAAGCTCTCAGTCGTACAGGAGTGGTCCATCGATGAGAAGGTTTCTTCAGCCGTCATCTGTACAAAAGTGAAGGTTTCGGACGTTTCGCCTCCTATCCAAGAGGCTTCGTCAGCGAACTAAAGTCTGACTGGTCGTATCGGCCCTCTATTGTGCTAATATGGTAGATAGGGAGGCACATAGATAGGTACTGCAGATAGGGAGGTCGATACTGCAGATTAATAAACGATTAATCGAGGAACAGATGAATAAACATAATAATAAATAGAGAGAGATACATAGATGAGCAGATGAATAAACAAACACATTAATTAGTTAATAAATATGTAAATGACTAAAGTTGCTGAGCAGTCTGAGTTGTGGATTTCCTGCGAAATGTCCCATGAAGCCATTTACTTCTCCAAGATGTTCTCCATTTATGGATGGCCCAAAAAGAAAAGCCGCCGACTGCGCATGCTAACCTCTGAGCTGTGACCAGCTAGCCACTAGCATAGCATGTTGCCTCCTAGCAAGTTTTGCTTCCTGTCTTGAGATGCATTCAAGAATCTTTGGAATCCGGATTGGACGGCAACATTTCACAGCCAATGGAACTCATTTCTTGTTCCAAAAAGCCCGCTGGTCGTCATAATGCCATAACCTGACATTTACACACTCTTATGTCTTGAAAAAGAGACTTTTATTTGTTGTTTGTGGAGCGTTGGCGTCGCCTTTGGGACGGAAGTTTGATCTTGTCTTTGCTCTTCCAGCTGGTGGCTGTCCCGCTCAAGTCGGCTTGGGTGATGAGCGTGGCCTTCGCGCCCTCCGGAAATCTGGTGGCCAGCGGGGGTCTGGACAACCTCTGCACGGTCTACAACATCAAGTCGGCCAGTCCCAAGACCCTCCGGGAACTGGACGCGCACACAGGTGACACACTCACTTTTACACACTTTGCACCGTCAACTACACGCAATGGACATACATACATACATACTTTTATTTATTTATTTTATTTATCTGTGTGTTTATTTATTTTATTATATATTCATTCATTCGTTCATTTATGTATGTAATTTTTATTAATGTATTTATGTATATTTAATCATCTAGTTTTTTGTTTGTTTTTTATTTCCTATTATTTTGTGTATGTGTTTATTAGTTGGAATGTATTTGTTTATTTAATCATCTAGTTTTTTTGTTTTTTTGTATTTATTAGTTTTAATGTATTTATTTATTTATATTTAATTCTTATTTTATTTATTTATTTATCTATCTATGTATTTGCCTTTTTTACATTTGAAGCCATTTTCCAAATTATGGACGCGTCGGTTGTCCTTTAACTGCGTGAATGATCGACTTATTTGATTCCTTTGGCTTCACTCTGCCGACCGTGATTGTTTGTCGTTTGCGATGCGCATAAAGATCGGAACGTTCTCCCCGACCAAGTAACCGATGGCTTTTGATCACCAAGGCTACCTGTCCTGCTGCCGCTTCCTGAGTGACACGGAGATCCTGACGGCCTCCGGCGACACCACCTGGTCAGCTGGCGCGCGAGTCGGCGCTCCGTCCTCCGTCGCCCGCCTCGTAACTGACCGTCTTGCGCCCGTTCGCTTGCTAGCTGCCTGTGGGACCTGGAGACGGGCAAGCAGAAGGTGGTGTTCACCAACCACATTGGCGACTGCATGTCTCTGGCGCTGTCCCCGGACATGAATCTGTTCATCTCGGGGGCCTGCGACTCGCTGGCCAAGCTTTGGGACGTCCGGGAAGGCGCCTGCAAGCAGACTTTCAGCGGACACACCAGCGACATTAACGCCATTGCTGTAAGAATGCGCGCACAAAAATGACTTGAATACCTTCCATGCTATTCAAGTATAATTCCATGCATTAAAAAAAAAAAAAAAACTTGTTGTGTTGCTTTGCTATGATTTTTATGAAATCAATCTGGCTACATCCTCCAGCTTCATGCTAACATCATGGAGAATTACCAAAAAAAGGACATGAGCATCATCATGACAATCTTAAACCTTTGACACATGTGTAGCAGCAATGCATGGAAACGGAATGTCCCAGTCCTCCGCGACCAATCATTTGCCATCCCCTATGCGTCCCCGTATGTAGTTTTTCCAGAGCGGCAACGCCATCATCACGGGCTCGGACGACTGCACCTGCAAGATGTACGACCTGCGCTCGGACCAGGAAGTGATCGGCTACCAGGACAGCAGCCTGAATGCCGGCGTCACGTCTCTGGCGCTCTCCAACTCGGGCCGCCTCATCTTCGCCGGCTACGATGACTTCAATTGCCACATTTGGGATTCTCTCAAGGGCGAGAAAGTCGGTCAGTTCAAAGGGCCCAAAATTCGCTGGTCACCACAACTATTCATTTGACAGTTTGCTGGCCCGTCGTTTCTGCTTTTGTTGTTATTTCCCTAATAGTGGCTTAACGGACAACCGACGTCTCCGGACAAGTTGTGTCCAGAATTTGTCAAATGACTTCCACTGAACGTACAAGGCAAAGATTCCACCGCATATAGCTAGGTTTTACCTTTTAAGACTCGCGCTGAATATTTCGGAAGTCTCGTTTTTGAGTTGGTGACGAGTCCTCACCCTACGTCACTGAAGGAACGTCCCTGACCGAAAAAAGGACACATTGTAGCAGTCCTTCCATCACGTCAATGCATTTTGCTGTACTTGTTTAGTCTGAAAACTTCGTGTTGCACCAAAAAGAGGCAAAAGAGGGCGACAAAGCTCCATGTAAGGAATTAATCTACTTGAACTATTTGAATCATATTCATAACAAGAAGGCATCTTCTCCCAATCTGAAGCCATTGTTTTGATTCTCCAGCCAGGCAAGACGTCTTGGGGTGACATCACCAACAAGGGGGCGGGACCTTCTGAAACTGGCCACTTCCGGGTTCCTTTTTTTTTTTTTTTTTTTGGGCAGATTTTTGACACTTGAAGTCATTTTTATTGGTGTCTTGCATTTGACTAAAAATATCAGTCTGCGTGTTTTGGGTATTTTAGATGCTATAAAACTGTTTTCTGATGTCAGTTAGGAAACAAAAAAGTGATGTCGGTTGACCTTTAAAAAAAAAATCCAACTCTTTGGGTGTGCGATTGGCTTTTATGTTTTTTTTTTTTTTTCTCTTGTCTTTCCACGCAGGCGTCTTGTCCGGACACGACAACCGTGTGAGCTGCACCGGTGTTCCCGAGGATGGCATGGGCGTCTGCACGGGATCGTGGGACAGCTTCCTCAAACTCTGGAACTGAGAGCCAAGAAGAAAGGAAAAAAACAACCCCAAAACACACACACACACACACACACACACACACACACACACACACGGAAGTCTTCACGTTATTTATCCGAAAGTGACATCACATGCATCCTTCTCTTTATTTCTTCTGTGGTCCTCATCCAACTATGCAAAATCAAAGCAAGATGATCAGGAAGGTCGCAAAATGGCCGCCAAGCCTCCGCCAGCAATTAGAAATGTAGCGCGCACTAAACTGTACACCCCAAATGAGAAAGATGAAAATAATATTACCGTTAAAAAAAAAGAAGATTGCTCATGAACAAAGTGTAGGAATGCAGATGTGGTTTTATTGAGAGCAGGTCACGTTAACTCGACCTGCACTTGTATGTATATCGTACTTCCTAGATGCTTTTATTTCTTATTAATTGTCATCATTCCCTGTTTTTTGTTTTTTCCCTTCACCGAGTGCACGTGGAGACGCCATCCTGGAGGCCCACCGCTTCCTCCCCCTCACTCGGATGCGCAGATGTTGCTTGATACATATATGAAGCACCTCTAACGGCATTTTCTCCTACTTTGACCCGAGCGCAGGTCCTCTGTCAAAACAAACTTTCTAATAAATGTAGAATTCTGCATGAACGGCAGCCTACGTGTGCGTGTGTTGACAAAAGGCCCGCTGCGTCGTGCACGCGCCGCTGTCCAAAAACATGGCTTCAAAGTCAGCTTGATTGTCAAATATGCTAATGTGCATGACACGCGGCACAGACGCTCTCGGAGCCGGCGTGCGAGGCACTTAGTTTTCGGACTTTAACAAACATGAAAGCGCCAATTTGCCGGGAGAGAGCGGAGAGCTGCCGCGTGTTCACGCGCCGCCATCTTGGGAAAAAATAACAAATAATATGACAACACAAAGTCATTTGTTCTTCGGGACTTGCTGTAGCGTCTTTGTGATGACAAATGATGTGGCCGCCCACATCACCGAGAGTTGAGCCTTCGTCAAAGTGACAACGCAGAAGGAAGGTTGAGCAACAATCTCCACCTGCAGCCAAATACAGTAAAGTCTCGTTATATCGATATTCAAGGGAGTCTGAAAAAATATCGATATAACCGGGACTTTACTGTACCAACATGGCCTCCAACTTACATGCAGCGTTGAGCACATTTCCTCAAAATTGCACACGCCAAGTCAGAGACAAATACCGTACCCGAAAAAACGAAGGCTCTGTGAGTTATCCATTGGCAGCTTTTGCGTGGAGACGCCCGCCCCTTCTGGCGGCGGTCACTTCACGTGTGTTTCCATGGTGACGCCGAGAAAGGCTGCCGGGTCACATGTGGGCCGCTCGGCCTCCTGCTGCGTACTCGCATATACTTACTTACTAACGCATCCTCGGCATACTTAACCCCTTTCGTGCCGCAATAATGATCACGTCGACCTCATAACACAAAGGTGTCAAAGTACCATTGTTCGTAAGTTGAATGTTCGTAAGCTGGGGAGCCTCTGTAGTCATTGACTCATTTGCTGTTCCTAATTGAACCTGCAGATGGCAGCACTTAGCACATGCAGGTTACAGCGCCACCGCCCAATCTATTAATCCTACAATGCGATTGATTTTATGACGGAGGCTGCGGGCCCGATTCATATTGACCACGGGCCGCATTTGGCCCTCGAACCGCATTTTGGACACGCGTGTCTTCAGATGTTTTTATTTCCCGCTAGCGTTTTAGTTTTTTAATCATAATACATTTCATTTCTAAGTTCATTTCAAAACTCTCAAGGACACTTTACAGTCACAGGATATTTTTCTCTGCAGGTGAGCTGCGGCAGCCACACCCCAGCAACCCGGAAGTAACATAACATTTAAAAAAATAATATGACAACACAAAGACACAGAGAGACATTCATTCTTCAGCACTTTCTGTATCCTCTTTGTGACGTGACGCAGTTCTAGATGAAAGAGGAGAGGATCAGAGCGTCCTTTTCAGCAGTGGATCAGGGACGTCATGGTGGAATACGCGCGTTCCTACAAGCTAAATGTTGAAAGCAAACACGAAGCTGTAGCATCCGTTGACGAAAATGTAAAATCCGCTTCAATTCCAAGCCGCGACAGTCCCACCTAAGCGTGGGTTGCGCTCGTTTGTGATCAGGTTGTTAGTGGGGGAAAAAAGGCTCTTGCGGCGCGTTTGCTTCTTGACGGGATGGCAAGCAAGCGAGGAGCTGCCAGACGCGTCGTGGCCAATCAGCTCGCGAGGGCTCGCGTGACGATTGGCTGATTGGCGGCGCCTGAACAAAATCAAGGTGGGCAAAAACACACACACACACACACACACACAAACACAAGAGCTGCGAGGCGGCGAATGGACAAGAGGCGCACAGAAGACGACGACGACGACGACGACGAGGACCGCGCGCTCGGCAGCAGGACGGCAAGGAAGGAACAAGGGGAGCCCGAACCCCTTCCTGTCCCCCCACCTTTTTCCCTTTTTTCTACACTGGACTGATGGTGTTTGTTTGCTTTTTCCGAGTGGCTTTCAGGCAAAATGGAGAGCACGTGCACGTCCACGTCCACGGCCACGCCGCGCTTTGCTAGCCGAGCCGCGCTCCAACGCAACAGGTGCGTACAGCCGTCATGTCGCCGCTCCCCTTCAAATTCAGCGGGTGGTCGAGATGTAGGCTAACGTCTTAGCATGCTGCAAAAAAAAAAGGGGGGAAATGGTGGGGTGGGGGGGGGGGCGACAGGCCGCTGCAGAGTCGGCTCTCCTCGTGCACGCGCGAGCGCCTCCCGGGCACAATGCAACAAACCTCCATCTTGGCTCAATGCTGCAGATGCGCACATGGACTACTACACAAAAGACACACACGCACGCGCACGCACAAACGCTGACGCATGATTCATACACGCGCACGTCTCACTCGTGCACGCCGGTGATGTTCTTGACTCGCGCGCACGTTCTCGGCGGGGGGATTGGCACGCACGCATACACGCAGGCGAGTTCATCGCTCTGCATGACAATTACTTCATCCGGGTCGCTCGACAGTTGCTGGTGTGTGTGTGTGTGTGTGTGTGTGTGTGTGTGTGTGTGTGTGTGTGTGTGTGTGTGTGTGTTTTATTCATTTTTATGTATCCTATATTTCATTATTTGCTGTTTTTTATTTTGGCATTATTTATCTATTTATTTATCCATCTGCCTTTTAATGTATTTATTTATTTATCTGTTTGTTTATTTATCTATTATTTATTGATACGGTTTTTAAATGTATTTATTTATCAATGTACTTAATTTTTGTTTATTAAGCTGTTGTGTGTGTATTCGTCTATCACGTCTTTATCTATTTATTCATTCATTTATTTAACTGTTTATCTGTTTGTGTATTTGTCTATCATTTCTTTATCTGTGTGTTTACTTGATTTATTTGTCTATTTATTTAAATGTCAGTTTATTTATTTGTTTATTCATTCATCCATCTGTTTATTTATCTCTTTATTTAAGTAATTATTTGTTTATGTATTTGTCTATTGTGTATGTATGTATTTATTTATCCATTATTCGTTTATCTTTATCTATTTATTAATTTAAATATTTATTTATCTGTTTGTCTATTATTTATTGTTTATCTATAAAGCAATATTTATGTATTGCATTGTATTTTGGACAGTCGCCCTCATTTCAAGCTCATATAACTCCAGACCCATATCACTTAGGAACTAAGTGCAGAGAAAGCAGAGAATTTCTAATGTTTCTAACAATGTACTGAAATTCAATCTTCTGTGGGTCCTGGAATGCAAGTGACAAAAACCCTGGCACTGGAGTGGACACATTTTTGCACACGTGTGGCAGTGAATGAGTTAATCGTCATTTTATTTTTTTTAAATCATCTTTTTATGTATTTTAGTTGTTGTGACTTTGCTTTTTCAACCTTTTCTAACAAATGTGGTCCTTCAGCTTAAAACTGTATTTTTCCTTTTTATCCTGCTTCAACTCAATTGTGAGTAAGGGAAATAAATGACTTCTTTTATTTTGACAGTCCAGCTTCTTCTTTAACTTTGCTAGTCATCACGCGCCAGGAGGGAGCGAGCGAGCGTTGGCGAGGACGATGATGGTGCACGCTGATTTGTATTTTATTATTTGATTTTATTTATTTTTTCCCGCCTACGTCCGAGTCGAGTCAACGAGCCACCCGCGCTTGCGAGGGTGGCTCAAGTGCATTGTGGGAAATGCCGGCAATGCCGCAGGCAAAAAGAGCAGGTTGCTTTTTTAAATGGGATTTTTTTATTTATTTGGATGTGTGTGTGTGTGTGTGTGTGTGTTTATTTTTTTAATTCATTGTTTATTTATGAGCAAACTATCTATTAGCTATCTGGCTGGCTAGTTGTCTAGCTAGCTATCTATTAGTTATCGGGCTGGCTAGCGAGCTATTAGCTATTTATTAGCTAGCAAGCTTCCTATCTATTTGAGTTACTTCCGGGTTGAGTGAACGCTGGCGTGTATCTGCCGCTGCTCACCCACAGAAAAACTTACCCTCGGACTGTAAAGTGACCTTGAGAGCTTTGACAATATCGACTGCTGGCACGCTGAAATTCGAGGGGCTTTGGACTTTTTGCTCTGAAAAGTGGGTGAAATGAACTATGTTTGTATGTTTTGTTGCAGATCAATGAGAAGGTGGAAAAAGCCGTGAGCACCCTGGACAATTTCCTCATGTCCGAACCGGAACGCCGGCCCCAAAGTGACGAGCGTGTCAACAGAAGGAGCAAGAAAAAAAAAGAATCAGGAAGTCTGCGAGTCGCGCCCGTCAGCTTTTGATGCCTCACCAAACGTCATCGGGCGGGCGAGGGACGCCATCTGGCACGCTCTCGACTTCTTCGATAGGCGGCGCACGCAACGACGGACAGCAATCCCTTTACGGCAAGAACGAAGCCATAGCCGCTTAAAAGTCCAAGCCACGCCTTTGCCCGCCGCTTCTGGGCCAACCCTCTTTTGCCAGCCATTTTTGGGCCAGCCATTTTTGGGCCACCCCTCTTTCTTTCTTTCTTCTTCTTCTCTGTGCAACCCATGAGCCCGCCGTTCATGTCTGGCGTGCAGGCAGAACCGTACCGCCCCGTTGGAACCGGGGCCAAGTCCTCCTTTGTTCTCTTCTGCTGGCCGGCGCTCAATTCGGAACAGAGACGCTCGCGGCGCGAGGCCCGCCTGAGCGCATAGGCCCGCCTCTGGGGTTGTGTCGCAAGCTCCTCCCCCACCTTCAATCACGCGTTTGCCTTGAGGCTCGTTCAGCTGCTGGTCATCGGCCGCTTTCATCGGTCAACTTTCGCCGCCGCTGGCGAGTCTTTGAAAAGTTTACACGCAAAGCTTCAATGTTTACACACTCCGCCTCCTTTCGTCCAGTTTGCGCTCAGCGCTAGGAAGATGAGCGGTTTCCATGTTTGAAGGGGTCGCCTAGCGACGAGCCGCCTTGACGCAAGAACGCCTGGAGGTTGACATTCAGGCGGCAAGTCGGACATTTTGTTTTGCGCTCGATTTGCGCTAACGACGCCATCGTGATGAAAGCCACGATTTCGGCGCGGATGTTTTGCCGCTCCCTGGTGCTTTTCTCCTGCTTTGCTGTTTCCACGGTAACCACCGACAACGATGTCAGGAAGCCGCCGCCCCCCGGCGACCCCGCCTCCTCGCCGTCCGGCAAACGCGACAAGCTCTTCCTTCTCACCGGCTACGAGCCGCCGCCGATGCTCAAGAAGGCGGAGGACGGCGCGGACTGGCCCCCGAAGCCCCTCCCCCGGTCGCCCCCGAAGCCCCTCCCCCAGACCACGTTGCCCAGGAACGTGACGGCCGACGCCCTCAAGCCCCCGCTGGGCGCCGCCCAGGTGGCGCCGCCGCCCAGGCAGCTGGTGGACGTGGACGTGTGCAGGTAGGACTGGCGCAGCGGCAACTTGCGGGCCGACGCTAGCCTGCGCGGGCGTTGGGCAGTTGCCTAGCGACCACTCCATTTTTGCAGCTGTGAATTTGCGTTGGTGCTTTTTTTTGGAAGAATTGTTTGCCGCTCGTTGAAGTCCAATCCGGGCGGGGCCACCTGGGTGTTCGACCCTGACCCTGATCTGTTCCAGAAACCTGTTTGCAAACCAAACCATGACTTTCCATGATAATCGATGTAAAAGTTTTTAATCTGTTCCAAGTTTTGAAAAGGCCGTTTTACCACTCAGGGGCTACTTTGACGTGATGGGCCATTTCGACAGCACCTTTAACTGCTCCAAGGGAAGCTTCATCTACTGCTGCGGCACTTGCCACTACCGCTTCTGCTGCCAGCACCGAGGCAACCGCTTGGACCAGGACTCCTGCACCAACTACAAGTCGCCCGACTGGGCCGACCCGCAGGCGCCCGTCACGTTGCCCGCTGACGACAGACCCGACCCGGACTTTGAGACGCTTCGGCGGCAGAGCGGCAGGTGGGTTTGGGCGGACGGGTCGCTCACGCGCCGCCGTCTACGCGCGGAGGCTGCTCAAAGTATCGTTTTCGGGAACGCGCCGACTGGTCACTCGAAGGCCGACGGCGCCTTTGCTTGTACGCTTTGCACAGCACGGCCTACGTGATCGGCGGCGTGATCTCCTTCACGCTGGCGATGGCCGTGGGCGTGCGCATCGCCTTCGCCAAGGTGGCGCGGCGCCCGCGCCGCCGAGACGCCGACGTGCCAAGGTGAGACGCCGCTTGGAGAAGTTTCGCGTTTCCTCCTCCGCCTCCAAAATGAATCCGAGGTGTCTGTCTGCTTGTGACAGGTCGCTGGTGGACATCTTACGTCACCAGTCCAGCCCCGCGCAGCACGGCGACAGAAACAAGACGCTGACCACCGCCGACGGACGTCCACCTAAAAACTTGTACACGCCCATCGTGCAGAGCAAGGACAACCGCAGTGAGTGAGCCTTCTCCCCACCCCCATTTTAAGGATGGAACACACACACACACAAAAGGGAGACGACAGAGCTTGAAACAAAAAAAAAACGTGACTTTGAACCCTGCGTGAGTTTGTGGTTGTGTGTGTTTGTCTTTGTGTAATAGTGTCTTTGTGCATGTGTGTTTTGAAAGGCGCTTATAAATGAAATGTATTATTGTATTATTATTATGAGTATTATTTGTCCGTGTGTGTGTCGCGGCCAACGGATGAGTGTGTGGCGCCGAGAGGACGGTTACAAACATGAGATGAGATCCATGGTATATTTTCTGCCTGCCGTCGCCATGGAAACAGCAGCCATGTAGCAGCCCGCCTTTCCGTGCGCCTTTTTGTGTCTTTTCAGAGCGAGGCGCCCGCTTGAACGACGTGAACGCGCCGCAGCTGTCGTCGGGGCCCAAACTCATCGCCAGCAGCGGCAAAAACTCGTGCGGGGGCGCGTTTGCGGGCGGCGGCGGCGGCCGCGCCTCCTTCTCGCACTCCCTTCACAACCTGGCGCAGTTGCCGCCATCTTACGAGGCCGCCGTCACGCCGCAAATGGCCCGCTACAGCTCGCTCAAGAAGCTGGGTGAGTCCAACGGGGGTCTTTGGCCTTTGTGTCAGCTGCTGACCCCCCCCCCGCCCGTCCGTCCGTCCGTCCGTCCGTCTCTGATGGTCTCAGAACGCGAGCTGGAAGAGTATCCGGCGTATTCCTGGTCCAAGCGGCGCTCCGCCAACGCGCCGCCGTCCTTCTATTCGTCGCAGCATCAGCTCCTCCGGGCGGGCGACTACGCTAGCAACTCGTCGCGCGTCACGCTAGCGCCGGACGGCCGGCGGCCCCGCCCCTACGCGGCGCCCAACCCGTACCCGCTGCCCGTTCCGGCGTACTACGCGGAGGGCGGCTTGGACTTTGAGCGCCCGCCGCGCCGCGTGCGCTCGCAGGATCAGCTGCTGGCGCCGGGCGAGGGCGACACTTTGTCCCGCCTCCTCAACAACCAGCGGCAGTACTACTACCCGAACACCAGGGGCGCCGATTGGCAGACGTTGCGCAGGTGACGCCTACAAATCACCACGTTCACACTTTTGATCGTTTCCAAGACGCTCTGGGATGCATTTGACAGCCACCGCGCCAGCGCTGGCGCACGGCTACGATTAGCTACGATTAGCGCATATTGCGACATGATCTGCTCCGCACGTGACATTCTTCCATTCAAATAGCGAAAGAAACACATTTAATGACACAGGAATTGAAAAGCGTTTTTCAATGTTGTCGTCGTCGGCCATCTTGCCTTCTCCATATCTCGTCATAATCACTTTGCATTTGCTTTCGCTGCGTTCTGAAGTCGCCGTTGTGGGACGAATAAAGGTATTCTGATTCTGATTGTGATCTCGTGCTTTTCCGAAACTGCCGAAAGAGATCATCCAATATTTCTTTTCCCATGGTGCATTGCAGTATTTACATCAAACATGGCGCTTGGTTGCAATACGGAGCGTGAAAACAGGAGAGCAACTCTAAAAGACATTAAAAATAGGCAGAAAACAAGCATTGTTAGTTTTAAGAGTAAGAATCAGAGTAATGAACATGAAGAATAATCATACATTTCATTTCAAAACTCTCAAGGACACTTTACAGTCACTATTTTTTTGTGCGGGTGAGCAGCGGCAGGCATTCGCGCCAGCGTTCGCTCTGCCCGGAAATAACGCAGCAGCAAAGTTATAGGAAGGAAGGAAGGAAGGAAGGAAAGAACGAAGTTTTGAAAACTTGGCTGTTACCTGTATTTGAAAAATTAACGTGACTCCAATCGTGGTTTTTCATTTTAAATTTGGAAATATTATGTTCCAGTGCATGTCTTTAGATTTCTTTCAATCAGTTTTGGCTACTTTAGCAATGTCGTTAAATCGGGCTCATCAATTAATTGATAAGTTTTCAGACATAAATGTTCCTTTTCCCCGATGCATCGCTGACACTCATTTCCTGTCCAACGTTGTCAGGTCCCACGAGCGACTCCTGATGTCGCCCGACCGACTGGAGAATCCACTCTTGGCCACGGGCCTCACGGTGGAACGCGGAGGGGGCGTGGCCGCGGTGCCCGCCATGGGTCGCCTGAGTCACCACCACAAAGCGCGGTCGCAGCAGAACATCTGCGCCACGCCGTCCACGGAGCGCCACCACATGGTCAAGATGAACTCGCACCCCACGCCGGGCCACCAGCGCGCCGCTTGGGAGGCACACCCCAACGCCCGCCGCGGTGCCTTCGCTAACATCAGGCAGAACACCGTCGAGCAACTTCACTTCATCCCGGGAAGCGGCGGCGGCGCCCGCGTTTTGACCACCGCTAGCAAGAACGAGGTCACCGTCTGACAACTGCGGCTTCAAGCTTTTGTGGCCGCAAAAACCAAGAGCGGGTTTAGTTGACGTCGCTTCACCCATCCGCACTCTCAAAAGAAGATACACACACACACACAAACTGCATCTCCCACAAACAGGCAGAAACACACACACACACACACATTAATCCACATCAACACGCAAAAGAGTCATTGGCGAAATATGCAAGGTAGGTCATTTCTTTTGTCTCCAGAGGACCTCTCATAGTGTCAGAAAGCAGCATAAAAAAATGTCTTACATAGAATGAAAGCAAATGGAGGAAGATGCGAATGGATCATGGAGGAAAAGGCTTTTGGTTGCACCTTATACACCACAAAATACGGTAATCACCTGCGACAAAAATATATCTGCGTCGTCTCTTTTGAATTGACATCTAACCGCATTGTATAGCTTCAAAATCAAGCTTTGATTGGTTTAAGGCCGCCGCGGGGGTCTCAAACTCCGGTCCTCGAGGGCCCCAATCCTCCGTGTTTTCCAAGTCTCCCCGTTGCAACGCACCTGAGGCCGTGTTGCAACGGGTGCGTTTCAACGGGGAGACTTGGAAAACATGGAGGACTGCGGCCCTCGAGGACCGGAGTTTGAGACCCCTGGTTGAAGGGATGAAAAAAGCGCATTCCGCCGTGCTTTGAGATAGGAGCGCGGTCGCAAATTCAACTCACATCTCAAGGCTATTTGGTTTTTTTTTTTCCATCCTTTGATTTTGATGCACAGAACTCATTGTCAGAAATGTCAACAACCCCCCACTTGCGTAATCGCGCCTCTCAGTGGCACAACTGAGGGGGAGGGGAAAAACATGGGGGAGGGGGACGCTTTGGTGCGCCAACGCATTCTCGACTGTATTTCAAAGCCCGCATCCTGCAAAAATGGAGAAATCCGCTGCATGGTCGCCGGCAGCTTTTTGGCAGCCGTCGTGTGGAATGGCAACCCTTTAAGAAGGGCGGAGGGGGGCGGGGCAAGAGAGCCACGGGCCGGACTCGGCGACACGCTTCATGACACTAAGGGCTATAAACACAAAACAATTGATGAGGTGTGCTGTGTGCGCCTGTCCTTTTCTGTTCCCGCTTTCAAATGACAACCGACGCCTCTGGACAAGTTGTGTCCATCATTTGTAGAATGTCTTCAAAGGACTCCTACTGAGCGTATTTGACAAACATTCCAGCGCATGTCGCTATATTTTACCTTTTAAGACTCGCGCTGAATATTCAGGAAGTCTTGTTTTTGAGTTGGTGACGATGCCTGACGTGACGTCACGGAGGGAACGCCCCTGACCGAGAAAGCGACACACAATGCATTTTGGGTACTTTGTTTGCTCTGAAAACTTTGTGTTGATGGCGAAATTAGAAGGAAAACACACAAATAACACGATGGTGAATTGTTGTGTGTTGCACCAAGACTACTATTTGATACTAGTTGACACAAATTCCCAGCAGACAAATCAGCCCATTTCCAACGGAGCTTGGGCGCCATCTTGTGCATTTTCTGAGACGCTACATTGCAGTCCAGATGCCTCAAAATGATACAGAAGGACTTTTTTAATGGATTGCAAACATTTATGCTTTCCTCTTCAGAACTATTTCAATCATATTCATAAGTGGATGAGTAACAAGAAAGCATCTTCTCCCAATCTGAAGCCATTGTTTTGATTCTCCAGCAAGGCAAGACGTCTTGGCGTGACGTCACGAACAAGGGGGCGGGACCGACCTTCTGAAAATGCCCAATTCACAGCTCAATTTGTTGCCGTTTTAACACCTGAAGTCGTTTTTATTGGTGTTTTTCATTTGACGAAAAATATCATCCTGCGTGTTTTGGGTATTTTAGATGCGATAAAACGTTTTTCTGATGTCAGTTCGGAAACCAAAAAATGCTGTGGGTTGTCCTTTAAGGCAGACGCCACCAACGTTTGGCAAAAAAAACCCAAAAATATATATTTTTTGTCTGGTGGCTTAGTGAATGTTCTGTTGGTGGGCATGTGGCTGCACGCTGGCGCATTTGGATCATTTCGCATCACACACTTGAGAAGCTTCCGGTGGCGACGTATGAAAGGTTCCACGTGATGATGTTGATGATGATGTCACTGTCATGATGTCTCGTGTACGCCTTCTTTGGATTTTGAGCCTCATCTGAGCGCGGAAGCAGATGATCTGTCGCTGTCATCATTTACCAAAGCCACTTTGAGCGCTCGTCTTTGTCTTTTTTTTCCCTTTTTGGGCTGACCAAACCTGAAAAGTCTTGTTGGTGTGTGTTTGTTTGCGAATTGTGGTCATGTCCTCTTTGTAAGATCCTCTGCATACCTCAAATTAGAAAGGACTTTTCATGTAGGACATCCTGTCCAATGTTGGCAAAAAAACATTTTTGTTTTTTCTTCTCACTTTTGAGTTTGTACAAATCACAATATTTGACAATGACAAATAAATCCTTTGAAAGCCGGAGGAAGACAAAACAAACAAATGTTGTTGGACGTCTGTCAGTTATAATAATAATACATTTTATTTCAAGCGCCTTAGTTATGTGTGTTGTGACGTCAGGGTCATCAAAATCTCACAACAGCACCCTCCAACCGCTTGCAAAAATAATTTTCCGGCCTACTGGAACTGCAATAGTCACCGCCTTCTGACACGCAATAACTTTAGCAACTCGGATGGGCTGAATCTTACATTTATTCACCCCGCTAGCACCTAACAAGTCGTCAGCTACCACTACTTATTTGAACATGAAAACTGATCCTGTGACTGTAAAGTGACCTTGAAAGTTTTGAAAGGCGCTTAGAAATAAAATGTATTGTTATTATTAATTATTATTATTGTAGTTCCGGTTTCATCTCAGGGGGCGTTATGAATTTAGGGAAACCCATTAGAATGTTTCATCCCCTCCACATATTACATCTAGAGCGCACAACAAATGAATGAATGAATAATGAGTTTTCAAATCTGAAGTCAAGAATAATGACTATTATTGTGGTTTACATATGACAATTTGAATATCTGGTTCGTACTTTAGCAAGCATCATGGAATTTCACAAGTTCTATTTGCTTTCGCGGGCCGAATACAATGATGTGGCGGGCCAGATTTGGCCCCCAGGCTTTGATTTGACACCATTAACCTAGAGTGGTGGCCAGTTAATGTAGAATCCCCAATTGAAAAAAAATCAAGACGCATACAAACAAGACGGCCATAAAACACACCCTACGAAGCGAATGATGTCTTTAATTGATTGATTGCCCTTTATTTCGTGGACGCACACGCACGCGCCGTGTCAACAGACCCAATGCGCTCGTGCCCGCGACCCAAAACGGCGAAAGGCGCACTATTTGGCAGGCAGGGGTCAGCGGTGAGGCGCGTGAAAGCGGGGCGGCGGTCGGCGGCGGTCAGTGGCGTTCGCGTCCGCACACGAGTAGCCTGCGGGCCGACGGCCTTGCTATAGCCGAGCCGGAAGTCGCGCGCGTACAGGAAGCGACCATTTCGGGGCTCCGAGCAACCGAGGGGGAGCAGGTTGAGGTTGGGGTTGGGGTGGGGTGTGGTGTGGATGGGGGGGGCGACTCTCGCCGAGCGAAGAAGCACCGACGCGGGGCGGACAGCCTGGCGAGCAGCCCCCACCTGGCCGCGGAGAGTACGACCACTTGAGGCCGGGCAAAGGCGGAAGCCAAACGGCTTGACGCTCGAGCGACGTCGCGCAGCCCGGAGACAATAGCGGCGCCGAGCGGCCTGCGGCCTTTTTGTTAGTGGACGGCAGGAAGGCCGGCCGGCCGGCCGAGCTCGCTTGCTAACACAGGCGGGAGGAACGAGCGGTCAACCGGAAGAGACCCCGCGCCATTTTCGGCTCGTATGCTTCAATGATCACCGCCTTTCCACCCCTTTGCAACCTTCACTGGCGTTTTGAGGTAAAGACGTTATTATTGTGAAACGTAAGGAACTACTTTCTGCTTCGCGGCGGAATGTTAGCTCGTCCGTTAGCTTGGAGCTAGTTGGAGGCTAATCGCTTCTCGAGCGAAGCAGATTCGTCCCCTTTTTTTGGTCATTTTTGCTCTCTTTTTTTCCATTTACTATGTATAAAAGTTTACTTTTGTTCACCCAATTGACATATCGGTGTACTTATTTAGCGCGACTCTTATTTTGTGCCGTTTGGCCCGCGTTTAGCTCGCTGCCGATGGAGGCGACGACGACGACGACGACGACAACATGAAAGCCGAGTGGCCACCCCACAAGGCGGCCTCCGTGACCCTCTTGTCCAGCTGAACGTCGCACACAAAGCAGGTACGACGCAAGCTCATGACTAGAGATACTCCATGATGGCTTCATTACAACAACAACAACAACAAAATATGGCTGATCACTGTCACTGACGCGAGTTTGATTGACAGCTTTTCATGATTGACAGTGGTAAAAGAAACTCAAATCATGCAACCGTGATAATCCCGACCGCATGTTTTTGTTTACTACACTAAAAGACAATAATGTGGTTGACTTTTACAGTATAGGAAATTCTAAAAACGCCAAAATAAAACAATATGATGAATTTGTAGTTGGGCTAGTAGCAAAGTTTCCCCAGCCCAAAAGGGACGTGACCTTATGACGTCAAGCCGGTCATTTCTCACCCATGTAAAGGGTGCAGTACTTCTACATATAACGGGTGTCAACGTCACGGCCCACGAAAGCAAATCAAACGTAAATTTTGTGGTGTTTGCTAATGTCCGAACCAAAATTTCACATTGCCCCATGTAAACCACGATAACAGCCATATGCTTTTACTTCAAATTTGAAAACCAGTTATTTATTAATGTATTGTGCGCTCTATATGTTTGTTAAAGTCATTCTAAGTGCCTTGCATGCTGGGTCCGAGAGGACAGTAATTTCGTAAAACGGTACAGTGATGTGACGTATGTTCTGTTTTGATGTCCGGAATTGCTGTTCAATGGAATTCATTAAGTGACCATGTTTTTTTTTTTCTAACTGCTCAAAAATTCAACAAAAAGTTTTTAAAAATTCAAATTGCGTTTTCAGCTATAAGAGCGGGTTTTTGATTAGCAAACATGGACAAAAGGCAAATGCTGCCTCCTCGTGGAAGGGAAAACATAGCTAGAGGTCTGACCAGTGCTTTATCAGCAGCACCCCAGCAAGAACAAATTGGGGAATGGCCGCTCCACGTCACACCGAATAAATGTGGGAATGGCAGCAAAGGAGTTAATAGTTACAACCTGAAATGTGGCATTTCTATTGACACCGAGTCTTTTTCTTCCTCAGACTTTCTGACGAATTGAGCAGGAAGACGCCTTCCATCCTTGCACTTGATTCTTCTCCGTCTTCCCGGATCTCGAAAGAAGCCGACAGACGATTTCATGGAGGCGACGCAAATGCCAAAGTGACCTCCCGAGAAGGCCGGACGTTTCTCCGCGAGGTTGTCGCGTGGCGCACGCGGTCCATTTGACCCCCGGGAGCGCTGGGCCGTCGCCCGCTTGGGAGATGTTCCAGTTCAGCAAGTACCCCATGGAGATTCTGGAAATGCTGAGCGGACACCAGGCGCATCAGTTCAAAGGTTTGGGCTTGGAGCGTCAACTGAGCCACCAGCAGCAGGTCCAGGTCCAGCTGCAGCAGCATCAGCAGCAGCTTCAGCAGCAACACCAGAGCCCCGCCGAGACGTCCGGCGCCCTGCTGTCCGGTCTGGGCCTCGGAACGCTGCCCGCCTCCCGTAGCAACGCCTTCGCCGACTCCTCCTCCCTGTTTGGCAAAATGGCCGCCCCTCCCCCGCACCAGAGCCAGTCGTCGTCGTCGTCTTCATCGTCGACTCACGCTTCCAGGAAGTCCGGCAAGATGAGCGGCGGCGGCGGCGGCTCCTCCTCCTCCTCGTCGGGCTATCCGCAGTTCCTGCGCCCGTTCCACCCGGCCGAGGAACAGCTGCACTCGGGAATGGGCCGCTTCGACTTTGGCGGGGGCGGAGCCAACGGCGGCGCCGGGGTCCTGCCCGCCCCTCTGCCGCCCCCGCTGCATCCCGGGCTGTCCGCCCCCGGACCCTCGTCTTCCTCCTCGTCGACCTCCACCTCGGCGTCGGTTTCCGGCAACCCGGCCGGCGGCGCGGCGGTCCCCCTGGCGGGCCAGTCGGACCCCCGCAGCCTCCACCAGCAGTTCAGCTGCATGCTGGCCGCCAACCAGTACTTCCTGTCGGGGGTCCCCGCCAATAGCGGCCTGGAGCAGTTCCTGGTGCAGCAGGGGACCCACAACCACTTGGGTCTGGGTCTGGGCCAGGGCTCGGCCGAGTCGGGCCCGTCGCTGGCCCCTCCCCCCGCCCTGCACTCGTCCCACGGCCACTCGGCGCCGGCGTCGCAGCAGCAGCAGCAGCTGACCCCCCACGCCTTGTCCCACCCCCACGGCCACGCGCACCACCCTCACCCGCTGCACCCGGCCCCCCAGCCCACCGCCCTGGGCGCATTTGATTTTCAAAGCATTCCCGTCCTCTCGTCCAATCAGATCGCTTCCCTCATGCAGCAGGAGGCGGGCCTTCCCTTACCGCTGCCGCTTCACTTGTCCCTCGCCAAAGACGACGCCAAGTCGGGGGAGGCCTCGTCGGCCGGCGGGAGCAGGCGCAAGAAAGCCATGGCGGGGTACCTCCCGCAGAGGAAGGCGGAGCCTCACGGCGCCTCGGGGGGCCATCGCCACGGCGCCTCCGCCCCGGTCGGGGTTAGCCAGTCGCCGCATTCGTCCCTCCTGTCGTCCCCCTCGCGAGCCCCTTCGTCCTCGTCGCCCTCCTCGGCTTCGGCGCCGGCCGACGGCGACGGGCGCTCGGCCGAATCCCGAGAAAGGCGCGGCGGCGACCCGTCGCGCCGCCCCGAACCCGAATCCCTGTACCACTGCGGCGAATGCGGCAAAAGCTTCACGCATCTCTCCAGCCTGCGACGTCACCTGCGCAGCCACGGAGCGACGCCCGACGCCGGCAGGTCGGACGGCGCCTCGCCCGGCCCGGAGCGCATCTTCTGCTGCGGCGACTGCGGCAAAAGGTTCAAGAAACGCGGCCACCTGATCCAACACGGCGTGACGCATTCGGAGAAGCGCCCGTTCATCTGCAACGTTTGCCAAAAGTCCTTCAACCGCCGCGAGTCGCTGACGCGCCACGAGAAGATCCACGACGAGAAGCCCTTCCGCTGCCCGGCTTGCGGGCGTTGCTTCCGCGAAAGCACCTCGTTGCTCAATCACGCCGCTTCGGGCGCCTGCGGGAAACCGCCGCGAGGTTCCAAGAGCCGCGGCGGGAAAGCCGCCGGCGACTGTTCGCCGAGTCGCTATCCGGCCGCGCCGTCCTACCACGAGGATTACCGCCGCTCGCGACCGGCGTCGCTGTACTCGCCGGACGCGAACAACCCGACCCTTCGCAAGGCCCCCTTGGCGCCCACCCTGCACCCCCACCCGCACAACCAGCAGCACCTCCCCCTGTCGTCCCTGCTGGACGATTCCGAAGACGAGGTGACCAGCAGCGCCATGTCGGCCATCGCCGCCGCCGCCGCCGCCTCCTGCGACATCCACGCGGAAGGCGGGGACGGCGAAAGAAGGGACGTCATCGGGGGGCTTCTGGGGGGCTTGGGTTTCGGAGCGTCGTCCTCGCCGGGGACGGACGGCTCCGCCGTGCCGCTGTCGCATCACGGCCGGCCGGGCGCCAAACCGCGGCGACCCCGCAAAGCCCGAGAACAAGGCGACGGCGCGGCGAGAAGGCGGCGCGGGCCGCCGCCCGCCGGCGACGGCTCGGACCGCCCGTACGGCTGCCGGCTGTGCGGCAAGCGTTTCCGGCGGGCCGAGACCCTGCGGCGACACAATCGGGTCCACACGGGCGAGAAGCCGCACGCCTGCGACGTCTGCGGCAAAATGTTCCGCGAACCTTTCCACCTCACCAAACATCTGACGGTGCACTCGGGCCAGAAGAACTACAAGTGCAACCTGTGCGCCAAGACGTTTGCCTACGCGCAGAGCCTCGTCAGGCACGGCAAGCTGCACCGCCGAGGCGAGATCGACGAGCGGGGGCGAAGGATCAAAGGCGCCGGCGCCGCCGCCAACCGGGCCGCCTCCGACTTCTTGTCGTCTTGCTCTCAAGAGGAGAGGTCCCCCACCTCCGGGACCCCCTCCCAAAGGCTCTACACCTGCACCGTCTGCTGGAAATCCTTCCGCCATTACTTCCACCTGACGGCGCACCAGCAAACGCTTCACGGCGGCGGCGCCGGCCTGGAAAAGTCCTTCGGCTGCCAAGTTTGCGGCAAATCCTTCGCCTACTCCAACAGTTTGGTGCGCCACAAGCTGTCGCAACACGGCATCGACCGCCACGGGCAGAGGCTCGACCGCGCCCAGGCGCCCGCCGCCTGCCGCCAGGACCCCCGGCGGCCCTTCCGCTACGGGCCCGGGAAGCCGTCGGAGGACGTCGCAAAAGAGCCCAAGAAGAAGAAGAAGAACGCGAAGAAGAAGAAGCGGCGGCTGGTGATCCACAGCATCATGAGGGACGGCAAGCTGGTGGGCGTCCCCCTCAGCAAGGAGACGCGCAGGAAGTTGTCGCTTCTGAGGAGGAGGCGGGCTCGGATGCTGGCTCGCATCAACAAGAAGAAGCTCTTGGCCCAGCTGAGGGTCCGGGGGGCAATGGCGGCCGTCCGCTCCTGGTCCGGCGGCGCCGTCAAAGTCGGCGGCCTGCGCTCCCTGGAGCTGCCCGTCAAGCGCTTCCTGTGCCCGGTCTGCCCCGACGCCACCTACGCCAGGAGGGGCTTCCTCCTGCTGCACCGCGCCCTGCGCCACCCGCCCGGGGTTTCGGGGCGTCTCGCCCGCCTGCGCTGCCCCACGTGCGGGCGGCGCAGCGCCGGCCTCCTGGAGGCCCTGCGGCACCGCGGGCGCCACCTCAAGCGCGCCGCCTTCCGCTGCCGCAAATGCCGACGCCGCTTTTGGTGCTCGCGGATCTTGGAGAGGCACAAGTTCTCGTGCCGGTCGCCCGCCTCGGGGGCCCGCCGGGCCCTCGTCGAGGCGGGCGACCGGGCGTCGCGTGACGAGTCCTCGCTTCTGACCGAGTATCCCCAATAGACGACTCGAAGCGGTCATTCTCCAAAGCGCTTCGGCCTCATTAGGGGGGCGGGGGACACCCTGAACCGTCCCCGGCCAATCGCGTGGCACAGACAGACAAACGCTCACCCCTTGGGACCGTTCGGAGTGCCCGCCGTGCACGTTTACGGAACGTGGGAGGACACCAGAGAAAAGCCGCAAACTCCACACGGGGAAGCCGAAGCTGGAATCGAACCCGGCACCTCTGCGCCCGTTAGAGAACTCCCAGCAGTTTGTAGGTTAGTTTTTTACATTTTGTCTTGATGTCGAGTGACACTTTGGTACAAAAAGGGACAAGAGAGAAAAAGGAAAGCCCCTCGCTCGCCGCCGCCATGTCATACGACGCTTTTTGTAGCACCCACAATGCGCGTTTACCACAGCTGCTCTCTTGTATTTAAGTTCACACTGTCGTGCGCGCGACTTGCTTTGATTTGAATGGCCGCTTTTTCCATCTGATGCTCCAGCACACTTCAAATGCCTTATTATTGTTTTTGAAAACACAAGTGATGCGGCTGAAATGTTTGTTCATTAATAACAAACAAGCAAAAGGTGGACTTTTTGAGACAGCCGACGGAGTTTGTTGTCGACCCCCAGCCCCGCCACCTTCTTCCCGGGAGTCTAGTGATATCAATTCTATTTTAGTATAACTTGACAGCTTGTTGTTTTTTACTTCCTGATTCTCCCCTCCTTCTATCAGTTGTTGGTATTGTGAGGGTGGGGCTATGGGTCGGGGGTCGGGGGTCAGTCGGTCCTTCTATGTCCACTCGTGTTGATTTTCTTTTCCTTCCCCGCCACGCGTTTGGTCAACCACGCGTAGTTTATCATTTAGCTCCTGTTCACATTGTTCTACCTTTTTTGGTTTCTGTACAACCAAAACGTGTAATATTGTTATTATTATTGTTGTTACTAAATGACTATTCTTTTTTTTCATAAAAGGTGACTTGTTGAAAACCCCTTAAACATAATTAAAAAAAAGATTTAAAAAAAATCACCTGGCCTTTTGTAATAACGTGCTGCGTTCAAGGGAGTTGTTTTGATGGGGAAAATGTATTTTGTTTTGCTGTTTCAAGAAAGGCTTAACAGAAGCTGTCGATCAAAGGTGTCCAAATTTGACCCTCGCGACTTGCTGTCCCGCAACGCACCTGATTCCAATCATCGGGAGGCTTCGAATGCTGCCTGGTGAGTTTGTTTTTGTACAAATTGATGTATCCGTATCAAATAGATTCTTTTGAATTGGGCTCATATCAACACTGAAACATTTTAGTCATGAAACGCATTCATCCATCCATTTTCCGTAGCGCTTAAACCTCATTAAGGTTGCTTTGCTGGAGCCTATCACAGCATTCTTCGGACACCAATAGATTTTTGCTAATTGCAAATGTACAAAGCAATTTGTATTTCATCAAGCTAGTCAATGACATTTGTAGAAAGTACATTATGAATAAATAAATATTTGATGTACATGTTTTGAGCAATATTTTGAACGATATAATTTTGGCCTACAAACTAACTAGCCCTCTTGGTTTCCAAAAAATATTAAATGTTTTCCTTGAGAACCAAAGTTCCTTAGCCACACCGGATGTTGAAAAACGGACTAAAATGTCAACATTTTCATTTGGACCTCAAAATGCTCCAATAACAAAAGTGGCCACTGGATGGCGCAATGACAAATTTTCAACCCATGACGAAGACATGGCAGCTGCCTGAAATGACATGCAGAGTCTGCGCACGCGCGCACGTGACGTTGCTTGGACTGTTTTGTCCTTTGTCTTTTTTTTACTAGTGGCACGTTGCTGTCCAGTGACGCGGTCTGGTTGCGTAGCTGTTCCGGGTACTTCTTGGAAATTGCTTGGCCTTCCTAGAATGTGGCGCAGCAGCTTCCGCTGTATTTACTTTGTGTATCTATTTATGGATGATGGAGCAATTTTTATACATTCGTCATCAATAAATAATTGAACGTAGAACAACAAAGCTGTGACAGTTCAAATAAAAGGCAAGAAAACCAAAAAAAACAATACTAATTCAAGATTTTAAAATACATTTATGGACTAAAAATGATCAAGGTAAACATTGCATTGGAGCCACTCCCGCCTAAAATGATTTCTTGTCAAATGTTGAGATTGTGCTGCCGGTTCCTCGCCGTCACGTGGGCCGGGCATGGGGAACTCTGCGGGCGGAGCCTCTGACCTATTTTGCGCCAATAGGGAGGCCGGTACAGCTTCCAGGAGTGACCTACTTTCAGCCAATCGGCGCGCGGCGCCTTCGCCGTTCGGCGCGTGCCGTCGACACGTGATCCCGCGGCTCGCACTTGGCGGGAGAACAAATGGCGACCCCGCCGGCGCGTTCGCGCTTTCTTCTTCTTCTTCTGCCCTCGCGTGAACGCGCGCGGTCGGCTGACTGCTCCCGAGTGGACTGGAGCGCGTCCAATCCGACGCGGCAGCGGCGTTTGTTTTCGCTTCGCTCACACCGCTTGTGACGTAATAAGCGCGTGTGTCGTGTTCACTTCTGGCTTCTCACGTTGTGTGCGGTGCAGGGAACGCGCTCGCGCGTGTATTTGCGTGGGTACACGCATGAGCGGCTTCGTTTGCGAGTGTGCTTGTTCGTCGTGTACGAGCGCGAGTTTCGCGTGTCTTTTTGTGCCGTGTGGATGGAGTGTAGCGGGCGCGTTTGTACGCTGCCGTTCGAGTCAAGCGCGCGTGGTCGCGCGTACGGCATTACACGAGCGCCTGAACGTTCGCGCGCATCTGCGCGTGACCGTGTTTTTGGGTGCGAGTGCTTGGGCATTTGCGCGTCCCAAAAAATGTGAATTTGGAGGCAGCGCGTATCGTGCGCGTTTTAATTTTTCGAGGGGCTTGCGCGTGATGCGTTAACAACCAATCCAGGAAGGATTTCCAAAAGTAGGCGTGGCCTGAGTGGCGTCCGGAAATCTTGCCTTGTCAGATGCCTTCAAGTAATGTGGGAATGTCGAATTAACAAACAAACACGGCGGCCGCGCTCTTTTGGTACCTTTTATGTTCGAGGGCGGGTGCTAGATTAAAAAAAAGAACAAATCTCAGCCGGAGAATGTGGAACGTTGCTGCCAATCTCGTTTGCTATTTGACGGAGCCTGAAGCTAGCGAGGGGGCGTGGCCGTCGTATTCAAAGCAGCCTTCCCGATCCGCCGTGACGTCACGCGAGCCACCCGTGTTGCTTCCAGCTGACTGCGAGAGGGAGAAACAAACGCGCGCGCGCACCGGACTGGAGGAGGGAGCAGCGTCCTCCGCCAGCCGCTCATTTTCCCTCCAATTCGTCTCGTATTTATGTTGACACCTTGTCATGTTGTCTGCTTTTTGGGCGCCTCGCGGACTTGTGTTGTGCTCGATGCCCGCGGACCAAAGGGGCGCTTGACTGGCCGCGCGCCTTCGGGATTCGGGCGCGCGCTCGGCGGGGACGAAGGAGGCGGCGGCGGCGGAGGAGGAGGCGAGCCCCCGGGGGTGAGGTGGTGGTGGGGGGGGGGGGTCTCGGCATCCGCGGGGGCCCTTAGGAGATAAGTAGACCTCTCCGTCTGCTGGCGCTGCTTCTACCGCTGCTACTGTCGCGCGCACGCGCACCTTTTTTTTCTTGAACGGGGCCCTAACTGGATTCGTTTGATCTTGACCCCCCTCCGACCGGAAGTTATGTCCAGGCCTCTTGCTCAACCGCTGCCACCGCCGGAGCTCCCCGGGGGGGCCGGCGCCCAATTCGGGGCCCCCGACGGGACGTCGAGCGCCCCCCCGGGGGGCCACCTCGCCTCCATGAACAATCTCAAGTCGCTCCTGCAGCTGCCCATCAAGGCCGACCAGCGAGGCGGGAAAGACTGCTGCGAGATCAAAGGTGAGCGAGCACGCATCCACCGAACGTGCTGGCGGGAGTGCTCGTACCCGTGCTCGTGCACGTGCGTCGCCCCACTCACTCTTTTTTTAAAGGAACAGTGTCTGACAGCAGGCGCACTCACACACACACACACACACACACACACGCACACATTTTGTTGAGAACATTGGCTGGTAAATATGTAGTTTTTTTTTTGTCTGACTGCCCTGAAATGCCCACTAGATTGCTTTTACGCATGTGCCCTGACATTGTGTACACCCTCCACTACGCGCACACACACAGTCATGCGATTGTGAGTGTTTGTTTGACTAGTCTTGTGAGGACCACTAACATTTTATAACGTACATAGTGAGGACATTTTTGACAAGTGAGGACCTTTTCACAAGTTTTTCATTCTAAAGGCTTGTAGAGGGTCTATATATGCATCTGTTAAAGTTTCAGAAAGGTCCTCACAAATTCACCCAAAATGATTTTTTTGGGGTGTATTTTCATTTCACTTGGATACGCACACTTTTTACTCACTGTGTGTTTATGTGTGTGTGTGCGCGTGGTTAATGAGAGGAAAAAGTTCATAGCACAAAAAGTAAAACCATATTTTAACCAAATTCACTACAGGGGTGAGGACTTTGAATGTAGCCATTCAGAAAACTCACCGCTGCTGTTATTTCCGTTTCAAGTCCACAATTTATTTCTTTGTTTTTAAAGACGTTAAAGTGTGAAATGGGGTGATGTGTTTGTTTGTCTATTCCTTGACTGTATTTGTCTATTCACGTATAATGAGCACGTGCGGGACGACATGCCGCGCAAGTGCCACTCGGGAAGTCTTGCAGCAGAAATGGAAAGCGGCCGTGCACTCGTTTGTTAAAGAGGAGCGCCGTGCACGTTTGAAGCCGTTCCTGGGCTAACGTCACATTGTCTTGTCTCATTTTGCCAAAGTTCCGCCGTCCCAGTATGCTAACCTGCTGCAAACGTTCCAGATAACCACAAAGCGCTGAACCCGGATGAGGACGCGTTAGGATTGGGCGTCGGCAGCGGGCCTGGCGCTCTCGGCGGCGGCGGCCTGGGCTCGGGGGCGCCGAGGCCCAATTCCCAGTCGGCCTTCCTGGGCCCCTTGCTGTGGGAGAGGACGCTGCCCTGCGACGGCGGCCTCTTCCAGCTCCAGTACATGGACCTGGAGGAGTTCCTGACCGAGAATGGAATGGGCGTGCATGGAAATGGAAGCGGCTCCGCCGGCGCGCAGATCCCCTCGCAGGTAGCAACGCCGCCATTGGGGTGGGATGGCATGGCGCAAGAATCAGAACACTAAAAAGAAGGGGACAAAAGTCAGAGAAGCTTGATTTCCGATGACTGAGGATGGGACAAGATGGCGCAGGTCCGCAAAAGGCAAACTGGCTTCCAACGGGACTTTGCCAATCTGTCTTGTTTTCCACTCAGAGCTCCCAATCGGCGGTCCCCAGTCAGAGCTCGCAGTGCCCGCCCAGCTCTCCTTCGCCGTGCTCGTCCTCTTCCTCCGTGTCCTCGTCCTCGTCGTCGTCCTCATCGTCCCTGCTGGGATTGGAAAGCGTCCAAGCGCCGCCGCCGCCGCCTCGACAGCAGGGCTTGATGGGCGCACCCGAGTGTCTGCACGGTGAGTCCATTTACAACAATGGCCCTAGTTTCTGAGATGAGGTGAAGGGTTGAGGTCTAACGGCAACGCAAGATGGCTGCTGCAAACAAGATGGATGACGCTTTAAATGTGGGCACAAAAACAAACACATGCAAAATCACTGTCATTCTTTTCAGTACTCTTTTGCATACAAAAAATAGAATTCAAGGATTGCTAAAATAACTGAACAAACAACTAACACTAAGGGCAAGAACTCAAAACGTTCATAATGAGGCACTGTGTATAGTTGACGTCTCGTTGAAATATTCAAAAAGAGCTCCCATACTCATCGAGAAACCAATCGAGGACGCTGCGTTGAAAGACAGTGGGAAATCTAGCACTTCCGAACACTGACCAGGAAAAAATGCACCGGAAAGCCGCTGTGAGGCTTCATTTATGAAGTCGGAGAGAAAAAAAGGACGTCATTCGATCATGGCGACCAAAAAAGGCGCAGACGGCGTTTGACAAATCCAAAATTCTGAACGGATGTTAAGATTTCTTTCTTTACGATTTGATTCATTGAGTAAAACGGGACGTGATTGGTACCCACTACACGAAGACACGCCGTTCTCATCAAGTTATTTTGTGTATTTAATGGATTACTTTGAAGACAATATGTTCCTGGTTTTATACCCCTTCATGAAAAAGTGTTTCCCGATGTCAAAATGTGTTGTGATGTACCCGAACAACAAAGAATGGTTCGGAATTCACCATCTTTATTCTTTGTATTCGCCTCGAAAGATTTTGTGGTCGGGATCCGTCAAGTCTCAGTGAGAGCATTCCGATTTCCCACCTTCCTCGAACGCTGCTGAAATCTCAACCAAAGACACGTCTGCCGTCTGGTGGCGAATTGTGGTATTACAACTTCGTAGTCCAGCAACCCCCTGTACACACCATTCGGCTCTCACGTGGATTATTGTGACGCCCCTAGGGGATTTATCTCCCCAGTTCTTATTCCATTTTTAAATCACAAATATAGATTTAATATTGATTTGTGCTATTTTTTAAAGACTATTTTGGTTTTGTGTTTGAATTCACAGAAGAAGGACAGGGGGGTTGGGCGAAGGCGCCCCCCCCCCCCCAGTTGCCAATCTGTGTTGTAGGCGATGCGCAAAGTCGCTCCTCCGGTGGATCAAGGACGTTGTCACTGCCAACCGACGGCAATGAGTGTCACATTTGAAATACGGCAACGTTGTGGCAAATGTCGCGGACACCGTTGAGTACAACGTGACGTGCGACAGCCTCGCCTTCGACCTTATTGCATGTTAGATTGTGTGCGCCTTCGAGTATTGCTCGCGGCATTTTTTGACCAGATCACAGAGCAGCTGCAAGGCCAAAACTCCTCCACCAAAATGGACTCTTGGCATCATTCTGCATGTCGAGTCGTGCGGAATAGCGGCTAGTTTCATGATGCACACGAGCGTCCACCGTGAACACGTGATGGAGTCCAATGTGAACTGGGACGCATTGAGGTGGAAGTGACGCTTGCTAGCTTGCTTGCTCGAGTGTTAGTTACTACAGCGAGAGAGACAGAAGAGTTGGATGCATCGCACACATGGAGGGATTGGGGGTGCGTGCGAACGCTTGCCCGTTTGTTGACCAATGAGCATGTGAATAATGTCCTCTGCTCTGTTTGGTTGCATTGCTTTTCTGTTGCAAGGTTTCGAATTGCCGGAATGATCTTTGCTCATATGTACTCGCCCGTTTATGACTATTGGGATAATAGGCTAGCATTGGGCGAGTGACATTCAGTGGGATGTAGAATAGTTGTCATATTAAGTCACTGTTGGTGTAGAGCAGGAATGTCAAACATACGGTTCGCGGGCCGGAACCGGCCCCCAAGGAGGTTTGATCAGGCCCGCAGGATAATTTAAAAGTGGGGAAAAAATGCACGCGGTTGATGCAAATCAACACTGTCATTAGGCAAACGGTGAAAAGTAGATAATGAGTGTCGAATTTTCTATGAAAGATGGGCCATATTTTATGACAGAGATGCGTGGGAAACCTTTTCAACAAGTTTCGGTATTTTGGTTATTTATAGCACGTATGGTATAATTTTAATTTATCGAGGCGTAACGTGGCGCACGATGTGAAATGAGTTTGACACTCGTGCTGTAGAGTAAGGGTGTCAAAGTCATTTTTTGCCTTTGCCACGATGGCACTTGACGCGCTTTGTGGCGGGCCAAATAAAATGATGTGGCGGGCCAGATTTGGCCCGCGGGCCTTTGCTTTGATATCAGAGGGGCCCACGTAGACAAACACGCAGCCGTGCTCCCACCCGGGGACCATTTGGAGTGTTCAAACAGCCTCACGTGCGTGTTTTTGGGATGTGGGAGAAAAGCGGAGTACCCGTAGAAAACCCATACAGGCCTCGGGAGAACACGCAAAGTCCGCAGATGGCTGTGCGCTGTTAGCTCAATGAGCTCATCGCTTAACCACCGCGCCGTGGATATTGATCTCTTTATTGATTTCATTCGGAGTAGTTGTGATCTTTGAGTCCGACGTGGCCTGGCAGTGTTCCCTCCTGGCGAGGAAATGGGGCGCGAAAGAAGAGTTAAAGCAGGCTGACTGTGGGGGAGGAAGGGGTGAGCAGGGTGAGCGAGGCGATGTTTTGAAATGTGTGCTCCCCGGCTGCCTCACACGCTCGGGCCATGTGCCGCCACCGCGTCACGTGCCGCTGCAGGGAGCCAAAGGGAGGTGGCGGTGTGTGTTGTGTGAGCTAGCATACCCACGCAACGAACGAAGGGAGGGAGGGAGGGAGCAAAAGAAGCAAACCGCCTTTGCACGAGAACGCTGGTCACATGACCTTCCTGCTTCGGCTGCAGGCGCATTCCTTTTCACCATCACTAAAATCATCTCCAAAGCTCATGATGCGCGCTCCTGAAAAATAGGAATTTGTGTCCGATTTTAATGTGGCGTATTTTCCGCTGTATAAGGCGCACCCAAAAAAAGGCGTGATTTTCTTCAAAAGATGACGCTGGCTGGCGCGCCTTGAATTTAGAGTCATATTGAATTTTCTTCATGATTTCAGCATTAGTTTCCATTTTTGGCACAATAATTAGAAATGGAAAATGTGGGGTTTTTTTGCTTGTTTTTGTACTTCGTGTCGCAACATTTTTTTTTTTTTTCGTTGACGTCTGCAAAATTTAAGGCTGAAATTTTCCATGAAAAGTTTTAAAGAAGGAAGATTGGCAACCTCTGAATTTGATTTCAATTATGATTAAACACTGAATATTTTTGAGCTCATAAAAATGCAGAATATACCACACATTATAAAATTCTGCAATTTCTGATGGCAAAATCCTATTTAAAAATGTTATTGAATGAAGGTGCGCCTTAAAATGTGGAAAATACACGAGTTGTCAATTTGCTTTGCGCTTCTGAAATTCTTTGAGCAACATGAGGGCAGTCAATAGATGCCGATGGAGGAAAAGTTCTCCTCCTTCCTTGAAGGTTTGTTACAAGAAAAAAAATCCCCAGGTAGCATATTTTCCGGTGTATAAGGCGCAGCGCAGTATAAGGCGCACCCCCAATCAGTGGTGTATTTACAAGCATTTTCCATCTATAAGGGTATAAGGTGAACCTTCAAGGAATGTATTTTTTTTCTCCAAATATAATATATGAATATGTAATTGTTTTCCAAATATAATATTGGGGTTATGCACGACTTCTTCTACAGGGGAAATGGCTGCTGACATTCGTTGCCAGACCTGTTGTGGCTCAATATGACCTCACAGATAAGGCGCACCTGCCTTTTAAAAGCCTTCCGTCATCAGGGTCACACGTCACTCAAATTCATGCGCTGCGTGTGATGATGTCACTCAGGATAAGAACATGTTGCTATGCTACATGCTAATCTGCCAGCAGCCGGACTCACGCGGACTATTTCCATTGAACGACAAATAAAATGTCAACAAAAAAAAAAAAATCAACTCCATATAATGATTACAAAAATAATAAGTGTCTCTAAAATGTAGTTTTCAAGCTTAAAATAATGTTGTTTTTTTTAATGTAGTCAGGATCAGCTGGCGAATGACGATGATGATGATGATGATGGAGCCAGATGGAGCGGCAAGTGTGTGGAGGCGTACGCGGCGTGCGTGGCTCACGTGCGGGTTGTGGTGAAGGCCTTTCAGGTGCCTTCAAAGCGGGCGCATCGGCAAAAGGCTGACAGTTGCTATGGCAACATTGATTGTGAATCAGCGCGGGGGTGTTTGAGGAACGACTGGCAACGTGTCACACATGGGCTGGCGGATCAAGCCGTCACGTCTTTTTTGAGTCATCTCAACGGCAAATTCATTCAAAGAGAAGCAATCATTTGATTTTTGGCACCCCCAAAAATGTCATTCCATCTTTTATCCGACTCCCCGTATCTGTTTTTCTAGTCGCTTTATTCCCACGTGGATCACGTGGAGCCTATCCCAGTCGTCACTCGGTGGGGGACACCCTGAACCGGTTACCAGCCAATCGCAAGCCACACATAGACAAACAACCATTCATGGTCACACTCGCACCTAAGCACCGTTTTTTGAGTGTTCAATGAGCCTACCGTGGGTGATTTTGGAATGTGGGAGGAAACCGGAGGACTCGGACAAAACCGATACAGGCTTGGGGAGAAGGCCTGTACAAATTGAACACATGGATGGATGGATACAAAAAGTCAGAATACGTGGACCAAATAGCCTGATTGGCTATTTGAAAATGTGTCATCAAATGGATGGATGGATGTACCTTTATTCGTATCGCAGTGGGGAAATTTACATTTCACAGCAGCAAAGTGAGGAAAGGAAAGAAAGAAGTAGAAAAACAATGCAGGAGCTGCTGGAAAGGCAGCCACTCTCGTGGCGCCATCCTGAAGTCAAAAAAAAAAAAACCAAAAATATAACATGAGCAATGATATCAATTAATGGAAAAATATTAACCCCCTCCCCCCCAAAAAAAAATAAAATAAAATCCTGTGAATATGTCCGCCTAACGCCCTGTGGTGTCCTCCCTCCAGGTGGTCAGGTGGCATCCCAGGACGCATCGCCCACCTCCAGTGGTCCACCCGGCTCGGTGGGGCCGTCGACGGTCACGCCCGATGGTGACATCCAGGTGAACTTTGACCCCGACCCGGCTGACGTGGCTCTGTCCAGCGTGCCGGGCCAGGAGGCCTTCGACCCGCGCCGCCACCGCTTCAGCGACGAAGAGCTTAAACCGCAGCCCATGATCAAGAAGGCGCGCAAGATGCTCGTGCCCAATGAGCAGAAGGTAAGACAAGTCCCGCCAAGCAGCTCCATCGCATGTCGCCTCACTGATGGATGGATGAATGAATGGATGAATGAATGCATGGATGGATGGAATGATAGAATGAAGGATGGATGGGATGGAAGGATGGCTAATATACAGAAGCCAATTGAGTTTTCATCCCGGCCTCCATGTTCTTCTGCCGCCCCTCGCCCACACACACATACTCTCTCTCTCTCTCTCTCCGCCAGGACGAGAAATACTGGAACCGTCGCGTGAAGAACAACGAGGCGGCCAAGCGCTCGCGAGACGCTCGCCGCCTGAAGGAGAACCAGATTTCGGTGCGCGCCGCCTTCCTGGAGCGAGAGAACGCCGCCCTGCGCCTGGAAGTGGCCGACATGCGCAAGGAGCTCGGACGCTGCCGCAACATCATCGACAAGTACGAGAGTCGCCACGGCGACCTGTGATTCCCACCGCCGTACGGGACGGCGGCCGCTCAACCCGACGACAGCGGACGGGACCGATCGCTGCGTTGGCGCCGCACCTCCCGCGTCCAATCGTCTCCGCCTCCCGTTTTTCTACCGGGCAAAGTCTATCTTTCAAAATGGCTGACGGAAAGCGGAGTGGCGACCGTTCAGCTGGTGGAACGGACACGCCGCGCCGCGCCGCAGCTTTTTTTAGCGCCGTGCTAACGGATTGGATCCCAGCGGACCTCCCGCATCCAGATTGCTTGCGCTGCAGACGTTTTTTTTCCCAAGCGGTGACCGTTTCCCTTAACGACAGCAGCACTTTAGCCGTTGATGCGACGTGCCCGTAAGAGGCGGGATCAAAATGAAGCCACGCCACATTTAGGCCGCACTGCGTCCAATCGTGTCACGTTCTTCTGCGTCAAAGTCTATTCTCCGAGAAGACAAACAGGAAGGAAGCGGTGTGGTGACCAATCAACCTGCCAAGAAACGGGTTTCAAAGTTGGGGGAAAGGACGCCGCGCGGCGGCTCTTTTGAAGACGTCGCGGCATGAAATCTTTTTTTTTTTTCAAGTGAAGACGACGTGTCGACGACAAACGGCAAAGAAATGGCCAGTCATCATTTGGATGCTTGTTTTCTACCTGTCAAAATCTATTTTTCAAGTGGACAAACGGGGAAAGGGGGTCAATCGGGCGTGGCAAACCAAGCCAAGGGACGGACGGACGGACGGACGCCAACTGCAGCACTTTAGTGGAACTTTGACCCAAATCAAGGCGGCGGCACTGGCTGCCATTTTGTTTTTTTCATACGTCAGCCCAGCTTGCCTCCATTTTGCCCCATGGAGAAAATGCCCACACGTGTCTGAAAACCGGCGTCCAATCGTGCGCCGTTCTTTTCTACGTGTCAATTTTTCAAGTCGACAAAACAGGAAGCGGGACGCCCATGTCTATTTTTCTACAAAGGGGCCAGCGGCACTTTTTCTCCATTTTCGACAACAGGCACGCGCAGGGTTGCAACCGAATGTATCTCGTCCAATCAGGGATTTCATACAGGGCAAGAGGCGGGCTTTGGGAACCATTGTGAGAGCTGAGAGGCACTTGGAGGATTGGATGCTTGTTATCTTCTTCTTCTTTGGATTATTATTCTTTTTTTAAGCTTGTTAAGCAATTTACTTGGCCACGTCCGATTGGCTGATGGTTCGCCAAACGCACCTTTGTTCGGCACCTTTGCGTTGTATTCCTGCTGTCATCCTTCTTACACACACACACACACACACACACACACGCATTTTTGTTTCAATGGTTTTGTGAGGTCCTGATAACTCCAGATAAGCGGTGAGGACCACCGTTGCTGATAAGTTTAGAGAAGAACTCGTGTTCCATTTGAAGACGAAATGTTGTCAAAAATGTCCTCACTACGTGTGGTATAAAATGTTAGTGGGCCTCACAAGACTAATCATACAACACACACACACACACACCTCTTGAGACTGAAACTAAACAAAAAGCAGACATGTAAGCACACGTGTCCCTTTCCCACCACACTCAAAACACACACACACATATACATCCATAACACTAAATCCCATCACACACATGCAATTTTCACAGATTGTCATTGTTGTTTTGGACTTTAAATGGTGCTGATCTGCAACGGTCCTTGACTTTAAACTCACCCATTATCAACCCCCTCCTCCCCCCTCCTCCCCTTCCCAAGTGAACTGCCTGTGAAGCCTTGATTGATGTTTTTTGATTCTATATTTTGCGTGTGTTTGTGTCTGGATGAAAGGGTGTGTGGACTTCCTCGCGTCCATGGACACGCCCCCTACTCATACTCAACTCTTCTCCTCTCACTACATACATATATGTGTATGTATCCACATATATATACATATACTGTATGTGTAATATGAATAAACAGGAGGTGTATATGATATATGCTTGAACTTTGTGATTCTAGTTGTAATATGTTACGGAGGAAAACAAAGATCCTTTTAATGGGGTCAATTTTCTCTCAGGTATTTTTGTCTGAGTTCTGAAATACACGTAAAAAAATGCAAAGCAAAAAAAACCAAGTATAATCATTTGCTTTCAGATTGTTTGGCTTGTTGACTTTTCCAGGTGGTTGTCGTTGATGTTTGACGCCACAGATCAGTTGGGCTCCTTTTCACCAGTTTTTTTTTTTTTTTTTTTTTGTGCGTGGAGAGATCAAAACCAAACGAAGCCTGAAAGGTCTAAAAATACCAAAAAAAACTGAAGAAATCTTCCACTTTTCTCGTGGCGGTTGTTTTTTCTTCCACTTGCTGTTATTCCCTCACGTGACAGGAATTCCGAGGATCCCAGGTGCATCCCGGGTAATGTAGTTCCGATATTCTTACCCACTTTTTATCATGAATAGACAAACAGTAACTCGTGACGTTTGAGCGGAAAGTTTGTGGAAGCCGACGTTCATGCGCGTCCGTTTTTTTGTATTTGGGACATTTTGCCATTTGGGTACTTTTTCCTCCCAATGTCCGCAACGTGCAAATGGCGGCCTCCTGGCAGGTAACCATGGCGACGAGAGCTTACCAACGAATGGCGACTGGTGAAGTCCAACCAACTCTCGATAGCGCCACCCTGCGGCTCGGCGGTCAGCCCTTTTTTTCGTGTGTGACGACGGTTATGGCGCTTTGATATCAATAAAACCTCCTTGACACCATTCGACTTGTCTTTCCTTCGATAACATCGGACAGTTTTCATGATTGGGTTTTAAGCTAGATTAGGCTAGTTAAGAAGCGTCGTTATCCGGAAGTGACGATTGGAGTCAACATGTAGTTGATCCTAATTTTGCCTGGACTCCAGCCGTTTCGTCCGTTCTTATGTCCGTTTAGCAATCGGGAGAGCTAAACGGACGGTAGAGACCACAGGAAATCGTGGGGGCAGTATAGAGTCAGAAGCGTACCAACTCGAAAAAATGAATACAGAGAGAAGAAGAGAGCCAGGTAGACTGCTGCTGCTTTCACTACGAATGAACAGGCGAGCCGCTAGCCAATACCTACCAGTAATCAACGTCGCTTTTATATTTTATCCATACTAACTATGTCGGGCAAAGGAAGACAGTGGTCGTATGAGTATCTACAAGATGGATTCTCATGTATCACGGCACACGACGGGAGTGAGCGTCCTATCTGCATGATTTGCACCAACAGCAAAACTAAAGGAACGCTTCTTCAAGCTGCAACGAAGACGGACGCCGATACAAGAACACAACGCTTGCTGAATTCAAGGTGAAGAGAGCTCGATTCCACGAAAGGGCCACTCTGCCTGCTCTTGTATTTGTACCTGCTCGCAAAGTTTATGTATTGTGTTGCTTTTGTTCTTTGAACAAGGTGATGTTCATGCGCGGCTCATTTTGTGTAGCAGTAAAAACATATCTTTGTCTTGCATTTGAACACCATCATATTTTATTTTTCAATCAAGAGGGGTTCGGTGAAAGTACATATGAAACAGGTGGGGTTCGGTCACTCCAACGAGGTGAAGAACCACTGGCCTGGAGCGGCAGTTAAAAGCAAGCAATGGTGCCACCTAGTGGTCAATTTTTGCTGCCGATTTTTGTGAACGCGTCCGGTGGATTGCATCACGTGCGCTTGTAGGATAACAACCCAATTAACGCTATATCCTGCATATTTTCATCGAGGATAACCTTTTATTGGATGTATTTCGAATTTTCAACAATTTCGGGGACTGGTGGTATATTTGGGTCGTAAAAATCGGACGGAAACAGGCATTGGCGGGCGAAATATTTGAGCAACACTAAGTAGGGACGTGACATTTTTTTTTAAATAATTCATCACACATTTTCTAATACCATACTAAAGTGGATTGATTGTCTTATTATTATTTGATCGCGACACGTAAAATGCGCATGCAAAGTTCGTCACAAACTAAAGGGGTCGTGATTGGTCAGCAAGCGCACAGTTCCAGAAATACGGAAGTGATCATTCATTGGACCATGTCATTGGTCCAAACCAAAAGCGCGTTAAAATGGACAGCAGAGACATGTTTCAAGATGATCATCGCAGAATAAATGAACTTCTAAATTCTTTCAAAATATTTCAATGTATTATTATAATCATACTACAGTATTTATGTTTAAATTCTAACTCTAGATAATTATGCATAGTTTCCTTTGTACCTCTCCTCAAGTCACAAAAGTTGTGATGCTGCGAGAAAAAACGATTAGAATTGCATTTCGTCACAGGATGATCAATTGACCAAACGCATAAACTGGAGTGACACCTTCAAACCTTCTTCCATCTTCCTGTGAAATTTGACATTAAGTACCAGTACAGTAAGTCATTCATTAAATCACCAGTACCCACCGTATAAAATTAATAAAGCTTTTATTTTGTTTTGCATATAGTAGTACCGTATTTGTCAAAAAAAGAGCATAAAAATGGCGCCTTCATAAATCTAATTCAACAACTACATTCACGACACAAATATATCAATGGTAGCTTGTTACATTTTTATGGAATGAGATATATTATTTTTTGTCTTTGAAATATTTGTAACGTCATCTCAAACGCAGCCTGAATAAAAGTCAAACGCCACCATGGCAAGAATCTGGTAACACGACTCTATGTAGTAAATGTAGTAGTAGTGCACGTTAGCATAATTATGTGAAATGTTCTGTTTTTGAAACAGAAATAACAAGATATTATTTTGCCACCGAATAAGACTTCTGTGGTCTTTCCTTAAAAATTCAAGTCTCTTCGGCGACAAAGTTCTTTCAGTAAATAAAAATAGACCACAAACCTTCATCATTACCATAATAACAATGACATATTGTATAAATATAATAGCTTCTTCATCTTCTTCGTCTTTTCCTTTCGGCTTTTCCCTTCAAGGGGTCGCCACAGCTTCTTCATCTAAAAAATATGCATCTATACATAAAATCATGAGAATCTAGTGATACCAAGCCACAATGGTGTGTTGAGAAAAATCATCAGGGAAAAGCGGTCCGATCATTATCATTGACGACAAAAAAATGTACCTTTTTTCATCTATCCGAGATTGTCATCAATATCTTCTGAGTCGAATATAAATATGAAACCGCTCTGTATGATCTATGAGGCGCGCGTGTATTTGCATACATTGCTGTATATTTCAGTCTCCTGACATTTTCTTTTTGTGCATAGAATACTTTGTTTTTATCTTTGTCATAGTCCTTCAATAGTCATAGAAATAAACAAAATAATAGAATGGAAAGGGATTTAAAAAAAGTGTTTTCTTCAAAATATTGACTCTCTGGTGTTTTCTACTATCTTTGTGACTGCTTTATTTCCTGTAGATGATGGTTGTCCATGTTAAGCGCTTTGTTACAGCTTCGGCTGTTGTTAAAGCACTATATATAGCTTCATTTGGCCTCTTGCTAGCTAGCTATTTGCAATCTAGCTGGCTAGCTAGCTATCGAGCGAGGTACAGTATCTATTAGCTATATAGGTAGCCTGCTAGCTATCTATTAGCTGGCTGGCTAGCTTTCTGATCCTGACGTAAAATATGCGTCTCGTATCAATAGTCAATACCGGTTGGGAAACACTGTTGTGGTCTGTAAATGCGAGAAGACAAATAGTGTGAGTGCGAACCTATTTTTGCCCGTTGCACAACAAAGACAATCCGCAAGTGCCGAGGCGGAGGACAAATAATTGGACGTGACTTTTGACCCCCTGCTCCCAACGCATCTGGTCGCTGTCCACCTTGACGGACACGCCGACGGAGCCGAGAAGCTTCTTGACGTGCTGGAAAGCTTGCTCTTCGCGAAGCACAGTCGGAAGACACTCCAAGGACAGAAGACAGCCGTTCTTCTTCTTCTTCATCAGGTTCAACTGGAACAAAAAAGATGGCGAGCGCAAAAGGCACATGGCATGACGACATTGAACGCAAACAGATTTCATCATGACGATTGTGGGCAAATTCAGCCAATCAAAGCTTCTTTTTGTCAATCAACATGGATGGATGGATGAGCGCTTCTTGAAACCACTCACCAGGATGCCGAAAGCCTTTAGGAACTCGGCCTCGCTGTCGCACATGAGCCTCAGAGTTTTTTCAGGGAGCTCTACCAAAAAAATATTGACTATTGAGGAATGTGTCCTTGAGGATGTCAATCAGCTCTCACCTTCCAAGGCAGCGAGCAACAGATGAGCAGCATGCAACGAAGGGGAAGCGTCCTCGGCAGACTCCGCCGGCTTCTCCCGCCCAGTCACGTCGGCTGTTTTGCCAAAGCGCCGTTCCTCCAGCTGAAAAAGACGCAAAACAACAACAAAAATTGCAATCCAAATGGACATCGCTTGTCCCGTTGTGAAAGTGAGCTGACCGCATGCTGCAGTTGCGACAGCGTCTCTCTGTCCTTCAGGAGATCTCGCAGTTTGTCATACAAGGCCAAGCGAGTTGATTGGGCGAGCGCCGCAAGAGGCCGCAGGTCTTCCACGTCACATCCTAGCAAGGAAGGACAGCAGTCAATCACCCAACGTGCACTTTTCATTGGGGCTATATGGAATATTCTGCAATTTCTGTCAAAATGACAAAAACCCTGGCACTGGAGTGGACATATTTTTAGTAGTTAATTACAAGGAAAACGACATCAATAACGCCATGGTGAATCGTTGCGTGTCGCAGCCAATTGCGGTAACACGCATAAAGAAGGTGTAAGTTGACACAAATTCCCAGCGGACAAATCAGCCCATTTCCAGCAAAGCTTGTGCGCCATCTTGTGCATTTTCTGGCCGCTACATTGGAGTCCAGACGGCTCCAATTGATACGGAAGGACTTCTTGAATCAATGTCAAACATTTATGCTTTCCTCTTCGGAACTATTTGAATCATATTCATAACCGGATGAGTAACAAGAAGGGATCTTTTACCCAATCTGAAGCCATTGTTTTGATTCTGGAGCAAGGCAGTTTGTGAAGTCACGTGACATCACAAACAAGGGGGCAGGACTTTCTGAATCTCACCAGTTCCGAGCTAACTATGCGGCAGTTTTGGGACACTTTCACTCATTTTTATTAGTGTTTTGCATTTGACTCAAAATATTAGCCTGTGTGTTTTGGCTATTTTATCTGCTATAAAACGTTTTTCTGGTGTCAGTTAGGAAAAAAAAAAAAGATGTCGGTTGTCCTTTAACATTGAAAGCCAATGGTGAAAAATGAAGAAAGACTTGTGGTGAAAGACAAACCATTTTGTTGCGGTGGTTCTTCCACAATATTCTCATCGCAGCACCTCCCGTCCACGACGTTCAGGTCATCGTGAGAGGACCACGATCTCACCAAGTCGGCCTCAAAGCCGCCGATTTTTCCAGGCTGGATGCATATTTCTGAAATAATGTGCATTTATGGAATGGACCGGCAGTTGCAAGAATACAATACGATACGATACATATTGATTTATATGCTTCATATGCTAGATTTCATTTAGCTGGCTATCTATTTGCTATCTATTAGCTAACTGGCTGGCTATCTATTAGTTATATATCTTGCTGTCTACCTATCTATTAACTAGCTAGCTTTCTATGTATTTGAGTTACTTCCGGGTTGAGTGAACACTGGCGCGTGTGGCGGCCGCTGCTCACCAACAGAAAAACTGACCCTGTGACTGTAAAGTGACCTTGAGAGTTTTGAAAGGCGCTGATAAATGGCATGTATCATTATCATCGTCGTCATATAGCGCTTTAACAACAGCTAAAGCTGTCACAGATCACTTAACGTGGACAGCCATCACATCCAGGAAATAAAGCAGACACAAAGATAGTAGAAAGCACCAGGGAGTAAGAATGGAGCAGTTGTGTTGTGTTGAGCAGGTCCGGTCACATACTCACTGAAGCGGCCGTCTTTTTCAATGATGAGCTCCATGACGCTATATGCAATGACGACATCAGACGGGATTTCCAAACAAACGTCCATGTCGGCCTCCACGTCGTTGCTCTCCTTGATGCACACATGAAATGATACTTCCCATATAAGGCGGGCCTGCGTGTATAGCGCAGGGTCGGCCAAGGCTTATACAGCGGAAAATACCGTTTTTGGTGAACTCACACGAATGTTGGCCCCCAGCGTGCCCAACAGTCGCACGATGCCACGCAAGGCGCACCGCGACTTTTTGGTCTCTGTGACGGTACAAGCGGCGGTGGTGAAGATCGTCTCTTTGACAACAGCCAGAATATCCGATCGCTTTTCCAGCTGTTGCACCAACACGTGCTCCATATCCACCAGCCTTATACAAAGGAGAGATGAACGTGTACCCGACGGAATATATATATGGGGGGGGGGGGGGGGGGGGTATAGGCCACAGTAACTAAAAACAAAACCACCGATTGAGGGCATGGGAGTCTTCTGCAAGGAATGATTTTGTACCGATTGTTGGAGTCGTGCAACAACTTGTTGACATCCACTTCTTCTTTCTTCAGCTTGCCGAAATCGGATTGGAGTTTGGATGAGCCCAGAGCTTCGACCTTGAAGCCGACAGAAGATGCCTCGGCGTCCAGGTGGCCGGTGAGCTTGTTTCCAAAACTGCCCACGTAGGTAAGGAATTCTTTCTTGGACACGACTGAAACGGGCGTCAAAAGAGGAAAATAGTGTTTGGGCGCCCCAAATTCAAGCTCAGATAACTTCACACCTACATGACATACATGAATTGAGTTTTAGGATGACATGAATTGATCCTAAAACTCATGTTTTGTGGGTCCTCCAATTTGAGTGAAAATGACAAAAACCCTGGCACTGAAGTGGACATAGTTTTGCACGTTGTCTGGTAGTGAATGAGTTAATGTCAAGAACTAAAAAGAGGTTTCCATACCAGGCGTGAGCCGCTTTTCGCCCAGCAACAAATCGTTGAGCTTGAAATCCGTCGGTTGGTATTTGGGTGTCTGCCAGAACCACACGCGCTTGCGTTTGACCACCAAAGCCATCGGAACCAGCTTGGAAGAGTCATTCATGCGAGACACGTGGATGAGGCTTCCCTCCGGGTCAACCTGACGGACAAAGTTGCCAGTGGCCTTGGAAAACATGGTGTGAACTGTGGGGAGAAGAGCAGACAATTCCAGAATAAATGTGTCAATGACTTCATATTGAAATCTTCTGAAATTGCAACTTGATATTTACCGTTTTTTTTTTTAAGATGTGGATGGAAAAAAAACAGGCCTTCAGTAGTACTACATCTGAATGAATGCGTAGCTGTGAATGTGCTGTAATTTACTAAACGTCCACCAGATGGTGCTGTTGACCAGGAAATAACGTGACTTGTAGAAACTTCAGAAATAATGTCACTAAATGTAGATTCATGATAACCTCATACAATTGCAATATTATGCTCTTATCACTAGCGGATACTATTATTGGCAAGCGACTAGCCAATCATGTGACTAGCTAATCATAGTTTGCAAAAACTCTAACGTCGCCAGCGCCTTCGAGCAGGCCTTGGGTTGCCAACTCGAAATCTGATTGGTTAAAGGAACGGTTTCATCGACATTGATTTTTATGATCCAGGGCCAGCAGAACTTGTGGTGAAGGCGTGCAGGTAGATTTCTGGCCCCGGTCACAAATGATGAGTTAAATGTGATTGGTTAAATGCTTAAATAGGAAAACGCGCATCTGGCGGCAGCACAACAGGGTGAAAGGAAGCTGAAAGACAATTTGGAATTATTTAATCAGAATTCATAGACAAAATAGAATTCACATCCGTCTGCGATTGAGCTATTTTTAGGCCAGCAGAGAAGGCCTTACGGGCCCTGACGGACCGCCACTTGTATAACTACGTTAGAAGCACACTTGGCGACCTTTCTGAAGTCGTGTAACATCCACGTGAGCTCCAGTTACCGGCGGCAACCCCTCCAGCGCGTCTCTGCGTTCCAAAGCCAAACTCATGACTCAGATTTTCAAATTAAAATCACAACACACCTCCACCGACAAAAGCCAGAAATAACTCCATGAAGCATTTTCCACACGTTTCCACAAGAACGTTCAAGCGGTACTTACACGAGCAGGTTGTTGTGAGGTCGACGTTCGATCCCCGCGATGACGGCCGTCGTTCCCAAAGTCAATGTCACCCAGGTGGACGAAGACTTTTCCAACAGCTTTATTACATGAAGTTTGCTCACTCGCGCGTGTGTGTGTGTGTGTGTGTGTGTGTGTGTTCAGAGAGAGACGGTGCGTGTGTGTGTGTGTATGCGTGAGAGAGACGGAGAGAATCGGAAGACAATTTTTTCATTGGCGCAGACTTGCGCCTCCTCCCACCAGCTCCTCTCATCTGGACTCATTTTTAAACAGGCAGCTTTGCGGGTTCTTTCGTGGCCTTGCCTCATTCAACATTTCAAAATAAAAGTGCATGAAATTGATGCAATGGGTGACATTTGAGATGAATTTGAGTCAGAAAAAAATGGGGCGCACACTCAAACGGGCTTGTGAAGCACCACAAAAGGCATTTTGTTTTCAAACGATCTCATCCTTATTAGTTTCCCCGGTTGCCGTGGAGATGTATATGTATCCATAAAACCAAATAACTTTAGCAAATGCCTCCACGAGGTACACCTCAAAGAATAACCTGATAAACAGTGGCAATTAGAAAAGTTATTCTCATGTTATTGCGTACCTAGCACTTTATTTGCTATCTATTAGCTAGCTAGCTGGCTCGCTCACTGGCTATCTAACTGGCTAGCGAGCTATCCGTTGGCTAGCTAGTTAGCTTTCTATCTATTTCTGTTATTCCAGGTGTGGCTGCCGCTGCTCACCCACAGAAAACTTATCCCTTGACTGTAAAGTGACCTTGAGAGTTTTGAAAGGCGCTTAGAAATGAACTGGATTATCGTTATGACTTTTTTTCCCTTGTAATTCATCAAACCAAAGGTGTTGCCATTTTTTGTTATTTATTACCACATTTAAAGGACTATTGTTTTTTATTTTTTAACACGTTCACTGCCAGACATGGAAACATGCGTCCACTCCAGTGCCAGGGTTTTTGTCATTGTCACTCAAATTCCAGAACTCACAGAATATTGAGTTTCAGGAGTAATAAGATAAGCGATAGTAATACAACTTTGATTCTCTGTTTTCATTTGAAAACAAAAGAAAAGAGTTAATTCCTCAATGATATGGCTCTGGAGTTGTATCTTGAGGTTTGAAGTCACTCAAATTCTGTACTTTTGGGAAGAAAACAAACTATTCCCCTTCCCTTGTGCAATAATATTTGAAAGTCTTTTATTGTTATTTTTAAGAACCGCACCAGCAGTTGAATATGTGCAGCATTACAGTAAAAGGCACTTTAGTAAATCTCTATGATGCACTCATAAAGTGATAAAAAATAATAATAATAGAAATGAGAGATAAAGTAGGAAAAAAAAAGAAAAAGAGTCTCCCGCCTTTGAAAAAGACAGCACGGGAAGTCCACGTTGCTTTCGGTTACTGTGACACTCATCGGGGTCACCGGCGCTGCAGCCCACTTCACTTTTTCAACTTCCTTCTTTCTGATGATTGTCTTGATGAGTTGAAGCGACCGGTCACCACAGCGCAGGGAAGTCCACTTTAGTAAAACCAGGATCTCGGCGTAACTCCCAATACGAGTTGTTGCTCACCCACGTGTCATCTTGGGACTTTCTGTGAACACAATCAAAGCAGAGAGTGGCTGCCTTTACAGCAGCTCCTGTATTTTGTTTTTCTACTTCTTCCACAACTTTGCTGCAGTGAAATGTAACTTTCTCCAGCGCCAGACCAATAAAGGCTAATCCAATCCAAAGGAAAATGGCGGCGTACATGAAGAAAGATGGTCGGTGGGTCATGTTGTTGTCCTCCAACACTTTCCTCCTCTCCCTTTGGAGCCGCTCGATCCTCTGCTTCTGTTCTTCGGCTCCTTCCACATTTCCTTCCTCTAAGAGCCTGAACGAAAACAGGACAAGGAAAGTTGAGGCCATCTGTTGATTTTGTTCTGGGATCTCGGATCTCGGATCTCTGGATGTTTACCTCTGGTCTAATCTGAAGCGTGTATCTGTAGGGGGCAGAAGATGTCTGATGGTGGGATCCAACTCGTTTAATTCCTTTGCAAACTGAGTGAAGCCGTAGTACTGCTCCTGGTCCGAGGGCATGGGATCTACACGGAAGAAAGTAATGCAAAGGTATGACGTGATGTCATCACGTGGTGCAAGTCCCCCTTTTTGCACTTACTTGCTCTCCAAATACACGTGGCGGAAGGCGGCTGGCCCTGGAAAATGGACTCGTGCCATTTGCCAAAAATGCTGTGCACCACTTGTCCATTGGAATCGCTCACCACGCCTTCGATCTCATTGACGGAGGAGCTCCATGATTTGCCCTGTGAAGGATAACAACATGGAAACTCCAAGACATTCTGTCAGAAGTCCTTCAATTCATCCACGACAGGATTTGATTGCAAGTGTTTTTAAAGCGATATTTTTTGCTATTCCGTCTTTGGCCGCCAGATGGTGCTAGGCGCTTGATAGTGTCTTTCTGCTGTTGGTCAACAGGTGGTGCTATTGTCGTATTGATCGTGTATGAAAAGCGTTGGAAAGAGGGAAAGTCTGCAAATAAATGTTTTAATTGTCATATTATTTTGAAGATCAAATGCTTTAATTAGAAAAATTATATCGGGATGAATCAGCTTATTTTTTAAATAAAAGAGCGTAAGAATGTAGACTAACTAATCAATCATTGGCTCGCTATCTAATGGCTATCTAATAGCTATCAATTAGCCGTCTGGCTGGCTACCTATCTATGAGCTATCTGGCTAGCTATCTATTTGCTATATAGCTTTCTATGTATTTGAGTTCCGGGTTGAGTGAACGCTGGCGCGTGTGGCTGCCGCTGCTCACCCACAGAAAAAAATCTCCTGTGACTGTAAAGTGACCTTGAGAGTTTTGAAAGGAAATGGATTATTATTAATAAATCAAAGGGGTCTCTCCCCGTCTCGCCTCACCTTGACAAAGGTGACTTTACACTCGCAAGTGTTATTGTTGACATTTTTGATGGTCATCTCTCCATAGTGTTCAATCCAACGCTGCCCGCTGAGGATGTTATGGATGCAGGATGTCACTTTGTTCCACTCATAATGGTCTCCATACCTAACAAACACACAGTTAACTCATTCACTGCCAGACGCGTGCAAAAAAATGTGTCCACTCCAGTGCCAGGGTTTTTGTCATTGTCACTCGAGAATATTGAGTTTTAGGACTACATAAACATTCAATGCAGCGTAAGAAACCATAGACTCTCTTCATTCATCAGTAAAAATGAGTTAATTACTAAGTTTTATGGGTCTGGAGTTATATGAGCTTGAAATGAGGGTCCAAAATACAATGCAATCCATACATATTGGTTTAAATAGCGCTTTAACAACAGCTGAATCTGGAACAAGGCGCTAACATGTAAAACAGGGAAATGCTGCCGCCTTGTGGAAGGGAAAAAACATTGCCAGAGACCATGGCCAGCACTCCATCGGCACCCAAGTATCAAAAAACAAAAGCCAAACAAATTGGGTTAATAATCTTAAAAGTTGAGAAGTTCAATCAACAGAGGACCTCTCGATCTTGGACAAGATGGCAGTACGGATGACTCAAAAAGACTTACGACGGTAGCGTGACGTTGGTCGTACCGATTGGAACAATTTCCATGGATTTGCCCCAAAATTTATTTTTCAAGCGAACATCTGCAAAAGGAAAGAAAGAAAATGTATTTTAACATGACGTGATAGCAGCAGAAAAGTGCTTCGCGCGCTTACCTTGCCAAAAAGAAAAGTTCTTTGAATCCGAGTGACATACGGACACGGGTGGGTGATGGCTCACCTGGGAAAATACAATACAATACAATAAATATTGCTTTATATAACGTTTTAACAACAGCTGACTTAACATGGAAAGAATGACCTAAAAACTCCTGAATCTAATGAATGTATGTTTACCTTATTACACTTAAATCTCGTGAAATATTTCAATAGCTAAATACCCTTATGAAATTGACCAAAATACTCTTACGTCTATGAAACACTCCTTAGATCTGTTGAAATACTCCCGATATAATCGATGAAAAGGTTTCTTCATCTGTACTTCTTTGAAGGTGTCGGATGTTTTGCTCCTCATCCAAAAAGCTTCGTCAGCGAACCAAAGTTGTGCTGGTAGCAGCACACCTTTCCGGATGAGGAGCAAAACGTCCGCCACCTTCAAAGAAGTACAGATGAAGAAACCTTTTCATCGATGGACCACTCCCGTACGACTGAGACGTACTCCCGATATAAACATGAGCGACATTCAACGGACAGTGGGAAAATGAAATAGCGACTGTATAACCTGTTGTCGTGAAAGATAACGGCTGAAAAAATAGCAAGACGTTGCTGTTGGACCTCACACAAGTAACAATAACGAGGCATGAGGAAATCATTTCAAAACCACAAAAGGGAATGACAAAGCGATACTATCGATGAGAAGGTTTCTTCAGCCGTCATCTGTACAAAGCGATACTAGTACGACATTCCAAAGGCCAATTTTGCCGCGTGTCAAACGTACCTGTTCGCCGACAAACCTGAAGCCCTTGTCAGGTCGGTCAAACTCGTACGTTTCTCCCAAGACCGGATTGAAAGGCTTGCTTCCAGCTCGATAGTAGGAAGACGTGTACGCGGATACGGCAAAAGTGGCAACGTAAACCTTTGTGGGCAACGAAAGCAGCCGCATTGAAAAAATATCCGCAGCAAATGCGATGATTGACATTTTCCCTCTTACCATCCGCTGGTAAGGGTTGGCGGTTTTATTGGCCGTGTCCAGCAGATGGCTGTACTCCAGTTCCTCGCACAACCTCTGCAGGGTGTTGAGGGGCTCGTTCAACTGGACCGGCATGGCCACCTTGGACAAGTCTTTGCCGATATTGTTCCTCAGGATGTTCCACAGACTCACGCTACAAGGGGGGCTGGGAGCCGGCAGCGCCGTGCGCCGACGAATCGCCGTGCCGATGCTACTCGCTGCCCGCGGGGACCGTTGAAGGACGAAAGGAAGAAAAGTTCAAAGGTAAACTGCACTTGACTCTTTAATCACGGACCACAGCCAATTTGCTTTTCTCAAATTAAAACAGCAATCTATTTGGTTTTCTATTAACTATACAGCTATCTAGGTGGCTATCTAGCTAGCTATCTACTAGGTGGCTATCTAGCTAGCTATCTACTAGCTGGCAAGCTAGCTTTCGCGTGGCTTTCACTTAACCTGAATCGTGTCTCTCGCCGGCCCCTTCGTTGGTATCCACGGAAATACTGTCGCTCACGTCACTGATGTACGAATCGTCGTCGGACAGCTGGGGATGAGAGAGGTCAAAAGGTCAGAAGGTCAGCTTGGCGACCACAATGAACAAAGACAACACCAAACGATACATCCCAATGTGGTTCACTGAGTCACTGTCATTCGCAAATTTATTTGGGAATTGAAAATACGACGTAGAGCGCCATTCACCAATTTGTTCAGGTTTTGTTTTTTCATACTTGGGTGCTGATAAAGCGCTGGCCAAAACCCTGGCACTGGAGTAGACACATTTCTGCACATCGTCTGGCAGTGAATGAGTTAAGTGTTTGTTTGTTAAAAAGCAACCTGGAAAGTGGAACAAGCATCACCTCATTCTCCGACGAGGACGAGGAGAGGAGGTACTCCTGCGCATCATAGAACTCCGAGATGGACTCCGCGATGGACGCTTTGCTTTCATTGGATGCCTGGTGGACCAATGGGTGGCCTTCATCTGGACAATCCTGGTCAGGGTCAGAAAAGTTGGCAGTCAATTATTATTAATGATGACAAGGCGTCCAATCACATGATTGCTCGTGTCACTCACTGAGCCGTAGGCGCTTTTTAAAGCCGTAAGCTGCAACGGCTGAAGCGCTTGCATTTCAATGGTTTGTCTTAACTTGTCCTTTTCTGCCAACAGGGAACTATACGCTGATTTCAGCGTGCTGTGGACTGGAAAGACATAAGACGTTATTTAAAGGACAACCGACACCTCTGGACAAGGTGCATCCATAATTTGTCAAATCACTTCAAATGACTGGCATTTGACAAAGATGATATTTGTGTGTCGCAGCCAATTGCGGTAACACGCATAAAGAAGGTGGAAGTGGAAGACAAATTCCCAGCGGACAAATCAGCCCATTTCCAAGGGAGCGGAGCAGTCCAGCACCAGTGGAAGCAAACGAGGAAGCTAACCAGAGTTAGCGATTCGGCGCTCGGATAGCGGAGGTTTGATGCATGTTTTACTCATTTCGTCACACCGCGTGCTAACTGTGAGCTCATCTCGTGAAAGAAAGCAATCGGCATATTCGTGGAGCAAACCGATCGGACAAACATCCGCTTTCCGCCGTGTCATTTGTTTTACTCTGGAGCGCTGTCGGAGCTTTCTCTCTCGTCTCAACATCTTATGTTCGTGTGGCGGTCTCCTTTGTGTGTGTGCGTAAAACCCACCCCTGTCTTCTACCACGGATTTTAACCAATCACGGGCGGCTTTATACACTGGACGAAACGCAGCTTGTGCGCCATCTTGTGCATTTTCTGGGTGCTACATTGGAGACCAGATCTTCACCGGTTTCATCGCTTGCAGACTGCTCGAATTGATACGGAAGGACTTCTTGAATCGATTGTAAACATTTATGCTTTCCTCTTCAGAACTATTTGAATCATATTCATAAGTGGATGAGTAACAAGAAAGCATCTTCTCCGAATCTGTAGCCATTGTTTTGATTCTGGAGCAAGGCAGTTTGTGAAGGAGTATCCTGGCGTGATGTCACCAACAAGGGGGCGGGACAGTTTCGAGCTGATTTTGTGGCAGTTTTGGGACACTTGAAGTCATTTTATTGGTGTTTTTTGTGGTGTTCGGTTGTCCTTTAAATGTCAGTGGAGAAAAAAATCTCCTCAATAAACTCACTGTTGTTCGCTAGTCTGTTGAAGTTCTCTTGCATATGAGAAACCTCGACGGGAGAATCCGGAGTTTCCGGACAGACCTCTTGACTGTTTGCCTCTAAAATTGGCAGATTGGGATTGGAGGAATTATTTTGAGGCATCTGACAAGAAGAAAGAAAATAAGTTACGGGCTGAAAGGCAGTACTTTCCGAATGAATAGGTGACAACATATATTGTTTGAAATACCTGTGTTGTTACTTTGCTATTTTTGGTTCGCCATTTCTTTGTCTTCTTCTCTTTCTTTGGGATGTCAGACGTTGATGCCTGCGGTGACAGAATAAAACCCCGATCTGATTAAAACAATCCAAAAAGAAAAAGCACACAGCTACCCAAAAAAATCGTTCCCAAAATAGACTGCGTTCACTGTCGCGGCTTGGAATTGAAGCGGATTTATGCGGGACAGGAGATGTGAGACAGTCTCTTTTGGTCAATGGATGCTACAGTTTCGTGTTTGCTTTCAACATTTAGCTTGTAGCAGACGTGCACATTCCACCATGACGTCCCCTGATTCACTGGTGAAAAGGACGCTTTGAGCTGCTGTATTTAGTTTTTCTACTTATTCCCTTCCTTTCCCCTTCCTTCCATAATTTAACTAATCCAATCCAAAAATGACGAACGTGACCTCACTTACTTGGAGCGCATTAATGGATGACGCAGAGTATGTGCGATGCATGACCTCCATACTTCTCAGCAGCAGGTTGAGTTCCAGAAGGTAGGATTCGCACTCTTCCAGGCCTGGAGAAATAACATCATTTTTATCGGGGACTGATAGAGATTAGACAGAAGAGATCATATTGAAAAGTCCCATGCTTAGCTGGCCAACCGAACAATAGGCCCACAGTAAAGGCGCAGATTCCCTGGGGTCAATGAATTAAACAGACACAGCCGGTTGACAGGCTGTCATCTTCATCTAGGAGATCTGGCCTTTGACAGAATTTAGGACTTGGGACACTCCTTATCACAGAAGTAATTTACGACTTGAAACTCCTTCACAGGAAGAGCTCATTAGCCAGGTTACAAATTTATCAGTTCGTGGAAAAGACAACCAATTAAAATGTTTTGCAGAATTCGGGCGTCTGTCTTGAATGACTGCGTCCCCTTCCGGCAGTAAAAGACGATCTTCCTGTCTTCGAGCCTTTGTCCTCAGTGTCTGATCGAGCATCTCTGACAGTGCCGGTTTTGTTTTTGAGGAATTAAAATTTGGATTGCTTGTGGTGTTGAAGGACCAGAAAATGGATACCTTTGGCACACTTGTTCATGTCCTCTGAGGAGTGAAGCCAGGAGCTGACCTTGGCCTGGTGATTGGACATCTGCTTGGGGAGAGAAGCCCTCTGCGTGCGAGGGCCATGGCGTGAATTTGGCCCTTTTGCCGATTTGAACGCAAATCAAGCCGCGTTGACGCGACGTACCTTCCTGATGGGGTTGGTTAGGGTGTTGGAGGATAAGGTGTGAGTGTGGTAGTGGAGAGGGTGAGGATATGAGGAAATCTCGTTCTGCCGAAACACTCGGTGATGACGCAGTTTGGACACCCATTCCTCAAACACTTCGGGAGACTTTGTCTGGCAAGTCACCAAATAAGAATGGAATGATGTCACCAGAGGTCCTCCTCTGATTGGTGTGGCTCGTCGGGAGTACCTTGAGGTGATAGATGTTATCCTCGGTATCCAGATCGATGCACATGGTCGACTTTTTGATTGCCATGACGGAAAGGCCCACATCGATGCAGCCATGAATCTTTCCCTTTCTTAGCTGTCGGTTTGATAAATTGCATCTTAGCATGCAAAATAAATAAAAAATGACAATGAGAAAGTCTAAAGGAAGATACTTACATCCGTGCCATGCTTGGCATACTTCAGGATGCCCTTGTCCAAGATGAAAAATCTCTGAATGCCCACAAAAAGAGGAAGAAGGAGGATTTGTCGCGTTGATGGGAAAGAAAGTACAGTGATACCTTGGCTTACGAACTGAATTGGTTCCCAGACAGAGTGTGTAAGGAGAAAAGTGTGTATCCCAAACATTAATTTCCCATAGGAAACCATTAAAATGAGAATAATCCGTTCCCAGGTCCCCATAAAACATCATTTTTAATAATTAAAGAAATAAACTACTGTATAATAAAGTGGTTTTATTGACCTTTGTGATGGTCGTTGATGGCTTGATGGAATGGAGTGACCGCTTTCATCAGCATGAAACACTTGATGAGGAACGTAGCCTTCTTCTTCCACCATCTTGAGGAATGATCCCTTGTAGGTGCTTTCTCTGCCATCATTTTACCTTGTTCCTCATCAATTGTGTTCTGTTTAGCTGGGCTTTTCGCATCAAGTGTACAGATAGCTTGTGCGGGTTATTTGTGGAGCCTGATTGATGGGATATTTTAACCTTGCTGTCTACACGCTATCAAAGTTGAAACGAGTCCAAATTTCACTGTTTTCTATCCATTTTGTCACTCTCTCTCACTGTCGTCTGCCTGTCTCTTTAATGTTTAAACCACCTCCCCTCACTGCTGCGTTCTTGACCTGGCTTTAACCGAAAACTGGGGACGGGGAATAGAGGACAAAAATGAGTCGGCTGCCATTTTCTTGTTGCGAATGACACACTCATTGTGCCGCTCCGTGTGTATCCCGAAAAATAGTTTGTATGCCAAGGTAAAATTTCCATCAATTTAACGTTCGTAAACCGAAAAGTTCGTAAGCCGAGGTATCACTGTAATTATTTCATGCGATGCGCTGCGCTAAGACGCCCACATGATTAATTATGGAGCTCCAATGCTCACCTTATGCCATCCTTTCATCGGCCACTTTCTTCTCTTTAACAGGAAGCCCTGCTGCGACTCAGGCTGCTGCATGACGGCAGGAGCTCCCCTGAGCCCCTCAACAATTTCCCAATTATCCTGCAAGGGAGAGCGGGCGAAACGGGAGCTTTGAGAAAAACATTTCACTGGCAGCAAAAGGGAGGGAACAAAAGTCACCTGGGGACTCTCCTGCTTCGAAGAACCACTACTGTCACTGTGACTTGGCGATGGCAACGCCATCTTTGTCGTGGAATCCAGCGCTGGAGATGGCCAGACGGCAGCCAATCTGACCTTTGAAGGTCACGCAACGGAAGTCGCTGCTGCCCAGACAGGTTCAGACAAACTCAGGTCTTTTTATGTGGATGTGCAACCAAAAATATAGCCCTCGGAAAAGTGCAGTTATCTTAACCTATTCACTGCCAGACGTGCAAAAATGGGTTTTTGTCATTGTCACTTGAATTCCAGGACCCATAGAATATTGAGTTTTTGGACGACATAAACATTCAGTACATGGTTAGAAACCTTACTTTCTTCTTTCATCAGAAAAAACATATATTTGCTATCTATTATTATTATTATTATTATTATTATTATTAGCTGGCTGGATGGCTATCAGGCTAGCTATCTATTAGCTATCCAATGGCTATTTGGCTGGCTATCTAATAGCCATAATCTATTAGCTGACTAGCTGGCTGGATAGCTAATAGCTAGCCAGCTATTAGCTATCTAGCTATCTAATAGCCATCAGTAGCTATTAGCTATCTAGCTAGCCTTCTATCTATTTGAGTTACTTTCGGGTTGAGTGAACACTGGTGCGTGTGATTGCCGCTGCTCACCCACAGAAAAACTTATCCTGTGACTGTAAAGTGTCCTTGAGAGTTTTGAAAGGTGCTTATAAATGAAACAGATTATTATTATCATTTACATGAGATGAGCAGGAGAAAATGAAAAGTGGAGCTTGTTGCTCTGATCTAACAGACATTCCTTTCCTTGCCACACATGCCCCAACCGGGTTGTGTTTGTTCATGCTTTTGTTGCAGCGCCACGAGCGTTTCCGAGCCACGCCCCGTGCGTGCCTGACACTGTCAAGTGAATGCGAGTGACCCGCGGTTACAAATGGCATTCCAAAATGGCTGACAGAGGTTTAAGGAAATGTTTTCTCCAGTGGACTTCAGAGTAAGGCGCAGCTATCAATGCAAACAACTCATCTAGCTTTTCAAGCGCTTGTGTGCTCTTTTGCGCTATCTCAGGGGCCTCCCTCGCCGCCGTGCCCAACGGGTGAGTCATCAACAGGACAGGAAAGAATGTGCTGTGGTACACCAGAGCAAGCATGGCGAAAGGAGCACTGAATCCCCACGCTGGTGCTTGGACTCAAAACACAGACATCATAGTAACAACACACTTGGAGCACCAAAGAGCGTTTGCGCTCTCACGTTACGGTGAGGCTGAGTCACATCATCGTTAAAGGAGCTCCTTACATAACACGTTCTATTTAAAAAAAAAAAAATCTCTCACATAACTTGATATTCGGCAGGGCTCTCCCCATGCATCTTTCAATTTTTACTTCATTTTGCCAACTTCAGAACTTGAACTTAAGCTATGCCTATTTTGAGTCCTTCGACGGAGCAATCGGTGATTTGTAAACTATCTGGCGATCCCTTCAGAGTAGATTTGAGACTAGAACTAGTGTCTCCTCCATTTTTTTTTACTCACATCCCCCTTTTTCCTTCTTCTCTCTCGTCTTCTGTCTCGGTTTATTTTCTATTGCCGGGTGGATGAAGCCTGAAGACAAAAAAAAAAAAAAAAAAAAATCGGGTCATAAGTACAATGTAAAACAAAAACGTGAACAATCTGAAATGTCATTGCGGCTTATCAGCAACTGGTAAACCTACGTTATCCCCAAATGTGTCAATCATTAATGGCACCAACCATTGTAAATGATCCGTTAACGGCGCAAAGAGGTTGTGTCATCGGCAAAGTCACAAGGTAGACGTGAGGGAAGAATGGTGTCTGTCAAGGTGAACCAAAATGATGGTTTTTGGTTTGTTTTGTTTTTTAAAATAAAATGGCTGAAAGGAAAGAGGAGTCAATGCCAATGCAACCGGCTGAATGAATGAACGCTATTCATAACTTTTGCAGTAATTCCTGTAATATTTTTCGTTATGTCATGTAAAAACAGATTGCAAATTTTCCCATCCGGGCTGTCTTGCGGGAAGTTGACATGAAGAAAGTTTCAACCTGAGAAAACGTCAGACTGGACTTTCCAGTCGTGAGCGAGAGTGACGTAAACAGAAGTTGGTTCGCAACTACCACATTGACGTTTGAGCAAATATGTGATTGACACAGAATGTCATTGTCGAGGATAAAGACTGTCAATGGCACTTACACTGGATATAAACGATATTGAATCAATTCTAAAATGGCTATACCTTTCAGTATGAGCTGCTGTCAATCAGACAAGCGGGATCGCCCCGAGTGGATTAGCATCAAAATGGACTGCAAAGAAGTCCTTGCAAACGGATGACATTTCCCCCCGGTAAACCTCCACAATCTTCCGGCAAAGCTTCTTACGGGAATTATCCGATGAAAATTGCATCCGCTCCTGTGATGATCAGACTGTGAGAGTAAAGTTGCTTTAAACCGATTTACAAGCACCCAAAATTTGTGAGAAAACCCACAACAGCTGTTTTGTGGAAAACATATGGTGGCAGCAGCACTAAGCAGCCCTTATCTGACCTTGTGACATCATGTCCACATAGTGTAGGCATATTTTTAACAACATGCTTGATTTTAAAAGCCTGTGATGGTTGAATGCAGAAAGACATTATCATCTTGCAATCGTTTGCAGTCTATGTCATTGAGGATAACTTGCATGAACTCAAAAAGCAACATCGAGTATTAAGTACGTACTTGTTCTGAGGGCATCTTTTATTTTGATTTTGATAAAAAGTGGTGCATACACAGCGATACAAAAAGCGAAAAATGTGACTACTATACGATAATAAAAATATTTTGTAATAATTTATTTTTGTTTACTTTTCACCACCCAACAGTAACTGGACAATTGTAGACAGGCATCGATGTCGACTACCTAAATTAACTAATACATGTACAGTACTGTAAACATTTTTGAATAGAAGATAAACTCCACAGGTGTCTAGTTTAAAACGTTCGGTTCCCACAGCGACCTGGCAACGCTGCAATTCGTCGATAGACAGAGAAAGAGTCCGATTTTCCTGACTTGATCGTCGAACCGGAGCGCTCAAAGGATTGCTAGAAATCAAATAAATTCCGCATTTCAATGCTGTATTTCTTTCAGGCACTTGGTTGGCCGACAGATGTCACGACTGTCTCAGTCGTTCCATCGAGAGCGGAAACCCCGATGGCGACGCGGCGATATTCAATAAGGAGATAGCTACCTGAGTTGGGGGAGTTCGTGAGGAAAAACCAGGTAAAAATATCCGCGTCGCATCCAGGTTGCAGAGAGGTGACCTACCTGTCCAGGAAGTCTTCCTGATTCCTTGCTTCGTTGCTCGAAAACTATGGAAAGAGGCGGGGTTGAGCAGGGTTGGGTTGAATGGCAGTTATTTTAGCCAATCACAAGTCGGTATCAAGAAACCGGGAGGTGAAACAGGAAGTTTAAAAAAAACAGACCATTTCAATGACGTGGACACAATGGCGTAGAAAAAGGTAAACGTTGAGCCTCGAAACAATGAACATTCGAGTTCTGTCAAGGGACAGAAAATAAATAACAATGTGGAGGTTAGCAAACTACATTACCCATTGGTTCTACTTAAATAGAAGGTCGGATACGTTTCGAAAAAAAAACAAGTAAAAATGAATTGTACCGTTAATGTACTTTGTTGTTTTCCAGCCACGTGTAAAGTACCTGCAAGTGATACTGTGACACGTTAGACAAGAAAGTACTATTTTCAAATAGTGGTGGTAAACGTGAAAAACTACTACAGCACTAAAGTACAGTCATGTCGTATTTGCACTTAATGCAACTGCAATGTCAACTGCAATGACATTAATGTCACTATTTCTCTTGAGTCCATTTATGCTAATAATCACTTGACATGTTTGTAATCTGTTTATTTTAATGACAGTGATTGTGTGGTATATCTCTGTGAGAAGAAAACGTATACTTTCCATAGCTTCACGAAGTTACGTAACAGATTGTTTAGACAGTCTACACAGTAAATGGCGGTTTCAACTGTACTCAAGTGGGAAATTTCTGTTTGCAGTGCACAAGAATAAGCAGATGGGGGTGAAATGCTTCTGACGAGTACCTGCACACCGAAACGCTGACTATCCCCTTGCTGTTTCAGGTTTTGTTTATCCAACAAAAGAAATTTCCCTCTTGGTTGTTCCTTTAGCAAAAATCAGGTTGGATAATTAACATTCTAAGGGAGGAGAACGTTTAGGAGAGTGTTCAAGTGTTTGCAGAAACCTGCTGTGATTCAATGTTTAGAATTTAACAGTATTTTACATTGCATGCATGGGCTCTCATTTGAAATATATGCAATATACCATATGGTGTCAATGATGAAGGTTTCGAAAATAAAGAGAGATTATTTTCAGGTGCCATATCATTTAAGAACAATACATTTCCTTGTGCACAAACTAAACAATGTGATTTTGGCACGCGCACACATTTTGAACCACACCTGTCATGTATTCAGATACGACAAGGCCTCCTATTAAGACCACAGTGACTTTTGAACAGTTTAACGTTGTGCAATTTGAAAAGCGAAAGAAGAGGCAGAGTGGGTCATTAATAAACTAACACAACGAAAGCAGATTCCAGAATAGCAATTATTTCCATCTGCTATATCGCATTTCCGTCTATTAAATGTTTATGTAGTCCTAAAAGTCAATATTCTGTGGGTCCTAGAATTTAATTGACAAAAAAAGACAAAACCCCTGGCACTGGAATGAACACATTTGTGTACTTTTCTGGCAATGAATGAGTTAATACCATGCGGCCTCCTCCTTTTTTTGTCATCATAGGCCCCCCCCCCTCCCTTCTATCCTTTCAACATGGCAATGGCGCATTGTAATGATTTCCAGATGCAGAAGTCCATCTTGCGTTCTCCCCTTCTGCATTCTCACAGAGACTGAAGTTGTTGTTGCGATGTCGCCCCCGCCCCCCCCCCCCCCCCCCCCCCCCCCCCCCCCCCCCCCCCCCCCCCCCCCCCCCCCCCCCGTTTACGCTCCCTTCAACATATTTGCCTCGGGAGGTCAAGCATGCGGGGACTTGAGTTGAATGGAATGCAAAAAAGAAATTCATTCCCCATCTTGTTTTTTTGTATGTAAAAGGAGGACTTTCTTGTTCGTTTTGTTGTCCACACTGTATGGTGAGAATTTTCTTCGCATGACCCCCTGGAATGAAAGCCAGCTGGATAGAAATGGGAAGATGGAGGTTTGCCTTTTTCCTGTCCCCGTGTCCCCCCCGCACTTCCTCCACCTTTATACAAACTACATGAATACTTTGCAAGACATTTTATGGCAGTTTGAATGCATAATGAAGACAATTTCACAAATATTACAATTGAGTTTGTGAATCTAGGTCAGTCTTTCCAATGGCGTTTCGATTAATCGAGAAGGTCTTGCAGGCCGAACTTCCTCACCACTATTGGCTGTGTCCCAATATTTTTTTAAGTGTGTACGGCGCCTTTCTCAGCATGAGTGACAGACAAGGAAAGAGTTTTTTTGGGCTTCCCCCTTTAAGTGCATAAACACGCTCGCTTCACCACACACATAAGTCCCAGTGCAAAGCGCTTAATGATCCCACCAGCTGTTGCTCTTGTAAACACATGGGCCCACCACCTCCTCACTGCCTCTTATGTTTCCTTTTCACCGGTGCGGAACCGATGCAAAAAATGTGAACGATTCAGTCGGCTTTGTCAGATAACGTAAGGATGTGTGTCAAGAAAGTACTGTTTTTTTTCCCGGTGTATAACATTTAGTAAAATATACGGTCTACTCTATAAAGGCATGTACATGTACAACTGGAGAGAATACTACATATGTTACTACAAAAAATGTATGTACTGTTGTTCGTAACTTGAATGTTCGTAAGTAGGGGAGGCGTCTGTATTATATTTGGACAACAATTTTAATTCATTGAAGGTCGCCTGATAGTTCGCTGCGCCTTATATATGGAAAAAGTTAATTCAAAAATACACCATTCAATGGGGACGCGCCTTAAACTCGGTAGATGCTGCAGGAACAAAGATACCATTCATCTTCCTTTTGAGACACGAAGAACGACAATTTGTTTTCATGTCCGTCCCAAATGGATGGACTCTTTGGTGAGGGTCAGACCCACGGAGGGGAAAGTGTTGATTGCAATCTGATTTACAAGCGGATGCACGTTTCTACAAGGGCACCTTCGCTTTGGAGACAGTCAGTCAGACGTTTTGGGGAGTATGCACATAAACAATGTAGAAACGAGACAAGTGTTTGTGTTTTTTGTAGTCTCGCCCCCGAGATTTAGATAGTTGCTGATGTAGCTGCAGGCTGACCCGGTGCAGGCACGGTGGCAGACAGCTCAGTGCGGGGTCCTAACGGCTGACGACTACGCCAGCTTCTTTTTTGAATCTGGGTCAGACTCCAGAACACTTTTCCTTCCTTCCTCCTTGCATCCCTTTGACTCCTTTACAATTTATAGCCGTGCATGGTTCATTTTATGTTCCCAGTTCCAAAGAGCGCCCCTGACCCATCCCCCCTCCCTCTCCATGCTTCCCCTAATGAAATACATCAATGCTAAGCCATCGTCTTTGAGCTATAACGCAAACCAGGCAACCAGTCATGGTGGCTAATGTCTTCTTACACCCTGTGTGTGTGTTCCGCAGTCGCAAAATGTCTAGAGTGAGGGGGGTGGATAATGGGAATCCATGAGAAAAATTGCCAGACAGGAAATGACTCCTAGAAAATAGGGGCTTCCCAACGGGTTGCCTTTTGCTGTCTGTCATATACAGACCCTGACTCAAAGTGAGCTCCCATTTCAGACTGAAGTCTTCCAAGCGGTGAGAGAGTGAGAACAAGGCCCATCAAGGGTGATTTGGAGGTTTTGTTGATGAAAAGTCATTCAATCCGAGCTGCCTCTGGGAGTCATTTGAGCAGTTGACCCTCAGCTGCTCGCCTCTTGACTGGTACTCGTAAGAGGGAGCACGTAACCCCTACTCTGGCTTCCCTTCACATTTGAGAGTCATTTTCAAGATCTTATTTGTCTTCAAATCTATAAATGGCCACACTCCTCCCTACCTCTCCGAGCTCATCCACCCCTACACACCTTCCCGGTGCCTCAGGTCTACAGACCAGCTATTATTAGATGTGCCAAAAACTAAACGCAGGCTCAGAGGTCTGCGACCTGAATCCGTTTGCAAATGTGAACCATGTGTGCACTTCATTGTAAGGTGTACTAATGAAAAGACACTAGAAGAACTACAGTCAGTCCTTTTCAGTCCTTTCATGTAAAAATACAAAAACAGGAAATGAACACTGTTGGGATTGTTCAGTTTTGCTGCGTCCATTTTGCTGATCGACTGTCTGCGCACAGCTCAGGAAATTCAGTCAAATTCTCTCTCGCGCCACCCCGCAAACTTCACGAGCTAGCTTGTCACAGTTGCAGAGGAGGGACTAAATTGGACCAGTGCGCGAGTCTGTATGTGCGTGGGTAATTCACAGCAGATGACCGGTTGAGGGGATGGAGGTTCACTGGGGATGTGAACGTTTCTGCAGACGCCTCAAATACATTTAAGCTACGGAGTGACGGAGCCTCTGCCCGGCGCATGAGTGCGGATGCGATTGGGCTTAATAAAGTGGACCCGAATGCCGCACCGGTGTCACCAGTGGCGTGGGAATGGGCACCGACTATTTCCTGGCAGGGATCTGCGTGGTCCTGCTGTGGCTCCGTGGTTTTGCCTCGCCGGGAGTTTGTCCCGACCGCTGTGACTGCCAGCAATCACGGCGTCTCACGTGCGCCAACAGAGGTTTACGCTTTGTGCCCCCCCAGAGCAGCGACCAGGAGGAGGTTCTGGTCTTGAGTCTTGGGGGCAATTTCATTGGAAACATCTCTGCAGTCGACCTGGGAAGCTTCAAAGGTTTAGTACGCTTGGAGTTGCAGTTCAATCGAATCCAAAGCATCCATCATAGAGCATTTGAGAAACTGTACCATTTGGAGGAGCTCTACTTGGGACATAATCATTTATCTGACATTCAAACTGGGACTCTGCGACCCTTGAAGAAGCTGACGGTCCTTTACGGGAATAATAATGACATCAGTGAAATAACGCCGGGGGTTTTTGACACTTTGGACCATCTTGTTAAGTTGCGCTTGGATGGCAATAAACTTCAAAGTTTGCAGGATTTAATATTTAAAGACTTGGATCATCTGCGCTATCTTCATCTGGAGTCGAATCAGCTGCAAGACATTCACAGAAATGCCTTTTCTAAACTTACCAACCTGCGCTTTCTCAACCTGTCCCGAAATAAGCTGCCCGCCCTGCGTGGTGCTCTCACCTTTGCGCATCTCACGGCCTTGACAACTTTACTGCTGTCTGAAAATGAGATCCAACACGTCGCCAATAAAGTTTTCCACAATCTTCAAAAACTTTCCACATTATCTCTCTGTAACAACAGGATAACTCGTCTGCATAGGGGTACTCTACTCGGTTTATCAAACCTCAAAGAGTTCATGATAGATGGGAATAAACTGGAGGACATCCCGGCTGGGCTTCTGGATCCTCTGGAGCTTGTGGAGCATTTGGATTTTAGCCGCAACCGGATCTCTCGTGTTGACTCTTTAGCATTTATTCACCTAAAACATCTCAGGGTTCTGAAGCTAAGGAATAACGTCTTAACAAGTCTACCTGGGGACATTTTCATGCTAAATAACTTTCTTCGCGCCCTGGATCTCCATGGGAACAAGTGGAGCTGTGACTGTCGCCTCAAGGAACTGAAAAGATGGATGTCGGCAACACGTTCTCAAGGCCAACTCTTTGATGTGTTTGTACGGTGTCATCACCCAGCAGCCCTGAGAGGCCTCACCTTGGACCACATCAACAGTTCCCAGTTACAGACTATTGGGAAGTGGAGCCATTTGTGCAAGACCCACGTCAAGGAGAACCGGGGAGCTGACATTTGGCGGGAAGAAAGCGGAAGAGATGATGCAAAGCAACAAAAGCGGGATAAGATGAGACAAGGAAAAGGGATACAAGAAGACCAAAGTGGGACAGAAATGCCACTGTTGGTTCAGTCGTTGAAAAAGGACTCCCATCCATCCAAGTCGCCAACTGAGATACTTCGAAAAAGGGCCAACGTTGGTGGGAAACTCTCCAGAACCAAACCAGAGAAGCACAAGACCACTCCAAGTCTCAATAGGACCGAGGAAAGCACCTCCACTTCTGTCATCCCATCTGTCGAAATGTTTGATCTTCTGAGGATGGATCACCAGGAGCCCCCATCGATCATCACCGATCCGTGCGCATTCAACCGCCACTTCATCACGAATGTGTCCATGGACCAGGTCACGAGCACGACAGTCACAGTCTCTTGGGCAACACCAGGACTCATTCCAGTGCTGGACGAGGTGCACTACCGGATTATGTTTGACCGGTTTGGGACGTCCGACCGGTTTCCACGTTACGTTTACACCCCTAAATCAAGCCGGTCAGTGACCCTGCGGGAGCTGCGCCCGGATGTCACCTACATGGTGTGCGTGGAAAGCGTCGTTTCCGGTTCGGTGTGTCAAGTGGCGCCCCGCGATCACTGCGCAGGTCTGGTCACACTTTCGGAGGATTCGGTCTTGACCACCAACCTCCAGCTGGTGACGGTGCTGACCTTGGCCGGGAATACCGTGCTGGTCCTCATCCTGGGATTGGTCTGGCTGGGCCGGAGTCTCAAGAAGAGGATGCAGAGGAGGAAGTCGGCAGTTCATGTGCGCCACATGTACTCCACCAGAAGACCTTTTCGGGCCAACGTAGCAAATACCGCGTCCACCGATTTTACCAGCTACCACAACAGTCGCCCGGCCCGACTGGTACCTCCAGTACTGGGAGACCTCATCGAATTCCCTGGTGACCGTGTTCATGATACCGGTTCTTCTCTCAGAGACATTGACCTGCCCAGATTCTCCGATTAGGATTGTAAAGTAGCATATTTTACGGTGTATAAAATGTGTATCGGCCTTCATTTTCTTCCAAATGTGACCCTGCTCCTTACGCCCAGAAGGAAGACAAACTCCCTCCACAAAACACTGCCTCTTTTCGATTCGTGCCTTTCATTTTTTACCACCTGCTTTTATTTTGAAATGTTTTTAATGCGAGTGTGTGAGCATGAATGACATGTCACTGATTTCAACTGTGGTGCTAGTTTTCAGTTTTACAGACGTTCTAATGTCCATTTGTCTGTTTTCTTATTTTACAATGTTTTTTTTCTACTTTTTTTGTGTTGCATTAAAGAGATCTTCAGAACAATTTTGTCCCTTGCGGATGGAATTTTATTTCTGTGCTGAAATGCAACCTAGCTTGATGATGAAGTCATTCGATTTTTTATTGATTTCTTTTTTGTGTGCAATTTGGTCAACGTGTTGTGAATTAGCAGGTGTTCATTAAAAAAAAATGGATAATAGTAATATGATTTCAAGAGATTTCATGAAAATAAAAACTTGTGGTGACTGTAAACTCCTTGACAGTTTTGAAAGGCGCTTATAAATGAAATGTATTTTTATTATTCTTATTATTAGCATAAATGCACAAACCGTGTTGCAGAAAAGCAAGAAATGGTCACTAGAGGGCGCCAATCGGCCACTCATGAGTACAGTATCCAGCAATGCTCAACAAGAATAACAAAAAAGCAGAATAAGATTGTTTATTTCATTTTTGTTTTTATTATTAATATCATAGATGTACAGTCACCGTCTTTAAAGTACAAAAAGACAATCTCAAGTGCAAATTAAATTATGTTAACAGGGATTGAGCTTTACAGAAAGTTATTTCAAAAGTGCCTGCAAGGAAATATTGCATCATGAAAATGGCTTCCGAACCTATTGATTTAAAATTAGGACACTTGTATCTGAAAAGGTGTTTTTATTCTGCAATTGTAGAAAAATATATAGGCATCATTTCCTTTAGAAGGATGCCTCTGCTTTGAGGAAAAGGCAAAAAAGGTGCACATTTGCATAATATTTATGCTCTGTTAAAAATAGGAGCATTTAAAATTAGTGCAAGATAAACGAGCAAGGCCAAACGAAATGAGCGTCCCTAAATTAGCGGCCAGAAAAAAAACAAGCTTTTACACAAGGCATTTTATGCACCATTTGAAAAACGGATAGAGATATTGATGTTAAAGGACAACCGACACCTCCGAACAATTTGCGTCGCGGAGGGAACGCCCCTGACTGAGAAAACGACACACAATGCATTTTGGGTACTTTTTTTTCATCTGTAAATACCGTGTTGTTGGCGAAATTAGAAGGAAAACGACATTAATAACGCCACGGTGAATCGTTGTGTGTGGCAGCTAATTGCGGTAACACGCATAAAGTAGGTATAAGTCAGCCCATTTCCAAAGGAGCTTGTGCGCCATCTTGTGCATTTTCTGGGCACTACATTGGAGTCCAGACGGCTGGAATTGATCCGGAAGGACTTCTTGAATCGATTTATGCTTTTCTCTTCAGAACTATTTCAATCCTATTCATCACTGGATGAGTAACAAGAAAGCATTTTCTCTCAATCTGAAGCCATTGTTTTGATTCTGGAGCAAGGCAGTGTGTGACCAATAGTGACATCACGAACAAGGGGGCGGGACTTTCTGAATCTCACCAGTTCCGAGCTCATTTTGTGGCAGTTTGGGGACACCTTTTTATTGGTGTTTTGCATTTGACTAAAAATATCAGCCTGCATGTTTTGGCTATTTTAGATGCCATCAAACGTTTTTCTGATGTCAGTTAGGAAACAAAAAAATGGTGTCGGTTGTCCTTTAACACTGAAAATAAAAAAAAATGAGAATAATAATCCAGTCTGATCTTTAGCATCCAGGTTTGGCCTGTCTCACCGAGGACGCGGTGATGCCGTTGCGTTGGATGGCCTGCCGGTGACACGCCGAATCGACAGGGGTGGGACTTCCTCCCGGACTCACGTAGACAGCCGTCAATCAAAGTCACTTGATCCTTCGCTGGTTGTCCTGCGGACTCTCGGCCGTGCTCCTGTGTGGCGCATGCGCAAGCAGTCAACAAAAGCCTTGCATTGCAGATGAAAGTCCAAGATGGCGGCCAAGTAGGAAGGCGTCAGCAAGTGCTCTCAAAAGCCTTGCTTATTTTTTGGTTGTTTTTGTGTTTTCTTTTGTCACTTTGTGTTGTTGTGCTCCGTATGGAATATACGGATTGTTTTTATTGCTTTCTATTTGCTATCTATAAGCTAACTGGCTGGCTATCTAGCTAGCTATCTGGCTAACTATCTATTAGCTTGCTAGCTTTCTATCTATTTGAGTTATTCCGGGTTGAGTGAACGCTGGCGCATGTGGCTGCCGCTGCTCACCCACAGAGAAACTGATCCTGTTACTGTAAAAAAAACAACCTTTGAAATGGAATGGATGATGAAATGTGTGACATTGCGGTGCGATGGAGTTGCGACTTACTGTTGTACACGTGTGTTTCTCTCTGCCGAGCTGTGACAGGGCAGTCCTTGTGGGTGAGGAGAATCTGTTTCAGCTGAGCGACCTCCGACCTCAGCGACGTCACCTCATCCTGCGGGGCAGAAGAAGCAAATCCATCTGGAAACACGTCGGCGCAACATGTCCGAAAGCCTCGCTTGCCACCTGCAGCTGAAGGTTGGCGTGCGTCAGCTCCTCGGCTTTCTTCTCCAGAGACGACACCCACAATTTGCGCTTTTGTCTGCAGCGCGTGGCGGCCGCCCGATTGCGTTCCAGGAACTTTTGCCTGCGCTCGTCGGGGTCCTGCTCGCCGGTCCTCCTCCGCCGATGGCAGCTTCCGCCTCCCTGCGGTGCACGCTGGCAGCGCGGTGATTGGCACGGCTGCGCGACCGTCGCTACCTACGGGAGCATGGCGAGATCTCAATGATGAGCTGAAGAAGCCCGCCGGCGTTGAAGAAGCGTCACACCTGCGCAGGTACGGACGGAGGAGGTGCGGGGGGTGACCCTCGGGGGGGGTGGGCGGGGGGCGATGGGTGAGAGTGGCGCTGGGCGTTTCCCAGAAGCTGAGGATGGCTCCGCTGGCATGGCTGCTGATGGTAGGCGAGATGAGGATGATTGGGGAGGTGATGAGGGTGTTGCAGTGGAGGAGCCTGGTGGCGCTGTGATACGATCTCCATCATTGCGCCCGTGGGATTGTTTACGGGCGCCATTAACGGCTGCTGATGCTGGTAGGGATGTCCCATCATCTGCTTGCACCTCTAAATGGAAGCAGAACATTTGGAATGTCAAACAAAAAGTCCAAGTCAGCTTTCTTGTCAAATATGCTCATATGCATGACATACAGCACAGATGAAATTACTGTCCTCTCGGACCCAGCATCAATGACCGACGCACAAAAATTTCAAAAACACCGTTAGCTATCTATTGGCTAGCTAGCTTTCTATCATTTTACTTGTTACTTCCGGGTTGAGTGAACGCTGGCGCGTGTGGCTGCCCCTGCTCACCCACAGAAAAACCGATCCTGTGACTGTAAAGTGACTGTATATACCATATAATTTAGGAATTAACTCTTTTTTTTTTGTGATGATGATTCTGATGAAATAAGAGACTCAAAGGTTTCCTAAACTGAATTGAATATTTATGTAGTCCTAAAAGTCAATATTCTGCGGTTCCCTGCAATTCCAGTGAAAATGACAAAAACCCTGGCACTGGAATGGACACATTTTTGCACATGGCCTGGCAGTGAATGAGTTAAGATTCTTCCATGAAACAAAATCAAAGAACACCCTCGTTTTTAAAAAGTTGAAAACAAATGGAGTTGAATTCCTGCGGTCGGCGGTTGACAAATGGGAATAACTTGCATGTTTGGCTGGCTAATTAAAACCCCATTTCAGCTTTTTCTTGCACTTGGACAAAGGAGGAGAATGAGTGTGTGAGAGCGCTCCAGAGAGAGAGAGAGAGAGAGAGGAAGGGAAAGGGGGAGGGATCATGTTTGCAGCATGACATCACCCCCCCCCCCCCCTCCATGGCAATATTGCTATCTGCTCCAAGTTACACAATATTTCTTTGAGAGGCAAGCTCACCCCCCAACTTCAACCATCCATAGACAAGGGGGGAAAAAGGAGCACATTGAACGGCTGCCAAGGATGAGATCACTCAGCTGTCTGTGCCAGCTTTGCCAGACACGCACGTACGGAGAGAACAGGACGGGGCACGAGTATTTCAGCTCTGTTTACTACATAGAAACACTCTTGACGGTGAGGCCTGTGATGACATCATAGATCTCCTTGGCCTGGATGGATATTTCTGACCGAAGGGCATCGGCGAAGAAAGACAGAAAAGTGGACCTGAAGCACACCTTTAACTTGACCCTATCCCCCGATTTTAGGAAAATTACCGTATTTTCCGGTGTATAAGGTGCACCCAAAAGCCTTGCTTTTCTTCCAAAGATGACCTCGCGTCAAGTCATATTAAGCCACAACAGGTCTCGCAACTGTCAGCACTTCCCCCTGTGGAAGAAGTAGTGTGTAACCTTCGATGAAAAGGTTTCTTCAGCCGTCATCTGTACTTTTTTGAAGGTGTCGGACGTTTCGCTTCTTATCCAAGAAACTCAAGTCTTACTGGTAGTTTAGGCCCGTCACATATATCTCCCTACTGTCCGGACATCTCTTATTTTATGTAAGACAGACAGGTTGCGACATCGCTATAAGGAAACCGACAAAGAATGTGTCACGTTCCGGGTTGCATTCTTACTTTGCTCCTCAGCAATCGAGTTTTATGGGGCCTGATGTTCCTAGCAGAGTAGAAAGGGAGTGATCTGCATACGCGCGAAAGGAAATAGTTCCTTGATAGGTGACTGTTCAGTACCTGAGGCGAGGAACAGGACGGGTTGTTTATGGGGCCCGGTATTCCCATGATACAAGACATCTGCTTCTCCATCTGAAGAAGAAATAAAAGACGTTGTCCTCCCTGCAAGGTCACATCCATTTGTTTCTTTGACACATTTGCTCATTCATTCTCAAGACAGAAATCCTTTTTTTTTCTGTCGGCAGTGCCTGAAATAACGTCTGCCCGGACTCCCGGGGCGTGGAACTTTTACGTTGGGCGTACAACTTACAAAACGTCTCCGTCCGGGTGGCCGACAACTTTTTTTGGAAAAAAAATGGTATCTATTTTTTTTTCAAATCAAACGTTTGCTTTATTCAATAAAGCAAACGTTTGAACAAAGATCTCGAAATGGATTTTGAAATCTTCATTCTGGAAATTTCGGAATGTTAGTTCATTAGTCAATTTGCATAGTCGGCACGGCAGCCAATCACAAGTCAGCTTCGTGCTCCCGGACTTTCCTGAGCGTTATAAGGTCGTGCTTTTGCATCTCATTTTCCAAAGTAGATGCACAGAAGAAACATTCAAAAGAAGCTAACAACATTTACAAAACATAAACGTACATTATTCCGTGACTGTAACATGTCCTTTTTTTGCGATTAGTCGTCTTATTGTGTTTCAAGTTGTGAAAAATGGGGCTTTTCAGAGTTGTCTGCCCTGGTGTCCGCTAACTTTTTTGCCTGAGTGTCGGCCATGAATATTTGGAGCGCAAGGGCACGTGGGCCACGTTGTACCTGCCCTGCGGATTGTGTGTCATGGGATAAGAATCATATGACTGGCGTGTAGGTCAGAGACGAAACACGGAGCCGCTGGCCGCGCCTGAACTTACCGACATGTGCTGAGCAGATGCCCCTTGCATGGCGGGGTCGGGCAGGGTGCCGGGCAGCGAGGCTGCCAGTGGTTGACGCTGTCTGTTGCGTATGTGGAGGAGGGAGGAGGGCGGACCAGGAACGGGTCTGTTGTCAACCAGAGAGAGGCGGGGGGGGCAATGAGAGTGGGGCCGGAGGGGGGGCGCCGGCGGTTCATGTTTCGCTAATGCGGCTTAGAGACGGAGGTGCAAATTGACAGTTAAATCCAGGTTGGAATGGCACAGGCAGCTGAGATAAAATCGGGACAGGTACCGGAAGAGTATAAGGCATGCCCCCAATGAATGGTGTATTTTCATTTTTGTTTCCATATATAAGACTATAAGAATAATAATACATTTCATTTCTAAGCGCCTTTCAAAACTCTCAAGGTCACTTTACAGTCACAGGATAAGTTTTTCTGTGGGTGAGCAGCGGCGCCAGCGTTCAATCAACCCGGAAGTACTGTAACTCAAAAAGATAGAAAGCGAGCTAGCTAGCTAATAGAAAGCTACTAAAGATAAAACAGTATTTATAACCGCCTGACAAAACTCTCAAGGTCACTTTACAGTCACAGGACAAGTTAGATAACTAGCTAGCTAATAGCTAGCTGGCTAGCTAGATGTCTAGCTAATAGATAACTAGCTACATAGCTAGCCAATAGATAACTCGCTAGATAGCTAGCCAGATAGATAGCTATCTGTACAACTCTTTCAATCAACGGTTAGGAAGGAAAACTCTTGATAATTCTTCCGACTATAAGGCGCACCTTCAATGAATGAAGTTTTCTAAATATAATATGTAAATATATTGTCCGCTGTATAGTGGAGTATAAGTGGCACCCCCAATGAATGGTGTATTTTCAAACTTTTTTTCTTTTTATATAAGGCGCATCTTCAATGAATGAAACTAGTTTTCCAAATATAAATCGATATTTTTCTAAATACAGTATAAGGCACATCACGTCAGTGTGGGCGACGGAGGAAAATTAGAAGTGGAGCAATCACAGCAGGGGATGCTTCCATGTGTCTGGCTGGCGGCCATTGTGACACTGTGGGCCTTCACGGCCGTGCTGAGGTCATCGCCGATGATGTCATGACTGAATGTGAGGCATGTGGACCGTTTAGCTTTAGAGCTAAAGTGCAGACCCAGGTCCAAAAGCAGCATTTTTTGACCAAACCGCAATCGTTTCTACCGAGGGGGCCTTCGGTCGCTATGGAAACTGAAGGTAAACATCAGGGAGGGAACCTCCAGATACTTGATCCTCGGTTGATTTAGCATTTAGCTTTTGTGGGCACGCTGTCTGAATGCAGCTGCTTGTTGAATTACTGTCCAGAAAATGCTCACTTAATATGCTACGAGTTGATGGATGCTAGCTTCCTTCATGTCTGACCATTTCCTTCAGCACTGAAGCATAACTGCGACTTAGTTCCAAATGTATTTGACACAAACCACTTGACTTTGTTACTTCTTAACTCATTCGCTGACATTCCCGAATTTATTCGGGAATTGAAAAATGTGACTTTGAACGCCATTCCCGAATATTTGGGTTTTGGTTTTTCTTGCGGGAGGTGCCGATAAAGCACTGGTCAGACCTCTGGCAATGTGGGTTTTTTTTTTTTCACTTCCACGAGGGGGCAGAATTTGCCACATGAACAGCTAGTCACTAGTCAATCTTAGTACCACTAGCTGCTAGTGAAGAGCATACTAGCACACTTTATCTGTAGTGAGTGCTTTTTACTATCTTTGTGACTGCTTTATTTCATGTATATGATAGCTGTCCATGTTAGCGCTTTGATCCAGCTTCACCGGTTAAAGCGCGACATAAATCATGTATGTATTGCATTGTATTTTGGACAGCCGCCCCCATTTCAAGATCAAATAACTCCCATATCATTTAGGAATTAACTCTTTATTTTCTGACGAAAGAAGAGAGTCTGGTTTCTAACGTCGTATTGAATGTTTATGTAGCCCTAAAACTCAATATTCTGTGAATAACGATGAAAAATATTTTGTTATTCTTTGCGGCACCGATTTTCCAGTTGTGAGCCTATTATGGGATTATCTAATCGTATCTGTCTGTTGAAATGTGGAATGATAATCCGTGGGAGTCATGAAAGCGACTTACTCACTGTCCGGATCTCCATAAGCATCGTCATGTTTTGTTTTGTTTTGGTCATGAGTAGCTTTCCTTTTGCCGTTTCCTATTTTTGTTGTGACTTTTGGGCTACGAAGCCATGGGGTGGGTGTGTCTGGCCCAGTTGGACTTACCCCGAGTGGGTGAGCGCGGATGGAGCTCGGCCGTTGACTGAAGCAGACATGGAGGAGGACACGGCTCGTTGGCTAGCCAGGCTGCAACCGGGCCCGACGATTGGCCCGTGGGCCTGCGGGTGCTGCAGGGAATGGGCGTGGGGATGGTGCAACGCCGGTGGCTGCTGCGGGTGCCGCAGTTGGCCTTTGAGCTGCTGCTGATTCATGCAAGAAGGCCCATTATGGGAAAGCGTCTGCGGGAAGAGTGGCAAAACAGCCGGATGAGTTTTTTTTTCATGTGGGGAGACTGCCTTGGTCGTCATGCCACACACAAAAGAACGGCCCAGTGGCCGCGAATGTCCTCTTGTGTCTCTTACAATAATAATAATCATCATCATCATCATCATAATAATAATACATTTCATTTCTAAGTGCCTTTCAAAACTCTCAAGGACACTTTACAGTCACAGGATACGTTTTTCTGCGGGTGCGCCACTAACTCGCATCTAAAATGGCCACAATAACATTCAAATAAAGTAAAACTACTCACCATTTGATGACAATGCTCTGATTTTACCCTTCATTTCTATACGCTAGCTTGCTAGCTGTGTCCTAGCTTTAGTTGTACAAAATGGAGGATTACTAGATATATATGGATGGTAGATTTTATTTGATTATTATTAGTTTTTTTTTTTTGTGTGGCAACAAGATTTCAGTCGATATTTGACAGCAGTGACAGTCAAACTTGGGTTTTTGACCATAATCCGTTCCAGAAACGTGTTAGCGCTTTATAAACATTTCCTCCCCGAAATTTGCTGTGTACCTGTTTGCTCTCCTCCTCTTCCTGCTCCTGCAGAAACTCCTCCTCTATCTCCTTGAAGAGACCAACTTCGTCACAGTTCTGCAAAAACCGAGTGGGAGTTGGCGTCTGGTCTGGAGGGGGTTGGGGGTCACATGTAAAAACACCACGGGAGAGCTTTAAATCATGGCCAAGTAAAGTCGCTGTCAAGACATGCAACCCACAAAGGCTAATCCAATCCAATGACAATAATCTGATGGAGGATCGTGTGCATGCTGTGGCAAAAATTAATAAGTCAATAACTAGTTAGAGCCTGAAGTGTGCGTGCTTCCCCACCGGCAAAAGTGGTGTCCGTCTTGGTGGAGGAGAATCTGAGGGTCATCTCATGTTTGTGTCTGTGAATGATAAGATGCTCCTCAAACTGGAAGCGCTGTAGGATGACAATCAGATCAACAGATGACAATATATCGTGAGCTCCAGCACAGCTTTTGATGCTTTAAAAGTCAAGTCGTCAAGTGCATGACGCAAGTGTTGAGCTAAAACAAAGTACAGTCAATAAATAGGAAACTGACCTGAGAGCAGCCAGCGGCCTCACACACATAAGGCCCGTCCTGTTTGTCATTCATGTCATATGCAGGCCTGCACAAAAGGACAATGAGGGCAGGCAGCATGTTTAGCAGCAGGATCATCGCACTGCATGCGAGGGGGGGGGGGGGGGGGGGACACTATCTTACTCATTTTGCAGTTACTGTGCAGTGATGTCATGCAGGAGGCATCTTCTGTCCTATATTTCCAAGAGCCAAAACCCGCCACCTCTGATAGTGTGTGTTCCATTTCCTAGTCTGTGTGTGTGCACTGAGAAATCAAGTGTCGTGAGGTGGTTGCCTCGGGTGCAAGTCGGAGCAGCACCGAATGGGATCTTAGATTGCATCGGACGTATCTTGATGATTCTTATCTGTTGATTTTGAAAACAGAGACTTGTGTATAACGGTACTTTTTTTTTTCAGGCTATGGACAATGTTGTCACCCGAAGCACCCAATGGTGATGTCAAGTCACGGCTGGATGTATATATCGGTACGTATAGAGTGCTTGGGGCAAGCTAACGCATGCTTGACCACCACTGAGGTAAGTCAGTGATAAGATTAGAACTTTTGAGAGCCTTCATTTTCCATAGCGGGCCACCAATTGTGACGTTTGGTGTCAATTCTGAATAACAATTCAAATTGAGCAACTAAAGTCCATACCCAAAAAAATAGCAGTGTAAATTTTGAATCCATTTCCACCCAAATAAGTGAATGAATCCAAAATGCTTGCTCATTTGTCTTTCATTCACCACAATAGTGATGGGAATTCCGGCCGGCTCTGCTCACTAAAACGATCTGACTCTTTTGGCTCCCAAATGGCTCCTCAGTTTTTTTTTTTTTTTTTTTGTTGCTTAAATTAACTACCAAAAATTATGTGACCAAACGAATTACTCATGTAAAAAATACACTATACCAAATATTTTTATAGCTTTATTTATATGTGCACAGAGTTAGTGGATGCTAACTTTGACTTTCGCTGTGGTTACTCTGGTCTGATGATCAACTGTCACTAATTCGCTTTTCATATTAATAATGCTATCATACCAACGATTAAAAAATATCATAATTGAATAATAATAACAGCATAATGTGATAACATTTGTCTACCCTAAACCCCCGTCCTCACTGCTGCGTGTGTCTGTAATTCCCCCCCCCCTCCTCTACCGTGGATATCGACCAATCACGTGTGGCTTTAACCGAAGACTGGGGGGGGGGGGGGATAGAGGACAAAAAGAGTCTGCTCCCATTTCCGGCTCTTTGTTCACTTCACATGGGTCAGTCGAGTCATGACTCCATTAGACGTAGAAAAGAGCTTGGAGGTACCAGGGCCTTCAGGGGTATGTGGTGTAAAGTAACAAAAAGGGTGATTGAGGTGCTAGACTGGAAATGGCAGCGGAGTAAAAGCAGGATGGCAGAAGAAGAGCAGGAAAGGGGGGAAGGAATGAAGGTGGGAGGTGGCAGCAAAAAGGGGGAGGGCCTACTCCTGACAGGTTTCAACCTGCTTCAGCCGCCATTTTCCAACCCCTGCAACTGGAGGTGACTTCATAGGTGTGCGCGTGAGCAAGTGTCCGTCCGCCATGCGTGTGGCAAAATGTAAAAAATGTGAGAGAGATTTTTTTGGAATACAGTCCATTTGACATACAGTTGATGCCCCTGTGGCCTCTTTGAGCAATGCTCGGTGAATGAGGCGAGTCAGCACATTTGTTAGCAAAAACCTCCTGTCAGCCAGGGTGACGTCAACGTTGACATCCACAATTCAGACAACATTTTACACCTCTTTAGCCTTTGGGATTGTCACTGAATCATCATGTATCATAATCGTGCATTACATTTTTAGGTACTAGGAATGCAAGTAAGAATAGAGATAATGCTATCAACTCTAATATAGCCTAACTGTAATATTACATACTTGTCACATTTCAAAATAATTGTAAAAGAATCACATGTTCATTATTTATCTAATGGAAATAATACATTTCAATTCTAAGCGCCTTTCAAAACTCTCAAGGTCACTTTACAGTCACAGGATGCGTTTTTTTCTGTGTGTGAGCAGCGGCAGCCACACGCGCCAGCGTTCACTCAACCCAGAATAACTCTCAGAATAATAGCCAGTTAGCAAGCTAGCTCTTATTTATATTACATCATAGGATCGTTACTGTCTGACATTCAGTAGCGAGACCTGATTCTCTTTAGCTACAATGAAAGCCCATCATCCAAAATACACAAACCACTCTTGATATTATGAATAGCATAATAATCACTAATAATAATCACTTTGCTGCTGTGAAATGTAAATTTCTCCACTGTGAGACTAATAAAGGCATATCCAATCCAATGAATAACATCATGCAAATGTAAGACATAAGTTATCATATTCACCAAATAATGTAATAAAGCAATATTTTAGGTAATATATTATTATACGTAGTTATAGAATACGGTACTAATAAGAGCAAGAAGCAGAAACAATCGTTTTTCCATCAAATAGAATAAATATGTCATATTTCATAAAATATGAAAAAATGAAGACAATAATAATGATGATGATGCATACTAACTTCCTGCTGTTTCCGGATGTCAACATCGCATTTGGAGTTCATTCAAACCAAATGTAGCTTCTCGGCTCTTCTGCCGATGACGATCCGGTGTCAAGAAAGTATTTGCGTTTCCAAAAAGAAAAAAAAAGTGATTTCAACGAAAAACAAGGCCGCCACGGCGTTGTGTTGCTGTCATGGCCCCCCAAATAGACCGCCACGCCGACAGGCGAAAAGACGCTCGCTCTTCGGGGAAAGCAAAACTTCCCACTGCCGCACAAAATTAACCAAAAAAAAAACAAAACAAACTGAAAGAAATGATCAAGTTGCGAGCTCTGCTCGGAACTTTTATGAATGGCGAGCAGACAGCCGCTCGCTTACCTTCTAGTGAGCGGCGACAAGCGGCGCGAGGAACCACGTTGGACTGGCGTGAGATTACAATACATTCTATTTACAGACGCATTACATCATCCCGCCGTGACGTCACGTGGGATTCCTGAACTTCTAAATCATTGCGGACTGGAGTGGGCGGGGCTCAGGTCCACGCCGGCCCGGTCGCCTTTCAGACTACTAGAACTCGAAGTCGTCGTCAAAGTTGAGCAACTCTACCGAACTCCGGTGATTGATTTTTGCCACACCGTATACCGAAAAGATGATATCCCATATATATGAATGTACCGAATTAAATGTTTCAAACATTGTTTTCATGTAAACGAAACTAAAAGTTCAATAGAAGGCAACTGTCCGTGAGTAGCAATTCCTTTGCATCCCACAGGAGGGAGCCAAACACAACACTTTGTGTGACACTGTTGCACAGTGCGGTATTTCAATGGGGGAAGCAGCCGAGTAGGCAGGCTAGCATGTTCTCCTGACATTGATCAGGTGGTGTGTTCGAATCTCAGCAGTCCTCGACTGGTTTGGAAGCTCTTGAGGCTCGTGCCAAGCATAGAAGAAGATTTGAATACTCTAAACGTTCCGTATTTCCGATGTATAAGGTGTACCCAAAAGCCTTGATTTTCTTCAAAAGATGACCCTGCGCCTTATCCTGCGCCTTATACGCAGATGTGCCTTCTACGTGAAGTGATATTGAGCCATTTTAAGGCATCTCTGGGACTCCAACCAGTGATTGTTTGATCACAGGCCTGCATTCTCTTGGGCTACTTTTCCCCGCGCAGTAACTTGTTTCCTAAAACTTTGAAATAAGTGACAACATTTGCATCCTCACTCCCCAAAATCCGTTAGTTTTAGAAACATTTTGCATCGTCAAGAGCACAAATGGAAAGCGTCCATCGAACCAACGGTGGCAGGAATGGCTCAGGCTTTCCTGCTGCCGAGCCAAACCGGGGGAGCGAAAATGTTTGTTGTGGTCCAACTGCGAAATGGGACCGAGCCCGACTGACTCATCAACCGCCAATGGAGTGGAGTATGCAAATGAGCGGGGTCGAGGCAACAGGCCCAAACGGGAAGTTGTGATGACGTCACGGTGTGTGCACAGCCACCCAATGTGGAGGTGAATCGGAGTTTTGTTTTCAGCAAGAGCGCGTGCCGGTGCACACTGAACAACACTGAACAAATAGGGGAGCCGATGACGACAACCAGGAAGTCAGGCGTTGCTTCTGTGGGGCAAACAATGCTACGCGGGGTCTACCTTTTACCATTCCATGTGTGTTTGCCATAATCTTGGGGCATTTCTCTCCAGAAATAAAAATAGTGAGACTGCTCACAATAAACAACATCGCTGTCATCTGCCTTGGTGACATTATCTCACTTCTTTTTACTATACATATTGATTTAAATAGCACTTTAACAACAGCTGTAGTTGTAAAAAAAAAAACATTTAACGTGGACAGCTATCATATACACGAAATAAAGCAGTCACAAAGATAGTAGAAAGCACCAGGGAGTAAAACTCAATACAGATAGAGTGCGCTAGCGCTGGCCAGTATGCTCTTCACTAGCAGCTAGTGATACTATGATTGACTAGCAACTAGCCGTTCATGTGACTAGTTTGCGAAAATGCTCCAGGGCCTTCAGAACCGATTGTGAAGGCGTCCAGGTAGATTTCTGACTCTGGCAACAAATAATGGCTGAAATGTGATTGGATAAATGCTTAAATAAGAAAACACACACCTGGAAGCAGCACAACCGTGGAAAAGCAATGAAAGGAAGCAATTTGGTATTATTTAATAAGAATTCATGGACAAAATACAATTCGGTGGTTGAACTTTATTTGGAGGAGGGCTGTAAGTTTGCTGCAAACTCATTGCAAAAGTACGTCTGAGCATTTGCTGTCGTGCTGGTATCAAATTTGCAACGTCACTTTCAGCTCGTCGATGCACTTTTGATGTGAAAATACTTGGAAATGAATATGAATGGCGTTTGTTTCCCTGATTTCACACTTGCAAACAGGTAAGCAGGTCATGACGTAGCTGACACCAGGCAGGCAAGCTAAAGGCAAGCTCGAAGGCAAGCCCACCTCCACCCCCCGCCAATCGCCGAGCTTGCCTCCCAGCTGCGTCCGTCTGGCCGGACTCTTCTCCCCGTTTCCTTCCCCCGAACCCGACACCCTCACCCTCGCGACCAGACTTCCTCCGTCGCTTTCCCGCAAGAAGCCCCGCTTCCCACCCCGAGCCCACCCCGTCTCCCGCCCGGTCCGGCGAAGGCACCAGCGCGACCCCGCTTGAAAACAACATGACGGGCATCGCCGCCGCTTCCTTCTTCTCCAACTCGTGCCGGTTCGGAGGCTGCGGGCTGCAGTTTGAGTCTCTCGCCGAGCTCATCGTCCACATCGAGGACAATCACATCGGTGAGTCGGCCTGGGTGGGTGGGGCGACGGGGTTGGGGGGGGAGATGTATCGAGCTAACTAGCTAGCAAGCTAAAGCCTCGTCGTTCCGCTATTCCTGCTTGGGACTTTCTTGGCGTGTAGTGTCCTCCGTTTTTCCAACCTTTGCTTATCGATACTCGTGCTACGTTGAAAAACCAAACAAGCGTTTGTTTTTTAGCGTCGGAATTTGCACTTTTCCACCGTGACTTGAACGGCACACGAGTGCCATTAGCATCCTGGGCACACAGCGGTTCGCCAGCTAACATTTCGATGGAGACCGCAGCGGCCCTGATGCCACTCGGCTTGTGTATTAAAACGCGTCTGCCTCAGGTGTCGAACCGCATCAACAAATCACATCTTTCAAGTTCTTTAACGTCGGCGTGATGTCACTTTGAAGTGACATGACTCATATTTTGGTCTCCACATCCCTATCTTCAATGCACAAGTTTCAACTTGTTGCACCTTTTATTATGTTTGCCGAGACAAATTATTTCGAGCTGTGATACGAAAAATACAATTTACGCCTATGAACACGGATAAATTCATTTTCAAATGCATTATATACTCTATTAGAACCTATTTGATACTTTGTTTTGATTTTATTACATTTTTTTAATTAATTTATCTGTGTTCATATGAACTTAAATTGTGAACTGATCTTCCAAACACCAGTTTGGCTCTAATCCAGTTGGTGTCAACTGCTGGTAGCCAATAATAATAATACATTTGAATGACAATGCTGCTGCCGATCGCTACTATTGTCACGGCAAATCAGCTAAAGTAATCCTCATTTGTATATAACTATTTTTTATTGCTGCGTACGGTCGGATTGATAAAAGCATAACGTGCTCATGCGCCCTAAACTGTCTGTATTTCTGCTTGTCTTAGCGTTTTTTTTGCATAATTTCAAATAATGTACGGCATACTACAACTTTTATATGGGAATTGTTATCATTGATAAGGGCAGCTATTAGCCAGGGTTGACAGGTATGGAATTCTAAAGATGCTGAACTGGAAATTTGCAGGCGTTCAATGCATCTTTGTTTATGCTAGCACCTTATGTTGTAAACTCTCAAGATGGCGGACAGTGACAATGAATATGCCTATCCATCAATATTCACCATTCGTGGTGTGATTGAAGGAAGCCACGTGTGACGGTGGGTAGAGACCGGAGCTTTCGTGGAGCCAGTTGCCATAGCAACCGTCAGTCTCTAAAAAGGCAGCGCCTCGGCGTCAACTCGGCGCAGCTGCTGGGCCGAGGACACCCGATGTGATGTCACGCCACTTTGGGCTTAGATCAGGGGATGTGTTTATGGGCTGCCAATGAGCGGAAAACGAACAACGGGGTGGGAGGGCTGCACATGATCTGCGATACTTATTCATCCCGCGAGGGCAAAGGGTCCGAGAATTGATCTGACATCGTCTCGAGAAACCAGCCTGTGGTAAAGTAGGACACATTAGTAGACATAACTTTTAAACATGACATTATGAGGGCCAGGGGTAAAGAAAATGAATGGATAAACGTGCCCTCCTCGGTCGCATTATTCAGCTATCACTTGACCATCACACCCCCCCCCCCCCCCCCGGTCTGCACCTTTTGACCAGTCTGTTTAATGATCTGCTCGATTTTAATGCCGCAGGTGGTCATTTGGGGGCCGTCAAAGCGATAAGTTCAATCATTAACTGGCTAAGATCAGTTACCGTGGCGATGTGCGAGACTCATGAGAGGGGCTTGTGTTGTAAGGACAGACGCCAAATAGTTTGGAATCCTTTCTTATTACCACTCCTTTGATCTGACAAAGGTCACGCAGTTTTAATACAGCGTCTTTTCCGGTGTATAAGGCGCATCGGAGTATCAGGCGCGCCCCAATGAAAGCGAATGAAACGGCCCGGCCATTGAAATGAACCGGGGAGAGCGCCCCGGGCGGCCCAAGGCGGTACTGCGCCTCCGTAGAAATGAATGAGAATGGCCTGCCCGTTGAAATGAATGGGAGAGAGCGCCCCTGGCGTCCAAAAGCGGTGCTGCTTCTCCCTTCAAATGCACGGTTGCGTATATTCTTATTTCTAGAGTGTATATTTGATATGTTTGCCTGAAACATTGTTTTCCACTTGTACAGCTCAGTCTTAAGACACGTTTTTGTATCTGCTTTCTACATACTTAGTGACGCTATGTACAGTTTTTTTTCCCTTCCCTTGTCCACTTTGGGTGCACCTTATACACCGAAAAATGTTTTTATCCTTGTTCTAGGTGTGTAGAATTCATGCCTAAAGCGTGTCCTTTGATAACACTGCCCTCTTGTGGTCGTACGCGGTCAGTGCGACATTTATCCCGCCTCCTCCGTTCATTCTAACGCTCCTTCGCTTGTTTCAGTAAACAAGAGAGAGCTGATTGTTTACGTGAGAGAAACGCTTAATACGTGTCGGCGACCTCATCCTACAACAACAAAAAGAAGATAACAACTCAGCTGGGACAAAGGGAATTGTTTTCAGAAGAGCCTTTTGAGCAGTTGTTATCCCAATAGGTCACGTCTGAGGAATGTGGTGATGTCAGGCCCATCCATCTGCCTGCTCGCAGGTTAGGTTTGTGTACGTGTGTGTCACCTAAACACGTCGCAACCTGCCCGGCAAGCTCAAAACACATCAAAGCGGCGCAAAAGAAGCGCACCCGTGGCAAAAGTAGGGGGAATCCCCAACAAACAAAGGCCTTTGTTCTTCCTGAATGCACGCTGCGACTAGATGAGCATCAGGTCAATTATTGTTGGCGTTCTGCCTTGTTTTTGTCAGCATTATCTGCCCTGTGAGCTCGTCTTTGCAATAGTTCCTTATTTTTTGAGGTGATTGGATCATATCGTCACCTGCCGGAAATCATGGCTGAGGTCATTTTTTTCTCTTTGAATATAAAAACATGAAAAACAGAGCCAAATACAGTGATACCTTGGCTTACGAACTGAATTGGTTCCCAGACAGAGTGTGTAAGGCGAAAAGTGTGGATCCCAAAACTTAATTTCCCATAGGAAACCATTCAAATGAGAATAATCTGTTCCCAGGTCCCCATGAAATTTTCGACTAAATAAGCCTTAAAACTACCAAAAAATATACCTTATTTTATGTATAATAAATATGATATGGCATTATAATTAAAGAAATAAACTACTGTATAATAGTCATTGTATTGACCTTTGTGATTGTCGTTGATGGCTTGATGGAATGGAGTGACCGCTTTCATCAGCATGAAACACTTGATGAGGAACGTAGCCTTCTTCTTCCACCATCTTGAGGAATGATCCCTTGTCTCTGCCATCATTTTACCTTGTTCCTCATCGATTGTGTTCTGTTTAGCTGGGTTGATAGCTTTTTGCATCAAGTGTACAGATGGCTTGTGCGGGTTATTTGCGGAGCCTGATTGATGGGATATTTTAACCTTGCAGTCTACACTCTGCCTTTGAACTATCAAAGTTGAAATGAGTCCAAATTTCACTGTTTTCTATCCATTTTCACTCTCTCTCACTGTCATCTGCCTGTCTCTTTAATGTTCGTAAACCGAGGTATCACTGTACTGACTATAATTTCACCCACGTGAAAGTGTGTGTGTGTGCGTGTGTGTGTGTGTGTGTGTGTGTGTGTGTGTGTGTGTGTGTGTGTGTGTGTGTGTGTGTGTGTGTGTGTGTGTGTGTGTGTGTGTGTGTGTGTGTGTGTGCTATCCATACTACTTCCTGAATGAGCTGTGAGGGTGTAGCAAGGCAATTAGTGGACTGCCATCCCCAAAACAGAACTGTCGAAGCACGCAAAGTCACACATCATCGCAGGGCGGAAGTCGCCGGGCCCCCGAGTGCCATGCCGCGTACCGCGGTGCATAATTACAGGGAAAGTTTTACCTCTCTCTCGCAATTTTTTTTGTAACCCCTCCCACATTCCCGCTTGTTGGCCTTCATCCGGTTGCCTGCTGCTTGAGAAACACGTTAAAATGCAGTGTGTGGCTTAATTAGCAGCCTGCAAAACAAGCTGTGCATTCTTGGACGCCTTCCAAAAACGTGGACGGAGACACACACACACACACACACACACACGCACGATGTCACGCGTCGGCAGGGGCCAGTAGTGCACCGTGGATAAAATAGTTGTGGTGTAGAGTAAAGATTTGGATGCAACCTCGACAACCGTCGCCGTGTCACAATTGACACAATGAAGAAAAGCGCCATCGAAACCGGATTGATTTGTTTTTCTGGTTCGAGTTGTGTTTTGCAGCAATGAGCCGAGCCCAAAATGCTCGTTTTGTCGTTAGCGCCGCGGCGGGTGAGTGGAACGAGTCAAGCAAAAAGCTATTAAGCGCACAGACGCGGCTGCCCGTCAGCTTCCTGCGCTGCCAGGCCAACGGACGTCGTAAAACGTGGCGACGTCTGCGCACCCGGCTCACCTCGCAGGCGTCGTGGCGCCGGTTGCCAGGTACTCAACTCCACTATCCCACCGGGGATGCGTTTTGGATGCCAACAGCCAAATGTCAAAAGTAGTCAATGATCACTCGTGCGGCAGGCTAGCTCAAATATAGGAAAGGCTAATAGATATCTAGACAGCTAATAGCTAGCCACCTAGCTGTAAGCCGTCTAGCTGTCTAGGGCCTGACGTAAAAGTTGCACGGCCCGCGCCTCCGGACAGACGTTATTTCAGACACTGTTCACAGTTGCCCCGAAATGATCCAATTCTTTCATCACGAGCATCTGATAGCCATTACGCCACATGTCGTGCTTACGCCGACTAGCACGCAAGGGGGATGGCCGGTTGGGGTTCTTTGGGTTTCTTTCTTGATGGCGCTGACGCTTCACGGTCAGTCGCCCCCCCCCCCCCCCCCCTCACATTGGTTTCCGTGGGAGGTCGGCAGTCAGACTTAATGGTGCTCCCCTCAGGCAGTGGAAGTCTCCCCTCCCCCCAAAGAACGTCTTGTGTGTGTTTTCGCAATACACTGTCGACATTCTTCGGAGCGCCTTCGGGCCTTCTTTACTCACATGTCAATGTTTTCAATGTATTTTTGATTTTGGTGACTGTCAAGACACAAAGTCTGGGAAGGCCCCGATGACGTGTTTGCAGAGGCCGTCATGGACACCCATGACTGTTTGCCATGTAGCGTTCCGAAACAACCGTCGTGATTGATCACGTCGTTTATCGGCTGGATTCGTGACGAATTTGTGACTTTGAATCGAGCAAATTTGCAAGTTTGAATGTGAATGACCAGAAGTGCTTGGCCGAACCCCTGAGACGGACTGACCGAACCCCAAGGGTCCGATCGAACCCGGGTTAAGAACCACTGGATTAGTCCTTTTGATGAATGGCGGAGCCTCTTTGTGTTTCAGATACAGACCCTCGGGTCCTGGAGAAGCAGGAGCAACAGCAGCCCACCTACTTGGCCCTCAGCTACATCAACAGGTACGCCTCGCCTTGTCCATTAGGTGGCAGCGTCGCGCCACATCTCGCCTTGGCATCGGTTCAGTTGGCCTCAAGGGGGGCAGACGTCCAAATGACGGATGTCTTCCCTTTCGACAATGCCGTGACTCATTCGCAAAGAAAACCGCAGAAGTCATGAGACGCCGAAGCTCAGGACGGCGGCTCATGCGGCGCTGTGTGCGTGTGCATGTGCGCTCTTGTTTGTTTGTTTGTGAGCGTCGCAGACCGATACGTCACTTTCCCCTTCAATTATTTGCTGCCATTCCTGAATTTGTTCAGGAGTTGAAAAGCATGTCAAATTTATTCGGGGGTTGGTTTTTATTTCTGGGCTGCCGATAAAGCGCTGGTCAGACCTCTGGCAATGTTTTTCCCTTCCACGAGGGGGCAGAATTTACCTTTTGTCCATGTTAGCGCTTTGTTATAGCTTTAGCTGTTTCTAAAGTGTTATATAAATCTTTACGTATTGTACTTTACGCTACTGCCCCCATTTCAAGCTCGGATAACTCCAGACCCGTACAATTTAGGAATTAACTTTTTTTTTTGGAAAACTTATTCGCTGCCATTCCCGAATTTGTTCGGGTTTTGTTTTTGCTTGCGTGGCAGATCTATGGCAATGTTTTTCCCTACCATTATATACGGTATTGTATTTTTTTACAGCCGCCCCCATTTCGACCTGAGATAACTCCAGAGCCATATAATTTATGAATGAACTATTTTTCTGATGAAAGAAGAGAGTCTAAGGTTTCTTAAGCTGCATTGAATGTTGATGTAATCCTAAAACTCCCTTTTCTGTGGATCCTGCAATTGGAGTGAAAATGACAAAAACCCTGGCACTGGAGCGGACACATTTTTGCACATCGTCCGGCAGTCGATGAGTTAAATCACCCGAGGCCGCTTCACGTCGAAAAAAATGTCGGCGACGAAAAGAGAGAGTGGGTTCTTTTTTTTTTTTTTTTTGTTGTTCTCAGGGAGTGGTCGAGTAAAGTGTTAAAGTGGCGGCCTCGTAAATGTCATCTGCGGTCCCAAACAAAGTGAAAAGTTTGCAAGGGTCCACGTGGCCGTCGTTTAATTTGCCGTTTGCGTTCAGGTTCATGACGGACGCGGCGCGGCGGGAGCAGGAGACCATCAAGAAGAAAATCACGCCCAAACTTTCCTTGTCCATCACGGGCGCCGTGTCCAGGAACAGCACGGCCACGCCCCCTCGCCACACCAGCGGCAACCTGACGCCGCCGGTCACACCCCCCATCACGCCCTCCTCCTCCTTCCGTAGCAGCACGCCGACAGGTACGACAGGTGTGCACGCCGCGTGTCTTATTTGGCATCGTATGTCCATTATACTGACCCCGCCCCCCCGCCCGCCCGCCATTGGGGCAGGGGGCAAAGAGACTTGATGCGCAAACAATTTCAGTCGGTGTCCTGCTGTGTGACATTTTTGTCATTTTGTGGAATGTTTTACTGTTTCACACGATATTCAGATCAGCTCTTTTCCCCAAATAGACTGTGTGCGTGTGTGTGTTTGTAAATGTGTATGTATACGTGTATGTGTGAATGTGTATGTGGATGCGCATGTGTGTGTCTGAGTGTATGCGTGAAGGTGTGTATGTGTTTGTGATTGTGTGTGTATGTATGTGTGTGTGCATATGTTTGTATGCATGTGTGTATGAACATTTGTGTATGTAGGTACGTGTGTATTTGTGTACATGTGGGCGTATGTATATATGTTTGTGTGTCTGTGTGTGGATGCATGAATGTGTATGTAAGCGTGTATGTGTAAATGTGTATGTAGGTGTGTGTGTCTGTGTATGTGTATTTATGTTTGTGTGTGTGTGTGTGTATGTATGTCTGCATGCATATGTGTGGATATGCGTGTGTGTATGTGTATTTGTGTGTGTGTGTGTGTGTGTGTGTGTGTGTGTGTGTGTGTGTGTGTGTGTGTGTGTTAGAGGCTCCTGCAGTGACCAGACCAGTCAACACTCTAATTACATTGCAGCTGTCACACTGTGAGTTCACATTGTGTCACTTGTGTGTGTGTGTGTGTGTGTGTGTGCATGTGTGTGTGTGTGTGTGTGTGTGTGTGTGTGTGTGTGTGTGTGTGTGCGCGCGTGTGTGTGTGCGTGTGTGAGAGTGCGCGCACAGCTCAAAAGCAGCCCAAATGGTTCCTCAACGTGGGTTTGTTTGTGCACTTTTCCACACATGCCAGGGTCGCCATCCATTTCCTCATGCTGGGGCTCCAGAATTTCCTGTGTGATGAAAGGGAGGGTCATGTGGGCCCGTCCGTATCTGTTGTTGCGAGCGTGCACGTGACTGGAAAGTGTTCTCCACGGGTACTTTTCCACTTTGAGCAATGACGAGCACCCCCACTTCATGATCGCCTTTTAGCTTCCAATCCCTTGCACTGGCGGGCTCATGAGAATGGAGACAAGCTGTTTTTGTTTTCAGTTGTTATCCGTTTCCACAAAGATGCCAAAAACATAAAAAAAAAAAAAAACAATATTACACACTGTTGATAAAAATCAAGCACTAAGTTAGCTTTCCGTTAGCTTCACGCTAACATGAAATGATGAGCTAATGAATAGCATTGATGTTATTGAAAATACGTGTATATATATATATATTTTTTTTCCGTGCAACATCACGGTAAACATCTAAACGATTACAGGTAGCGAGTACGACGAAGAAGAGGTCGACTACGAGGAGTCGGACAGCGATGAGTCGTGGACCACCGAAAGCGCCATCAGCTCAGAGTCCATCTTGAGTTCCATGTGCATGAATGGCGGAGAGGAGAAACCCTTTGCTTGCCCCGTGCCGGGATGTAAGAAGAGATACAAGGTGAGCGGGCAAAACGCAAACATGCTTCTTGGTTCCCCGCCCCCGGTCTTGGGTTAAAGCCGCACGTGATTGGTCAGGATCCGTGGTAGACACAGACACACGCAGCAGTCAGGAGAAGATTTTTGCACGTCATCTGTTAGTGAACGACTTCATCACTTTAGAATTGTTACCATTGGAAAGTTGGAGGTGCCCTTGGAAGCTATAAAGGTGAGTGAGAAGCATAAAATAAGCGAGAAGGCAGCCGTGACGAGATCACATTCAGCTAACTAACAGTAGAGACGTTTTTATAGCGCCATTAAAGCTAATTTCAATGTCACATTGACACATGTGAACATGACAGAAGCACTTGATGAGTTGGAGACGTTTTTATGAACGCATTCCGGATCAGTCTACGCCCTGTCTTTGAAGATTTATGCAAGAAAGAAAAAGTTGTGGTTTGAAGGTTGCGTGCTCGCCGTGTTCCCTCGTCTCAGAACGTGAACGGCATCAAGTACCACGCCAAGAACGGCCACCGCACGCAGATCCGCGTGAGGAAGCCGTTCAAGTGCCGCTGCGGCAAAAGCTACAAGACATCGCAGGGCTTGAGGCACCACACCATCAATTTCCACCCGCCCGTCTCCACCGAGATTCTACGCAAGATTCAAGGCTAGGCTACACAAAAAAAGGTCACCTCGCAGTAAAGTGCATGCTTGAAGGTCTTTTGACGACGGTGACACCTCGGTTTACGAACCCCTTTGGCTTAGGAACTTTTCACTTTACAAACATAAAATTTATTACCTTGGCATACAAACCAGTTTTCGGGATACACACGTAGACCGGTTAAAGCCATGTGATTGGTCAAGAACGCAGCAGTGAGGGGGTGAAAGAGACAGGCAAACGACAGAGAGAGAGAGTGAGAAAATGGATCGAAAACGCAATGAAATTTGGACTCGTTTCAACTTTATTGATAGTTGGAAGGCAGAGTGTAGACGGCAAGGTTAAAATATCCCATCAATCAGGCTCCACAAATAACCCACGCACGCCATAGTACACTTGATGCAAAAAGCTATCACCCCGGCTAAACAATTGATGAGGAACAAGGTAAAATGATGGCAGAGACAAGGGATCATTCCTCAAGATGGTGAAAGAAGAAGGCTACGTTCCTCATCAAGTGTTTCATGCTGAGGAAATCAAGCCGTCAACGACCATCACAAAGGTCAATAAAACCACTTTATTATACGGTATAGTTTATTTCTTGAATTACAATACCATAGCCTGGGAACGGATTATTCTCATTTTAATGGTTTCCTATGGGAAAGTATTATTGGGGATACACACTTTTCGCCTTACACACTCTGTCTAGGAACCAATTAAGTGCGTAAGCCAAGGTATCACTGTATTTACGTTTTGACTCCATTTTATCGATCACGCGTATTTCCAAAAGTATATCTTTTTTTTTTTTACATTTTTATTGTGATTGTACATTTGCACATTTCATATTTTTTGCTCTCATTTGATGACTTGGTTTGACTTGCATAAGGTGCTTAAGTTGACAGGAAGTGCAAGCAAGCCCCGCCTCCGCATCACAAAGTTCCCTTTCAGCCTCCGATCCAAATCAGTTTTGCTGACTTTGGATTGGTGGCCTCACAGGAACTAGATTTCAAATGTTAGTTTGCTATCGAAACTATAGACGCTTATGTAGTTGCGTATATATCGAAAAACTTTATTGACAAGCATAACCCACCTTTTATTTGCAAACTTTACTTTGTATACAGTATTTTATTGTCAGTATTTTGACTTGAATGCTACCGAGTTTTATCGCAAATATTTTTTTTAGATTACTCCAGTTCATGTTTAATAGTTTGATGGCTTAATATGGCGCCCCAGACATGACAATACAATACAATACAATACATATTGATTTATATAGCGCTTAAACAACAGCAAATGACAGTCATTTATTATGATGTCAATTATGGCCACAATTTGCAGTGATTTTCTTTTATTTCAGTCTTTAGATCTTTGCCACCGTCTTGTGGTATTTTGGTGTTGATGAACTAGGTTGATGGGGACTGCTGAGCTTCTTTTAAGACAAGAGAGGTAGTTTGATGCTATCTTCCAGCATCTTAGTGCCAAAGGAATCATGTCAGAGTGTCATTTTGGAAAAAGTCTTGCTTTTCCACCATCTTGTTACATCATGGCGACTTCATGTAGAAGTGAGTTGAGGAACTTCATTTTGACAGTGTTTTGCCGCCATAGTGCACTTTAGCGCTTCTTTTAGATTAAACGCTTAACTGTCTGCCTGTGGCATCTGGACGGCAACCACTAGCTAGCTCTCCATCTATTTGAGTTACTTCCGGGTTGAGTGAACGCTGGCGCGTGTGGCTGCCGCTGCTCACCCACAAATAAAAAAAAAAGATCCTGTGACTGTAAAGTGACCTTGAGAGTTTTGAAAGGCGTATTATGATATTATTATTAATGTGCTCCCAAATGTGTACCTGGGAAGATGCATTATTTTGATATTGTGCGCAGAATCTATCTTTTATCACACAGTTGGCAAAAACAAATATTTTGTGTCGTAAATTGAAGTTTTCTGATGTCATATCTGGGGTCCCATAGAAACCGCCCTAACCTTCATAAAGAGCGCCTTTTGTTGGGTGTGTCATTCCAATTGCCAGCATACTATTATTATTATTTGTATTATTTTTTATTCATTCCATGACGGTTGCCAACAAGCTCTTCACTGCCAAACATCCAACATACCATGTGCCTGATTGGGGTTTTAGTGGGAGGGGGAAGAAAACAACTATATGGCGGCCATATTTGTGCGTTTGCCAAAAAAAGACCAACAAAAAAACTGGCTGTACATTGAATGTTCTCATGCATGCACTCCAAGGGTGATTTGTACTTTGAAAAGGAAAAAAAAGAGATTAGCAGCGACAACCTGTTGTGTGTGTGTGTTATAGATGACAGCATTCCAGATGTGCGCGTGCGTGCGTGTGTGTGTGTGTGTGTTGCGAGTGCGTTGGCATATCAAGACATCAGCCTAGAGTGTTATTGTGTCGTTTTTGTGTAAGGATGTCATTTCTCTGTGCCAAGTCACTCCTGTGGAGCAGGCAGGACAGGAGTGGGCTGACCTCCTCATATTGTCACATGATATCCTCTTGAGAGGTGAGGGGTTAAATTGTGGGGTTGGGGGGGGGGGGTCCCCAACCACGTGATTGAAAGACAATTGTGCTTGCCATGGGTCCGGTGACATTTGCACTCATCCTCCACTCTTCTTTTTGTGCATTAAGAAAATTCCTCTCCGTGATTCAGAGCAGATGTGTCATGAACAGTCGTCATGGTAACAACAACTCCAAACATGGACCGATGGTAGGACAGTATTACACGCACGCATCCAGTAGGTGAGGGGGGAAAGTCCCATATTTACAATGTACAGTGAATGTATCGTAACATGTCCTTTGGTTAAAGTGCTTTTAAATTATATTTTCGTATGTAACGTGGACATAAGTGTTTTGTATTCAGTGAGGGGGGGGGGGGGGGGGGGGGGGGTACTGTCTTTCTATCAAAAAAAAAGAGAAGCTGCTTCAATGTAAACAGGTTCCCGCCTGGAAAATACAATGCAAAAAATAAAGACTGACGGTCACATGCACTCGGGTAAGTTCATTTATTCATCAAGATTTTTGCCATTCGCACGCTTACATAAACACACACACACACACACACACACACACACACACACACACACACACACACACACACACACACACACACACACACACACAGAGGCCTTGAAATTGGTGTACAGTTTTGTGAAGCCTGAATAGAAACGATGGAGCCACATAGAGGACATTCGTTTATCGGGTCTAACAGAGCAATAACCTTTTCATTAGAACTCCAAAGTATAAGCATGGAAAACAATGTTGCCATTTCTTGACAACAGTATCTTCAGAGATACTTCCAAGCTAGTACATGAAGCTTAAATTGGGTATCGGGGGTGGCGACATCATTGCTCAAACGGTCTTGCCATCAGTGTCTTCTTGCTCGAGATCTTCCTCCCGCCAGAACATGAAGCAGAAAGTGCACCAAGATGACCAAACGGAGGGAAGTCACGGTACATATCACACACACACACATACTGACACGTTTTTGCTACACCAGTGGGGACGAGGTGTGCAAAGGAATGCCCCATGGGGACCCAATTTCAAAGATGAAAAAAATATATTTATGAGACTCGTAAAAATTAGATTTTAGGACCCAATTTGTTTGAGCATGTGCTCACTCAGAAATCACTTTAGAATGGCATATTTCTTGATTTAAACATTTCAGGTCTTTCAAACATGGTTTGATGTCTCAAAGAGGAATTTGCCTGTGGGGACCTCACTTTAGGTCCCCAGAGGTAAATGAGTCCCCACCGGTCTGCGTAGTCATGTTTATGTCCCCACCGGGTAGCACAAACGAGAATACACACACACACACTTATTCCCATATGTACACACACACACACACACACACACACACACACACTTATTCCCATATGTACATTACATTCAGAGTAAAGCCATTTTTTAAGTGCAGATTCATTAACTCATTCACTGCCAGACGATGTGCAAAAAAATGTGTCCAGTCCAGTGCCAGGGTTGTTGTCATTTTCACTCAAATTGCAGGACCCACCGAATATTGAGTTTTAGGACTACATAAACATTCAATTGAGTGTAAGAAACATGAATGATCTTCTTTCATCAGAAAAAAAAGTTAATTCCTAAGTGATATGTGTCTGGAGTTATCTGCGCTTGAAATGGGGGCGGATGTACAAAATACAATACATATTGATATACGTGTATATATAGCGCTTTCATAAAACGCTAACATGGACAAAAGGCAAATGCGTGGTAGGGAAAAACATTGCCAGAGGTCCGACCGGAGCTTGGTCGGCACCACCCCACCAGCAAGAAAAACCACGTCCACGTCATGCTTTTCAATTCCCGAATAAATTTGGCAATGGCAGTGAATGAGTTAAAATATGTGACTCTATGTTTTTAACGTATACATCTGCTGGATTTATTGATGAGCAATTTCTTTTCTGATGCAGAGCAGCCTTCTGGTTTGGAAGTTCATTGGTGAGTACGTATTTCACTTTGCATGTACACTTCAAATGTCTGTTTAGATTTTTTTTCTCGTCATTGTGAACACATGAATATCCACATGAATATCCGCCTGTCATAAACGCTTCCGAGAAACCAAAATGAGGTTTAGGGAGGGGAAGAAAACAAAGTGAGAGTGAAGCTTTTTGTGTGAAAGTATTGATCGTTCTTGATAGGCAAGCTGATACATGCCTACGAGTTGGGCCTGGTCCTTCCCGCACGAGTAAAAGCTAACGACACAGCTAAAAGTCACATTAGCCTCAAATTCGGACTTATTGAGGACAAAGAGCATGCTAGTGCATTAAACTTAAAAGTCAAAGTATATCGAAGAACTTTTCAAATAGCTTTGACGTAACCCGTAGCCTGAAGGAAAAAAACAAACGACACACAAGGGAAAAAAAAGTTGCAGCTAACCAAAGTTGCATGAGTCAATGTGCTCAAAGTTGAGCACGTGGCCATCAAAGTGCGTGAGGACGTGCCTCTCAAAGAGGCGCTGCTGGCAATGGAGGGGGAAGTGCTCCGAGCACACGGGGCAAACCTTCCAGTGGCTCTCCACGTGCTGCTCAAAGGTGCTTTGCTCAAAGTGCGGCGGGAAGATCACCTCGCACAGCGGGCAGCGCTTGTGCACCTCGCTCCTGTGGGATTGGCCGTCGGGGAAAAGGAGCAATCTTGCTTATTGGCCATTTGCCTGCGTTTTACACCAAGGCTAATCAATAGAAGCAAGTTGACAAAGTCTACCGTATTTTCCATTGTATAAGGCGCACCCCAAAGCCTTGATTTTTCTTCCAAAGATCACCCTGCGTGCGCCTTATATATATATATGTAAATACACATTGAGCCGCAACAGGTCTCACAACTACTGGCTGTCTATTAGCCATCTAGCTGGCAAGCTATCTATCTATTTGCTGTCTATTAGCTATCTGACTAATTAGCTGGTTATCTAGATAGCTAGCTATTAACTAGCTATTAGCTAGCTAGCTTCCGGGGTTGAGTGAACGCTGGTGCGTGTGGCTGCCGCTGCTCACCCTCAGAAAAAAACTTCTCCTGTGACCTTGAGAGTTTTGAAAGGCGCTTAGAAATGAAATGGATTATTATTATGTGGTGTGCCTTATATTGGAAAACATATCTATTTCTATATTTGAAAAATCTTCAGTCGTTTAAGGTGCGCCTTATACATGAACAAAGTTTGAAAATACACCATTCATTGGGGGTGCGCCTTATATTCCAGTGCACCTTATACAGCGGAAAATACGGTATTCACGTATTATATTTGGAAAACTTTGAAGATGCGGCTAATATTTGTAAATACACCATTCGTTGGGGGTGCACCTTATACACCGGCAAATCAACAGGGTAGTTTATTGTGGCACCGATGAACGCATTGCTTGTTTTAGTTTACAAAAGAAAATGCATGTGTCTGTGTCGTACGTGTTGAAATATGTTGTCAAGTACCTGGAGTCAAAGCAAAAGCTGCTTGTTGTGTCAGCAGGTCTGCCGGACTGCCGAGCGCCCTCGTCGTCCGCCTGCGACGCAAAAGCGCACGTGAGCATCAACAACAATTGATTATGTCTATCGTGTACGGGTGGACCTCGCGATTTTGTCAAATGAGACCAGGCCTGCTGCTCCGTAGCCAAAAAGCAATTTGGGATTATGTATGAAAGCCTCAAGGTGGCGCCAAAGCACTTCAAACTGGTATAAATAATCTACGTCATCCATCTTGGATGGATGGATGGATGGAATTATGAATTTATTCCATGATGATAAACTAGGTCCATCATTAGCAACGGCTAGCAAAGTGGCATCAAAGTGCAAAGTGATGGACATCAAAAAACTAGCGTAGCGGCGCTTTGACGCCAAGCGGTACTAATGAGCGTTTATTTAGCAAGCGGCGACATTTCTTACGCCTCGAGGCTCGGCGGGTGGGCTCTCCGGTGGGCTGGCGCCGCCGCGTGACGGCTGGATGCGCACCACGTCTCGGTCCCAGCCTCGTCCCACCGGGGCCGCATTTGGCGGAGTGATCGGGGGGGCGCAAGATGGCGCCTCGGGTGGAGTTGCTGAAACATCCGCTTCCTGGTCTAAAAAAGAAGCAAAACGTCCATGTTTCCCATATGTCTCAAAAATGACTAGGGGAGGGGGCGGGGGGGGGCGGGTTGCCACACCTTGCATGGCGTCGGTGGCGTAAGGATTGCCAAATAGCAGCTCGGCGGGCCTCTGCGGGACCAGGGGGGGCGGCGAGGGGTCTTGAGGGTAGGGCAACGGGTAGCGTAGCAGCAGGGGCTGCGCTACCTCAGCGCCGTCATGGCGGGCATCCTGCTCTTGTAGGAAGAGATGCAATTCCTGTTGGGGGGCGGGATTAAGTTATTATAATAATAACAATGCATTTTATTTTAAGCGCCTTTCAAAACTCTCAAGGTCACTTTACAGTCAAAGGATGAGAAGTGTTTCTATGGGTGAGCAGTAGCAGCCACAAGCGCCGGCGTTCACGCAACCCAGAAGAACTCAAATAAACAACAAGATAGCCAGCTAGCCAATAGATGGCCAGCTAGCGAGATAGCCAATAGATATCCACCAGATAGCCAGCCAGCCGGATAGATAGCAAAAATAAAGAGTTAATTCCTAAATTGTATGGGTCTGGAGTTATCTGAGCTTGAAACGAGGGCAGCTGTCCAAAATACAATCCATATGTCATGATTTATGTAGCGCTTTAACGGCACAACTGAAGCTGTAACAAAGCGCTAACGTGAACAAAAGGCAAATTAACGACAAGTGGACCCAACTTGAATTTCTTTGGACATTCTTTGTGATAATATGTGAGGCGCTAGCATTAGTAGCCTACTCATTACTGTAATGGGTGTCAGACTTGGGGGGGGGGGGGCGTCATCGGACCTCCCTGGATGACTTCATTAGTGCTCGGTTAGCAGGTTTAACATTTAAACCGGGGTTGCGGAGGTGAACCAGACACGATGCCTGGCATTTGCATGCAATCATAAGAAGGACGGCACCGCCGCGGGAGGCCGAAATTAATGAGTTGGGCAGAAAAAGAGCCGCAGGTTTTCTTTCTTCATCAACTCTTGACGATTTCGTGCGGCAGGAAGGTCCAAGCGGTCTCGTTTTAACACATTCACTGCTGGACCACGTGCAAAAATGTGTCCGCGACAGTGCCAGGGTTTTTGTCATACTCACTCGGAATTCCAGGACCTACAGAAGATTGCGTTTGAGGACGACTCAAATAGTTCATCCCTTTGCTGCGGCGAAATGTACATTTCTCCACTGCGAGACTCAAAAAGGCGAATCCAATCCTTCCAATCAATGAAATTGATCAACAGACCGATCTTACCTCCTGTAGTCGTTCTTTGTCTTTCAAAGCCTGGCCAAGCTCACGTTTCAATTCCATCACCTCGCTGGTCCGCTCGGCCATTTGGACCTAAACCCAGAACACAACTTAATAATCATAATAAATCAAAATAATACATTTTATTTTAAGCGACAGCATTCACCCAGCCTGGAAGTAACTCAAATAGATAGCAAGCTAGCTAGCCAATTGATAGCCAACATATACATAGCTAGATAGCCAGCCAGCTAGTGAATAGATAGCTAGCTAGCCAGCCAGAGCTAATAGATAGCAAATAGCTAGCAAATTATAATACTAATAATCACTTGGAATTAGCTCAAATAGAAAGATAGCGAGCTAGCTAAGAGTTAGCTAATAATCACTCATCCCGGAAGATACTCAAACAGATAGAAAGCTAGCTAGATAGCCAACAGAGACCTAGCTATATATCCAAATAGCTAGCTAGCCAGCTAGATGGCTGTAAATGTGCGAGACGCAGCGGGACGGTGGAAGTCTCGTCCGTCCGTCCGTCTCTCATTTCATCCCCATAACAAAGATTCCAAATCCCCTGGGCTTCGCTCTCTGCTTCTTGTCTGTCTGCCCGGCCCACTTTCCCAACTCTTGAATTGTTTGCCTCCCCCCACCGCGCTTCACTTTCATCTCCTCGGGCCCCTCTACATCCCCTTTTGAGGGATTTATGGTGCAGCATTAGAGGGTGAAGTTCAGGTGGCGAGTCAGCAGTACCGTCTGTCTGTCTGTCTGTCTGTCTGTCTCTCTTTCTGGCTTCATCCCCTCTGCGCCTGATGTAAACAGTCGTAAAACATGGCCGGACCCCCTCGAACCCCCTTCCACTCTCCACCGTCGGCCATTAAGAGGACACGCGAGTCCTTCAACTCGGACACGAGGTCCGATCAAAGACGCTGTGGGGCTTGGCGGAGTTTTCGCCTTTTGTTTAGAGCGCCGATAAACACGCTTTTGCGCTCCAGTCGTTCGCTTCGTGTACAAGCAGACGTCAAAGTAGCCGAAATACTCGCTAGCTAGCTAGATAGCTAATAGATAGCTAGCGAGACAGCTAGCCAGCCGGCTAGACTGCTAATAGATAGCTACTAGATAGCCAAATAGCTAGCTAGACTGCTAATAGATAGCAAATAGATGTTTCTGTCATCCTAAAACTCAATATTCTGTAGGTCCTTCAATTTGAGTGACAATGCCAAAAAACCTGGCACTGGAGCGGTGAATGAGTTAAAAAGGAGCGAGAGTTTGGCGTGAAACGTCCATTTCTGGTGTGCAAAATCAGCATTTGCGTTATGTGGTCAGACGGGTTTGAAAGGAGAAGCTGCATTGTTTTCGCAGTGTCGGGAGTTGCCATTTTCTTTTGCGTTGTGGAATTAACGTAGCCAATGAAGTACGAGTGTTATCTCATGACAGCTGACAGCGAGCAAAATGGTCTGCCCCCGCCCCCTCAGTTTGATTGACACGGAGGCGTTTATTCAAGCGCGTTTCATGTTGCGGTTGGCCTTGGCAGTCGTGCTTGTCGGATCTGGTTTGCTGGAAGCGAATGTGGCATGAGAATATCAAAGTACAGTGACACCTTGGCTTACGAACTTAATTGGTTCCCAGACAGAGTGTGTCAGGCGAAAAGTGTGGATCCCAAAAATTAATTTCCCATCGGAAACCATTCAAATGAGAATAATCCGTTCCCAGGTTCCCATTTACCTTTGTGATGGTCGTTGATGGCTTGATTTCATCAGCATTAAACACTTGATGAGGAACGTAGCCTTCTTCTTTCACCATCTTGAGGAATGATCCCTTGTCTCTGCCATCATTTTACCTTGTTCCTCATCAATTGTGTTCTGTTTAGCTGGGTTGATAGCTTTTTGCATCAAGTGTACAGATGGCTTTTGATGGAATATTTTAACTTTGCCAAATTCCACCGTTTTCTCTCCATTTTCTCACTCTCTCTCTGTCGTCTGCCTGTCTCTTTAATGTTTAAACCACCTCCCCTCACTGCTGCGTTCTTGACCAATCACGTGGCTTTAACCGAAGACTGGGGGCGGGGAATAGAGGTCCAAAAAAAGTCGGCTGCCATTTCCTTGTTAGGAGAACGGACTCGTCCGTGTGTATCCCGAAAAATATGCCAAGATGAAATGCTCATAAATGTAACGTTTGTAAAGCGACAAGTTTGTAAGCCAAGGGGTTGCTAAAGCGAGGTCTCAAAGTACAATGGGCATCTCACTCGAAATCGCTCTTCCTCATCGGCCAGACGGCCGATGAGCGTCTGGTTGACGGCGCGCTGCTCCTTCCACTTGTCCTCCATCAGGGCCAGCTTCTCCTCCTCCTCCTCCACAAAGTTGCTCTGCTCCCTTTCTACTTCTTCCATTTTTCCGGGCTCCCCTTCCACGCTCCCCTCGGCGCAGGCCCCCCCGTTTTCCACTTGCACCCAGCTCGTCAGCCGCAGGCTGTCCTCCCACCTTTCTTCTGGCTCCCGTCGCCGCTTGGCCTCGGCGCTCGCCGTCCACGTGTTCTCAGTCTGCTTGGCTTCGATCTCTGCCGTGCCGCGTGTGCATTCCGGCTTTTCCATTTCAAGTTGGGCGCCGATTGTCCAGGTGGAAGCCTCTTGGAAGGCTTTTGCGGCAATACTTCCTGCAAAAAAAAAAAAAAAAAAAAAAAAACAAGTTTAGAGATGATCATGTTGCTAAAAAAATGCTACTTTGACCTTTTTTAACCTTTGGGGAATGTTACCTACCGCCTGTGGGTGACTCAGGACTAGAGGTCATAAGGTCCAAGACGGTCTCGGTTGATGCATTTCTCTTGTGCTCCTATGCGCCCCCCCACACACAAGAAAAAAATCCTACAGTATAAATGTTATAATAATAATCGTCATCATCATAATAATCCATTTCATTTCTAAGCGCTTTTGAAAACTCTCAAGGTTACTTTACAGTCACAAAATCGGTTTTTCTGCAGGTGAGCAGCGGCAGCCACGTGCGCCAGCGTTCACTCGGCCTGGAAGTAACTCAAATAGATGGAATGCTAGCTAGGTAACAGATAGCCATGTAGCTAATAAATAGCCAGCTAAATAGCTAGCTAGCTAGATAGACAGATAGCAAATGGATAAATAGCCAGCTACACAGCTAGCTAGCTGGACATATAGCAAATGGATAGCCAGCTACACAGCTAGGTATCAATATACACAATGCGAGCTGCGTGGTTGCGGTTTCCCTCACCGCGTGCGACTCGCTGGTGTTCATCTTGGCCACCTGCCTGCGTAGCCGTTGGCACTCTCGGTATTTTTCCTTATAGTGCTCGGCCGCCATGTGGAGGCGCAGTTTCAGTTCTTGCACCTCCCGCTGCAGTTCAGCTTCAACCTCCGAGGAGACGTTTAGCACGCTGGCTGCGAGCTCCTCACCGGTGCCAACACCCTGGACCCAAAAAAATGCATAAATGCAAATTGAAATGGATCCAAATGTGAAGAAATGCACCATAATAAAGAAGTCCAAAATGGCGACCGAGTCGGCAGCCTTGAGCAAGTGCTCTAACGAGCCTCGCTTTGCCAGCACCGTTTTTGTCTTTGTCACTTGAATTCCACGACCGACAGAATATTGACTTTTAGGATGACATAAACATTCAATGCAGCGTAAGAAACCTTAGACTCTCTTCTTTGATCGGAAAAATAGTTAATTCCTAAATGATATGGCTCTGGAGTTATTTGAGCTTGAAATGGGGACGGCTGTCCAAAAAAAATACAATGCAATCCATACATTCATGTAGCGATTTAACGACAGCTGAAGCTGGAACAAAGTGCTAAAATGCGGAAAAAGGTGCAAATGAATGCTGCCCCCTTGTGGAAGGAAACATTGCCAGAGGTCTGGCCAGCACTTTATCAGCACCCGAGCATGAAAAACCAAAACCCGAACAAATTTGGGATGGCGCGCTACGTCATATTTTCAATTCCCAAATATTACATTCGGGAATGGCAGTGAAGGAGTTAAGATTGACTGTGTTTTTACAGCAGCTCCGGCATTGTTTTTCTACTTCTTCCTCTCCTTTCCTCTTACTTTTCTCACTTTGCTGCAGTGAAATGTACATTTCTGCGCAAAGCCAATGTGATTTCCTGACCACTTCCTTGCGTGCAGAGCTCCTCGTGCCATCCAGTTGGCTTTCCATCCGCCGGCACTCGGCCTGGGCTCGCGCCAGGCTGGCGCCGAGTCTGTCGGCCTCCAGGCGGGCGCGGTACAGCTGGCTCGTGGAATGGTCGCGAGCGGCCGCCGAGTCGCGCAGCTCCGAGGCCAGCGAGGCCGCTTGTTGGCGGGACGCGGCCAACTGCTCCTCGGCCCGACGGAGCTGCTCGCGAACATGGGCCAGATCGCTCTGGAGACACAGGCAAGTGAACACCCCCCTCAGCTACGATGCCTTTCGTGGCCCTTATTCAGTGATATCTTGACTTACAAGCTTAATTGGTTCCCAGACAGTGTGTACGGCGAAAATTGTGTATCCCAAAAAAGTATTTCCCATAGGAAACCATTAAAATGAGAATAATCCGTTCCCAGGTCCCCATAAAACATAATTTTCTAATTTTCTAAGCCTTAAAACTACACAAAATAGACCTTATTTTATGTATAATCAATGTGCTATGGTATTATAATAAAATAAATAAACTGTACTGTATAATAAAGTTGTTTTATTTACCTTTGTGATGGTCGTTGATGGCTTGATGGAATGAAGTGGCCGCTTTCATCAGCATTAAACACTTGAGGAACGTAGCATTCTTCTTTCAACATCTTGAGGAATGATCCCTTGTAGGTGCTTTCTCTGCCATCATTTTACCTTGTTCCTCATCAATTGTGTTCTGTTTAGCTGGGTTGATAGCTTTTTGCATCAAGTGTACAGATGGCTTGTGCGGGTTATTTGCGGAGCCTGATTGCTGGGATATTTTAACCTTGCAGTCTACACGCTGCCTTTGAACTATCAAAGTTGAAACGAGTCCAAATGTCACTGTTTTCTATCCATTTTCTCACTCGCTCTCGTCTGCCTGTCTCTTTTATGTTGAACCACCACCACCCCCCGCCCCTCACTGCTGCCTTCATGACCAATCACGTGGCTTTAACCGAAGACTGGGGGCGTGGAATAGAGGACAAAAAAACAAGTCGACTGCCATTTTCTTGTTAGAACGGTCTCGTTGGCGAACGACACATCACTCATTGTGGCAGCTCCGCGTGTATCCCGAAAAATAGTTTGGATGCCAAGGTAAAATGTTGCTAAATTTAATGTTCGTAAAGCGAAAAGTTCAGTAAGCCAAGGGGTTTGTAAACCGAGGTGGAATTTCCACGTAATACCTTCTCGGCTTTGAGCGTCATCAAGTCTTTCTCCAAAGTATCCCGCTGAGCCACGCAGCTCCTGAGCCTCTCCAGCTCCTCCTGGAATTGAGCCATGGTCACTTCCCGGTTGAGCGCCACCGCCTTCAGCATCTGCAGCTCGGCGCTCAGCTTGGTGTTCTCCAGCTCGGTGCGGCGCAGATGGGCCTTCCCAAGCGTTGGTCAAATCCAATTAGTCGCACGGGAGAAGAAGAAGAGTCATCGTAATATTAACTCATTGTTGACCAGCGAGTGTGTGTTTTTCTTTTCTTTTTCTCTCACTTTGTAGAGGTCCCTCTCGTCTTTGTCATTCTTCAGGTGGCTGCCCAAGGTGTCTCGCTCCACTGCGAGCTTCTTTAGACGCTCACGCAGGCTAAAAAGTGTGACATCGCTGTGTTTCAGAGATGTGTTGCAGTATTGTATGTTTGTTGTACTTTATGATTATAGTAATCCCCGTCTTTCACGGTTAATGGGGACCAACATTTCATTTTTTTCTTGTAGTTCATCAATACAGTAAAGCCCCGTTTTTCGCTCTTAATGGGGATCCGTATTTCATTTTTGCTCTAGTTCATAATTACGGTCATCCCGTTTTTCGTGGTTAATGGGGACCGGGATTTCATTTTTGTTCGGGTTCATCATTACGGTAATCGCTTGTTTTTTGCCGTTAATGGGGACCAGGACCACCCGCGATATTTTTCCCTGCAAAAAAAAAAGAAATCTGTGATGCATTGAAACCGCGATTAGTCAACCGCCAAGTAGCAAAACAAGGCCTTCGTGGAAATGATGGCCTCTTCAATGACAGTGACAAAATTTGGGAGACGGAAGGAAATGCCGATGGATGGACGGACGTCTCTCACCAGTCCATCTCCGTCTCTTTCTGCAGGCCTCTCTGAGTAACGCCCAGCAGGTCTTCCTCAAGCTGGCGCACCCGAAAGGTGGCCTCCGCCAACCTCCTCTCGGCCTCCTCCCGCTCCTCCGACAGACATTGCGAGGAACGCAGGAGCTCCTGGGCAAGCAGAAGATCGCCACGACGACGCGAGTCAGCAAGCGAAACGTGAGTCACGGGTGATTGACGGGCGCTTGGTATCTCGTCGCATTCCATTCTGATGATTTTGCTACTGTGTAACTGCAAGAGTCATCAAGTCCAAATTTCAAAGCAAGGAGACCTCTGTCACAAACGTGACTTGGAAATATGAATTTCATACCTGCCAACCTGCCACGCACTGTGACCTGACAAAATGGAATATCTCAAAATGGAACAATTTTTGCGTTTCCCGTACAAACCTTCGTGTATGCTATACACATCTAAAAATGTGCAAAAATCGCACAGAAAACGGCAAAATACGGCTGGATGACAGATATGGCATTTCAAATGTCGCTAAGCTACTTTGATCATATTTTCATTTTTTTACCGCCTGTTGATTCAATGACACAAATGCACCCAACGACTTTTGGTATGTCGCAGTCAAGCGCCAACAAATGTCATGGCGGCTTTATGCCGTGCGATAAATGAGAAGAGAATGTCAGCCGTCTTCACACGCCGCATTTTCCCCAGGTAACAAATTGTTTGAAGTTGTGCGTCAATCACGAGTGAAGGAGCAACAAATCAAGCGTGACTAAAATCACTTGTCACCCAAACTGACAATTCTTCCACACCCTCATTTGCAATTTATTCACAGTGCATGCACACACATTCCTGTACCGGGTAAGGACGTGAGGACTCAGAGAGTACATGAGAGTACATGACTCCAAAGGGCTTACTAAGATTTTTTTTTTTTTATGGCGGCTGTTTGAGAAACACTTTAGCAGTTCATAAAAAACATATAAAAAAGTGTAGTCATAAAATTAGCAGCCACAAAAAAATGTACTTAGCATCGCGTGTAAAACTCTAAAGGATATTTTCATCAAGCTTGATTTGCCGACTGTAAAACATAAACATGGAGGCGCGCGGGGCAGGTTATACATCTAAAAAAAATGCAGTTGAATGAAAAGCAGTGTCGAAATAACAGTGTGTGTGTGTGTGTGTGTGTGTGTGTGTGTGTGTGTGTGTGTGTGTGTGTGTGTGTGTGTGTGTGTGTGTGTGTGTGTGTGTGTGTGTGTGTGTGTGTGTGTGTGTGTGTGTGTGTGTGTGTGTGTGTTACCCCGTAATTTATGGCAATTTTGCCCTTTGTAAAAACAGCAACTAAAAAGTCTTAAATCAAAGCAGGCTGCTGACTTTGGGCCTACGCCACAAACTACCGCTAGAGGGTGACAACGTACAAGAATTCAAATCTGATCAATTAGATTCCATTTTGCAGCCAAACTACAGTGATACCTTGGCTTACCGACTTAATTGGTTCCCAGACAGAGTGTGTATGGCGAAAAGTGTATATCCCAGAAATGTATTTCCCATCGGAAACCATTAAAATGAGAATAATCCGTTCCCAGGTCCCCATAAAACATTAATTTCTACTTTCTAATTTTGGATCTGACCTGGTTGTGTGTGCGCAGGAGGCAACACGTCTCCCTCTCCTGCTCCCGTTCCCGGGAAAGTCGCTTCTGCTCCTCTTTTTCCTCCTGGAGTAGCCGCATGGCGTTCAGGAGCTCCTGGTGCTCCCGCTGCGCCTCCTCCCCGTGCTGGCAAACGGTAAGAATGAGGGGAAAGACAAATATGAAGGGTTTTTATTTGGCGGAAACTTTGTGGGTGGTATCAAAATGGCTCCTCATCGTACCTCACGCAGGCCAGTTTTGATGTTGACCACCAAGATGTCGGAATTGCCGTCATCTTCATTGACAGTCAGCAGTTCCTCGGAGGGTGAGGCTGATCTAAACTGAAAGGGGGTGCTTGCCCCTCTTATGTCACCGCCCTGGGTCACGTAACAGAACTGGTAGAATTCCCCATCGGATTTGGGAACATAGTACCCTAGATGAAAGGACAATAATAATCATAATACATTTCATTTCTAAGCGCCTTTCAAAACTCTCAAGGACACGTTACAGTCACAGGATATTTTTTCTGCCAGCGTTCACTCAACCCGGAAGTAACACAAAATTAAATAGCAAATAATATGAAGGGTTTTGCTGTTTTACAAAAACCCTGATTACGTTCTATGATTCGCTCTGATATCACCCCATTAGCATGACCAAGCCTATGTGGTAACAACCTAAGAAGTCTGTTGTAAGCACGGTCTAAATAAAAGCCTAAACCATGACGATTCCGTGAAGGGTTTTTCGGTTTTACAAAAACCCTGATGATGTCCTATGAATCGCTCTGATATCACCTCATTAGCATGAGTAAACAATGGACGTATCAGTACGAGGATTCAGTTGATGTAGGAAGAAAGTCTGATTTGCATTCAATTTCGCAAGGTCAAAAGGTCGGTGCTGTTGGACAGTTTGCGGCTTATATTTTCATTGTGTAAAATCTGACCATTCCAAGGACCGTAAAAACTAGTTTGCAGGCCCTGACCGTGTGCTTTCAGGGGGGCGCTTTCAGTCCCCCCCCGGCCAGCCGACGTGCGGTTATGTTTCCTTATGAAATAAAAAAGTGCTGCTTTTTATGTGCGTCATAAAATTGTGAAGTAACTTCGGAAAAGCCTTGGGTAGGCACGCCGTCGCAAAGCGGTTGTGTGTGTGTGTGTGTACCTTGAAACACCACAGTCCTTTCCACAGTACTTCCTGGTTCATATTTTTCAGGCATGGGGGACCACAGGAAGGTGTAGTAATCTCGAGCTGTGCTCCAGCCCACCTGAGGACACGCATGGAATGGCAGAAGGAGTCAAAGGTAGAATGCATGTCCAGTAGCAACTTATTTGCCAGCGTATAAGGCACACCGGAGTATAAGGCGCACCCCCAATGGATGGTGTATTTTCAAACGTTTTCCATATATAAGGCGCACCGGAGTATATTTATGTGCTTAGGTCATATTAGTTCCATATCCGGGAGTCACATTCAGTCACAAGAACGGCGCAGAGGCAGACCAGCAGTGGTTTGCACTCTTTTTAGTTTGCGCCGATTTTAAAGAATGGGCTGAAGCTCAGCTTGTCACGTCGATTATCAGAAAGAAAAATGTTGCGCCGCAAGAGTTTCAGGAATTAAAAAGCGTGAGTGACGTAGAGCGCCATTCCCAAATTTCTTCGGGCTTTGGGTTTTATTGCAGGGTGGGGGGGGGGGGGCATAAAGCGCTTGTCAGACCTCTAAGTATTTTGTTCGGGCCTGTACATCTAAGAAGTTTTGTTTTGGTAACGGGAAATATACTGCAAGAATCGAAACTAGGGCGCGGAAAATCCTACTGGACCCTCCGCACCCTGCCCGCTACCTTTTCCAGTGACTTCTCCCACATAAAAAAAAAAAAAAAAATATCATGTGACTGTAAAGTGACCTTGAGAGTTTTGAAAGGCGCTTATCAATGAAATGTATTATTATTATTATGATAAAAAAGTAGAATATGTGACTGTGTGGCTTGTGCCTTGGCCCGCAATGGCCTCTCGCCAGCCAGGCTTGTCCGCTCACGCGTGTTTGCAGAACAGCGAAGACACATAAATAATTTTGCTAATTGCAGAGTCAAGTTGACTTTGGTATGGTGTGACATTCCAGAGCGCCAGTGATGTTGTAAAGTAATCACAGGCACGCTTGACGATCAATCATTCAGCCAAGGTGCGAAGGAACGCCACGGTGACACCTAAATTATACTCTTGCGCGGCGGGTTTCTCCCTTCTCGCCAAACAAACATGCCACAACCTCACAAAAAAAATCCTCCACGGGCCTTTTTTTTCCGCCAGCTGTTAGCTTTGTGGCATTGAGAGTAAATCAACATTCGAACGGGGGAATATCGGAGACTAATAATGGCTTGATGGGAAAATGACAAACAAGAGTGGACGACGTTGGGAGGTTTGCAGTTCATAGACGTTTACACGAGAGGCTATGAAGACTTTTTGCCGCTAGGGGGCGTCGGTGCACACGTAGATTGAAGCAAGTCAGGCTTTGCAGTGAGTCATCCGAGTATCCTGGCAGCTTCCACTCTCTCTTTTTGTCTTTTTTTCTGTCACTGAAACAAGCTTGATATCGACAAGACTGAACGTTGCCGGGAACGCTGTAGAAAGCACGAAGCATTTTGCAATCCTCCAATCAGCGGATGATTTACCTTAAAGATGCCCACCCAGTCTTTGGGGTGAGGTGTGATAGAAGGGGTGAGAGTGTAGCGACACTCGAGGGGTGCCTGAGGCAGGAAACTTTTGCCAACGTTCTGGAAAATGACGTGGGCAAAATTGGACGTTTCCATGATACTGACGCTGCTGCCAGGCGAGGAGTCCACCAACTGGAATGAGGACATCATATCGGCCCGTCACTTCATTTGTCTGCGGATGAAACGAAGCAAAAGGGAAAGAGAGCATCAGGCGCTGTGACCTTTTTTTGACGTCCAACAGCTTTCTATAAAACGGTTTCCTGCTGAAGGCAACAACATGACTACGGTTTGTCCCAAGATGAAAACAAATTTGACACGGCCATCTTGAAAGTGAAACATCAAGCAACCCGTGGTGTCAGACACATGATAGTCAAAAACAAAACAAATGGACAAGTCATTTATATGCTATCCCATTTATAATTTTCCCCCATTAATTGATGACAAATTAATAAAACCCATGGAATATAAAGTACAAACAATGTTGACCGTTATGTGTAGGTACGCTACAGTGAGCTATATTCCACCGCCATTGTTTCTGTCCAGTGAAGCGAGCGCACTCTGTAATCGCAGTCGTATATCATTGCATTTTGGTGAAGTACGTCATGGTTTTTGGTGGGATTTTCCAAGCTATGCAGCTTATGAAGACGTATTACACGTTTCCCTCCATGCTGGTTCTTGAAATTTCCCAATACGACAACGAGAAATGGATTGAAGTTGACTCTCTTTATGCTAACGCTACAGTTTATAAAGGTGAGTAAGTTGTATTTTTATATCTCATGGAAGTGGTAGAATATATATTTTTCTCCATAACTGCCAAGTTTCAAACAAAAAGAAGCATTAGCATCTATATTTCTAGCGCTCGCCATTTTCTTTCCTGGTATTCAGTGACAGCCATTTTGGATTTCTGACGAAAATCTGCCTGCATTCGATCGTTGCTATTTGCTCATTTATATTTTGAATCTTTGCTCGTGTTTCTGTTGTTGTTTAGAATTTCAAAAGATTTCCAATGGTACTTTACCCGTTACAATCTTCCAAGTTATGATAGTTTAAACAGTAATAAAGAACTCGGTCACATTCTCGTTGTTTTAAGTGTGTAATTACAGGCACAAAATCCCCTCATATTTCAAAATTAAAAATTTCATTATTTCCTTGTTATTTGTCATTGAGCACGCGTCTATACAAGATTTGAAAGCTATTTAAATGCACTTTAATATGGTATTAGAAAATGTGTGATGAATTATTATTGAACCATTTTGTCACATCCCTAGACAATGTAAACAAATGAACCGTCCAATTCTATATTTGCTGGACACCTTAGTGTGCTATGACCCGTTATTGTGGTTATTCTAACTGCCATACGTATGCTCAACACAGAGAAAATGCGACTTTGAAAATGCAGTCGCTGTCTCTGTTGTGGTTGCTAAGCAGCTAACATTAAGCCGAGGAACAGGCCATGTCGTGTCAAGGCACAGCGAGCTAAAAACATTGCTTGCACTCGTGACGAGGATTACCGACAACATCACGGAACGTCAAATCGGCGACATTGTCAACATTTTGAAAAGCGCCAAGTAGGAAAAGAGGGAATATCTCACAATGTGATCGTTGTTTCTGCAGCTGTCCTGTCTGCAATGTTGTGAAAACACAGACGCTGGTGATGCGCCGCTTCCTGAAAGCCAACGATGGACAACTTCCGGGATGAGGTGGTGACGACCGATGCTGAGACTGCGAAAGAAAGTGAGAAAACAATAGCACGTTTGTTTTTATTATTTTTTTTATATTAACTCAACCTAAAGTGGCTAACGTAAAACATATTAGTGATATTCCGGGAATATACGCGAATGTATACGCTTGTTTACATGTCAAAACAAAGAATATCCCGCCTTTGGCCCATTCTGATTGGCTAAGGTTGAAATCCTCCAACTACAATTGGTTGAACGAACTTTCAATCATGACTTGATCGAGTTAGCTGTACCGGTGTGCAAAACTGTCGCGGGTTCATGTCTACTGTCGAGGTCAAGGGGAGAGAAGCATGGCAGCGCTGTTAAGAGTGTCTGGAAATATTTTATTAAGGTGGAATAAACATGTCAACTCCACCTTAGGTAATGTATCGTTTTTTTCTGCCTTAATATTTCCGTGTGTTCGGACCAAATAATGCTGCCTATCGTGACTTCATCACTATTTCCCCAAATGCTAGCTGGGTTAGCACATTGACGTCATAATTCTATTGTTGACCACCTGCTCTGAGAATTCATCGTGCAATAATTGCAACCTTACATTCGCCATTAAATGGTAATATGTATGTGAAATGCAATGCATTAATGCTGCTCTTATTTCGTGGGTTCTCTGTTTGATGTAATTTTCAATCTATCATTTGTCAAATCTAATCAAGCGTCCAATGCATTTCCTTACGTCCACGTGGTGGACAAATACCATGCAAGAGGTTCTAAAAACATATTTTTAAATGGATAAACGCCCCCCAACATCTATTTTTTACACTGTTGCAATAACTAAAACTATATTTGAAGATCACCTGACAGTACTTCCTTAAAATGTACCATTAATTGACTTTTTAAGTCGATATCAGACCAGGGAAAGGACCAGAACTTGGCCCAATTTGTTATTTCAAACACTCCACTGGCATTGGACCACCATTAAGCCGCGTTGCCTCGTCAACACGACTGTGACGAACTTGGCTTCCTACGGTTTGGCAGATTTAAGATAGACTTATTATTTGTACTTAATTGTAAAGCCTTTTGTTGTCTTGTTGGTATACTGCCACTGTTTAGTATTGTTACCCTGCCAGGACTTTGGTTGAGCCTGAACTGTTTAATAGCCTGACCGCAATTCGCAAAAGCTGGCAGTAAGTGACCTGCACGTCATTGAAAAATGTTTTTGATGACATTTAATCTGATTCTCATTACATTCCCCATGTTGTGTTTTATTCAGGGTTGCAAATCTTGTAAAAGACAATGAGACTTGCCTTGTCACGGCAGCTAGCTAGTGTACCGGAATGCATTCGTTTGAATTTCCATTCTTCCTCGACCGCCCCATTCAGTGTCCATGCGGTCAATGGCCTCCAAAACGCCAGTTGGATTTATTGGCTTGGGAAACATGGGGAGCCCCATGGCGAAGAATCTGCTGAAAAACGGCTACCCCATTATCGCTACAGACGTTTTTCCTGAGTCCTGCAAGGAGCTGCGGGATCTCGGTGCCCAGGTGACAATTGATTGCTCCGTCAATTTATTTTATTTTATTCCCCCCCCCGAGCAATGAGAGGATGTGTGTGTTTGGCGACGCATTATTTTTTTTCTAGGTTGTGGACTCCCCTGCAGAAGTGGCTGAGAAAGCAGATCGCATTTTCACAATGCTTCCTTCCAGTCCAAATGTCATCGAAGTTTACACAGGCCCCAGCGGCATCCTTAAGTATGCTTTCAAAAATTATTCATGTCATGTATGAAAAATGTCGCATGAATATAGAGCTGAAACTCTGTCATTAGGAAAGTAAAAAAGGGGACACTGTTGATTGACTCGTCCACCATCGACCCTGACGTCTCGAAAGAGATGGCGTTAGCCGCCGAGAAGATGGGTGCCGTGTTCATGGATGCGCCGGTGTCAGGAGGTAAAACATTTTGCATTTTTCAGCCCCACAACAGCAAAAGCTTCCCAGTATGAGCAAAGGCGGCCTGTGTGCAAAACTCGGATGGATGGACGGACGGACGGATGGATAAACAACTAAAACTCATCATGATATCATCAGTGGTGTTTATAAAGCTGACTAAAATCTGCTAAATTGGGGACGGATGTCTCCTAGATGAGATCTATTTCAGTGTAATCTAACGTATTTGCAGGATTTGATTTTCCGAGCCATGACTACTTTGGTTTTAGTTCTCGTCGAGCAAAACGCTCCGATGTTAAACATCCACGAATGAAAGTCAAGAAGAATCCAATTGCAGCCACCGCAGCGCTAATCCTTTGACCCGCCCCATTGCCAAGTTCCTGACCCGTCTTGCACTCTTTGTCAATTTAAAGCGTGGGACCTTTCCAGTTCATACCACAACATGGCTTGTAATGACCGAGCCAGTCAGGTGCCATCTCGCCATTTTATTGCTGCGTTTGGCCATGAGCTCCTCGAGGCAAGATTGAGCTTTTAAGTCCTCATTATGTCCACGCTGTCTGCTGGTGACGGCTGCTTGACAGAGCACAGGATCGCCAGTCGCTCTTAATGGGGCCGAGACGTGCTGGAGAAGTCCCGCCTCGGAGTTTTTTTTTTCATGTTGATGGAGCAGGAATGGCGGCTCTCCCATCTTAGTGCCTTTCATGTGGGATAAAGAGTCGTAAAGAGGAGAAAAAAAGCTTCCCTCGGACCGAATAGAGGAGAGTCGGACGATAAGACAAAAGACAGCGAGACACTTAATCTGTCCGTCCGTCACATCATCTCATCAGACTCGCATAAGAAATTTGAGTTTCGGTGTGCATATTTAAAGCAAAACTCGCCGTCCTCCCGCATACTATTTGTGACAGTAGCTGACTTTGGATTGCACAACGCGGAAGGAATGAATCACGACACACTCGGTTGCCCCTTCCAAACACAGACAAAGCTGTGCCTTTGGCATGTTTACCAGCTGGCGTCTGCAGGAGCCAGCGAGCGGAGATCGCAGCCTTTCAGCCAGATACTCCCCTTTAACACACACGCTGTTTACACACGACAGACAGTGAACAGTTAGCGCGTGCACTCCTCCGCGGAGGTTTTCCTTGTCTCCTAAATACGGTGATACCTCGGCTTACGAACCCCTTTGCTTACAAACTTTTCGGTTCACAAATGTTACATTTATGAAAATGTTACCTTGGCATACAAACTATTTTTCGGGATACACACAGAGAGAGAGTGTGAGAAAATGGATCGAAAACAGTGACATTTGGACTCGTTTCAACTTTGATAGTTCAACGGCAGAGTGTAGACTGCAAGGTTAAAATATCCCATCAATCAGGCTCCACAAATAATCCGCACAAGCCATCTGTACACTGGGTGCAAAAAGCTATCAACCCAGCTAAACAGAACACAATTGATGAGGAACAAGGTAAAATGATGGCAGAGAAAGCACCTCCAAGGGATCATTCCTCAAAATGGTGAAAGAAGAAGGTTACGTTTCTCTTCAAGTGTTTCATGCTGATGAAAGCGGCCACTCCATTCCGTCAACGACCATCACAATGGTAAATAAAATGACTTTATTATACAGTACAGTTTATTTCTTTAATTATAATACCATAGCACATTTATTCTACATAAAATAAGGTATATTTTGTGTAGTTTTAAGGCTTAGAAAATTAGAAAATGATGTTTTATGGGGACCCGCGAATGAATTATTCTCATTTTAATGGTTTCCTATGGGAAATTCATTTTTGGGATACACACTTTTCACTTTACGTCTCTATCTGTCAACCAATTAAGTTTGTAAGCCAAGGTATCGCTGTACTCTGCTCCAACCAGGAGATGGCACCCTACTCGAATAGGGTCTTCACAGAGGCTTGTGAAAAATAAGAGGCTGGCTCTCTGACTACACCCTGACTTGGCACAGGAAGCAGAGCGGCGCTCATGATGATTCGTTAATCCCTTTGCAAGGCTCTTTCAAGGATGTCCGGAGATTTTTCATGCTTTTTGTGGAGTTGTTTTTAAAAACGCTGCCATTGTTCAGTCTGAGAATCATCAAAAAATGTTTTCTGTGAAATCATTTCAAATGTTTGCGATATGTCTACTCCATTAGCGGTCCGTGCATGTCACTCCTAGGCCTTCAGTAGTGCTACGTCTGAATCAATCCACAGCTGCGACTGGAAATGAAAAGCGTGGTGAGATTTACGAGACGGTGTCGTTAATTTTGTAACTGTACTGGATGTTTATGTCGTCCTATAACTCAATATTGTGTGGTTCCTGCAATTGGAGTGAAAATGACAAAAACCCTGGCACTGGAGTGGGCACATTTTTTGCACATCGCCTGGCAGTGAATGAGTTAAAAAAAAAAAAAAACAGTAAAATGGACGCCAGACCACATTGTCAGACAGGATGTCGTGAATGTGGCCCGTGTGCTATACAAATACTAAATCGCGCTAACAACGCTATAAATGTCGGAGATATGGAGATTTGGCTCAATTGCGCTTAGCGACCATGAGGAAAATGTATTTTTTTATGATATATTTTAATAGGATGGGAAAAAAATCTCACCGAATATTAGGAAGTCTAGTTTAGCAGACTCGGAGGACTTTGTGGTCTTTATTTCGCTGATGTCATCTTGCCCTTCTTGACACTGGGCCAAAATGGGGGTGGGGGGCCCCATTTTACACGCGCCCCTGAACACAACATCTCTCTTCTTATTGGACGATGGCGATTGTTCATGTGACCCGTTTGACATTTGTCCCTATGGGCCAGCAGGACATCGATCCGAATGAAGATTCCATTTTCTTTTTATATCCCATGCTTATTATTTACAATACATACTGATTTATATAGCATTTTCGATGCGGTTACAATGAAAGAAGATGAACTCATTGACTGCGAGACGCTGTGCAAAAATGTGTCCACTCCAGTGCCAGGGTTTTTGTCATTATTCTCAAATTCCAGGAGCAACAGAAAATATTGCGTTTTAGGACTACATACACATTCAACGCACCATTAGAAACTTTAGACACTCTTCCGTCATCAGAAATAAATAGTTAAATGCTAAATTATATGGCTCTGGAATTATTTGAGTTTGAAATTGGGGCGGATGTACAAAAGGCAAATGCTGTCCTTGTGCTTGCGGAAGGGAAAAACATTGCCAGAGGTCTGACCAGCGCTTTATGCCAGAAAAACCAAAACCCGAGCAAATTCGGGAATGGCGCTCTACGTCATATTTTCAATTCCCGAATAATGACAGGAACGGCAGTGAAGCATAGAAAGTAACGAGATCACTCGGTCCAGGAAAATGGGATGAATGACAAGACGAGTCTCGGAGCTGGTAGGCCGGATCCTGGAGGTTGAGTAGGAAGGAGAGGGCGTTGCACTCGCAGTCTGTCATTTTGATGGCTAACCAGGACTAGCGAGACAGCGGCCCAAAGGCTAGATTAGCATAACAAGCCATCTATTGACGCGGCTGGACGCGTGGGGTGGGGGGGGGGGTGTCATGGTAGGAAAGAAAGTCAGCGTTGGATGGGTGGGAAGCATGGGGGGCGGTGACCTCCAGATGGAGGTAGACCCAGCAGCTGTGGACCGATCTCATCTGTTGTGTATCTGTGTTGTGTGTGTGCGCACACATACACACAAAGAGTCAGCTGGTAAATGTGAACTCACTCTGTCCGTCAAAGCAAACTCAAATGTCACTCACTGACATAAGAATTAGCATGATGTTCTTTTGAAGGACACTTGCGATAACAGTCGGCGTCCATTTTGCGCAGAATAATGATGTAGCGTTATTAGCTCTCGTCTCATCGGGAAAGCAAAAGGATTGATTGGCGATCTCTCCTTCCCCACTCCATTCTTCTGTCACGTAGCATCGAGCGGGCTCACCCCGACGGAATTGAACGCTTACTGATGGTGATGATGGCGTCGATGATTAAAGTTGGTCTTGTGCTCAATATAGACGGCGTCCATTTTGTGTAGCTTTAAAATACAAAGTGACTGTTTCATCTGGAGGATTTGCTTCGGCCATGTGATAAAACGTTTCTTTCAAACGCAACAGTGCTGTCATAGCCAAATGGGCAGATAACACTTTTTTTTTCTCCCTTCAACGAATTGCTTGATATCCGCGCATGGCTTTTATGGCGCCTTCCTTGTTTTTAAGAAAGAAATGTTCCCTTGGGTGTAATTATGGTGGTGGACCACACGAGGCTGTGTTGTTGGCCTCTAAACATGCTAACCCCCCACCCCCCGCTGTCTTAAACTGCAGGCTATCAACTCCCTGGAAAAAAAGCCAAACTTAGCTGGGAAAACTTGCTAGCAAACAATCCTGCGCTTGTTTACAGGCGAGTGGACTTGAAAAGTCAAGAAATGTGTTGTGCCCTGGTAGCTCGGAATCCGTGACGCCCAACGCTCAGATGATTGCCTGTCTAGCTATCTTGATATCCGGCTATCTAGCTATCTCGCTATCTGGCAATCTAGTTATCTAGCCATCTAGCTGGCTAGCTATCTATTTAGATGGAGAGCTAGGTACCTAGCTATCTACCGATTTGTCTAGCTGGATATCTAGCCTGCTATCCAGCTTTCTACCAAGCTGTCTAGCTAGCTAGCTATTTAGATGGCGAGTTACTGTATTTAGATGGCTAGCTTGCTACCTAGCTATCTACCTGGCTATCTAGCTGGCTAGCTATCTATCAAAAAATGAAATCAGCTGTTGCTTTGCGTCCGCAAGTTTCGCCCCTCCGACGTTAATGTTTAATGACGTGCTGCGAAGCATCTGCCCTAATAACGTTGGATTGCCTGCTCGTTAACTTTTGCCGCAGGAGAAGCTTAGACGGAGGCGTCGTTAGCTAACGTTAGCTTACTCGCTATCTATCTATCAATCCAGCGGTCCTGCTCGCTTTCGCGCACCAAATCCATTCTTGCATCATCATCACAACTTTCTGTCTTTTTCGCCCTCCTCACCCCCCGCGTGCACACTCCCCCGCCCTAGGGGGCGCCGTGTGCTTATGCAGCGCTAACGATCCACGAGTGTCACTCCCTTCTGGGATGGATGAGCCGCTGCATGCGGGCTCTCGGGAAGCCTCATTAGGATTCCTCTTGAATCCGTCCGTCTCGGACACCAGCGTCCCGAGAACGACGACGTCGCTCCGTACTAAAGCGTAGCTGCATCATTAGCGAATGAGTTAAACAAGAAGTTGGAATGAAAAATAAAGAAATAAAAATATCTTTTGTTTATCTGGTTGCGTTTGCTCTAGTCGCCGCCCGCGCTGAAAATGTGATTTCCGCTGTTTTGCTAGTGCTAATCCTTGTTTAATTATTAACGCCGCCATTATTAGGTGTTCAGTATTAAGAGGCTTTCCTTCTGCTTTCACGACGCCCTAAAGACATTTTGAAAGTCTTCCACTCCTTTGCGCCATCTTGTGCATTTTCCGGGCGCTACATTGGAGTCCAGACGGCTCGAATTGATTCGGAAGGACTTCTTGAATCGATTGCAAACATGTATGCTTTCCTCTTCAGAACTATTTGAATCATATTCATAACTGGATGAATAACAAGAAAGCATCTTCACTGAATCTGAACTCTCTCAAGCCATTGTTTTGATTCTGGGGCAAGGCAGTTTGTGAAGGAGTATCCTGATGTGACGTCACGAACAAAGGGGCGGGACTTTATGAATCTGCCCACTTCCGAGCTCATTTTGTGGCAGTTTTGGGACATTAGAAGTCCTTTTTATTGGTGTTTTGCATTTGACGAAGAATATCAGCCTGCATGTTTTGCTTATTTTAGAGGCTAAAAAACGTTTTTCTGATGTCAGTTAGGAAACAAAAAAGTGATGTCGGTTGTCCTTTAATGGGCAATGCTAGCCTGACCTGCTCTGAAAAGAATGTATTTTTCACATGAAGGACTCTGTGGAGATGGCAGAGGGGGTGACGGTAGGGGAGGGGGGTTGCCTCCCACAACATGGCACGCTCCTTAAGCCATCAGGCATGGGGAGGGATGCCTAATTGAACATGATAAAGTGTAAAGTTAATTACCCCTCACGCATGTCACTGATCGCCCCAAGAGGAGGCGGCGCTTTTGGAGCCTCAGGCACAGCTGCTGTTTTGTGTTTTGTGCGCCCGTTTGGAGAAGGGAAGGGGTGACGGGACAAAAGGCAAGAGCTCCCCGAGGGCTGTGCCGAGCATGATTGCCACAATCGCCTTTTAAAGATGCACCATCGGGAGATGGTGCGCCGTCACTTAACACGCCGCTTCAAAACACAGCCACCTTTTGATTTCCTGTGCGATTGATTTGTCTTTATTCGGATTTGGGGTGGAAGTGGGAGAAAGAAGAACTCCCGTACTTTCCGGTGTATAAGGCGCATCTAAAAGCCTTGATTTTCTTCAAAAGGTGACCCTGCGCCTGATACGCCGGTCGGTGCGCCTTATACGTGAAGTCATATGGAACCACAACAGGTTTCGCCACTACTGTCAGCAGTCACCGACTCCCTTGTAGAAGAAGCCGTGCGTAACCCAAATAGCGCCTTATAATAATACGTTTCATTTATAAGTGCCTTTCAAAACTCTCAAGGTCACTTTACAGTCACAGGAGCAGTTTTTTTCTCTGGGTGAGCAGTAGCAGCTAAACCTGGAATAACTCAAATAGATAGAAAGCTAGCTTATTACTATCAAGCCAGATAGCTAATAGCTAGCTAGCCATATGGCGGGCCCGATTTGGCCCCCGGGCCTTGACTTTGACACCTGTGATGTCAAGCATTAGCCAACTAGCTGAATAAGAAGAGCTAGCTAGCTAGCAAGCTAGTTTGATAGATGTGTATGGAATTCCACAAGATTGATTTTCTTTCGCAGGCCGAATAAAATGAGACGGTGGGCCCGATTTGGGCCCCTGGGCCTTTAATTTGACACCTGTAATGTAATGTGGGTGTGGCTTATATTTGGAAAACTTCTATCTCTTTATATATTAGGAAAGTTTTTTTTTCATTCGTTGAAGGTGCGCCTTATATATGAAAAAGGTTTGATAATACACCATTCAATGGAAGTGTGCCTTCTACTTTGGTGCACCTTATATATTGAAAAATACTCCATTCATTGGGGATGCACCTTATACTCCGGTGCGCGAACCGGTACCGGGGGTTGGGCACCTCTGATGTACAGTGACCGTCTCCCCTCCTGTGCCGCGGTGTGTTTAGGTGTCGGCGCCGCCTGCACGGCCAAGCTGACATTCATGGTGGGCGGAGCTAAGGAGGAATACAACGCGGCACAGGAGCTGCTCACCTGCATGGGGGCTAACGTCATCTACTGCGGACAAGTTGGCACCGGACAGGTTCAAAAAACGCACAAAATGTCGGTGGTGTGCAATGGCTGACATTTTTCTCTTCTCCTTTTTGGACGTCCTTTGCAGGCCGCAAAACTGTGCAATAACATGCTGCTGGCCATCGGGATGATTGGAACGGCAGAGACCATGAACCTCGGCATCAGGTCAGCTCCTTCGGAGAGAAACCGCCGTCGTGGTGTCGGATTGCTTCTGTCCCGATTTTCACAAGTCATTTTAAAAAATGGCCGACTTCCATCACATCTTTCAATCGTCCGCGGCAACACGTTGGCGTGGACCGCCTGCGACCGCCCCCCGTGTCCATGACAATCTTATTAAAGCGTGACCGCGGGTGAAGAACACCTCCACCCGCCCAGGCTAGCTAACAACCGTCGCCGAAATTAATTGATTGATCGTGAACGGAGGACTCCAGCTCGCCGGTAACAAACGTCGTCACCTTTTTCAGCCGCTGACCCTGAACGGAGGGAAGGGCCGCCATGCATGGCGGTTCAATTTTATGGGGGGGGTAAGTGGATAGGGGGATGGTGGTGATGTCAAACATATGTCCCGTGGAGTCCCCGAATAGGGGACGTGTCAGCGCAGGAGGTGCGGAAAGTGGGGGTGGATTGGGGGGGGGGGGGGGGTCGAACCTTCAAATGCCATCTCAAAAGCCGCCTATTTAAAATGGCATTTATCTCTTGTTTCTATTCAAAATTGTATTTTATTTATTGTATTCTATTTGTGATTGATTTGATTTATGATAGTAGCTATGCTTATCTGTGGCTTTTTATTTTCTGGCTCCACTTTGCCACCTCCTCTTTCCCTTTTTTTTCCAAGGATAGACGTGGCGGCAAACATCAATAGTGCATTAGGCGGCGTTACAAAACCTTCAGCCATTAACGCTGAGGAATGGCCGCAACTGGCCGCAAGGTTCAATGGGGGTCATGCGCCGCCACCATTTTTCTCCATGTTTTACTTGCGCCCTACCTCACTTTTTTCCTTGAATGGCTCCGGAGATGCAATGAATGAAATATCCCAAAACAAAATGTCATCAAATGTAATCGATCTTTGCTATCATTTAGTGGTTAAAAAAAAAATGAATGCATACATTTATTTCCGGATTAAGGAATTTCCGTTTGACAGAATTCCTTATGAGAAAAGACATATGGCAGTCTAGCTAGCTATCAAGCTAGCTACCTAGCTATCTATTTGCTAGCTGTCTATATAGCTATCTAGCTGGCTAGGTAGCTATCTATTAGTGAGTGTATCCTGTGACTGTAAAGTGACCTTATGAGTTTTCAAAGGTGCTTATAAATGAAATGTATCATTTGTGTGAGCTAACGATGGATTGATCTCTTGAGTCTAGACTGGGTTTGGACCCCAAACTTCTGGCCAAGATCCTCAACATGTCATCTGGTCGCTGCTGGTCCAGTGACACGTACAATCCTGTTCCCGGTGTTATGGACGGAGTTCCTTCTGCCAACAACTACCAGGGGGGCTTTGGAAGCACTCTCATGGCCAAGGTCAAGTCAAAAAAAAGATATAAATACATTTAAAAAAAAGGCGGCAATTTGTTCAAACGATTTTAGATATCTATCTATATTTTTCTATATATCTAAAGATGGATGGATAGATGTATAAATATTTTTTTTAGACACAAATATAAAGATATACTATACTGTATATAGATACTATATAGATTTATTTATAGATATACTGTATATATAGATGGAGGGACTGATGGATAGATAGACTGATAGATATATTTTTATATATCCTTATTTATATGTAGATATGTATAGATAGCTTTAATTTAAATGTGTATTATATTTGTTTTGAGTCTCCATTTTGGGTTCCACATTACTAAATGATCCATTTTGCGAGGAATCAAATGCTAGTGGGATTGTTGTTGCACCCTTGGTCCTACCTTCTCTCCATTCTGCTTCATGACAAATTTACTATCTTCATTTTATTTTGTATTTTTTTACTACTTAACTCATTGGTGTATATAGCGTGAGCACACGGTTATGGCGTGTGCGCATGGATGAGCCCCGCCGACTTCAATCACGGTCGCCAGCTGACACGTTTGGGGCTTTAACATGTCTGCTGGCTTTGCTTCTATTTGATGCTCCATAAATAAAATAAGCTTTTTTGTGTAGTCCAATTGTCAATCTGCCAAATCCAAAACGTGGAGGATGAAACCTATGCGCTTAGCACTTTATTCCAGCTTCTGCTGTTGTTAAAGCGCAATATCAACCAATATTGCATTGAATTTTGGACAGCCGCCCTCATTTCAAGCTCACATAAGTCCAGACCCATATCATTTAGTAATTAACTCTTTTTTTTTTCTGGCTCTCTGGCAGGATCTGGGCTTGGCCCAAAACACAGCCACCAACACTAAGACGCCCATTCCTCTGGGTTCTCTCGCCCACCAGATCTACAGAGTCATGGGGTCCCGCGGCTACGCTAACAAGGACTTCTCATCCGTCTTCCAGTTCCTGCGCGAGGAGGAAGGACAGTAACTAAAAGAAAAGTACAATCTCTTTGTCCCACTCGACTCAGGAGAGACGTCTACCCTCGTCCGGTTCTTCACTTCACGACGTGGAGTTGCAGGAAATGCTAAACCAGGCCTCCAATCGCTTTGGGAAGACCAAAGGCAGCGTTCAGGTTTACGTGTTGTGCTTTTTTTTTTTTTTACTTCGGATGATGGTAGCAATTGTTCGTTTTTTTGTTTAGTACTTCAAAGTTGTAACCGATAGGACCTGCTTTTTCCGATGTTTACTTTTGCACTTTGAGCACGCTGTGCGACGCTCTGGGGGGGCGTTGGATATTGTCCCGATAATTGTCTACATTTTGTATTTGCTCACACTTGGAGCTAAAATGTTCATTAAATAGTCTTCTGTATACTTTTGCTTTTAGGTGCTTTTATCAGTTTCTGATGAGAAAAAAATTAGCGGACACCAGGGCCGACAACTCTGAAAAGTTCATTTATAAGCGCCTTTCAAAACTCTCAAGGTCCCTTAAAGACATCGACTCCGCTTAGGTTCATGAATGAAGATCATTTCAGTGAGGTTAGCACATAACGTATGGTGATGACAGCTAATTATAGCATCAGGTCTCTATTAGACTATATTTGTGGCGCACGGGCAAAATACTCGCTTCCATCTCATTGATGGCGTCCAATCAAAAAGGCGCGTGGCCGCCTTAAGCCCAGCTTGGGGATTTATTGTCTGCGATGGGCTCATCCCGTTCCGTTTAAAGTTCTCTTCAATTGGACTGAGACGCCATGCTGGTCTGGCGCTAATTGAACAAGAGATGGAACAAGGGAGGGCTAGTAAGGGGTCGGGACGGGGGGGGGCATTCAAAGACCTCATTGATTAGGCGCTGAGCGTTGCCATGTTTCTTTGGTTGACGCTTACAAGCATTCAAGCAACATAAACGTGGATAATTGGTTCGTTTAGAGCCGGGGGTGATTGGACGCACGCCATCATATTGTTGCCGTGTGAGGAATAGAAGGCGAGGGGGATTAAATGCTGATTAAAATCTGACAGGCGTGTGCGTGGATCGATGTCTCCTGTTATCCCGATCTCGAGCTATGATGGAATGCTAAAACCGTCCTCTGAGGACTTGAACCGCCGTGGAGAGCCAAGAAGGTGCGCTGGTGACGGTGACAAATGACTCCTTGGCAATCGGGGGGTGGGGGAGGGGCTTATGCGGGGGTGGGGGATCCGGCTGGCTGCCTCTAGTGATGCAAGCTTATTACGCTGTTTGAATACAAGTCGACAGGAGACGTAGCATGCTAGCTAACTCGCCCGGTAGCCGCCAACTGATTTTGGTGCTCGCCCGCTTTCATGGCGCTCCTTCCACCAGCCACCTTTGATTCCGACGCGTCAATCATCCCTTTCTGCTCGCGCCATAATTGCAATCGACACGGCGATGATGGAAGCGAATAAAACTCCCCGCTGACAAGCCCCGCGTGTGAGTCATGGCGACGCATTAAAACTTGGATCTGTCTTTGACTCTGCCACGTTTTATGCTGCCTTTTTCTCCATCAATCCCCTCCCTTGTCCCCTTTTCCCCCCCCATCTACCTTATTTTATTTTATGCTAGCGGCGTGGCGGGCACTAGGACCACGTATCTCACCCAGCAGGTGTACAGCAAGGGCCGTGTTTACACTGGATCACGTCGAGGTCACCAGTGTAGCAGTTGAGGAAGGAGAACGCACGACTGGCTGAGGACGTCTTTATTCCAACTGCTAACAAGTGGATCTGACTTGAAGAAGGGAAAATGCACTGAAATATTCTTATCATAAACACGCCCCTTGCTGTCCACCTGCTGGGTGAGCTACGTGGTCCTAGTGCCCGCCACAGCGGCTGACTTTTGAAGCAACGGGGGATCAGGAAAGCAATGTGATGACTCCTGTGTGCGTCCGGCTACTAAACTAAATGAGTGGCTAGCTTAATTTGAGCTAAGCGGCCATTGCCACGCTGCAGGGAGTGAAATCAATGATGTCCTCTGACTTTCTGGAGTTTTGCATTCGCTCCTGACCGTACTAACCACTGCCTAAACAAGTCTTTACCCAATGTAAACTCACCCAGGCCAGTGACTCACCCGCCATTTTAGACGCGGTTCGGCGTCCTCATAAAGGCGGCGTGCGGAGAGCGGTGTTTACAGATACGCCGCAGCGGCTCACCTCTGATCCGCCTTCGGGATAGAAAAGAAAAGGAGACGTGGGAGCCGGGCGGCTCACAGACGCCAGCGGTTGCATGATTGCAGGACAAACTCATAAAAGTTCCATTAACCCTGGAGATGTTAAAGAGGCCCCGTTTTCATCCAGCGGACAGCCGTCACAAACAAAGCGTCAGCATCAAGTGGATCCTGCTTGCTTTTCCTCCACGGGCGCTCTCGTTTTTCCACCTCGTCTCAATGTTATTTCCATCGGCGCATTTATGGATGATTTGTGTGGCGGGCCAATGATTTCATTGCTAGGCCTTCAGTAGTGCTATGTCTGAATCAATCCAGATTGAAAAAAGTCCAAGTCCACTAGAGGCTAGCATTAGCTAGGAAATAACTGACCGACCTTTTGTTAATCATGTCCATTTTTTCTTGAAAAGTCCAACTTGAAAATGAGTAAATAAGTAAATCTTCCGCTAAATCCATATCTTCTCCTCCTTCAGCCAGCCATTATGGGTTGACAAAATCGCCATTAAATCGACGCAATATATTTGCTTATGCAGCTCGCGACCGATACAGTATGCTAGCTCTGGCCAGTATGCTCTTATCAATAGCGGCTAGTGATACTATGATTGGCTAATAACTAGCCAATCACGTGACTCGTCAATCATAGTTTGCCCAGCGCCTTCAAGAAGGCCACCATTTTTCGCCATTGCTTCTTTATGTAAGACCATTTTAGTCTTTTTAGTCTTGTCCCCCCCAAAAGAGCAAAACGAGCTGTGTAAACAGAATCGTGTCCCGACATCGTTGGGCGCCAAACGCGCACACACTTGACCCCACCTCTACCTCGTCAGTCCTCTCGGTTTTATAGTTTTAGGGAGGTCTGCTCCTGGCCAAAGAGTGTGAGTGGGCTTTTATGTCATCCATTAGGCCACTAAGCACAGGCTCTTAGCTCCTCTTCTGATACCCTCGCTATCTGGTACCGCTATCTCCCCTGCTCCGTTTCCCATGGTGTAACCTTACCTCCCTAATTGAACGGGCTTAGCTCCAATACACCCTGAACTTTTCCGATGCTACATTACAGGAGTACATCAACCTAAACTTACATGTCAGAGATTTCTGCAGATCTTTCACGATTGTTTATTGCCTCTCCGAGGCCTGCCGGGCTAGTTTTGTTCTTGCATCGGTTTTAGAGGGATGTCCGGTTCTTGGTGTGTGTCATTTTCGATCCACTTGATGATGACTCTTCACACTGCATTTTTTTCTTAAACAATAAGATCCATCTAGCCTGGTCTGAGCGCTCAGCAGACCTTGGCTTTTGTTGTAAAAAGTGATGAGAACACTGTGAGGAGACACCTAGAACAGCTGAACTTTACTTTTTGAGTCTGAATGATAGTAACTGTGGTACCTATACTATGTACGCCCCTTTGTCTCTAAAACAGACTCGGCACTGAAGTTTTTCGGTCTTCCTTCAGACGATCCTATCAACCACAAATGTTGGTCAGCAGCATCCAGAGGTCAAGAGGACAACTCGGCACTTTACGGTGCCAATGGGATATGGTATTTGACGGGGAGGAGGGGGGAATTCATTTGCCAGGAATGGAACCAGGGGGCTTGCAGTGACGGTCGCAGGACGGGGGCCTTAATGAGGACACATCACTGCGGCGGTGAGCCACCGTGTGAACCGAGCATACTACGTGCACCAAAGCGTGGATGCAATCGTGCCACGAAACACTCTGTAAACCAAAACCTCCAGTAGTAGTAACCTCAGTTGAGTAAAATAGCTCCATTTTTAAAACTGTGGAACCCAAAATAATCTGACCACCTCCTTGGGTCACTTTCACCCAATTTGAGGTTGTTTTGGATCCTAATACCACAATTTATTGGGATTGACAGTATGTATTTTGTGTCGACCTAGAGCCCAAGTATGGTTGACCCTTGGAACCATGTCACATGACCATATTGCGCTCGTGTCTCAAAAGCTAGCTCCTTCCTGTCATTAACACTTACACAAAAGCATGTCCAGCGAGACTCTGGGAAGCGGGTCCTTTTTGGACCCGTGTTGGGTGGGGGGTCGGGGCTGCTTGAACAACTTCGCTGTGGAAGCCGCCATGGTTGCAGAGCAGTAAACGCAGCCAGCGAGCTGTAAAATAAAATAAAGTGCGGAGAGAATTGGACGCATCCACGCGGCCATTGGCCACCTAGTGGGTTGTAAAATAATAACACGGTGTCGTAAAACAAAGTGCTTATTAAATCATTTTCAAGCAATATCGGCCGATTGGTAGGCATCCTCCGGGAAGCCCCACAAAACAAAACAAAAATGGTCTGATGAGGATAGCAGCTGGACAATCAAAATAAAGTGAAGAGATTAGACCGGCAATGATGAAATCATGGAACTCTCACCATGTTAGAGCTCTAAGATCTCTAGATCTGGGATTAGATCAAGATCTTGTGACAGTATATGATAGTTGTCTATGTTAAGCTGTTTTTAAAGTGCTATATACATCAATATGTATTGTATCGTATTGTATTGTATTTGCGACACTTAGACACCAGAGTCAATCTTAATTGTAACAATGTATCATATCACAGAGGTATGTGGAATTTTGTAATATTAGTGGAGAATGTATTCATCTCTGTCAGGAATTGCACCACTTTTGTATGAATTAGAAAATTAAAAATCATGACATGAGCAGCTGTCATGACAATTGGCGATTTTATCTCAAAATGTTGGATCCAAAATAATAAAAGATCATTACTTATTTGGATGGACAAATCAAACGGAAGCATTATTTAATCTCCAAAGAGTAACGGGGGCAAATCGCCCCCTCCCCACCTTTTCTTGACGTGGTTATACAGCGAGGGAGAATGACGTTATTTAAATGAGCCTATCAGCTGCTCGTGACACTTTAGTTTTTTTGAAGACCAGACAGCGATCAGAAGCTCAAGGACAAACCATTCTTAACAAGTGGGGGTGCATTGATTAAAATTATTCCGTATTTCAATATTATTCCATCTCCAGTTTATTTTCAGTTCGAACAAAAGCATTTTGTGACCTTGAGAGTTTTGAAATTGCGCTTATCAATGAAATGTATTCTTACTCGAACCCGTGTGTTGTTTGTTAGCAATCGCATTCATGTAATGACAGTTCTGTACATTACACCTGTCAAGGGGTGAACACCCCTACCCAAGTGGTCTATTCCAGGTCAATTTGCCGCCATTCCAACTGTTCAAAGGGGCGTGGCTTAATTTGAAACGAAATCTGAACGACCGTTAATTCACGGTACTTTTATTTCAATCGTTTGTTTAATTAATTAAATTATATGAATTTTTGGCTCGCAAATATTGGCGCCTTAAGTTTCTTACACCCGAGGAGTATGTTTTATTCACTCTTTCCTGCTGGATATCAGTCACAGACGTCGAATAAAGGTGAGAGCGCTTTTTACATTATGAAAATGTTTGTTCATGAAGTTGATTCGAATGGCATTGGCTTTGGCTTCAGGTGTGGTTGACAGCTTTGGGGTTTGAAGGATTGGTTGGATTTTGTTGTGAGAGGCCTACGTTGCAAAATGTTTGCTGGAAACTTTTTTTCTCCCTGCGTCGACGGCCTTGTCATATCCGTCGGCGTTTCCAAAATGGCGTCATTTAATTTTTGTCGAATAAGCAGACAGTCGGTGGATGAATAAGCCATAATGTTGATAAAGACGCCGATTTGAATGACTTTGACTCGTCCCTCAAAGACCCCCCCCCCCCCCCCCCACGGGCCTTCTCACCCCCTCGGCTTCCAAATGATTTTGAAAGCCTATTTAAACAGATGAAGGTCTAAATTGACTTGCTTGTATGCGCATTAATCGCCCATTCATCATCATTACGGTGCGATTGGGTCGACCACCACCACCACCACCCCCCCCCCCCCCCAATATCTCTTTGCATTCTACCGGGATGGCCTGTGAATTAGAGGTGTAAATCAATTCAAACAGCAGTTTTTGTGGGCTTCATTTGGGACATCTGCACTGCAACGCCCCTATTCGAATATTTTCTATGCTTGAGTGGAAGCTGGGGGGGGGGGGGGTATGCGCCAATTGGTCCTTTTTTAAGCCTGGTGTAATGTTGAATTTTTGTATTTTTGTATCTGTGTGCTGAAATTCTTGCATTAGGCCCCGCCTATGCGTCCCATTGATTTTACTATGTAAGAAAATGTATATCCTGATACACCTGTCTGAAATATGCTGACTCATTATCTTGTCTTCGTTTTTAATTATTATGTATCCATTTGAATGACCGGCGTTCTTTCTTAAGAAAATAGCCCTTGATAGTTTACATAAATCAGGCCGCGTGCGCGCGTTTTAAACGGCGCATTGTTCCAAACATATGCATTTTAATCAGCGTGGTCACACTTACAAGAACAGCAGTTAATAAGGCCATCAATCAAGATGGAGGTGGGGGGGGGGCATTGCGGATAGGGATGTTGGTTGCACCGCGCACGGGTCCAGAAAAAAACGCGCATCTCGGGGACGGGGATGAGGTGACGTTGTCTTAGATTATGTGGATCTACGGTGTATGTATCTATATGTTTATGGACATTTATGTATATACTGTGTGTGGATGTATATACTGTATGTGTGTATGTATATTTATGTGTGCATATATAACAATACATGTATGTGTTTATACTGTATACTGTATGTGTCTGTATCTGTATATACGGTGTGTGTATATATATATATATATATATATATATATATATATATATATATGGATGAGAGATGCTATGTGGCAATAAAAGTAGATTTTTTTTTGTGCTAATTTGAAACATATTAAATGAAATTCATTGAGCTGCAGCTAAAAATACATGCAATAAGAGTTTGCCTCTTAATGGTGTAATGGAATATATCCTCAAAACTGCAATCGTAAATCCATATTTCGGTCATCATCATCATATTTGTAAAGTTTTATGCAGGGATGCCTAAAATATGGCAGCAATCTTTTGGGGGTATTGAGTGACTTTAAACGGGATTTGAATCGTTTTTTTCCTATTGTTTGTTTTCCGACAATTGCTTCGAGTCAACTGGTGCAATTGAGTAGCAGCTGATTGGTCCCTCGTCGATCTCTTTTCACCTCGTGTCAAACTCTCTCTCTTTCTCTCTATCAAGTGGCTGCGAAGGGGCGGGGGTGGTCGTACAAGGACCTCTTAATGTCCACCGACCCATCACGAGATAAAAGGCCACATACTCATTTTAACATCATCCAACAATAATATGGACAAAAAAAACAACACTGTAAAATAATACGAAAACTCGCCACCTCCACTTTTATGACAGTTTATTGCAAATTAGACGTTGGGGTATAAGCCCATTCTTAAAACAACAACAAAAATTAATTGCAAGAGAAACGCAGTCATATACACAAAAAATAACGAGTGCATCAATTATAATCAAAGAAAAATCCTATTGGTGTGCTGGCTCTTGTTCAAATTGTTGGAGGGAACACCAAATATTTCTTTTTGTCTAATATTTGATTGTCCACTCTCCATCTCGCCTATCCTCTGAAATCCGCCGCTCCCTTGGCGCCTTATTACTTTTCGACCCCCCCCCCCCCTCGTTTCCTTGTGTAATCATTAATTCCGCACTCAAAATTCACCGGCTCCTACTTCAACATCACGGTGTGATTTCGTGTGCACGTGGCTGACATCCGCTGCTAATGAGACGGCTCCGGTGTCCGTTCAACCCCCCCCCCCCCTCCCCATCACCTTCCCACCCCCATTGTTAGAAGTAGCATCATTTTATGGATGTGGAAGACAGCATAACCTAGAATAAAAATAATTAGGACTTGAAAGATTGCATTGGCTAGAATATTCTTGTGTGTGCAGGGGTCGAAATTGTCATCTATTGTATTTGAAATGTGATACCAGTCGTCAAATGATTTGTTCAGCTCTTGTTCCCAATTTGAAGACCGTTGGGTTAAATATAAGATTGGTAAAATGGCGATTTTCGGGTTTTATCTGGTCAGTGGCACCTCCTCCCGCTGGTCCACCGTCACCGACGAAGCTTTGCTCAACACGGAAGGCGTAAACGTGACAAAAGCATCAGTCCTGCTGGGAAAGTCCGAGGCCGGGGTGGGTCTGGGTGAAAGGCCGCCGGATGGAGCCGAGTGACAGGCCAGGCAAGCGCGCGGGCTTCCCCCGGGACCGAGCCCGTGAGCCGGATTCTGGTACAAGGACGGGTGCCGAAAGGCGCACGCTAGTTCCGGCCTCTGGTAGGGGTGGGACAGAAGCCGCAAACTGTCCAAGGAGCGCAGGCCGTTGGGGAAAGGAGTAGCGGGGTTCGGAGCCGAGCCGGCTCCCATCCCCAGGTGCGAGTAGTAGGGTAGCGGCAGGTGGGATGAAAAGGGGTAGGGCAGGTTCCCCGTGGCCGCCGCGTGGCTCATCATGTACGTGTAGAAGGCCGGGTCGGCCGGGTGAGGCCACGTCATTGCCAGACGTTGACGTTTGTCTTTCATTCTGCGGTTCTGGAACCACACCTGCGTGGGGAGTGGAGACGGAACGGCTCAAATATTAACCAACTCGTTTTAACTGCATGGCTTGGACTTGTTTGGATGGTTGTTTTTCAGACGCGAGTGGTTTTATTTGGGTGTGTGTCTTGAAAATGCTTGGATGACGAAGAACGACAAATTGCTCGTGTGTTCTACAGACCTGGCCAATAAAGATGATTCGGGTTATTCTGATTAATAATAACCCCATTGTGGGCCAAAAGAGATCAGCTCCTGACATCCCCACACCCCAAATTACACTGTATTTGTATTTATTTTGTGTTTACAAAAATGGTCACCGGGGCATTTTATTAACCCACAACTGGATTATTTTTAACCCAATACAACTGTCATTTTATGAATTCTATACATTTTCAATATATTGATTTCTAATGAGCCCAGTTCGTCATTTATTGCCGGAAGACTTCAACCATCCATCCGTTTCCCGGACCGCTTCATCCATGCAGCATACCTTAATCGTCGTTTCCGGTAGATCGAGTGCGGCCGCCAGCTCGCACCTCCTCGGCCTGGACACATAATTCTCCCGGTAAAATTCCTTCTCCAGCCGTGCTATCTGCTCCCGGGTGAAGGCTGTGCGGTACCTCCGAATCTGATCCGCAGAGTAGGACAGAGAATTCTGACCTGGGATACTTCTACCTGGGTCAGAACCAGAATCGCTCGGCAGACCGGGCGATTCCCCATTTGGACCTGCGTGGAAAAGAGGCGAGAATGCTCTCAAATGCTAATTGGGATCAATTGAGACGTCATACGCCCTTAGAATAATCTATTGTCTCATTTATATATATAATAGAAGACTTTGTTTTTATCTTTGACCCCACCCATTTCAATTTTGCTGCTGTACATTGCAAATTTCTCGATTATAAGACTATTAAAGGCTATCTGATTCTGATTTAATGTGAACGATATCATAAAATGTTAAAATAAAAATTGGCATCCCTACTTCAGACCCCGCATTTAGATTTATGTTTGCTTATAATTAACACCCCATCATACAAAACGTTAATATTTTAATTAAAAATGTCTCTGGTGTATTTTTTCCGTTATACAGGTGCATATCAAAAAAGGTACCAATAACATCCTGACTATAGCTTTCATTCTTTTTTTTTTTTTTTAGTCTATGTTGTTAATCTGCAGTTGCATTTCTGGCGAAATTTGACATTTTTGCTGATCAAACGTCATTTGCAGCGTACCTTTAACGGGGGTGTAGTCCACACTTTCCGGCGTGCAGCTCACGTCGATATCCTCGTAGAAGTCCGACTCGGTATCCGAGCTGCTGACGTCCTTGTGGGGCCCATCGCCCCGTTTCTCGGCGCACAAACTCCTCCGGGCGATCTCTTCCATCACCGCTTCCGTCAAGCACCCTCTGCGCTTCGGCTTGCCCGGGTTGTCGTCCTCCAAAGCCGGTTTACCGTTGAGCGACTGAACCTCCTTCAGCATGTCCTCTCGGGACTCCATCCAGGCGCGCCGATTCAACCCAGAGATGAGGGTGGCGAAAAAGTTAGGATGTTTTTTGAGGGTGTGGAGGGTGTGATGGCCGATGGCGTGTTGCGGCTGGAGGAGAGGCTTCTCGTCAAAGAGGCTGGATGCAATCCGGTCTGACCCTGAGAGAACACTGTGGAGAAGGAGTTCTGCATGGGAGGGACCGACCGCCGTTAACTCGACCCCAAACCCCCTCTCCCCCCTCGTCTCTCTCTCTCTCTCTCTCTCTCTCTCTCTCTCTCTCTCTCTCTCTCTCTCTCTCTCTCTCTCGAGCCGTCAGTCTGAATAGTCTAGTTTGAGGGTGTCCCGTGACGTCACGTATGGATTGTAGTTTTAAGGGCAATGGTCACTTGAGCTGTGTGGCGTAAAAAAAAATATGAATGGGGTGATGAAACAGTCGTTTGAGTTGGAAGAACTTGGATGTAGTAATAGTCAGTTCAAAAACTACCTACTTGCTATCTTTGTGACTGCTTTATTTCCTGTATGATACGTCCTGTATGATAGTTGTCTATGGATTGTAGCTTAAAGGGCAACGGTGGCGTGAGTTGTGTGGTGTAAAAAAAGCAATGAATGGGGTGATGAAACAGTCATTTGAGTTGGAATAACTTGGATATAATAAGAGTCAGTTCAAAAACTAGCTACTTGCTATCTTTGTGGCTGCTTTATTTCCGCTATATGATAGTTGTCCATGACATAAGCGCTTTGTTACAGATTGAACAGTTGTTAAACCGCGATATAAATCAATTTGTATTGTGTTGTTTTCCTAAAATATCTGGTGTTTTTATTTTGGTAGAATTGTTTTTTGTGCTGCCTGTTTAGATTGAAACTATTTTGCATGACTGTAGTACATCTTTTTTAGCTTTAGTTTATTAACTCATTCATTGCCATGAACACATTTATTCAGGAATTGAAAATATGACGTATAGAGCGCCATTCCTAAATTTGTTTGGGTTTTGGTTTTTCTTGTTTGGGTGCCAATAAAGCACTGGCTATCCTCTGGCAATGTTTTTCCCTTCCACAAGGGGCAGCATTTCACTTTTTTCCATGTTAGCACTTTGTTCAAACTTCAGCTCTTGTTAAAGCGCTATATAAACCGATATGTATGCATTGCATTGCATTTTGGACAGCCACCCTCATTTCAAGCTCATAACTCCAGACCTATATAGATTAGGAATGAACTCTTTTTCTGGTGAAAGAAGAGAATCTAAAGTTTCTTATGCTGCATTGAATGTTTATCTAGTCCTAAAACTTATTCTGTGGGTCCTGGAATTTGAGTGACAATGCCAAAAACCCTGGCACTGAAGTGGACACATTTTTGCACTTTGTCTGGCAGTGAACGAGTTAAGAGTCGAATGATAGTAGCACTTTTGGACACTCTCATACCAGAGACATTTTTCCCATATTAGCTCATTTATAACTATTTATAAATTATGATGTCTCACTATTTTGCAAAACCCACACACAGGTCATCCCTCTCCTGCCCCCACCACCACACTCACACACACACCCACCTTAAGTGGAGTCAAGTAAAGTCCTTAAAGGTCAAGTCTTCGGGTCAGTTTAGATAAGAGAGCCTTTGGCATTGAAGTCTTTAAACGTTAAGTGCAAAGTCGGGAAAGTTGGAAAGAAAATATCCTGCCGCCTTCACATTAGAAGGATGTCATTTTCACCTCTGAGGTCACCCCCCCCCCCCACTCGTTTTCATTTTGCACACATTCACAGGTTGATTTCTAACCCAATGGGCGTGGTTGGGTCTAAAAGTACATTGATATCTCGGTTTACCAACCCCTTGGCTTACGAACTTTTCGGTTTACGAACATTAAATTGATGAAATGAAAATTTTGATTGGTCAAAAACGCAGCAGGGAGGGGAAGTGGTTTAAACATTAAAGAGCCTGGCAGACGACAGACGGATAGAAAACATTGAAATTTGAACTCGTTTCAACTTTGATAGTTCAAAGGCAGAGTGTAGACTGCAAGGTTAAAATATCCCATCAACCAGGCTCCACAAATAACCCGCACAAGCCATCTGTACACTTGATGCAAAAAGCGATCAACCCAGCTAAACACAACACAATTGATGAGGAACTAGGTAAAATTATCACAGAGAAAGCACCTCCAAGGGATCATTCCTCGAGATGGTGAAAGAAGGCTAAGTTCATCAACTCATCAAGTGTTTCATGCTGATGCAATCAAGCCTTCAACGACCATCACAAAGGTCAATAAAACCACTTTATTATACATTACGGTTTTTTTTCTTTAATTATAATACCATAGCACATTTATACATAAAGTATATTTTGTGTCGTTTTAAGGCTTAAAAATTATAAAGTATCAAATTATGTTTTATGGGGACCTGGGAACTCATTATTCTCATTTTAATGGTTTCCTATGGGAAATTAATTTTTGGGATACACATTGTTCTCCTTACACACTCCGTCTGGGAACCAGTTACGTTCGTAAACCAAGGTATCCCTGTACTTGGTGAGGGAAGGTTGAAGCCTCTGCTGTCCTCGTGCGCCCTCGCCTGTCGAACACAAGTAAAAACCACGAGTGTGTGCACTCCCCTCCCCCACACAGCCTCCCTCCGTCCCCCCTCCCTCCCCTCCCCTCCCTCCCTTCCTTGGTTGCCGAGAAGTCTGAGGGAAATTCCTTTAGTTTTTTCTCTCCCTCTCCCCACAAGTCTTTCCTCCGACCAGTAAAAGATGGAGAGAAAAGAAGCACAATCTCCTTTTCTTCGTTAGCCCCCTCGAGCTGTTTGCATTGACAAGAAATCTTGTTTTAACATCAACAATTCGCCTTTGAATATCAGAGAAGAAAGGCAAATGCTTGACACACATTTTCAATCAATAATCATTCTAAAGTACAGATACAATATATATAATACATATTGATTCATATAGCGCTTTAACAACAGCTAAAACTGGAACAAATCACTTAACATGGACAACTATCATAAATAGGAAATAAAGAACTCACAAAGATAGTAGGTAGTAGAAAGAAAAGCAGAAAAAAAGGTGTTATACTTCTAAATTAAATGAAAGATACCCGTATGTATGCCTAATATACTACTGTATATAATACTGTATATTTATAGAGCGAGAAAGAGGTTTTTTTTTCCCAAAATCATGCACGTTGCACTTAAGTGTGTGCGGGTGGAAAATGATTCGATGGAAATGTAATAAAATAAAATCAAAAGTGTTTAAAAATGCAAATATGTTAAAAGGAATACAACTAACGATATATTCAATGTGCACCAATATTGAATCCCCTCGCCCCCCCCCCCCCCTGTTTATATTGTCCACGGTTTGAACATTGAATTCGGTAATTGTGTCGTAAGTCGTCAGAAAGTTTTAGGGTTGCTTAAATGTCCATTTAATTTTTTTTCTCGTGTGAATTCAACTGCATGCATACCTGGAAAAAGACGCTTGTTTGTATTCAGGTAGCAAACATTTCGTTGGATGCTTTTGGTTGTCTTTTGGACCCCCCCAAGAAAAAACAAAGTCTTTGGATGATCTCTTGTTTTTTTGTGCTACCTGGCGTTGTGCAACGTGGCTTGATGGAATCTTGTGACCCCCTCGAGATAAGGCCTTCAGAGGCTTTTTACGCAAGCGTCGTTCGTGCATGACCTTCGCTTGCTTTACAGTAGTTGTCACTTATATTGTGTGTGTTTTAGATAGGCAAGGACGGCGGAAGGAGACGTTGCCCACCGTGTGTGTGTGTGTAGTGAGAGGGGGGGGGGCTTAAAAAAGATGAGGACATACACAGGTGGAACGGATAGGTTTCAGTCCAAATAGTTTAGTTTGGCAAATAGCATGTTTTGTTTTAATTTGTAAATGGAAACCCGGAAGTAACACACACACACATTTATCTTAGAATTACGACTTTTAACTCAGAATTTCGACTTGTTACTCAGAATTCTGATTTATAAATGTATATATGGCAATAATAATAATAATGCCCTTTTCAATAATTCATCAATAAATCTATATATATATATATATATATGTCTGTATTTTAACCAATTTGATAATATTTGTTGTCAATTCACAACGTTAGCTTTGCTGCTAAACACTTAACCTGCAATATGATTTTTATTTTCTATTAACACTTTCGAAACATGTACATACATGCTGTATAGACCGTAATAAAAAACACAGTATATACGTTTATTTCGTACTGCTGTACATTTCTTATTAATGGAAAATAAGTTAACACAAAGCTTTTATTTATAACAATCTTCACCCTCGTTAATAAAATTAAAATTAAATAAAAATGGGCTGAGCACATAATTTCAAGACAAAAAACGAATAAAAATTGATCTAAGACTATGTAAATATAGATAGATATTGTAGAATAAATAGATAATATATGTAGATATAGCTATATTGCTGCTATGAATATTAACTTTCTCGTATTTCACCACAAAGAAATAATACTTTGCAGAGCTAATTGTCCCTTGCTTTTGTCCATCTTTTTAGAAATAAGAGAAATTATTGGTTCCAACCGACGTATTGCCTTGTTTGCCTGCTTTATTTTGCCAATTGTCTTAAAAATCTGTCATTTCGATATTTAAAGTTTTTGTTTTCACCCACCACTACTCCCAAATTAGACAAGTAGCGGCTTTTACACTGTTGTGGTACACGAGTATTATTATTTTTTTTTTTACTTAAGTGGTCCCAAGTAAGTACTTTTGCCATCAATGCCATTAAAAGGGGCAATTCTTTGTGACATAGAGCAGAAGTCGACTTGTGACTTCTTCTATGCTGCATGGGGGAAGTTCAAGGAAGGGAAGGGGGTGCTAATGCACCCCTCACTTTTATGAGGCAGCAGGCAGGCCAACTTGAACTTGACCATGGAGTCTGTGCAGCAGTACGCGGGTAACCCAATCCGCGGGTATACCACAGGTTTTTTTGTACACAATTACGTACATGTTTTGATGCACTATTAGGAGAAAAAAAACTTTGTAACCTGGACGAAAATCAAACCATTTCGTCGCCCCTCCCATTTCTCTCATTCTCTCCGTCTGTTCAGTTTGGCCTTGAAAAAAAATGACGCATGCGGACTTTACTCGTTGACCTTGAAGCTAAACTCGTCTTGGGTGACTCTACAGATAGAAACCTTCGTCTCGTCCCTTGCACCTCCTTTGACTTTACCTGGACGAGACTCAAACGTTTGCGTGAAACTCCAAAAGTAGCAGTGGGGTCGTGGCATAAAGTGCATGGGTCACACCCCAGGTGCAAAACCTGATCGCTTCAGAACAGTCCAACATCGGCAGAAATATCATTTACAAGTTTGTGCTTGCAAATGTTCGTCATCTTTACAGAGCTTTGCCGCCATTTCTTCCTATCTCTGCTCTATATTGTTATTATTTTTTTAATTAAACGGGTGTGCAAAGAACGAGAATGTCACAAACGTGTGTTTGTTTGTTTGTTTGTATGTGCGTGTGTTTGTTTCAAATATGATTCATTGCATGCTATGGGAGCGGCTTCGTATCCCCAAATAAAACACGTCATAACGGCAAAACAAAATACGTCACGAATCACTTCCCGAGCGACAAACAAAAACAAACGTGCTCTAGAACAAATTATACAATAGCGTATAAGATCTTTTCGGAATACAATCGAACATCAAACTTTTGAGAGGTCAGAAAATGTCACAAATATGAACGTCAATATCGCTAAATACTCTCATTGAACGTCATCGAAGTCCTTAACCGGTTGCACGCGAAGTTGTAATTAGATCTCTGCCCCTGCTTTATAAATTATTTTTTGATAAGATGCCATTACATTCTGGGACGAGTATGTTTTATAACGGCGAAGAAAGCGTTGTATTGTTGCACTTGTACTGCCGACGACCGTGCAATTTCACAATCCAAACCAGAGACTATATCATCGATTATGGGTCGGGCACCCAAGCTTCTTTTGAAACGTCGGATTGATTTGATTTGAAAAATTGAGACTGGATTTTAGCATATCGTAAACATCTTAGGGTTTTGTGTGATTATATACCGTGGAACACGACCTGTCAATGAAGAAAGGGCTCAGCACAGATAATGTTTTCTTAATATATATATATATACGTATATAAAATTGTATACGTTTTGAGATTCCCCCCCCCCCCCCCCCATGCGTCAAATCGTAAAGTTGCTTTCTGAGTTTTACTTTGGGCCTAATTCAGATCCCAATGTGTCGTTTTAATGCAACTCCTGTGCAGCCTCGTCTATATGAATTGAAATTCGTGCAAGTCAAAGTTAAATTGGGGGTGCTTGCTAGTGTAGCTAGTGTTTGCCGGATCCCTGTCTGTGTTTGTGTGCTCGCCCCCCTGCTGGAAAACTTGCATGTGCTCATTTGGGAGGAGGTCTTGTGTCTGGACTGGACTGGCCGCACCTTACCGAAGACGCCTTGCTTGACAGCACTATTTTGAACTTGCATGGAAATTAGGAACTAGAAGAAAATGGCCACATTTTCCCTTCGTGCGACAAGTTGAGGACTTTGATTTATACTGTCCATCAATCATTCAAATCCCCCCCCCCCTCCCTAGAGTTTCCTGGTTACGTCTAGAACGATTCTGACGCTCCAAATCATATCGCTTGCAATTCGTTAAGTATCTAGCCAAATTACTCAAGGATGAGGCACCAATTTTTTTCATCTGATACATTCGTCGATATTGCACTTGTGCAAATGAACTAAGGCCCTTAAGTAAGTCCACGTGTTTTTTTATTCCATAATGCACTTCCTGTATAGGATAGTTGTCCATGTTAGCACTTTGCTACGGCTTCAGCTGTTGTCAAAGTGCGATATAAATCAAGATGTATTGTACTTTTATTTATTGCGAAACTCTGACAAAATTCTACATATTTGGGTATCAAATCGAATTAAGCTTGCGTAAAGTGAACCAAAAAAATTGAATATTAATTTTATAACCAACCAGTGTAGTTTTTCAAAGGGGGTAAAAAGCGTGACATATTTTAATAGAGTGAAAAATACTAATTTGAGCATGCAGGTTTGTAAGTATACAATAAGATCTTGTGTGTAGCAAAATACATTAAAAATTGTTCTAGTATTTTTCACTGATTATTTTTGCTCTGATTCTATGTAAAGTCTGCTATCGTGAAAAGTACGATCAAATATTTATATCTTATATCAATACTCAGAAAGCTACTAGGGTCCGTGAACTTTCCGTGTACTTGCTAGCGATTAAACAAGGTGCCTTAGATTAAAAGTTACTGCAGCATTTCCCCCAAAACAAAGCCGAGACAGAGCTCAGGTTCGAGTTCAAAAGTCAACCAAGATGAGCGAAAGCGTCACAAGAGCCAATCGGTTGTAAACACAGCAGACACACATTGAACCGACGCGTTTAACCCCCCATCCCCACCCCCGCCCCTTTTCCCTTCTTTGCCACCATAGTCGCACGTATTTGCCAACAAAACACTCCAAAGAGATTTCCAATCCTAAATACTAAAATACATGTCTTTGAATCCGCGATTGTAGAGTCTCGGAGGGTTGCGTTTGATTCTAAACGAGAGCGATTGGACGACGAGTTGAGAAGTGAGCACTGGTCCATGCAGAAAACAAAATGATAGTAAAAGTTAATGTCCTTGAATAGCTTTCATTAGGACAGGAATTCTCACCCTTCTTCCGTTCTTTTCAAGCAAGTCAGACGCTTCCCTTCAAAGCCTCAATGGGCCCTCGAGGGGGGACGGCGAGACAGCAACTTTCAACTTGACCTTGGCCTCCAGTGGCGTCCACCTCCCTCCTATAATTAGCCCGAGTCACAATAACCCCCCACCCCCACCCCACCTACCTCCCTTTAAGATAATAATCGGCCGAAATTTACACGTTGATGGCGTCTGAAAGCTTTTCACAAACACACACACACCGATTTCGCGGACGTCCATGTTGAGGAAAATACGCACTAAACGTAAACATGAGCGATTTTTTAAAATGGCGTATGTGGTACGCTATACGCTAGCCGGTGTATGTCTCCTTCTGATTGCAATTTTGAATTAATAATAATTCAAGATATTTTGAAACCGGATTTGCGTTCAAAATGATGATTCGGAGTCGTGCACTTCATTGCATCGAGTAAAACAAAACATGGCGTGTTTAAAATGGCGCTTAATCGTTTGTTCGAAGTGACTTGATACGAGTGTATTTTCTTGTGTCGTAGCCCTGATTTAAAAATATGTCCCGTTTCGCAGAATAAATTAGATTAAATGAGCCCTTATTTAAATCACAGTGGAGAAATGTACATTTCACAGCAGCAAAAAAAAACTAAATACAGGAGCAGCTGTAAAGGCAGCCATTCTCGCGGGCACCATCTTGAAGTCAAACACAAACAAATCAATAAATAACAAATAATGTGACACAATATAAAGGCGCGTATATGTTTTGTTCATTCAGATGGCGGACGGGGGTGAATACGTGGCATGGGGGACATGGGGGTGTTGTTAATATGTGCGTAATGGCGCGTGTTATCTCCCCTTGAGTGTACTTTGCGCGCCATTAAAGCGGATGTTTGGAAGCACATCTCCAATCGGAGACAAAAATGTGATGATGTGTCGTGAGTTTGCTTCTCGCGTGATTTTTAGACGCCGCGATGTCGCCACTCGCGAATTTTTAGCGCAAAATCTTCGCTCCGTGGCCAATTTTGCGTCTCGGCCAATTCCTCCATCGAATGATGCCAAGCAGGGAGATGTTTACCGCCCGTCCCTCCTTTTGGCAGTCTCGGTCACGTGGTCACGGCGTCGACCAATGAGAACTCGAGGTCGGGCGCCGCGAGGGTTGCGCGTCATCCGTTTGACGCTCTGGGAACCGGGATGGATCTTTTTTCACTCCGTGGGCTTTTTCCAAAAGAGCCAGAAGCTTCAATGTTGGACGCCGTGCTATGACAACGTCACTGCTGCTCCGTCCTCCTCGCTGCTGGCTCGACCCGTCGGTGATGTTCCTCTACGACAACGGCGGAGCTTCTGATGAAGCGAGCAAGAACACGGAGGGCTTCGCGGGTGGGAACTTCGCGGCGACCCAGTGTAGGAATCTGATGGCGCACCCGAGCACGGCGTACCCGTCCGGCGACGCGCCCGCCACCGGCGTCGGGGAACCGGCCAAGCAGTGCAGCCCTTGCTCGGCGTCGCAGAATTCCTCCAGCGCCTCGCTGCCTTACGGCTACTTCGGCGGCGGCTACTACCCGTGCAGAATGTCGCACCACGGCGGGATCAAATCGTCCGCCTACGGGGAGAAATACATGGACACGTCGGCCCCCGGGGACGATTTCAGCTCCCGGCCGAAGGAATTCGCTTTCTACCCCACGTACCCGTCCGGTCCCTACCAACCCGTGCCCAGTTACCTGGATGTACCCGTGGTGCCCACTCTCGGTGCGCCTTCGGAGGCCAGACACGAGCCCTTGTTGCCCGTGGAGAGCTACCAGCCGTGGAGCCTGGCCGCCAACGGCTGGAACGGTCAAGTTTACTGCGGCAAGGAGCAACCTCAATCGGGTCACATGTGGAAGTCCCCCCTTTCAGGTAAGCCGCCTCAATATTTTACTTCCTTTCAATCTGTGTGTGTTTTTTTTTTTTTTTTTTTTTTTTTTTTTAACGGTGATTACCCACCACGTTACACGTAGCGGCTAAAGAACACGCTGACCTTGGTTGTATTTATTTATTTATTTATTTATTTAACACACAACCTGGGTTGAAAAGAATCACATTGTAATCAACTTGACCAAAATGTGGTATTTTTTTTAAATAGATGTATTTTTATGGGATTGTTTTCCATAAACGTCTTTTGGATTTTTGACCAAGTCATACACTCTAGTTTTAAGCGGCCATTTGCTGCGATCAACTACCATTTTGCATGCTTTTAATTAGTCATGACTTTATTTTTGGTATCATACTATTTGTTGTCATCCATGCAAATATACCCTCCCCTTGCATAATTTTTGCACGTTACTATTAAAAGACTATTCAAAGCTTTCGGTTGCTGTTCTGCTTGTTGACGGTCTCCCCTGTTCCCCCCGCTTGCAGACACGGTGTCCCACGTCGGCGGCGACCCCGGCTCGTACAGACGCGGGAGGAAGAAACGGGTCCCGTACACCAAGGTGCAACTGAAGGAACTGGAGCGGGAATACGCTGCCAATAAATTTATCACCAAGGACAAACGAAGAAGGATATCCGCTCAGACCAACCTGTCCGAACGCCAGGTTACCATTTGGTTTCAGAACAGACGCGTTAAGGAGAAGAAGGTTGTCAACAAATTGAAACCAATCACCTAAGACCCCCACCCACCACCCCCCTCGTATATCCCACCCCTCCCACCACCACCTTTCACGTATATACATGCAACGATTCACACGTAATGGACTGCTTTGGAACAGACTTCATTTGTCGCTTGATTACATCTTGGAGCTTTTTGGGAGCAAAAATACAACAAAACAGCTGCTTTTTTTGTTCAACAAGGAGCAAAAAAAATAAATCATGAACTGGCGTATTTTGTGTATCTTATTTTGTATTTTTTTTTTTTTGCTTACTCTCGTAGAATGGTGCACAAGCGTTTTATCTGCAACTTTTAACGAGAGTGATAAATGCGAACATCCGTGAAGAAACGACGTGATTTCAGATTTAGACCTTGGGAATGTTAAATATTAATCTCCCTTAAAGGCTTTTTCCCTGTTATTTTTTTCACGTTTTTTTTTTATTGATCTTACCCACACGTTTAGCTTTGTCGTGCTTGTTGGTGGAACGCGTGTCCTCGTCCATGGTGCAATTCTCGAATGCTCAGATAATCTTCCGGGTTATGTGTTTATGTTGTGCATTTAACTTTTCATAATGTTTTCATGTGTTTGTATATAAAAAATAGAGCATGACGTCAAAGTTGGTGTGTGTGTGTGTGTGTGTGTGTGTGTGTGTGTGTGTGTGTGTGTGTGTGTGTGTGTGTGTGTGTGTGTGTGTGTGTGTGTGTGTGTGTGTGTGTGTGTGTGTGTGTGTGTGTGTGTGTGTGTGTGTGTGTGTGTGTGTGTGTGTGTGTGTGTGTGTGTGTGTGTGTGTGTGTGTGTGTGTGTGTGTGTGTGTGTGTGTGTGTGTGTGTGTGTGTGTGTGTCCGTGCCAATAAAGTATGTCTTTGGTTAATATGCATCCTAAAATTGTTGAAACTGGCTTATTTAATATCCAGAGCTATACAGTTATTTAATATGATTGTATTCGCCATCCCATGAATGTTTATTTTCGGGATTTTACTGCATTGTTTTAATTTACGGGTCAACAATGTCCCCCCGTGGCTTCACCTTGAAAGTCTCTTAAGTATTAGTTTGAAATTTCATATACAAATGGTAATAAGGAAAATATAAAATATTTCAAATTAAGGAACTCCATGAAGTAAACAGATTTCCAAGAAAATTTGAGGCAAGCGGTGCATTTGTGCTGATATGTAGGTAAACACTACCATCTAGCGGTCGCTTTCTTAACTAACATTTAAAATTATGACACGGTCATCAGCTTTCGATAACATTTTTGGATGATTATCATGCACTATTTTGTGTTATTGATGAGAATATAAATATGTATTGAGAATGTAGAAATGTATAGCATTTTTTTAAATCATAATCCAATTCGCATGCTCTACTTGTATAAAAAGATTCCCAGTGCACATTACAAGTCTGACAGGGGTTTTATTTCTCTCTTTATTGTTCTAAATCCCAATTCCAATTTATTCATTGACATGCAAATTGCCGTTGCTCCCATTTGTATAATGTTTAGCAATATTTAACGTAATGAAACAATTTTGATTAGTTTTTTTTCAGAGAATGATATAAAATTGTGCTATTTTATTTTTGGTTGTGTTTTTGTTGCCATTGAACCCAATCTTTTACAAATAATGTGTACTTTATGGTGCTTCTTCTGCAGCAATTGTCACGTGCGAAAAGAACGAAAATATATTTTGCATGTATAGAATCTGACTTGGAGTTTTTTTATGCGAGTGTTTGATTTTTAAATTGAATTCTGAGAAAAATAGTTATTGTTTTGTGACAAATTCATCGATATTTTGAGTGAGTGGCTAAGTGCAGATGCGCGTGAACATCTCATCGCTCGTATTTGCTTTGGCCACATAAACCCTGGAGTCAGTGTGACGAAAAACTCACTCACATCTTCTAATGCAACCGTGGCTCACTTTCGTGTTTTTGGGGTTTCATAATCGCCGCTCCTTAATCAAAAAACTGCTCGCAATTTGTATGGAATGCCTTTTAGCAATTTACAGATTGCTGCATGGTCACATTCTTTGTTAAACTGCTGATTCGATTCATTTGGCAACAAGAAATTAAAGTGGTTTTAGAACCAGTATATATGGATATATATGCATATGTGTACATGTTTATATATGTACGTTTATATATGTGTATATATGTATACGTGTATATACACTCTATGTATTTATGTATATAGGTATAGATAGACCAATATAGAGCTAGCTTTATTTTGGTGTGTGTGTGTGTGTGTGTATGCGTGTTCGTGTTGCACAGAATGATTTAATTGTTTGGTGCCATTCATCCACGTGTCGAGTAATTAATCTCATTACATGAATGTAGGGCAATGTATTTTTCTGTAGGTTCATTTTTTTAAAGGCCGATTTATCCACACATGTTCTCTATTTCTTATTTGTTCGATTTAAAATCTTGGTATTTGTTTACACCTGCGCAGCTATTGAGTGATTAGCGCGAAAGTATTCCACTCAACTTTACAAATCATAAAATCAACAACCGTACTTGAATACATAAATAGTTCAAAATGCAACTCGTATTCTGTATTAATTAGAATGTGTTTCTTTAAAAATCAGAATTGAAGTGGATGCCATTGAAACGCTTGTGGAGTATTGTCCACTCACCACATGGACATTTTGTTTTTTGGACTCGTGCTTGTCACGTGACTTATCGACGCCCCGTAGGGGCGTTCGCGTGGCAGCTGTACTCGCGTCGTGACGTCACATCGGTGTGACGCGCGCTTGAATCTGCTCCCTTTTGGACATGCGCAGTACGTTTACACTACGGAAACTGGCAATGAAGCGGAAGGGCGACGCTCATTGGATGCCTGGCCTTCAGGGCGAGCTCGATTGGTTAATATGAAAGATGAGACAAAGGTAATTTGAGCAGTTAGAACTCCTAGCACGCCTCTTAGGTGGTCACGAGGCCACTTTTATGATTGGAACGCCCTTTTGCCTCACAATAGCGTGCCTTGCGAAACGTGGACATCTGCTACCATCTTAAGGTCAAACTGGGTATTGCAGCGATATGATTGACCTTGCCTTTTACCTTCCACGGCTCATTTCAATGAAACGCAAATACAAATGGATCATTAGGCAAGTGTTTGTTTTTTTACCATGTGAAGGAAATGGACTATGTTTTCGAAGTTGCGACTCCATCTTGATCTGTTGATTTGATTTAATCATCTTTGAAATGCGCTTAATTGTCAAGAAAGTTGCTCTAAAAGGATTTGTGAGGCTTTCAAAAGAGAGAGGTGACCTCACAGCTATAGCTAGCGAGAATGTCGTTTTCCTCTCAGACGTTCCTGGAGCCAGACGCACATTCGCTGACTCTCTCTCTCTCTCTCTCTCTCTCACTCACTCACTCACACTCACTCACACTCACTCACACACACACACACACACACACACACACACACACACACACACACACACACACACACACACACACACACACACACACACACACACACACACACACACACACACACACACACACACACACACACACACACACACACACACACACACACACACACACACACACACACACACACACTCGGCGAGTACTAGGTAGCCCACAGCTCGGCATGCTCAAGGTTGGACCATCATTTCGAAACCGCCCCCAAGAAAATTCAGTCCAAGAATGTGACAACTCGCAAATACATCACGTCAAATCCTTTTAGTCCAAAAAATGCCCCCTTTGGTCTGGGGTATCTCGGAAATCCCCCGTAGCTAAATTCGCTGGATAGGAAAAGAATTAAATGTCTGATTATCAGAAGCAGATAGGTCACCCCCCACATTTTGTTGCTATAGCAGTCAGTGAATGGCCCTCCCGTTCAAATCTCCGTTTTTATTTGTTCTGTTTATTATACTTTTTTGTTGTGAGTCACATTTCTGTTTGCATCCACCGTTGAAATGACTTATTCTGGACATTTGATGTCTTTAATCACCCATGAATTCATGGCACTATAGACGGGGGGACACCCTGAATTGGTTGTCACACAATCTGCCAATCATTAAATAAATGGATACATGAATAAATAGATAAATACATGGATAAATAGATACGTTAATAAATCGGCAAATGAATGGATAGATACATGGGGAAAATAAATGGAAAAATACATGGATACATAAACAAATACACAAATAGATAAATACATGCGTGATAAATGGATAAATAAATGGATAAATGCATGAATAAATGAATGGATAAATACTATCTATTTTATTTGCTGTTTTCAATGTAGCAATTGGTTGAGAATAAAACCCTATTCCAATTTATGCCGTGTCGTTTGATAGTCGGAATTGTTTGCACGTGTAGCACAAAAAACCCTCCATCCGGTTTCCCTTTTCATTCCAATTAAAGACAGACTGCCAGTGATAGTTTTCAACTGCTAAATCTGAAACGCCAAAGGAAAGAAAAATGTGCACGCTTGGGGTTGTAACCATGCAGCATTGGATACAACGCCACTCTTTTGCCGTTTTGAGTTTGTCCAAATAAAAAGTTGAGGAAAACAACTTGGATTGATGGAGCTCATGTTTATTTCATTTGCAACTTGTCCTGATGTCGAATCTTTTTCCGGGTCATTCTGTGTTGAAATGCCTTTTATTGCACGCACACACACACACACACACACACACGTGAAGCAGCGTGTGAATACATTACGTTTCCACATGCTCCCCATTTTCATTTATTGTGCCACTAAAATCCGCTTTCTTCCCCTTTTCCCGTCTAGGTCCATTGTGGGCTTTGTGGGGGGGTCGCATCCAGTCGCCATTGTGGAACTCCGCTGCATGGCAAGGGGAAGTGGGCCGCATGTACACCCGTTGACCGTGGAGTTGCTCACTTGCCGCTGAGGTCCCGCTACTTTTCTCTTCCACCTGGAAGGAGAGAAGAAACAAATCACCAGGATGCTCCCGCCTGCACGGAATCAGGTTTTTGCCCCTTCTTTTATGATCTATAACTTGGCTTTTTCATGTGCTCGTTTTGTTGAACTGCAAACTGTTTTTGACCCCGTTCCGCCTAAATGGCTTTTACACTCCCCGTGCAACCGCGTCGGTGCACGCAGACGCCATTGCGTGGATGATTCAAGTTCAAAAACGACATTTTTTACTCTTTAACTCATTCACTGCCGGACAATGTGCAAAAATGTCTCCTTTCCAGTGCCATGGTTTTTTTCATTTTCACTCCAATTGCAAGACCCGTAGAATATTGAGTTATATGACTACAGAAATATTCAATGCAGCGTAAGAAACCTTAGACACTCTTCTTTCATCAGGAAAAAAAAAGAGTACATTCCTCAATGATATGGATCTGGAGTTATAGGACCTTGAAATAAGGGCAGCTGTCCAAAAGTAAATGCTATATATATATATATATATATATATATATATAGATAGATAGATAGCAAAATGCTAACATGGGAAAAAGGGGAATGCTACCCCCCTTGCGGAAGGAAAAAAAAGCATTGGCAGAGGCCATGGCCAGAAAAACCCAAAATCCAAACAAATTCGGGAATGGTGCACGCTCTACATCATATCTTGAATTCCGCAATAAATTCGTGAATGAGCTAAAAAATATGACATATGGGAGCTTGAAGAATATGTTTCACAATGAAATATTTGCATATAAGGTGACGTTTTGGGGAACACGTAAACATTATGCACCGATTTATTACCCACCCTGAAAAATTGCTCGAGTTGATACTTTTTTTTTTTTTACAAATCTGACATGTCTTTTTTAGTGTATTTATGTGTAATGTGTTTATTTACATGTTACATTTCCCCAACTACGTATGTGATTCCAAATGCAGTGGTAGTCTGTTTCTCATTTGGAAAGTGAGAGCGTATTTTCCCTTTGACTTGCAGGTGTGATAGCTCTCTCTCTCTTTTTGTCCACCATAAAATGAAAACAAAACCAGGCAGCACTAAAAGTAAAAAAGTAACTCTTTTTTTAATTCCACTGAAGAATTCAAAGTGCGGCCCATTTTAGGCAAGGCGATTTTACAGACCGCAGGCAAGGCAGGGCAGGCAGGGTCCTTCTTTCCTCCCTACCTGATGTGGCGTTAAACTGTACCCTCGGATTCTGCTCACCATGAATTGTTGATTCGGAGTGGAACGAGGCTTTCTGGCACACGCCCGGGTTTGCTCTATCTATGCGTGTGTGTGTGTGTGTGTGTGTGTGTGTGTGTGTGTGTGTGTGTGTGTGTGTGTGTGTGTGTGTGTGTGTGTGTGTGTGTGTGTGTGTGTGTGTGTGTGTGTGTGTGTGTGTGTGTGTGTGTGTGTGTGTGTGTGTGTGTGTGTGTGTGTGTGTGTGTGTGTGTAAAAATGCACTTTTCAATTTCCCTGAATGAAAGAATGTTGACATTGTGCTATATGGTTCAATATAGCTAGAAAAGGTGAAAGTTTGTGCGTAAGGTTTTCCTAATGCCAACCAGCATTGCTGTAGTTGCTTGTCCATACCAGAAAATGACCCAAAAAGTTCTTATAGGAATGTTTTGGTTTTAGTATGTGATCCAAAACAAGTATTTTTGTCAATTTAAGACTACACATTAATTGTCACCAAGCAAATTGCCCTGCTGCCAACTTTGCTGAAGCTATTTTTTTAGATTAACTTTGTTTTCCCGTTTAAAAAGTCAAATGTCTGTGCACGTTAGCTTTTTAATGGCAAATTTGAATTTTGGCATTACCAGAAAATGACCCAAAAAGTTCTTATGCACGTTTTGGTTTTAGTGTGTGATCCCAAAAAAAAGTATTTTTATCTTCATCAAAATGACCAAGAATGTCCATTTAAGAATAGACATTGTCACTAAGCAAATTGCCCTGCCGCTAACTTTGCTAAAGCTAATTTTTTTAGATAAACTTTGTTCTCCCATTTAAAAAGTCGAATGTCTTTGCACGTTAGCTTTTCAAAGGCAAATTTGAATTTGGGCATTTCCGCTTAAATGGCTTCACTTGTCTTCTTTTGCAAAAAAAAAAAAAAAAAAAAAAAAAAAAAAACAAAGTCAACTGTGACCAAGCCAATAACTTGCCCTCATGTGGTTTTAAGATGACACTTTCGTGGGTTTGTTGCCTGTTTCTTTGACAAAATGGAATAGTTTTTTTTTTTTTTTAGTCCTCCAAGACCAACCCCAACACCCCCGATTCGAAATGGCAAGTCTGTTTACGATTCGCCATTTTCCCTTAAATGGCTTCATTCATTCTCTCGCTTTTCTCAAAAAAAAATCACAACAATTCGACAGTAAATTATTCATCGGAATTTTTTTGAGCAACCAAGGTGACCAAAATATGTTGCATGTGTCAAAGTAACTTCATCCAGAGGGGGTGGGGGGCACAGTAAGGCCCTTTAACTCTTTTTTTTGTGTTTCTTTTCCCCCCTCCCCGAACTTGAAGTCGACCGTTCAGACAAAGCTTTGGCTTTGAGAGCTCCCCCCAAAAAATCCTTGTAAGAATGATCCTCTGGCATATTTCCCCTCAAGGTTAAACCCACGATCATTGTCTATTTTTAGACCCCCCCAAAAAAAATCCTACTGCGATTTTTTTTGTAAAAGCACCCTACCGCCTTTATGTTGTCGCGTCCCTCGACTTTGAATCCGAGTAGGTGGCGACTTCTCTGTCACGCTTGGCCATGCTTTGTGGTGTCTGCCTGGCTGTTGGAATTACGGGAGGGGGGTGAGTAGTAGTGGGGGGCGGGGGGTTGGAAAGAGGAACCTCGGCAGAATAGAAAAGCAGCAATAAAAACCGCAGGTCTGTGCACAGCTCTGCCTTTGCTTTTCCCTGTGCTCAATTAGATCTTAAAAGCCACTGCATGCGCACCTCGTAGAATTAACCCGGACTGACCGAGAGGCGGAGCGTGTTGCTCTTAAAAGTTCCACAAAAAGATTTGTTATGTTTACCCCCCCCCCCCCTTTTTTTGTGTGTAATTTATCCAAATAAAATAAAGAAAACACTGGGGCCACGCGGCATGTCGCTTTTCAGCTAATGTCATAGACCGAGTGTCTAAGCATGTTAGGAAGGATGCTGTGATATGTTCAGCTTGAGTTTCAAGAGTCCAAATGTTGGCATAAGTGCAAAAGGGGGCTCGTGGGGGGTTTGCAAGCAGCCACGGAGGTCTTTAATCTCAGCTCAAGTCTCGTATTAGAGTCAGGTTACAGACACTCCGTGCAACAGTGGCCTCGCAGCAGTACAATTTGCCGTCAAATTTAAAAAAACACGCCAACATTTGCACGCAAACTCGAAATCAAGTCAAGTTCGGTCTGCTACGATCGATTCCAGTCCTCAAATTATGATCAAATCCAGTACTAGGTGCCCTTTAAGCATGATAACGGCTTGTCCGCGGGAGGTGACGTGATCAAATACAACAAAAGGATTGTCAATAAAACATCTGGAAGAAATATATTTTGGATAAATATTTCCAGCAAAATAGCTCGGGAGAAACGGAAAGTCTGCATAGCTCTCTGCGAGAAATGAGCGGTTTGTTCCTCCATGTTGGGATCAAGTCAAATCCACTTGTTGGTCGCGTACCATTGAAAAGAAGACTTTGGCCTTCAAATGCTGACGTTTTTGTAGCAAATATGATTCCCCCATTGAACGCCATTCCCTCCCTCCCTCCCTCCCTCCTCTAGCTTGTTTCTTTTCACCTTGGTGTAGACGGTTGAAACATTCGCCGCTACTTTGAACATGACCCTGATAACCAAAATGCGCACGGAGCCAAATGTTCACTGTTGTAAAAAAACACCAAATGGCGATGACTTGAACAATTGTAAAAGCAGACTTTGGAGATAAGCTTGACCGTCTCCTTTCCCCGAATCACGTGGTGTCATATAACGCTACAACAAAAGAAAAGGTAGGTAGTAATGAATTGTGCCAATATACGCAAGAATGTGCCATTTTACGCACAATTGTGCATATTCACACAATTCATCGCTGCGTCCATTTTCAATTTCTTTGAATCATGCACGACGCATAGAACGTCGAATAGATAAAAAAAATGTCGCCCGTTCGATGGTGGATACCTGGCAAGAGTGGATTGTGATATTATTGACCCCCCCCCCCCCCAAAAAAAAAAATGGCGTGATTGCAAGTAGTCATAAAGGAATGATAGCGGGGTTTTCTGCCCTGTTCTGATTTGTTGCAATTTCAAAGGATTTATTCCGAGTCCAACATGGTGATAAACTATCAATGTCAAGCTTAACACACACACACACACGTGCAGACGCACACACACTGCATGGAAATGTGTCAATTTCTGGCCGAGCGGTCACGTGACTCCCGCCTCCGCGGAGTGGATGGCGACGGGCTCTCCCACGTCAGCTTGACGTCTCTAAATTTGTGCCTGGCGGACCTGCTTTGAAAGGGGCGAAGAAAGCGGGGCGCCTCAGAGCCATGCGCGCGGCGGCTGCTGAAGACTCCAAGGCCAGCGTCGAGTCGTAGACGCGTCGCGGAAGCCCGGACTGCGACCTTCCCGCGATGGATTTTGACGAGCGCGTTCCCGTCGGTTCCAATATGTACTTACCCAGCTGCACCTACTACGTCTCGACCGGGAGCGAGTTCTCCGCGCTGCCCTCCTTTTTATCCCAGAGTCCCAGCGCCCGGCCCGTGACGTACTCGTACTCGTCGAACGTCCCGCAGGTCCAGCCGGTCAGGGAAGTGACGTTCCGGGAGTACGCCGCCATGGACGCTTCCGGTAAATGGCCGCACCGGGGCAATTTGGCCCAATGCTACCCGGGCGCCGAGGACGTGGTGCACCGGGACTGTTTATCGGCGCCTACGGAGTTTTTCGGCAAAAGCGCCGCCGCCGCCGCCGCCTACCACCATCACCACCACCACCACCACCATAGCGGCGCCGCCGGATCTTCCAACTTTTACGGCAACGTGGGGAGAAACGGCGTCCTCCCGCAAGCTTTCGACCAATTTTACGACACGGCGTACGGCACCTCGGCTTCGGAGAGCCCTTCCGGCGACAAAACGCTTAGTGGCAAACCGCCCGACTCGGTGTCTGCTTCCTCGGGGTCGGGCTCTTCCTGCCGGGACGCCGACGCCAAGGAGCCCCGGGAGGACACCAGCAGTCCGGAACTCTCTTCCGGCAACAACGAGGAGAAATCCAGCAGTAGCGGTGGCGGTAAGTTCAAGTCGTCGACGCCTTTTTGCCGCTTAGGAGAGAAACTTTTGTCATCTTATGCGACCCTGTTAAAAATTTTATAAGCTGTTTTATAAGCGTATAATGTTTATAGACGGCATGTGGACCCCCCACCAACCCACACCCAGCCATGCAGTCCGAGCACAAAACTTTGTGACAAACAACTTCCAGACCTTCGCGTTATTGAATTTGACCGCAGTTTATTTTTTTTCCTGCTCAAATTCTCCCAAATGAGTGAATCTAACATTTGTAAACGACACCCCCCCCCTCGTATAAGAGGTTTACAAGTGTCTCTTGCATTGTTGTGAGGGCGGTGACTTGCCCTCATGACTGTCAAGCCGTATACGACTTTTTTAACGATATTGCACGTCACTCGGTTGTCGAATTTTGTCTTCTTAAAAAAACAAACGGTGCGGCCACTATTCAGTGGAGTGTATTTAGCCCTCCGTTGCCTTCCCCCACTGGAAAAGGTCAAAGCCAACCGGCAGCGACTGTTTTGACTCAACTGGGGAATGTTATTGGTGATCGATAACGAACGACGATCAAGACTTTCATGTTTTCGAGCGATCGATACCTGCATTGCTTTTTTTTCAACGTAAACTATGGGGCCGTGTGGCGGGGGTCCATTGTCATCATTATTATCCGCTTTGTTACAATTTAAGCGGTTGTTAAAGCGTTATGTAAATCAGAATGGATTGTATTGTATTCTGTCATCATGTCAAATTTCAGCTTGAATTTCAACGGGAACGCTGTGTGCATTGTAACTGAAGTTCTCCCTATTTTTTCTCCCCCGCACCTAGATGGACAAAGAACCCGCAAGAAGAGATGCCCTTATTCCAAATATCAAATTCGAGAACTTGAGCGAGAATTTTTTTTCAGCGTGTACATCAATAAGGAGAAGCGACTGCAGTTGTCCCGGATGCTCAACCTCACCGACCGCCAAGTCAAAATTTGGTTCCAGAACCGCCGCATGAAGGAAAAAAAGCTGAACAGAGACAGGTTGCAATATTATACATCCAATCCTTTGCTCTAGTGACTTATTCGGACCTACTGGTAGATTGGGGGGGGGGGGGGCGTCTTGTCGCCACTACGACACTCTCAGGCTGCGGTTGTTGTCGTGCAACACCACAATGTCCGCCAAAACAAATGTTAGGGCTTTTCCAGTTCGCTTGAATAAGGACTTTTATTTTTTATTTTTTTAGCTTCATGGACATTTATTCTGCAATTGAAGCTTTTATTTTGATAGTGCAACTCTATTGCGCAACAATCGCCCACCTTACGCAAAACGTGAATTTCACTCGTCCTCCAATATTATTTTTTTGATAGTCAGTTTTGACTCACTTGGACTGAACTTTTAATATCAAGATGTAATTAGATTTGTTTTTCTGAAGAAAAAAAATGGCATCACATAACGGTAGTCACGTTTAATTAATAAGAGAATCAATACAAGTATTGGTATGACCAAGTAGTGACCGAACGAATGAGAGTGTAACGACATATTTTTTTCGTGTGTGTGTGTGTGTGTGTGTGCGTATTTATTTAGTTTACTGTCTTTTTATGCCAAGTCAACCCTTAAGACAAAAAGCAGGTAAAATGTATTTATATCTCTTCTTTTTTGAATATCACGTCAACCTACAATGCCCTTTAGACTTTTTTCAATCAAAATTGCCCTTTTGAGTCAAATACTGCAGCAGGCATAAGCTTGCCCACTGGATCCACGGGACTTGCACTGCTGAGGTACACGGTCCCCCCCAAAAAACGCACGTATCGAAACATGCAATCTCCAAATTTGACCTAATTCCATTTACTCAGTTTTGCAATTCGTCACTCGAAAACGGTTCTTGCGGTCTGGCGCATAATTTGAATATTATGGAATGGGGAAAAAAAGTCTTGTATATGCTGTCATGGCAAAAAAAAAAAAAAAAAAAAAAAAGATCGTCAGGGTTAACGTATTGAATTTCTTGCCAGTTCGACCCCCAAAACACGATTGTGTATTATCTTATATTTCCAAATAAAATCCATTGAAAATGTCGTTGAAGGATGTGTTGTTTGTCCTTTTGATTTAATTTGGAAAAGTGCTGATTGCCTTTGCACAATTTAATCATTGAATCCAATGCTTGGACTTGAGCAAATACTTAACAAAAGCATATTTGGGCGACTTTTTTTTTCTTTGACGTCATTTTGTTTAATCCAGGATGAGATCAATTTCAAAATAACCACTTTAAAAATAACATGATTAAATATAAAAGTCATGTTTTTCCATGCTCAGAAAAAATATGCTATATCCTCATTAATTAAGCGAAAATATATATATATATATATATATATATATATATATATATATATATATATATATGTGTGTGTGTATGTATATATATGTGTATGTGTATATGTATATGTGACTATATGTATATGTGACTGTATATATATATATATATATATATATATATATATATATATATATATGTGTATATATGGGTGTGTGTGTGTATATGTATATATGTCTGTATATGTGTATACATATGGAGTTTTTGAAAACACTACACAGCTGTAACTTCAGGAACAGAATATTCATTTAAAAAATATGGCTTTAAAATCACGGGCGTGTATCATAAACTTGTATCACCATGCCCTCCCAAAAAAATATATGTACATAATAATAACTTTATTAGCATCCACTGAAATGTCTTTGCATCGCAATGCTTTGTTGACCAAGGTGCAAATTCCCCGAATGGTGTTTTGTTTAAATATTTTTCCCACGTCTGAATGATACAAAGTCATATCAATGCGGCGTACCGTACCATTCGGGTTTTCTGATCACGTCTGCGTTTTTTCCCGCTCTTTTCCTTGCCCGCAACATATTCTGCAGAAAACGTGGACTATTATCCCGCGTGCAGTTTTTCCCCCCCCCGAGGTCCCCCTGAGCTTTTCTCAAAGTTAGTCTTCTCCCGTCAAGCTGTCAGGCCACATATTGTGGCTCCTTCCTTTGGCCAGCCTTGTTCCAGCAGCTCTTAAGTTAGGGCCGGGCCGCCATATTTGCCCTTGTTATCTCTGGGTTTATGGCAGCTAGCCGCGGCGCATTGGCGTTCATATATGACAGTCAAAAGGGTCATAAAGGCCGGCGAGAGAGAGGCTGAAGTTTATGGTTGCCCCCTGTGCTCCGTAGTCCGGCCTTGCCTCGCTCGCATCCCTTATACTGCGCCTTGGAATTCTGTCCCTAATTACGGGACATCCTCCCCGTTGCCCGGGCGACGCGGTCGTAAAAGCCGTCTGAGGGTCTGGAGCATTTGTACGATTGGACCGCACCCCCCGCAATAAAGCGTCTGAGACCCAAGGTTATTAACTGCGTTACCAAGGAGGCGGGCGACTGCGTGCCTGGCCTGGACTGGACAGGACAGGAGGACAGGAGGACAGGCGAGCGGAAAGGATACGAGGAGGTGGACAAAAAAACATTTTTGGAATTCATTTTTTGGGCCCCGCTTCCTTCGCGTCACTTCGTCTAGTCACCGTCGCTCCGGTGGACTTGACTCTACGTTACCACCGGGCGGCGCTATCGGAACCAATGTCACGGCCGCGGCGGGTTCGCGCACGCAGGTAAAGTCGGCGTCTTTTTGCCTCGTGAATAATTTCGAAGGGCGATCTGGAAAATGAAATCCCCCCGTTATTTGATTCCCGGAGCTCCCGCGGAAGCCGCGCTTCCCCGGGGGCCCTTTAAGGGCAACACGTTGCTGCCCAAATGCACGCATCTGCTCCTCGTTTCGCCGAGCTGGGACTTTTTCCTGTCGCAAGAAGCGACCGCGGAGCCCTCTTAGTCGTCTGGACGTGTCGCTGGCCAAAGCCCAAAACCACGCGTGCGCTGCAGTCGCCTTCTTAAATCACAGCTGACTTCCTCTTCAGAGACAGCAGCGTTTGACGTCCTTCCAAAAAAAACACAACAACAACCCCGGTTGAACGTGCCAAGTGTCTAAAAAGCCTTATTGGTCAAAGTCGATTGTTTGGTCGCTATAGGACGGACGTCGATTGCGTCTCCGTTTTCCTTGCGTTCTTCCGACCTGACTCGCGCACGTCGCCCTCGAGGCTGCTCGGTATCTGTGGACGTCGGCGCGTGTTGGACAGACAGACAGAGGGTCTTTTCCCCTCCTTTTTTTGAGGGGCTCTCTGGTGAAAAATAAATGCTTCCGCCGGATGTCATAAAACGCCGCATTATAGTCGGTCGGTGGCTGCACTCTCAGACGAACGTGATCCGAGCCGCATTTAGTGCCTCTTCGGCCACCCTCGGACGGACGGACGGGCCAGATCAAAGCTAGTGGTCACAGAGGCTAAAATGGCCGAACAGCTGTCAACATTAAGATTTTATCACTGCAACGGAAACATATCGATCGGTCGATGCTTCGCAACAGGCCCAAATTGTGAAATATTGGACGGATGTGATGAATTGACGGATTTAGTTTCGTCGTTGGCTCAGATGTCCGGAAGTGAGACAGGACACAGGAGAGGAATATTAGCTTCGGAATTAATTGCTGCCGTTTCTTCTCACTTTGCAGAGTGAAAGACTGGAAAAGAAACTCTGACATATGATACATGCGTGGTACTCCGTCAATGGATGGATGGACACTACCTCGATTTCAATGAATAGTCCATTTATTCAAGTCATTTTTGCCTCCATTTCAATGGAAAAACACATTCGCTTATATGTTCCGTGTGTGTGTGTGTGTGTGTGTGTGTGTGTGTGTGTGTGTGTGTGTGTGTGTGTGTGTGTGTGTGTGTGTGTGTGTGTGTGTGTGTGTGTGTGTGTGTGTGTGTGTGTGTGTGTGTGTGTGTGTAATACAGATAGAAAGATTTTTTGGCCATGAAAACAAAGATATGAAATTATGTAAAGTTTATTTTAATTATATGAATTTATCTTTGACCATCCAATAGATGAGCAATGTAGATTGGCGCCAGCCTATACACACACGCATATGTGTGTGTGTGTGTACACACATATATATATATATATATATATATATATATATATATATATATATATATATTAGTTATACACGCGTATGTGTGTGTATATGTATCGATAGATAGAAAACCTATATATATATATATATATATATATATATATATATATATATATATATATATACACACGTGTATATAATATATTCACATAATACAGAATGTCTATATGTATGTGGGTGTTTATTTAGGTTATATGTGTATGTATTTTATTTGTGTATATATTTTAGTGATACGTATTCATATTTTAGTTATGTGTATATATTTTAATTATATGTATATACTATATATATAAATATATGTAATATAAATAACAAAAAAACTATACGATAGTACTTATCGACATGAGAAAAATTGCATTAACAATACATCGACCCTGATTGCTTGTCAAATTGTATTTTATTTTATTGTATAATACTAATATCTTTAGATAAATGTGACGCGTTGCATTATTTCCCACCACAACACTTGTATGTTTTGCCAATAATTTGCATATATATATATATATATATATATATAAACAGTGTATATACATTCTACGCTGTTTTTTTGAAGTATTCATGACTCAAAATGTATTTTATACCTGCTCCCCCCGTCATTGTTTTCATTTTTTTTGCCCCCACCCCTTTTTGTTTCTAAGGCCACGTGGGTTTTGCAGCCCACCTGCATGGGGCCGAATTAACTGGAATTCCGATTAATTTGAGCAACAAGAAACTTTGATTGTGGCCTCCTCGAATTGGAACAGCCAGACATCACGCACGCTGTGTGGTGCGCGCGCACGCACGCTCACTAACTTTGATTTTGTCTGTTTGCGGGCTGCACCATTTGATGACGTTGTCGCAAGCCCTCCAGTTATCATCGTTGCGGGGAGGGGGATCATACACTTCTTATTTCCTAAATATGTATCATAAAAGCAGGCCTTTACTAATGCTTAGTTAAGAAAAGTAATATTTTCATAAACACACACAAAATGAAAGTTTTATTCAAAAAAAGACATTTTCAAACATCCTGATCGCCCTTTTGATGATTCCCACTGTGACAAAATAGCCACCACGGCTGTTCAGGTTGTCCTTCTAACGAGATGATTTTTTTATACCATTCCAAATAAAACCAAAAGAGGGATTAAGGTCATGGCTTCGAGTTGGAATGCGAGAAGGGCAGAAGGCAACATTTGACTTTTGTTTGATATCGCTCCAATTCTCCTCAGGCCATCTTAGCTCCAACCAATTAGCTTTTTTTTTTTTTTTTTTGGGGGGGGGGGGGGTTATTGACGGAAGTGCTCCATCTGGCTGGTAGAAGCCCCATCGGCACATTTTAGACATTTTATTGCCTTTTAAGTCCCGTGGCTTTTTTCCTCGTGTCTCGTGCGATTTTTTTTTCTCATGCCGTGCAAGCTTAGACTTGATCGGACACATTTTTTTTTTTGGCTCCAGACTCCACCGGGTGTGGAAACGTGATCCATTTCCCCAATTTTAACGTGTCACGGCGAGCGCGAATCCTTCTCGGCTCTCGAATGGCGGACGAAGCGCCGGATGAAGGCGCTTGACGGCTGCCTTCTCTGCGTCTTCGGCCGCTTGAGAGCCGAGCGACTTCGACGGCGAGTGGGCTGGTCTTAGAGCCTTTCTGAGCTTCCCATTGGCCCCTCGCCGCACACGCCGCAACGAGGGGCGCTTCTAATCACATCCGGCACGTTTTCCACCAGAAATGTCAGAGAGAGGGGGCTACCTTCTCCCTTCGCCAAAATACTCGCCAATAATGTCATGTTCGGACAGTCCGTCCGGAAACACCTTCTTAGTGGATTCTCTGATCGGCGCCAGGGCTGAAAACTGCGGCGGTCACTACGCGGGAAGCACGGGCGCCACCGCCGAAGTGCCTTACGGACTACACGACTATGGATACTTCGCAGGTAACCCCAAACGGGTCTTCGACGCCGCAGCGCCGAATCCAGGCGCATACCTGTCCGGGACGGAGATGTGGATGGGCGCGCAGAGGTCACGTCGCGTGGACCAAGAACGCTGCGCGGGTCCTCGGGTCACGCCCCGCTCCTTCTCGCAGAACATTAAGGAAGAGGGCGCCTATTGTCTCTATGAGCAGTCCAAGCGCCCCAAATCTTCCGGCGCGGAAGACCTGACGTATTCGAGGTTAGCCCCCGCCGGCTCGGCGAACGGTGGCGGAGGAGGGGGCGCGCTTCCCGCGCCCTGCTATTTCCGCTTGCCTCAAACCCACGCGCAACCTCATAAACTTTACAACGCCGACGGCCCGCAGCCTCCCTACGCACATTTGGGCCCCCCCGAGCGCCTCTACTCGCCGACGACCTCCGCGAGAGATCCGAGCGCCCGGCGAGAAGGCGACGAGGATCGCGAGGAGCGCATTTCCGCGGGGAATTTAGACCGGCGGCCCCACGGGAGCGAAGACGTCCGCGAGTCTACGGATGCGGAAGACTCGTCCGCCGAGGAGGAGACCGACGAACTGGACAAGGAAAGGCCGGAGAAGGGCGCCAAAGGTAAAGTCGACCTTCATTCGGACTGTTTTCTTGCACAACTGTTCGACACCTTCTCCTCACCTCGGTCGACTTTGGAATCTTAGCATTTGCCTTACTGGGCGACGTCTAAGAACTGCGAGTGTTCGTATCTTGATCAATAGTCCAGTCAGTTTGTAAGGTTCTTGAATTATGGCCATTACGGTTCTTAAATTCAGGTTTAGGCTCTTAACTTGCACCCTTTTGCGTGTTTTCCATTTAAGGATCGAATAGAAATGTTGATGAAGATTCAACAGCTAACTCTTTTGCCGTAAATGAAGGCTTTAGCCTACCTGGTTTAAGCTAGGGTCCCAATTGTCTTTTTCTATACAACAATGTTTTATAATTTTATTTCTTCGCCATTGTTAACACAAAAACAGTTTATTCATTTGAAATTTGATATGTTATACACGCTAGCGGACACACATATATATACACACACACACAGAGCAACAAAAATGGCGGCTATGTCAATACAAAAACAGTCACACAAAAAAATTGTCACAAATAGACACAATGGCATATGGAAATTGACTATAAAATAAGCACAAAAATAGCAGGCTGTTTGATAAGAATTGACCCAATTTGTGATGCAAATACGTCAAACTAAAAAAATAATAACACACACACACAAAATGAGACGAATATACACACTGGCAGGCTTTAGAAAGACTAAATACAATACAATACATATTGATTTATATAGCCATTTAACAACATCTGAAGCTGAAACAACGCACTGAGCATGTACAGCTACCATATACAGAAAAAACACTATGGTGTGACAGGAAAAATGTAAATACACTACTACTACTACTACTACTACTACTACTACTACTACTGAAAATGCAGCACTACGCTGAAGACGTTACAATTCATAATTGACACAAAAATATACATTAATACAAAAGACCGAATAGGCAGCAAAAGTGACCTAAATTAGCAATAACACAAATACTAACCCGTGCAGACAAAAACAAAAAAAAAAATAACACAGAGACGGGAAAACTACCAAAATTGACGCTTACAAACACACTCGCTAAGACGTCGATACATACAAAGTATATACAAAAACACACACGGTCACTGATGCAAAACTGGAATAGATACGGAGAGGAAAAATCATACACACACACACACACACACATAAAAGACCGAAATTCAAAATGGACACCGATTCGCGCGAATTACACACACACACACACACACACACACACACACACACACACACACACACACACACACACACACACACAGGGCGAGACACACATTGTAGCATGCAGTAAGTGCTAACATATAACTAGACATTCAAACTCAATGCATGCTCTTAAAAATACAAAACCGAAATGCAGTGCATATTATAACAAACGTGTGTGTGGTTGTGGTGATCCCTTTTCAGGCGACAAGAAAAACGAGAAGGCGGCTAACTGGCTGACGGCAAAGAGCGGCCGGAAGAAACGTTGCCCGTACACCAAGCACCAAACTCTGGAGCTGGAAAAAGAGTTCCTGTTCAACATGTACCTGACTCGAGAGCGCCGCCTGGAGATCAGTAAAAGCGTGCACCTGACTGACAGACAGGTTAAAATTTGGTTCCAGAACCGACGAATGAAATTGAAGAAAATGACGCGAGAAAACAGGATTCGAGAGCTCACGTCCAACTACGGATTTTCGTGATGAACCAGGTGAAAAAAAACAAACAAACAAACAAACAAAACACACTCAAAGGGAAATATTATGAGTCAAATGACACCCCCCCCCCACACACAACCCTTCGCCCTCCCTATCATTGCCATCACGACCACTAGGCCCCACCCATTTCTCATTGGGGGTCCATCTTAGATCCACACACTCTGTGAGTCCAAATGAAAACGTCTGCAATGTTGACGTCTCATTGCTTCTATCATCGGACGGCCTTGTTCCACCCCCCCCCTAAAATATAAACTACAAATGTCCACGTTTTAGACCAATTTATTATTATTATTTCGTACAGACTCATTTTTGCCCTCACTACGTCCATCTGACAAACGAAAAGCAATTCATACGTGACCAGGTTAGATGTATTTTGTCGGCAACCATTTTTTGTGGCATTCCCGCCCAAAAAAAAAAACAAAAATAGGACGCAGTCAGGTGTGCCCCGGTTTTTTTACTTGTGTATATATATTTTGTGTACATACCGACATTGTGTTATTGTGTCATGCTGAATAAATTATCGCTCTGGCGCATTGCTTGTATTTTTGCTCCCTTTGTACGTGTGTGTGTGTGTGTGTGTGTGTGTGTGTGTGTGTGTGTGTGTGTGTGTGTGTGTGTGTGTGTGTGTGTGTGTGTGTGTGTGTGTGTGTGTGTGTGTGTGTGTGTGTGTGTGTGTGTGTGTGTGTGTGTGTGTGTGTGTGCGTGTGTGTGTGTGTTTTTATCTCTGCATGATCCCAATGTTTCATTTGAATTGTATTTAAGACGACGAGGGTCGGGGGGAAATGGTGCTAGGTAATTAGCATCGGAAATAATGAAGAAATGAGGCTGGAAGGCGTTTTAGCCGCATGCGAGCGGCTATTGTGGAGTTTTATGACTGGCTTGCTAGATGAGCTTTCTCCCTCTCCTCGAAGAGCCGCTTCAGTCGTGGGAGAACCTTTCAAACGGAGAGGCGGCGTCCCCGCTCGACGCATGCTTGCATATTAGATCCGGGAGTTTGTTTTGATTTGGGTTTTGGCCGATTACATTTGGATTAACTGGATTCGGGACAGAAATGGCGGAAGGGTAAGAGCGATTCTGTGTGAGTGACGGCTCACGGTGGTATCACGCGATTCTGTTTTTGTCCGTTCGAGTCGCTTTGGTATGATTTGAGGATTTTCGCTTTTTGGGTCGGTTGTGTGAACCGCGAGGCCGCCCCCCAGGATGGACTGTCGAGTGGTTTAGGTAGTTTCATGTTGTTGGGGTGCATTTCGAACTCTGCAATATGAAACTGTCTTAATTACCCCAGTTATGCACATCGACGACGAATGCGTGGATTTAAAGAGGCTCAAAAAATACTTGGTGTAAGGTGATACGACGCCGTCTCGTCTAAAAACGCGCTTGCTCAGCCGCAAACAAATCTGTTGTCTTTTCCACCTCGGCATATCATCACACGACATCACCCTTCCATAAGAATGTGCCGTTTGCGGCCAAATTGGTATTTAATTCCTCCGAGTAGCGCGACGCAGACACAAGGCCTCGGTTACGACCACCGCGGAGGAGGGGAAGGGGAAGGTGAATGGGCCAACAGCGACCTCCGCGGGCAATGAGACCGGATGCTTCCGCTGCGCCGCAGTGCCTCAGACAAAAGGAAGGGGGAAAAGGGGGACTTTATGGCGACGTTTGGATCCGCCAGACAGCCTCTTATCTACCCGAGCGAACCGACTCAATAGCCCCTGTGGTAAAATTGGTGACAAAAACACACCCTGATTTAACTTTACAGCCTTTTGCGATGGTGGCGTGTTTTCCTCATCTGAGGCGTTTGTGGATGACTCTATTATGTAGACCCCTTCCTGCCCCCCCCCCCCGCCCCCCTTCTTGTACTCTCTACCGTCGTTTGATGTCTGTTAGCTAAACAACATGCACCTAGATGGCGGGAGTCTCCCAAAATAGGATGCACACCTTGTCTATTTCGGGTTGTTGCATGACAATGGAGCTTGGCGTGGAATTGCCTCGCGGTGGAATCGTGAGAAAATGCCAAAAAATAACCAGTAAAAAATAGGCAGACTCGATAGGTGTCGACGTAAATTATCATTCGACGTTTAACATTACGTTCGTTTGTGTGTATCTCTAAAAAATCAAATAGTGCTACAAATACCCGCAGAGTAAGTCCGGTCAGTGACGTCACGTGCAACCTGTAATGCTCCCTTTTTTTAAATCGCAGCTTTCGTATTTAAAAAAATAGTCACCGCGAGGCCCTCACTATTTAATATTAAACGACGTTAACCCAAAGCTTGAATTAGCATGTTTAAGCTAGCGAAAGGTTAAATCGACGCTGTTTGTCCATGGTGACATATGTGCAGGCGACAACAACGATAAACAAAGCACAATACGCCATGTTTGCTCGGTTAATTCTGCTGAAACGTTCTATTTACGTCTTTATTTTGTTTGCTTCACACAGTACTTTCAGATTCGTCGCGAAAGTGCTTTTAGGAAACGAATCGCTATTTGCGATGTGTTTTGTCAACAATAACATTGAACCGAACGTGTGAAATAGAAATCGGCGAAGGGGAAATAAATAGCAAGAAACGTTTAATTAAATTGGATAGTATATACGTATATATTTAGTGAACATTTTGACGAATATGTTTGACTAAAAACACCATTTAACAATGCGAATTATAATTCAAACCATCTAAAGCTATTCGTGTTGTTTCGTGTAGGCTGTTTAATTCATAAAAACGTCAAGTTTTACGCACATATAACTCAGTGGGTGTTTATTTTGTGAATTTATTTTATTCATTTTTGCCTCGTGCGCGGATTGTGAACTGTAAATTTGGAGCAAATGTTTTTCAAGGCAACTCCCAATTAACGTTAAAGTTAACGACCACGTTTTATTTCCACGGGAACTTCAACACGATCCCAAATTGGTGGCTGCAAATAACCGCTTTAGATTCAGATTAGCCGAGTGCTTATTTTGCATATTTCATAGTTGAAGCGGAAATGTGAAGGATGTAGGCCGTGTGCTACTAAGAACTATTAAAATCGCTCGATGAATGTAGATATTGTTGTCGCCCAAATGACGCCTTCAAGTTTTTTTAGCCATAGTTTTTGGTGAGCAGGGTGCTTACGTGGCCTATAAAATAGCTCAGAAAACGACTTTAGAAAAAGGCTTGAACACACAGCAGGAGCGACGGCAGCCCCAAAACGGATTTTTCCCTTCTGACGTCATCATAGTTTCATTCATAACTTCTCCAATATTAGCATCCGTCAGATTTTATTCATTTATCCCTTATTCACCCCCCCCCCAAGCGCTTATTATTAGGGATCGTGTGCGTATTTAATGACCAAGAGGGATTGATTTATATTTTATTGTTCAGCCCGCGTAGTCACGTGACCGCGCCGTCCAATCGCCTGCCGCGTTGGCTCCCCACTGTAGTTTGCGCGAGGGGGCCAAGTTGCTACTTGATTTCTCCACATTGTTATTTCGCGAAGCTCTCTTTGGTGCCCGTTTTTCGGTCCACCCCCTCCGTCGTTGTCGTCGCCGCCGCCTTATGGCCGCTGTGGTCGGCGCGTGAACGTGTACTTTGCCGCTATGTCGACATCCGGAGCGGTGACCAGTTACTACGTCGATTCTCTCATTCTCCCCGAGAGCGAGGAGCTCTGCGCGCCGAGATACCCGTCCGGGCCCGGCTACCAGCACCCCCCTTCCTTCGGCGACCGCGGCGAGCTCGGACCGTGCACCTTTCCGTCCAAACCGGCCGCGTTCGGCCCGTCGTGGAGCCACGTCCCGGCTCAGTTCCCGGGCGGCGTCTCGTCTGTTTACCACCACCCTTACGGGCACCCCCAAGGCCCGGTCGGGGCCGAGTCGGACGCCCGTTACCAGTCTTGGCTATCGGAGCCCACGTCCGGGTCCCTCCCCGCGAGCGGATTACAGACCTCGCACCTTTACGGAATCAAACCCGAGGCCGCCGGTTCGCACGGGGCGCTGCTCCTCTCCGACTACGGCAAAGGCGGGGAGAAGGAGGCGCTCGCCGGAACCGGGGAGAGCGACGAGAAGCCGAACCTCGATCCGAGTAAGTCCCCCTCGCGTCTTCTTTCCGCCCCCCGGATCCCGCCCGGTTCTTACTGTCACGCCGCATGGGACGCCATTCTTAGCGCGCCGTTTCCTTTTGTGCCCCCACCCTCGTCACCCGCGCCCGGTCCCTGTTAATTGACGAGCCCCCCTATAACGTTGCCGTTGATAATCCTCGCCGTGCGCGCGAAGGTCTTTCTCTGCGTTCGTTCAGCCGCTCACCCCTACCCGACAAAAAAAAAAGGCACCATGCAGAGTCCTCACCCAGCCCCAATGTCCCTGCCCCCTCCCTCCCCATGCAGATAACCCCGTGTCCAACTGGCTCCACGCGAGCGCCACGAGAAAAAAACGCTGTCCGTACACAAAGCACCAGATCCTGGAGCTGGAGAAAGAATTCCTCTTTAACACCTACCTGACCAGGGACCGTAGGTACGAGGTGGCCAGGCTGCTCAACCTCACGGAGAGACAGGTTAAAATCTGGTTCCAGAACCGACGGATGAAGATGAAGAAGTTTAACAAAGATGGCGCGTCGAAAGATGAATGACTTGATGAGTCGAGGAGAATTACGTTGAGGCCAACGGCGAACGTTTTTTTTTCGTCTGCTAGAGCTTCTGGAAAAACTCGTTTTGGTGTTCCATATATAGTCGAATCCCATTGGACTTGATTGTCTTGTATAGAAGCATGTTAGACTCCCGTTTGAAGCGACTACCTTTTTTATATTGCACAATTTTAGCAGTGCCCCCTAACCCTCCATTTTTGTTGGTTAGTTACCCATTTTTATATGGTGTTTAATTTGAATTACCCTCCCCCCCAGACCCCCATCCTACTAGTACTTGGTTAAAGTGAATAATTCGGCCTGGTCTTCGTGCTTGTTTGTGTTTGGCCGTTTCCAGTTCTGTGTTCTCTGTTGTCACCTGACCTCTAGTTTCTTCAACGTATTCGCATTTTGTTGTAGGGTTATATTTAGTCTTATAAATAGATATATATATATATATTTCGGTGCTACATCTCAGAAAACCTCCAAAGTATTATCAAAGAAGCTCGAAGTTACTTTACATGACTGACTACCTAATGTGTTTATCAACTACCTACAATAACCTATATTTCCTCCCATGGCGAATTATTGTCGAAGTTTAGAATGTTTCTAGAGAAGTCTGAATTTTAATGGTTTCATTTTGCTTGTTTTTGGGAAGGAAAAACATTTTTAGTGGGAGGAACGAAATAACAATACTGTAGGTTACCCGGACGTATGACTGTCGGTTGTCATTGATTACCTCTCGGTCCGTCGACCGTCTGAATTTTGGTTCTCCAGTGTAATTTGTACTTTATTTATTAAAATAAAACAAATTATCTGCACAAGTGGGTTGACTCATTGATACTGCATGGGTTGAAATGAGTTATTTTTCTCAGCGAGGTAAAAAAAAAACAGGGAGGGGGGCGTAGGGGGGCTATTTAGATTTATTTGAAGGCCAAACAAATATGAGCATATCTGGTTGGACTCTCCAGTACAGGGCGTGATGCTAGAGGATGGCGATGACTCTATAGAGCCGTAAAAGACAATTACCGCTATAACATTTTATGGGGTGCAAAGCGCTGCGAGGCAAACGCACACAAAAACCAGGAAAAGACGTGAAGGGCTTGCACGCGGATGGAAATTGATCCTTTTGGAACTTGATCGGGAAAATGACAAATCGTAGTTGGTGGCTCCAAATCAGGACCTCACCTCCCAGGAAGAAAGGATTCTTCGTCAATGAGTCTTTATCTAAACACGACCTCCTCGAAGGCGTGGTTCCAGTCTGCGCAGGAAGAAAATAGTTTGCATTTTTTTTTTATTGGGATGGGGGGGGGGGCAGGGTGTACAGCTTCACAGCTTCTTTGGTTGAATCACATGATCGCTGCGTGCATTCTTGCGTGCTTCGTCCTCCTCCCATTCACACGATGTCGGATTCTCCCGAAGCCGATTTTGAAGTCGTTGCATGCCTCGAGTGTGTTATGACGCACTCAGGGGGGACGCAGATGGAGCCGAACTTCAAAGACTCGCCCAAGCGAGAGACAGCCTCATAAAGCGCCTGCTCTCCTCGACTGTCTGGCATTCCACTTGGAATGACTTTATGACCGTCCAGACACAATTAGGCCCTTTACAGAATGGCACCCATTTGGTTTTTCTTCTTCTTCTTCTTCTCTTTGGTTGCGGACAAAAGGCCGAGCGGAAACGATCAGGTTTATTGGATTTTTCCCAACGGGGACGCGCATGCACGACTCGCGGTCATTTGGACGCCGCCTTTGTTTCAACCTGCATGGGAACCTTACCCCCTCGTAGACGCGCCATAAAGACGCCTATTAAGTGTTATAGCAGGCCTGTGCGTGCGCGCAATGATGTTTGAACAAATATGGATAGCATTTTTTTGGAGGGGGGTGCACTGGGGGTTGAAAAAAATACAATTGGGGAAGCATTGCCATTTAATATGCGATTATTTCCCCCAAAGATTTAACATATGCTTGTTTGGTAAGCATAAAACAAAACAAAGAAGCAAAATTATTTCGAAACAAAATGATATTGAAAAACATTTGTTAGCATTAGCTAATTTCTCAGCGTTTTTTTTTGTAGATGCACTATTGCCTTGACGTTTGCATACTCTGTCAAATCTGCAACGTGCCATTTATTTGCAGGAAATAGTACTGACCGCTGCATCCCAATTTTCTTATTGCTTTTTTGTATGATTACTTTAGTCATAGTAAAAGTAAGGTGGGTTTAATTTGATCATCAAACATATATATTTGATGCCAAATTCTTCCAGGGTATCTTCACTAATCTGGAGTACGAGAACCACATAGCCCGGAAAAACAGAGCATTCCTCTGATCAACCACAGCAACGGCCACATTTATAATGAATACACTCATGAAATATATGCTTTTTTATTGTTGCAGAAAACACAAACGACGTTGTGCGCGTGACTTTCTCCTGCGTCTCCAGAAGGGGGCGACACTGCTTTTTCGAACACGCCGTCTGCTTTTAATGGACCTGCTCTATAGAGCAGTCGCGGTGGCCTGAAAAGATGCTCTAGTCACATTTTTAAGAGTCCAGACAAAAAAAAATCACAGCTATTTAACGGTCGCTGCATGCGCGTGCACGTGACAAACAATTGCCCGCGATTAGACGGGATCAGCCTGCATCCGGGTCGTCGGGGTTTGTTTCAACTCTCACGGGCACGTGCATTTACAACTCACGTACTTCTAATTACGTTTAAAATAATATATAAAATAAAAATACAATTTAAATGAATGTAAAATATGGATAAGCTGCAGCCTCTAAAGTAATATTTGTCTTTTAACAGATCCCTATATAATTTCATAGCTGCAAAAATTTAAATAACTGTTAGGAAGACATATACTTTTTTTTTTTACATATTTCTATAAACACAGCCATATTTTTACAACATTGACATCAAGATATGTACTTATCAATTATGTTCAATACAGTTGCATAAAATACATTTTACTACAGTTCCAAACGAATCGTTACTTTTCTAAAATCATCCACTGCTTTATATTAAATGGCTGTACTTGACAAGGTTTGGTAAAATACACGCATGATGAATCAATAAATTAGTCCAATAGCCAATCACAATTTGGTTGTAATTTGACCTTTGAGTGGTCGCTTGAAACTTTGACAGCATTTTTAAAACTGCACTTAGGTTAGCCTGCTTTTGGACAGCCAATACAATACAATACAATATATTGATTTATATAGCACGTTTAACACCAGCTGAAACTTTAACAAAGCACTTAGCGCGGGCAAACTTTCGGATACAGGAATTAAAGCAGTCACAAAGATAGTAGAGAGAAAGATAGTAGGTTATCCCAATTTTCACAACAATCGTATAAGCATTATTGAAGTCAATATCCTATACAGAAAATAAAGCAGTTGCAAAGATAGTAGAAAGTACTAATATAGTAAAAGCAATTTAAATGGTATTTCCCTTTATGTCTCATTGAATGAAAAGACAATAAATATTATGATGACAGGACCAAACAAAGCAATATTTGGACAGCATAAACGGATGAATTAATTGAGTGGGTCCCGTTTAATTTTAATGCATCGATGTTATCCATTTTCAAATTTCATACGCATTTACAAATGTATTCATTCCAGTTGTGTGTTTAATGTAATTTCAGGTGAAGCTCGGCCGCTTTTGTGTGACGCGCTCCACGTTTTAGATCGGCCTGCGCCATGACGGACGTCGTAGCTGCCTCCCGATTGGCTGAAAACCGGACTTGGCCAACGTCACGTGACCGAGTTCCTCACTCGCGCGCCCAAAATGGCGTTTTGGTGTAAATCTAAGCCGGATTGCTCTCATAGATCACGCCAACTCGTAAAAACGACAGCGAGGATTCTGGAGTAACAAATCGGACGGGAAGAAAATGGCAAAATAGCATTACGTGCATGACGGCCTTCTTTCCTATAAATAAACCCACGCAGCCGAGGAATTTGCACTTTCCACGCAGATCCGGTCCGGTCCGGTCCAGTCCGGAGCTGGAGGTTCCGTCCTCAGGAGATCTTTGGTCCCCAAATCCAGCCGAGTTGACACGGAACCCCCCTCCGGGTCGCCCCCCGACAGCTGCTCCGACGCATCCGGCCCCGGCTCGCCTGCGCCAGCCGCCCGGAGAAACAACACCGGATGCAGCCTGCCTGCCTGCATGCCTGCCTGCGTGGATGATGTAAACAGCAGGTATGTGCTATATGGGACTCCAAGTGTGACCCCCCCCCACCCCCCACCCGTTCCTTCGACACAAGGATACTTGGCCCAAAAGTGTGTGTGTTGGGTGTTTCCGTTAATTCGGTCGAGCCACTGCGTCAAAAGTTTGATCGCGGGAATAATGACTTTTTCCAGCCATAAATTCATTTGGTCAGCGCCTCTGTGTTCTGCACCAATAGACCTTGCCGTTGGTTTGGGGGGGGGGGGGGCGTGGGGGTCCCGTGCAGTCCTATTACTCTCACAGCCCTTTGTGGTTGTAAAAAAAGGGAAAAAAGTGAGCTTTTGTGTAAATCGCTCTCGAACTGCTTTCAAATGTGGCGCGCATACCACGAGGAAGGGCTGCTGCACTTTTTTTAATTCCCCGACGCGTTCATTTTTAGAGGTGGACTGTAATAAGCATCACGCATTAGTCAGGTGCACTGTGTAAGATTTTATTTTATTTTATTTTCACATAGATTTGATGTCATGACAACTCGCCTGAATCACAAATGCGTTAAAAATCACACAGACGCCGATCGTGTTGCTAAGAACACACACACGTCGATTTCTTTTCAAATGCACGATGTTGTTTCTTGCCATATTCATTATTGTTAATCCTATACTCGTTTGAACCTAATTCATACTCTGCTTTGATTTTTGTTACATTTTTATTGAAATGAGGTCGCTTGTGGCAGGACGGAT